>NC_049215.1:20298105-20978105 GCF_013347855.1 Anguilla anguilla | reverse complement strand
GATCAGATTGCGATATCAGTTCCCCTCCGTTAACACTGCTTGTTAAACACCGAGGAGCACCAAAGAAAAATCAAACAAGTTCTCCAGTGTCTGCCTGGCACCCTGTGTGCCAGTACTGGTGTGCCTTCTGTGAAAGGCACTGGGCCCTAGTTGGCTTTACTAGACCTCCTTCTACTACAATAATCATTACTATATTACTATATACAAAAAGACAACGAGCATCTCACAGTTACAAGTGGAAAGGCCTGACAGACAAAAACACAGGGACAGTGTACAGGCCAAGATATAAAACTCAAAATGAATCAAAACAGGAACGGTGAATGTACCAGGGAGTGCTGGCACCTTCCAATAGAAAATAGCACCGATGTGACATGTGGTAGTAAACAGAACAGAATTTATGGCAGGCTCTGTATATAACACTCCCCCGAGGGGCTGGTGTCATTCGCATGAGACATTTTTAGTTAACTCATTGTCACCTTCTTTTATAGGACCACCATCCTGTGAAAAGGTGACTGCAAGGTGACTAAAAGCATCCGCTCCGCCGTCCCCCGGGCGCCTCCGCGCGGCGCGGTGGCTGCCGTTGGGATTACGGTTGCCGTGAAGAATTTGGGGCGCAAGGTCAGCCAGCCCCGCCGGAGATTCCCCTTTCCGCGGATCTTTCTGGAACCGCGCGCGGACTCGCCCCCCGGTCGCCGTGTGATCTCTGGCCCCACGAGCTAATGCAATTATACACCCCCCGAGGAGTGTGCAGGACGCTGCCGCGTGTCACAATGCAGGCCTGTCATGCTGCGTTGCGCCCAGGGGATGATGGTCCTGGGCCACGCCCCCTGAGGATCCGCCTCTGGGATACCAACCACTGGGGAGAGGCGCAGAGACCGAAATAAATCCGCAAATTAACAGAGCATTTGATTCCTTTCCAATGAACCAATAAAACGGCGTTCTAGTCAAACACCCCCGCGGTCGTTCATTTCGCCCTGTGAAACACTGCGATAACCCGAGCTTCCCACACTGCTCCTTTAAAGTCCAGACACAGGAAACCGGAGCGGTTTATAATAATGCAAACTTAACGGTTCAAATTTAGTCACCTCTGACTTTTGCCCGCGTATGTAAAAGCCAGGATTGGTTATAGATCTCTTCCTAGATCTCAAGCTGAGAGATGTTTTCAAGATTGTTAAGGCAACCCACAGGCAAGACACTGAAAACTATCATGAGCTTCACGGAACACAAAAGAGCTGACATCCGGCCCGGTGGATTTTTTAACGGTCTGCTTCCCCTTGTTTTTAAGTCTTTTTGAAAAAGACGTACACACCTCAGGAACGCCAGCAATCACCCATGATGCTAAATTTAAACCCTCAAGTGTACAACAGCGGCAAGAAAAAAAAAACATAAACAGGCAACAAAACGTTGTTTTTACATTACTTCAAAATCGGAGCCGAATCCTGTGTTTAGAATACCACGGATGAGATTACAGAGGTGGAACAGATTGTGGTAAACACCAGATTTTTGCGATTAAGGCGCACAGTCATAACATTCGGAGGTGTGGAAAGAGAGATCGCTCTCATCTTTCCCAAACTGACTGCAAACACACCTGTTCAGACTTTGCCTTGCATCCTAAAAGAGGGGCCCACAGTACACTTCTCACAGGATCCCATCACGGAAGGTCACACAGAAGGTGAACCAAACATAGTCCATGTAGTACACAATGTGCACTGTGCTTCCACAACACTGAGCCCCCTGAGAATATGAAATAAGTGAATGTCGCTCTTATAAGCCTGTATTCAATAAACATCTATCCTCAGCTTTGGCTTTCAAATAAATGCAAGTGTTACACTCGCTGCATTTAATTGTAAGGGGTGTGTTTAGCTATAAGGGAACACAGGCAATTTCCTGGGGCCCTGCTGGTTTTTTTTTTTTTTTTTGGGGGGGGGGCTGCTGGGCAAAGGTGATGTTTAACATAATTCACATTATACCCATATAATCGATCAAAAAGCAGGTCTCTATCTCCTCCTGTGGTGAGGAAAATGTATAAAACACTGATTTTCTGACCTGAACAAAACAGATGATGTAATAATACTCCTCCGCTTTTGACCATGAGATGTTTTTATGTTTATATAAACCGGATTTCATTTTGCCATGAGAAATTTAATGCCAGAGTACTGCATTTTGCCAATGAAAAATAGTATAAAAGAGGAGCCAAAATGGCTGACTTGGGCACCACACCACGAGTGCATGTCATTAAATGCTCTTAACTGTAGGCTGGCCCTCACATAAACGCAAAAGCAACCAGAAAAATGAAACTTGATATGTCCTTCTCTGTAGCTGTGGTCCTTGTTGCTGTGATACGGTATTTTACCGCGTGTGACAGAGGAGCCCGTGCGGTGCTAAACCCGAGCCGGGCGCACGGAGCGCGCTCAAACGGCACGTCCGCTCCGGCGCGCGGCAGCCCAAACATTAAATAAGCGGCGACCTTGAGGACGCACCGATAAAAGGCTTCATTAACCCGCCGGATTAACCTCCCCCTCCTCTCCCGAGCGCCGTGAAAAGGGCGGCGCGCGCTAAGTGGGACCGGCGGGGTCCATAAACCCGCCGCGGCGCTGGGGCTAAGAGGCGCTCCATCACAGGTGCGCCGCGGGGTGCGCCCGTTTCCCCGCGCGGCCGGGGGCAGTGAGCGATGGGCGCATGAAGGCACTCACCCTGCAAACCGAAACGACTGGCGGTCCGGGTGTGACACACGTCAATTAATTAGAGACCCACTGCAAGACTGGGTATTCACAGAATGCGCCCTCAGAGATTATGATTCAGATTTAGGGGTGGTAAAATATTTATGATAAAATATGTATGATTGCGTGAGGTACTTGGTGTAATGGTGTTTGTGATTAAACTAATGCAGTCATTTATAATATGACCACATCTGATGTTTGCCAGGTCACATAGCTAAAACCTGCACATGCAAGCAGACACACACACACACACGCTATTATCATACTGATACATGCAGTATTGGCACTAACAGTAATTTTCCATAACAGTACTTATCAACTGCAGTGCAAAATCATTTGCATGTATATAATAAAAATGTGACCATGATACTGAACATATTCCTTATGAAGACCCATAACGTACAACATGAATAAATCCCGAACCGTAACCCGTGGTTACGAGGTCTGGACCCGGGCCTCGGCCCCAGACGTCCCCGCGGAACCCAGGTGGCGTTCCTGCGGCACGCGCTCCCCCGTCAGGAATCTGCTGACTCTGGGAACGCCGGGACGGAACGGCGGAATTCTGGGAATTAAAACACGCAGGAGGCCAAACGAGGAGAGAGCTGAGAGGGGAGCGGGCGTCGCCGTCGCCGTCGCCAGGTCCTTAATCCCGGAGATTTACGCGCTTCGGGCGGGGGTCGGGTGGCACGGGGCCTCGGAATCCGCCTGGCCGATGCCCCGGGGATTTAACGGCTGCCCCGAGCGGTCCCGTCAGCCCATCTGAGGCCGGTGTAAAAGACGTTTATTTACAGGGAGGCAGAAGGAATGCACAGAAATGAGACGGGGTCTAGACGCTCCTTATATAGCTCGCCGCTTCATTAGCTGGGCTTCGTAAGGCAAATTCACCAGACCCCAACATTTTTGGTGACTTTCCAACTCAAAATGAATCCCATATTTCATAAATCACCAGGAAATATTGTGTACAACATGATTTGCTATACGATCGCAAAACCTTTTTTCCCCCCTTTCTGCTCAGAATAAAAGGCATGTTTGTGCAGGTGCATCGAATGAGAAACATTTCATGATTTATGTTACTATTAGATGTATTTAGCCAGACTGGCTTAAAACCCATGAATACAAAGGGATACACTTTGCGAAGCTACTCATGTACAGCACCATGCGGCACCACCTCAAGATTCAAACTGGCAACCTCCCGGTTATGAGTCCCCGGTATTCCCCATTCAATGTTGTCAGGCGTTGGGTGTTGGGCTCTGTGTCGGAGAGCAACACATGCGAGACCTGCATGAATCCTCTTCTGTTGATCACAGAAATGCCACGCTCCTCCTCAGCCCCATTGTGGTGCGGAATAAACAGTGTTCAAAAACCTCAAGAGAGAGCACTTTGTTCTTATGCTAAAAGAGATCATCCTTCTCAATGGAACTTCAAAAAAGCATCAAGAGCTATTCAGAAATAACTGGAATGAATATTTATTGCACATCCCAACTCATCCAGCAAATGTATTTTTTTAATCAATGGATTATAAATACCAAATCTCCTTCAACTCAACTCTATCTATCTCTCTCTCTCTCTCTTTCCACTTCTTTCTCTCTTGCCACTCCTCTCTCTCTATCAACTCTCTCTCTCTCTCTCTCTCTCTCTATCCACTCGTCCCTCTCTCGGGACGGCTCATAAATATACAATTGAAGGTATTAGGTCTCAGCAGAGCTTAGCCTTATCAAATTATGGAATTAGAGAGCGGTCATCTTATCCCATTAAAGCTATGAAACGCGTGGCCTTCACCCGGACGGGACTGTATCTCCTGCGGCCTCAAACCTATCTCCATCATCAAAAAAGGGATTAAGCTACCCCCACCCCCACAGCCGAGCCCTTCAAAAAAGAACGACGAAAGCACAGAAGCATCACTGAGGCTTCATCCTTGCACAAACAGCACTGACACATGCAACTAAAACTGAGCAAACAGCACTGACACATTGAACTAAAACTGAGCAAACAGCACTGACACACTAAACTAAAACCGAGCAAACAGCACTGACACACTAAACTAAAACTGAGCAAACAGCACTGACACATTAAACTAATACTGTGATCACAAAGCACTAACATATTACAGTTACACTATGAGCACACAGCACTGACACATTAAACTAACACTGTGTGATCACACAGCACTAACATATTAAACTAACACTATGAGCACACAGCACTGACACATATAACATTGAGTATACATCCACATGCACCCAAACACACACACATAAGCATGCACACATAAACACACATCCCACCTACTCTGAATGATTTATACTCTGAAATTAATATTTTAATTTGAACCCCGGTGAGGAATTAAGAAAAAAAAACTATTCCTCCTAAGAAGCAGCAAGCCAAGAATCACAGGCAAGGCCAGAGGTGGCAGCTCTACCCCATCCTGAGTAACTCTCCTTCACCCCTCCCATACCGGGGGCTCCGCTCCTGGGGCCAGACAGAGGCCATACCCTGTGCCTCCTCCACCCCGTCACCCCACACTGCCCTGCACCATCTGTTGTGGGGCACAGGTGAGCCTGGCTCAACCCCAAACCAAAGCCCGAGCCAAGCAATTCCCAGGCAGCCATGTCATTCCAGGCCCTTACCAAGGTCAGCTCTGTCACTGCACAGAGCCCACACACTGCAGGACACGTGCACACACACATACACACGCACACACACACCCGTGCGCTGCTTCAAAGCTCAGGCATTTCCATCCATCCGACACAGCTGCCATTCACAACGAGTGGACGGCCCCTCTCCTCGTCCGTCACGCTACTTAGCGACCGAAAGCATCCATATGTTCCCGTAGAAACCCCGCCCCGCGTCCGTCAGCTGCGGTGCTAGCCTCGGGAGGGCAAGGAGTTCGCCGCGTAAAATAGAGCCCTGGCCAAAACAGAGAGCACAATCCAGGGCTGTACGCACCAGTGTTTACCTTTCATTTAAGCACCGGGCCCAGCTTCTGCACAGAAACCAGGAAAGTGTCTTAAAAGCTTTCCCCCACAGCCCTGGGACAAAATATTATTCTTTACGCATAAAAGTATTTACTTTTATTCTCTCCTCACATAGCAAGACACACCCAATCGACTGAAGCACAGAAGATAGAGCATACAATAGTAGCATTCTATGCCTCATATAGAGCACAGTCCCATTCATTTGTAAACTAGTCTGGCTCAGCCAGAGCCACTAGTAGGACCTTGCTACTCCTCCATTAGCAGTGGGATAGAACCGCTCGATTTCCTATTAGCTGCACAGTTTACAAATTATTAGCCATAAATGGATACTTATAGCCTTATAAACGTTGTGAGACTGACATTAACTGGTCCCCTGTCAAGAGGTACCTGCCAAGTTTGGAGTCTCGGTGACTGGGGTAACATTGGAAGTGTAACTCATTTGGGGAGGGTGCTAGCCCCCCCCCCCCCCCCCCCCCCCCCCCCCCCCCCGCTTAGACTCATTGCAAGTGTATCACAGCAGTAAACGTTGCAATTCCAGACTGTCAGCACAATGACCTGTGAGGTGAATGTTAGCTGCTAATAGGCTGGCACCAAGGCCCAGAGCACAGCTGCGTTTGGGCCAGCAGTACCACTGTGTTATGGGATTAGTCTCCAGGTGAGCTGTCAGAAAGCAGCATCGCACCCAGGATCTAAGGCCGGGCTCTGACTCAAAAACAGGGCTCAATCCTACATTTTGATTGGCTGTTTGAAGAAAGACCATTGGAAGAGGTAGAGGTGTGGTACCAACCCAGTAGCTCATCATCTTCACACAGAATTAGAGTTTTCATTAAACGCTCCACAAAAGGCAGAAGAAAACAGAGGTCAACGTCTTTGTGACAGTTTACCCTTTTGTGCTAGTTCAAGTTCGAGTTTGATTCATGAGCTCATTTGCTATTGTCTTTCGTGCTACTTGTATAAAATTAATCTTGCCTATTCAATTTCATAATTCAGTGCTAGGCTCTGATTGTTCAGAAGACATTACTGTACATTCCATATGTGCTATAAAATAATCTTACATTGAATTTTCATTCAAAAATTAAACGGTTTTGTTCCCAAAATGAAGAACTGCATAGATTAGACATATACTTTAAAATTTAGAAATCTTGGGCTTTGCTTTTAACCCCATTTTAAATGATTATTATTAGACATGTGTCTAAATTAAAGAACTTATTGCATATTGCATCTTATATGGGTGTGTGCGTGCGTGTATGCGTGCGTGTGTGAGTGTTTCCCTTTCTCATTATGATGGAGTGCATCGCTTCATTTCAGATGTGTTTCACATCCCTGGAGGAAGGCACTAATCCCCTGTGAGCGAGGACCTCAGAGGCGTCTCTCCATACGCCTGAGAAAAGGGCTTCATCACATCCTGAGCCAGACAAAAGTACATTTGGGGGGTAATCTGTCATTGTCAGGTGTGGAATCGAGCGACCCCAGCGGGGAGAGACTGAGGTGGTCTCCAATCACCACAGCAACCAAACAGCGATAGCCACCCCTGATATGATCTATGAGAACATCTGTCCCACTGCAGGCTGAGAGTGCACTGAATGTGATCTGTTAGATAGGCACCCAAACACACACACACACACACACACACACACACATAGATCAGCAAAACCATAAATGAAATATCACCTGAATACCATAGTGCCCATGTACTGTATATGCTGCTGACAAAAATAATAATAAATACATTAGCACAAAATATGGTCTAACAATTGGGCTATTATTTCACAGTGTTCATATGAGGGTTGAGCGCACACACATGCACACACTGTAAAAGTCATACTTTTTCTATGACATCGTACGGGTTAATAATGTAATTATGTCTTTAGTGCAGCATTGCTGTGGCTGCTGTCATTGGTCCCTGGCAGCCGGGCTGGTTATCAGCTCTCTGAAGGGCAGAGGCGGGACCAGCGCACATTCCACAGCACAGATATGCTGAGGCTCCCTCACCGTCCTCTCTAACGCTAGGGAACAGACCTCTGGGACAAGGTTAAGAAGCCTTTGAGAGCGCAGACAAGCTGACCCTGAATAATACCAAAATCAGCTCCAGGAATTCCAGATATGCAAGGTTATTTCAGTAAGAGTGGGCTACAGAGTGACAATGAATAAAATTCCTTAATGTACAGCGTCCCTGGGTTCATTATTGGGGTGAAAAGCCACACAGTCCCGATTTCCCTGCCACTCTCCTAATAGACCGTCACAGTCACTGACCGCCGGACAGCCACTGTTCTAATCAAACACTTCGGATTTTTACAGCACTTTAGCAATTGCTTTGCCTTCCCACTTGATTTCCAGTGAATCGATAGAAAATAAATAAAATAAAATAAAAAAACCTTTCCTATCAGTTTCAAACAAAACACTGCAATAAGATTGTGTTAGATCTCTATCCCCATCCTTACATTGAAATAAAACTGTTTTATTTGGTGCTGGATTTATATAACTTCAAAATAATAAAAATAATGGAAGCTTCAAGTGAATCATAGTGTAGTGACAAACACATAGTTGTACATGACAAAATACACTGCAGATATTTACAGTAAAAATTCAGTCCTTACTTGTGTGATGTGTGCTTGAATGTTTATTTTTCTAAATATCTGCATAAATCTCGGTTCTGAAAGTGATGAAAACTGAATGCGCTGTCTAACGAATGTCGACTGTTTTGACAAATATCAAACACATTCTGAAAGTTAACTATTCCTCCAACATTTAAGATAAGCTGCTAAGTGAGCCAAAGGCTACTGCAACCACTCTAAGCCTCTCTGGGAGCGTGCAAGTTCATGGTTTGCAAACGGCAGCCCGAGATGTGGATGAGGTCCTGCTCACAGCGTGGGGGGCAGGGCGGGCACCGCGGGGCTGCAGGGTCACTCTGGGTGTGGGAGAGGAAAGGGCTTTTCCATGGGACAAGGGAAGAGAGACGGCAGCACTCTTACATGCCACTTCCCGGCTCTGCCAGCACACCTACCTTTGTGTGCCTTTACACACACTCACAGACACACAGACACACACACAATTACGCACACACACACACACACACAAACATGCAAATACACGCACACACACAGGTACACACATATGCAAACACACACACACACACACACACACACACACACATACGCAGACTCTCACTCTCGGGCCTCACTGTCCACTGAGGGGGAAAATTGGCCGTGGATGGAGGGACCACAGCCCCATTGAAATGTAAACTCAGATATAATGGGGGTGAAGTTTAAAAAATGGCCTCCTTCCCCAGGACAATGCAGCGCTTTATGGTTTGAGAGAGCATCGGATTCACTACGGGCCAGGGTCATGAATCTCTCATCAGGGCAATCTCCACCCTGGACTTTTGTCCCTTTCTATTTTATCTTTTCAAATGGAGAAAGTTCCATGAGAAATTCCCCAGTGGTAAAATTTCTGGTCACAATACAATTCTTTGCCAAATATTTTTCATTGTCTCCCTGCCCAGTAAACTGTACTCACACCAGATACCATACATATGTCCTCATTCCCATTTATTATTTCCTGACCCTCTTACTATATCAAAAGCTACAGAAGAGTCTGATACTAAAAAGTCCACTATATACATGTCTTAATTCATGGTTTCTTAGCTTGCGCAAGAAACCAAATGAACAAAACCAAAACAAACTAAATTATTCACCAATGGATTTTAATCTCAGGCACAAAATTGGTGAACAAGAATCTATAAATCTGGGATTTGCTTTAATTTCTGAGTCAAGAAGTGAACTGCCGTCTCTTGGCATGCTTTTGTCCCAAAATGAATTCCACTTCCTTGTAACAAAAAACCAGCCATGCAGTAAACCCGCTCGAGAGCTGCCACTTGCCTTCGAACGTTACGTCTTTCCTCCTCCAGCTGTTTGAGCAACTCCTCGATGCATTTATTAGAATCCATATACTCCTGCAGAGAAGGAAAAAAAACAAAAAAAACACAGAAGCACTATCATTAGCAGATTTCAATAACATGTATTAATCATACAACTGATTTTCCACTTAGCATCGCACTTTTCCTCTCTGCAGAGGGGCGATGGTTGTGCAGGAAACTCACTCAGGCTTATGAGCCGGGCTTAGAGAGCCTCGCCTTCTCTGCCTGCCTAGATTTACAGTGATGGAAAGCCAGTGGGGCGCACTAAGACCTGAGAGCCTCAATGCTGTGATTTATGCTCAGTCCTGACCAATTGCTTGTCGCAATTAAGGCTAGATTTGCCCAACCAACCTTGTGGCTCAAGGTTGTTTAGCTAATAATTTACAGAGACTTTAAAAAAAAGAAAACAGCACGCTGGAATGATTTTTCTGGTGCGGGACCGCGGACCCCCAACAGAGGCAATCTGAAAATAAGTGCGGACATGAAAACACGAGTGAGAAACAGTTCTTCACTTCTTTATTCATCGTTTGAGCATATTTGCGGCATTTTATTGGTTAAACTTTATTTCCTTAAAACAAGGCTACCAAGTGCACAGAGTGCTTAAGCATGTAGTTAGCGTGCTTCCTACAAGGATGAGATGAATTAAGCGAGATTTCTCTTTCCATTGGAAAGCGGTGTGGAAAGAAGGCCGAAGGCACCCGTAGGTTGCCAAGCAGGGGCCAGCTGTTCCGGGCTGTTCCGCACAGAGAGGGAACACAGTCTCCCTCTCCCACTGCGCTGCTGCAGAAGATGAAACGAATGGACTCGGAGAGCCAGGAAGCCAAACAGATGCTCCGCTTATTCGGGTTGCCCTGTCTGCCTAATGACTCGCTCTGTAACGGTTCGCCCCTGCGACGACACGGGGAAAACAATTAAATATTTCATTCCAGCAGCTGTTACTCTGGCTGCTTCCAGACAACAACGGGAGATGCGTGGGCGGTCTTTTGGGCAGGCGAACGTCCGCTGAAAGCAAACAAACAGACTAATGCAAACAAACGGCAAATGCAAACAAATGGCCGAATGCAAGAAAATAGCTGAATGGAAACAAACAGCCGAATGCAAACAAACGGGCGAATACAAACAAACGGTCGGATGCAAACAACTGACAGGCCCTTTCTTGGTCGATGAAGACTGATGACAGACCGGACTGGCATCATGTTTACCAAGTCGCATTTAGCACATTGTATATGTCAAGTCCATGAATGCCACATGCCAATTTGTTTTGTCCTGCACAGGTATAGTTTAATGTACAGAGAAATGAGCCGCTCATCATATCCCAGTTCCTCATTCCCAGAGGCTATATTATTGTGACTGGATTAATAAAGACCTATGAAATCCATACACCAGCAATTGAGGCTTTTAACACAAATATGTTTTAGCTGATGATGCATCACGGTCTTAAACAAAAACACATTTCTTGCCCTTCTGTGCGAAAGCAGCCAAATCTTGCATCATGGTGTCTGGATTTCATACAACTGCCAAGAATACATTCAGAGAAAACACTTGTGTATTTGAATATTTCATCTCCTGTGGAGCGTCTGTAATGTCGCCAGACGTATATTTATGTATGTGACTTCACGGAGAAAAATGCAAGCTACAACAAATTTTCGGTTAAAGGGGATGGTAATGATGCGTGCTTTGCTTGCTTATCTTCTTCCACCGGATAGAAATCTTGTCCTCCCTGGGATTTCACAGCGTTTAAATCTGCAGGGACGTTTGCACATGCGATACTCGCACGCCGCCTAGTTCGTCGCGCCTCGCGTAATACGATAAACGGAATTTCGGCTCGGCGTCTCATTGGTGAAGCTGTAACAAGGCGCACTTTGAACACTAAAAAGCGAGGAGGCGGCTGAGGAGCCCCCACTAACTGCTGTTAGAGCCAGTAAGCTCCCTCTTTGCAACCGCAGATCAGAGAAATCACTCAAGGGGGGGGGGAACAGAAAAGGCGCATTACAAGAGTGACTCGGAGTGTGCGGCTGACAGGAGACGACAGAGACCTCGCGGGATATTTATAGAGCGCGGAGACGGCGGGGCACGCGAAACGAGCAAGCGCCGGCCCGGCTCCCCGATTCCCGCCGACGTGTCTGCGACCGGGCAGAGCTATTCAAATCACAAGAGCCTCGCAGTACTTCTCCATCTTATTTTCACTGAGAGATACAGCTTTTATCCCAAATGCATATTTGCCACTGTACATCCAACACAGCCAAGGTAATAGGGGACAAAAAGCCATTACAGACAACCTGATACCCTAGAAATAATAATTTGTGCTTAGTATCAAGTATCATCAGGGTTTCTTTTGACTGTTTGTTCTTCTGTCCAAAGAAGAAACATGTGGCAAAAAAAACCTGTAGAAATAAAATAAAAATGTATTTATGCATTTATTGGGTGAAGAGGGCAGGGCTGAGCAGACTTTTTTTCTTGAACAAATGTCATTTCACAAGGTAGTGCCATGTCCTGACAATCCAGACCAATTTTCTCTCTCAAGGAAAGCGGCAGTGGCAGCAAGGAAGACAAAGAGTGACAGGGATGCACCGGCTCAGACCCCCGCCCCCGGGGTCATCCCTTCACACTGCCAGCGGTGACATTTCTGGAGTAAACAAATAAATGAAATGTCAAAACATAAGGGGGTGGTGGAGACGGTCAGGGTTTTCAGAGAATCAAATGAATGAGGTGAGTAAAAACCCTCCATAGAGAAAGGACGAAAAAGGGACTTGGCGGAGTGACACAGATGAAAAGATTAAATCAATAACAGGAAATCAACCACTCGTTAACAAATATACATTTATTGTAATTAGCCTATCTACGGTAGCTTATGTATCAAGTACTGAATACACAGTAGAACCTGCATCCAAACCCAGTTCCTTACCCATTAGTAACAGCTGTGGTGTAGTATACTGCGTAAAGAACTGGACTCATAACCTAAAGGCTGCAGGTTCAATTCCCAGGCAGGACACTGCCCTTTTATCCTTGAGCAAGGTACTAAACCTAAATTGCTTCAGTATACTAAATAGCCATTTGCATACTATGGAAAAATACAAGAGTTGTGCAGTCACTCTGGATAAGTCTGTTAAGTACCGGTAATGTAATGTTTACAGCACACAATCACAGCCCGTTCTGACAGAGGAAAGGCCATGGCACATCAGCGCTTGCCGAACATGCAATATGCATTTTGATTCATGCCTTCTACAGGCAGTGTGAATAACCCCCTCCCCCTTCTTCGCCTCTGGACCATGTCCTACACGAAGACCACACCCCCAGATTTGGGGCGGTGCATTTATCCCGCTGTTGATGCTCAGCCAATTAGCCCATTTAACCGCTGCTCCAAGCCCACCCACCCAGAATCACCCCTTGTGCCACCTGAGCATGGCGATGGGCCCAGGGCACCCGCTGGGGTGCCAGGCAAAGGCATGCCGGGTGACCATTAAGGGTGCGGAAAGGTTGCCAAATCTCAGTGTACAGCACCGAACAGCGATCGATAGCTCAGCCAAGAAAACGAACTCACTGACCTGTTCATGACCATGAAAAGATAGCCTTTCAGGTTCCTCAAACATCTTAGGGTTATTAGAGCTGGACGTTTTGCAGATGCATACAAAATAGTATGTCTAAACAGACAGTACTAGCCCTGACCTAAGGGTTAGAGACAATGTGTTCGGCTGTCATCTCAATACTTGAAAGAAACATTCTTTGTAAAAGAAAGAACAAAAACAAAAAGTTTAGAAGAGGCCTGCAAGCCTGCAGGACATCTTACCCCTGAAAACAATTAGGATTGGATAAAAAAGTAACAGAATTGCATTATAGTTACATATAATTCAATATATAAATTTAGTTGGTTCTATAAAAGAATACTTTTGAGACTGTATCCACATCCTGAGACCTCTAGAATAATAAGGTAAAGGGAAATAATCATTTGTACAGTTTTATGCTTTTGTCTCAACCAACTGTAAGGATTTGTCATCATTCAAACTTGCTCCATTGAACAATGAAATTCCCCTTTGCTTTAGAATAGCACGAGCCAACCCTTAATAGGTATGTTCCTTTGGAACAGTCACACAAAGTGGTGACCGAGTACCAAGGGGGGGTGAAGGGGGGTAGACGTGGCCAGCACCGCACGTTAGGTGACCATTAAGGCGTGAGGAAAGTGGCCAAGACTCCATTTTCCACATGCAAGACCAACTGCAATCAATATGTCAGTCTGCGAGAGAAAGAGAACAACACATTTCCTTTTTTTCCCTTTGACTGTAGGGCACTTTAATGTAAAAGCTGTTCTGAGCCAAGTTTCCATCTCCGCGCGCGAATTCCCCTGATGCAGGTCCGCAAACAAAGAAGAAACTCTCCTTTGTCTGATAGTTCACCCCGGCTCCCTGAAAAATCAAAGCGTCAACACGGGCCTGCAGTAAACCCACGTTTCAGACACCGCACTCCCGCAATCCCGCAGTCTCTGAGCTTCCACTGTGGCGTCTGATTAATACACGCACGATAAGAATCTGCATAATCGCCGCGCTCCGAAGACAATGGAAAGATGAATGAATTTAGCAAACCTTTTGTCTGAACCAATGGGAAAATGTGAATAGTACAGCGCAATAGTTCTGAAATAAACCTGTGAGCGGCATCCTTTATGGTATAAAATGGTATTTCATATGTACGCTGATCATGCGTATGTGTTTATAATTTATATAAAGTTTGAATCAAATCACAATACTAAAGGAACAAGATATGTTTAACTTTATACAGAAACTAGGCAGAAACCAATTATTTAGTAATAATATACATCACATAACTCAGTCGAGAAAATTTTAGTAGGGGATAAGAATTTCTTACAGCACATTATATAGCAGGCAGTAAGAGGAAAGTAGAATTTATGTTATTTTGGTAGGGAGACCAGTTTTATTTAGGAGAGAGATACTGAAATATATCATTTAGTTTACGTTAATAGAGGGTGAGACTTAGAAAATATCACTTGAGAGAGCAAATACACAGAATGCATTCTAAAACAATAGGAAAATATAAATCTACTGGATAGCAAGACTGTTGCTCAGGGACATGAATGTGATTCATTTCAAGCCATCTGACCTCTTCCACCAGTACAGCATCGCAATTAGTTCTGTACAAAAAGGTTAGCCAACTTTCATGATGCACAGTGCACACCGTAGCTCAAATAGTTACATCCTGCTGAGAGAAGAGCTCAGATGCTGTCGTGTGCTTGGTTCCCTTACAACCATACTGTCTTTTTAAAAAATGTATTGCATACGCACAAAGGAATTTGAGAAATGTAGCGTGTCGGTTGTAAAAGGTAATGAGGGGGTCCTCACAGAATAGATTTAGTAGCTAACCCTTGTGTGCTATGCCAAGCATGCCACTAAACATTGCCTTGTGTTTTCACTTTGTTTTCACTCCTCCACAGAGCAGACCTCTAACGTGCTCTCCACTGAGCGTCTGTCTGTCTGTCTGTCTGTCAGGTGGTGAACAGAATGAGTGACAGATTTATGGATGGATTTGGGGAAATCTTTATGAAATGGGTGCCTTTGGGATCAGAAAGCAAAGCTTAGATTTAAGGCTGTTAAGACAACTCCTAAGGGTGGCAGGGGTGCGTATTCATAGTTTTTGGAGTTTTTTTAACGATGTGTATGAAAAACGCACTTTTCCCAAGAGGGTCTCAGTTTCCGTGGTGTCGGGAAAATGACAGATCCAAGGCTTAGACATTACAGAACACATCACCCCCCACAAACAGCATGTGGGCGTGGCCTAATGCGAATGTGAAAAGAGACACAAAGTCGTTTTAACCTTTTGGGAAATACCTTGAATTTTGGTTTCTGCTCTGAATTATTCCTTTGGATCATTAAAACCACTCAGGGGACTGGGGTTTTTTGTAGCAGAGAGTCAGTTTGGGGAGGAGGGGGTGTTAGGAGAGCATCATTGGGAATCCTTAAAATGTATGGTTCTGTGCAGCAGTGTTCATTTTCCACATAGCATGATGTCTGTCACAAGTGTAACTGACAGTAACTGACAGGGCAAGCCCGCTAAATACACTGAAAAACATCTGCTTGAAACCATGTTAAATGCATCACGGTAAGGCACATGCAAATAAACTGCTCACACATTGGACCATTTAACAGACCTGTTTCCATACAGCTACCATTCTGTATCTCAGGACTTACAGTAAGGACAGAAGCAGATACATGGCAGAGCAGGAGTAAGGAGGGGAGGGGCTAAATGGAGACCACTGACCTCCCCCAAAAATTTTACTGAAACATGAACACTGAGTAAGCATGTCTATTCAAATAGATAAGTAGCAAGAATATGAAGGTTAGTGTCAAGTTGTGGGTGCAGGCATGGAGGACAACTGGCTGGAAAGCAGCTCTTGATAAGAGTGTCTTCTAAACGAATGTAACCTAACGTAATGAAAGGGGCCCACTGTGTTCTGGGAGCAAAAGTTACCACAAACCAGGTTATGACTTCCTCACCCAGCCTCCCCCTCCACCCCACGGCTCCAACTACATGGCTTGGATTCAATCAACATTTGTCTTCAACTAAATGCAAGCGCTTGTTTCTTTGTTCATAAACATAATTTGGCAGAATTCAACAAAAACAAAATTAGCTTGGCAAACCGTGAAGTAAAAGCATGTATTTGTAAGGCAATGTTAGAGGCGCATGTTGACTGAATCAAGGCCTGTGTCTGTGGTTGAACTTCACAATGAGCCAGAGGGGGCTGACCTCACTGCTTGTGGAGTTAGTTCAGCATTGCAGGGGAGTTAGGGGGCAGTGAGGACAGCGTTGCGGGGTGGAGCGGAGGGGGTTGTGTCTGTGGGGTTGAGGGGGCGAGCTGTGAGGACAGCATTGTTGGGGAAGGGGGGGGCGAGGACAGTCCTCAGTAACTGAGCTGTACTTTCTCATGGAGGTTCACACATGTCATTGGCCATGGGGATCCCGCCTGGGTCATTTCAGTTCAGTCTTGCTGGAGAGCGGTCAGGCCTCCAGTTCCTGATCTAAGCAGACCTTTTTAATCAGATTTCTCCAGCACAGCACACATCACCTTTAGCTCTGCTTCCTTTTCCTAACTGCAAACAGCCACCCCCTCTGCTTACCCCCTCCACCCCATCTACCTCTCATATCTATATCCAACATCGCCCCGGATGACATTCAAATCACCACACCAAGCTGGACACTTTTTCCTTTCATATCTGAGTTTGTGTGTGTGTGTGTGGGGGGGGGGGGGGGGGGAGCGTTGCTATGACAATTACAAGGGACTAGGCACATGACATGACCCAGGTCTCCATGCCATGCATAAGCCTGCTGTACCGGCTCACTGATTGCCTCCGTTCTCAGGGTAGGCTGCATCTCTACAGCTGCCAGAGATAGACTCCACTAACCCTCACAACAGACAGGCCTGTACTGTCAAGCATGACCTTGTTTAAACCAATCAAAACACCCTGCTATCAACAGAAAAAGGCTTTGATTGGCTCCAGGCAATAGCAAGTTTCTGTGTTCAGTGACATTATTGTAACCTCTTTTTAGACTAGTAAGCCTGTGCTATGGCAGGGTTACTCATCAGCACACAGATACCTGCTAATATCTTCAGATAACCTTGGGCTACATACCGAGCAGGAGGGGGGTATAATTATTTTTTTCATGCTCTTTCTCCACATGCCTGCAATTCATCATTAAACGTTAAATCTGTTGAGACAGAACAGAAAATTGGGACATTTGTACATTTATTTTATTATTAGCACATTTAATTTGTTTGAAGCCTGATGCAAAAGAAAATGGTAGGAAACGGCCATCTGTGACTAGACTGTTTGGGTATGTTAAGTAGCGAGGCTACCACAGTGCGCTTAATTAGTGCACTCTAACTCCCAACCCAAACCCCATTTGCTTTCTAGTCAAGCACACCAAAACTCAATATAAAAAAGTGATTTGCAATGAATGTTAAGAAAACAACAATATCTCTTTATGACAAAAAGCTTTAATCGAAACCCTTACAGTATTTGCGAAAGTGACAGACAGATACTGTGTCCTGCATGAATACTCCCCCCACCAACCAATGGGCTCTCATACAAAGTGTGTACTGTAGGTTACCATCCTCGTCACGCCTACACCCGCCTCTGGTTAATATATGCATGCCTCTCACTCAGCTGTACAAAGATGGGAAACATTAGGCTAGCTCCCGGCTCTCCCCCAGTCCCCCGAGAACACCGGCTGGGAAACGAGAGGAGGAAAAAACAAACAAACAAGCGCGTCTCCGGTGTGTTTTCTTGCCCTCGCGCACCTCGGACGAACGGGGCTCGTTCCTGAATACGCGCCGCCGGCGGCACAAAAGGAGGCCTGTCTGCCGGCCTGATTCGGTTTCTGTCTGGCCCGGTTATCCGCCCTAACCGAGCCTGGCTGTACGATGGCGCGGAGCGCCGCTCGCGTCCGCGATCCTCCGGATGATCCATCAAAACATGGAGCGTCTCACAGCGCGAGCATTCAGCCCCGCGAGAAACAGAGGCGAGGCTGTTGGGGAACGCAGCGATTAATCTGAAGTAAAATAAACGTGCGATGGGTCCGCCGTTTTAATTTGCACGGTTTTCCTCCGACCGTAAGCCCGGACCTCGCGGCTGGGATTCTGACGTACGTGTGTGTGTTTTGTCAAAAAGCATGTGAAGCAGTCCGTTTAAATCCTCAGTGAAAACAGTTAAGGGTGGCGTGTTCAGCCAAAGAAAAGAAACAAAGTAACCAAAACCCTCTCCAACAGGGTTTCCTGCCATTAATCCCCTACCTGTTCGATTCCAAACAAGTAAAACCAGGGTTCGATGAAAAGGCCCAGTTCAGGTATTCTGGTGCAGCATTGGCCAGAGCCAGCAAACATTGTGACTGGCAGGGGACTAATACCAGACCAGGTGTGTTCACCACAATGGGAGGGGCCTTGGAAACAGAAATGCACCAAAAGGACATGATCGTCTGCTCCAGGACAAAGAACAAATGAGCCTCTCTTCAAAATGATGTACATTTTCAAATATTCAACAGCTGTCAGAAATGCACAAGTACGCAAGGACAAGAATACAAGAAGGAAACACAAAATAAAATTTGCAGCCCTGCACACGGCCTAACGCTCCCAAGAGCAAGACCCAAACAAGACCCCCCCCACAACCATCACATACCACCTATGCATTACTCCCATTTTATTCTTAAGATATTGGCTCATTCAGTTCAGAAGAACGATGATCAAGTCCCGGTCTGTACATTGTCCTTGACCTCTGGATTAGCACTACATCAATGACTCCTTGTCCATCTTGGGAAGAGGAAGAGAGAGGGGGAGGGAAGGAGGGATGGAGGGAACGAAAGGAAGTGGAGTCCTTCTGGAGAGCACTGACACTAAACAGATGTTCATTCATTGGAGGGAATCTCAGCTTCTGTTTACTCAGGCTTTGACAGGCAGACGCCACACCTAATGTAGCCATGTGGCGCCCCATTCGAAAATATTAATAACCGCTGCAATAATCTGCTGGACTTCCTCTCGCGCTCCCATAGAAAATAGGCACATTCACCTCATGGATCAAGACTTTCAGTGGGTATTCTGTGCAGCGATTTAAAAGGCACCTGGGGTTGTTTAATCAAAAAAAAAAAAAAAAAAAAAGACAAAATCCCTGGAATTGTATTTTGTTGGATGTAACAATGGTGTATTGATTTGTTTTGGACTGACTACACTCTCCCTGGTGCTTGTTTTCAAATATAAAAATGTATTGCACGCACTGAACAGAAAACATTGAGTCTATTTCTGGTGATGATTATGCACACGTGTTAAAAGAAAACTGTGAGGTATGCGCCCGATATTTTTTCATAAAAAACAGCTCCAGGGAGACTCCTTTAAAACACAACACCATCACTCTGTCCAGGGGTCTATCGCATACTTCTAAGAAAGTTTTTGCTTTTCGTTGGGCTGCAAATCAGGCCGACTCACACACCTGCACCATGTCAGCAGGAGTTTTTTGGTTTTTTTTCCCCGATACGTTGGATTTCACGTGCTTGCGGAATGAATTATGCTGATGGTGTGTAAGTAGGCTGGAGGGGGAGGGGGCGGGGGGGGGGGGGGGGGGGGGCTGGCTTAGGAAGATATTTATGTTCCCACCCAAGACCGAAATTCCCCAGCAGTCGCGCAGAGTTAAAGTGAGGTGTTTTATTACAGGGGCAACAGGCCAGAAGACAGTAAAGCACGGCCGTGTCCGACCAAATTCGAAAATTTCTCGTGTCAAATTACGGTGAAGTGTTGGGAGGAGAATACGGTCGCGGCAATGGGTCGGAGCAGTAAAATACTGCTTTGGCTTTCCGTGGCAATCTCGTGACCCCCAAGGTGCATATTTTCACTTTTTTTCCAAGGGGTGGGGGGATCGGTAAGGAGGGCGGGGGGGGGGGGCGAGTCAGGAGGCTTTCCAACATTTCTGTATGTCTTCAGGCCAGTTACAGGTTTATTACTGTTGTTCAGTGTTTAATCTGTTGGGTGATTTATTGACTCGACTGTCCTTTCGGCCGAGCCATGTGCACAGCAGATGTGGAGGTAGACGCTGCATTCTTCCAGAAAAATGCACAGAGGTTCAAACGGGATCCTCAGTCCGCTTTGGTGCGGACAGTGTCCCGCGGGCTAGGGCTGGGAAGGGCACTGAACCACAGGGGGAGGAGTAATGGAGCGAGAGGACGAGCGTAGGCCCTCCCCCCCAATAGTTTACATGTTCTCACCAATTCGCGATAAGCGCCAATTCCAATTCTTTTCAAGCGGCGCGACAAGGCTAACCAGAACATGTCCCCTCAACAACGGTGAGGGTTTGCTGAAGCTGTTCCTGAAATATGAAATGGGTAGACCGGAGACGTGCAGTTGCTTGTGGCTCATGACCTCTGTGCCGATCTGTCTGCGGTGGTGTTCTTATCCATACAGCAATCGCTTAATGCTTTCCCCGAGCCGGGATGCAGCCGAGGACGCCATTAGTAGAAATCACATTACCGTGACATTTTTAATGTGCCGTGTCATATAAACATGACAAATGGTATCTTTGTATAGAAGGCAGGCATGTGCTAATCTAAGCCTTGTAATTCTGAACACTATGCCTGCAGGCCCTTCAATCGGTACATGTTTAGATAATAAATAATGTATTTGGAATAAAATCAGCATTTCCACAGTGCATCCCTTTCCCTCTGAGCCAAATAGTCGTGTTGCATACAGAAGTAAGGATGCACATTTGATTGTCAGTTATCCTAATGCAAGTCATTATGGAGAGGGCTGGCAGTCCTGCTGAAAACCCCCACCCCGTCATTAAACAAACAAACAAACCTACAAAAATCAGCGACCTACAAAAATGTATTCTGTTGGGGGGAGGGGAAGGGGGAGCTTGTGCACCCAAAACTAAAATAAATGCACTTGTCAAAGGAGCTCAAAGTGAATGAGATTTTGAAGGCAGAGTGAATGAATGAATGAATGAATGAATGAACAGCCTGGTCCCCACACATCAGTGCAGGGGTGAGATGGAGGCTAATCTTTGTGGAGGCCAGAACAGCAAATTCTCACCATTCTCCAAGGACGTGTTCTGGAAAATGTGCAAGTTCTGCATTGCAGTGTACTATTCCAACACTGAAGACTTGAAGGCTGAGGGAAATATGTTCCTGACACAGAACAACCACATATAGCACAGGGTTTGAAATGCATCATCGGGCAATGATGACCAATGGTGAGTCAGGAGTCAGCGGTTCCGTAAATGAATGTCCACGAATCGCAGACCCACAGACGGTGAACGCCAGGAACACAGTCATTCACACCAGCAGGAAGCCTACATCCCGCGTGCCTTTAGCGGCATCCCCAACCCAAACTCTGCATGCACGTACAACCGGGCCGCCTAACCAGTAGTGGCCTAAACTGGGCCTTGCAAAGTGCCAATTTCCTGTGTGCGTGCCTACTGTGCTGACATCACTTTACATAACACTCAGCCAGACAAACCGCTCAGTGTTCCTCAGCACAGCATAGAGCATTATGCAGTGAAGACCAATGGATTCCAGGGCCCAAAAATAACCTTATACCTTCATTAACAAAAAACGCTGAAATATAGGCTAGCCAAGAGCCGTGCCCGGCCAATAATTAATTTTGTTACAGCGTAAAGAGTGTGGTTATTTTCTGTGACGCTGTTTGACGGATAGCACGAGGAACTGAAACAAAGCACATGTTCTGTTCCAAGCACAGGCATTCAGCTGAGGGATGATGGAGTACCGCTGAGAACCTCCTCCTTGATCTCCACAAGGAATCATCTATCAATTTAACCATCACCTGCTATTCTACTTAGGGGGATTTAATTAACACCGACTCCTCCCGTTAATCACAAGCCACAGAGGCCTGGCAGGGGAGGGATTTCATTTCACTCCCATGATGCCCTCTTCCTGAGCACCGAGTGATAACTGCCTGAGCGTTTGAGTTCATTTCAGCATACGCTGAACTGAATGATTGGGCATAGAGAAAGTACTGAGAAAAAATGCAATGCTGGCACAAATTCAAAGTTAAGAACAAGGCATGGTGGTAATTAGTTTGCCCAGCCCGTTTAATTATGCCCTCAGTCTATAGAATCTAAAGTCAGATTTCATTCCAAGGCTTCTTAATAGTAACGGCATCACGTTACTATTGAAGGCAAATTTTTTTTTTAATCCAGGAGAATGCAGACAAGCACGTGTTCTCCTCTGAAGCAGGTAAAGCCAAGCGCTGCTTCTTCTCATACTGCAGTCTACAAGTTCCATTCCCACAGACGCCAGTCAGAGGAATACATGTAATCTGCAGCCTAACAGATGGACAACAAGAGCCCATTGGACCAGTCCCTCTGACTGTGTGAATATGTGCATATGTACATCTGCTTATCATACATTGTGTGAAAATGCTGTATAATCCATAAGAAATCAGGGGGGAAAAGAGAAGAAAAAGCACTGTCAGCAGAAATGACAGGGTTTTAATAACAGACATACAGACAGTCAGACAGACAGGCAGGCAGACAGACAGACAGACAGACAGACAGACAGTCAAACAGGCAGGCATGCAGACAGACAGACAGACAGGCAGACAGACTGCCTAAAAATCTAGCGGCCCTCTGGAAGACATTAGATCACACGGCACCACACTAACACAAACCTTCTTTGAGTAGAATGATATTTTCATTCAACAGACAGGCAACAAAAGCAGTTTTATTGAGCCAGACTGTAAAAACTAAGAGACATACTTTATGTAAAGCCTTTAAACCCATGTTCAACACTCAGTTTCAAAGCCACACCATTCTCAACTAGTGGGCAGGCTTTTAAAGACTCCAGTGCAAGACCTTCTTTCGTAACTTAATTGAGCAGATTCCCTACACTGGACAGAACGAAAGGTCAGACTGATTTAAGATGCATTTGTTAATTGCTTTTGCCTCAAGATAACCTTTGTTTTAATGTGTTTTGTGTTTACTCTGTTTCCCTCAGTCTAATATTACATTTTCTCCAAAGATCTGAAACTATTCAGTGTGAAAAACATGCAATAATAGAGGAGATCAGGAAGGAGGCAAGTCCTTTTTTTACAGCTCTGTAGATTTGAATAATAAATGTAAGAACTACACAAAGCTACTCAGATGACCATGTCTAGTTGTCAACAGGTCAAGAGTTCTGGGCCACTGCTTAAAATAGATTTCTTTTTATCAGAACCACAGACGGAGGTCTATTTTTAGCAATGCAATTTTCCACACCTTCCAGATGTTCTCCGTCTGAAGTACTGGATGCCACCTCTGGTTCCGATTAAGAGCTAGACGGGTGACATCAACACATCCAAATAGAATCGCTTGGTCTTGGGATAAACAGGCTTTGATCTGTCAATGGGGAATCCCTGAATTTACACAGCTATCCATAGAAAATCTGCAACTAATCCAACAAAACTGAAATGGATGACGCACAAAGCTTGGATTTTCTGACTAATAATTAAGTAAATATCACATCAATCTATTATAAGAGCTATAACAGTCCATTATTATAACTGGATTTACAACTTGTGTCCTTGTTCCTTTTAACTTAGTATATATGCTATGTTGTCAATGAACACACTACAATAATTAATTGACAACATACCATATATACCAAGTTAAAACAAACCTTGGACAAAAGTTGCACGTCTAGTAATTATAAAAATAGGCTGTGTTTAAATGAAAAATCATTTAAATCATTTTATGCTGTTGCTGCAGTAACACAGGAAACATGTCATCATATAAACACGTTCTTAATACTAAGGTAAAGGAAGCAAATTACATCTTAAATCACACGTCAGGAGCATGAAAAAATGTATGTTTTCAGACAGCCAATAAACCAAATCAACGGCTGCTAATCCTTTATTTTTCTTTTCACATCTGTTTCCTTTCTGTTCCTTTTTTGTGAAATAGTTTTTTCGCTTTTTCTTTCAGTCACAGGTCTCAGAGGGTGAAATCATGGGAAATCTCAAACCTGGAGGACTGCACTTCCTGTAGCTGGACCTGCTATTTGCTCTGAAAATAGCGATAACACATTACCATTATCATTATTTACTTACCTATCCCTCGTAAGAAAACAATGATAACGTGTTATCGTCATCATTATTTATTTACTTATTAAGTGGAGCCCCTTTATCAGAGGTGGCCCACAGCGATGATGACTGTGCTAACATCCTACATCCTTTCTGGAAAGCGTTCACATGATGTTACCACGGCACGGGGAACTACACGGGATTCATGCCCCAGCGGCGCTGGTTGTTCCCGTGGTGAAAAGGCGTGACTGGCGCTTTCACGCCAGCCTGCCACGGGGGTAACGGTGCATCACGTCACACGTCAGCCGTCAAAAGGTCAATCAGCAAATCGATAGATCTGTTGGCATCTGACATTGCTTTCACCTACGGCACTACTGATAAAAAAGGGTGCAGGATAAATTTTAACTAAATAAATAAATATATTTTTTATTCTTCCATATAAAATTAGCTTTCAAATGTTTATACATTACCAATGCCTACAGTTGGAAATGCGGTAGGTCTGCAGGTATTTCCTCAAAGGTTCAATAGCTGTGCCACACCTGAGAGATAAACCTACAGCCTTTCAGTTACAGACCCAGTTTCTCCACTCCTTAGTGGGTGAAAGATAAATTAATACTCAAATACAATATGAATGTACCTTTAATCTTACGTATCCTCTCTCTCCACCATACTGTTCACACACCTACTCCAGCTCACAGTCACAATCCATTAACTATTAATACACAATTTACAGTGGTGGTGCCTTTGGGCTGTTTGGCCATCCAGTAACATACAGGGTATAAACACCTGGAGCTAATCCCGGTTGTCACTGTAAAAAAGACGAAATGCTTCAGGAAGAAACCAGCGCACAGCTGTGCCGTGGAAGCTACGGGATGAACAGGATGGCCTGGGGGGGAAATTCCTGACGGACGGACCGTGTTGAGTGTCTCCTAAGACAGAGCCTGTTTCACGCTCCGTTTGCTTCACCTACAGTTCAGACAGGTCCGGCTGAAGCCGACCCCCACGCCTCACTCAGAGTGATGTCGTGGCTGTGTTACTGCAAAAGTCCAACGCTCACCAAAAGTACAGATGTGTATACATCTCCGTTTTTATTGTGGGGATTATTTTTCCACTTACTGAATGAATCATAAGTTAGGGTGTACCAGCTACAAAGGTTATATGTATATGTATATATTTTTAAAAATTCCTTTTCTAATAATTAAACATAAACATCCGGTCTTAGGATGCAGCCATTGGCAGCCTGTATGAGAAACAACACAGGGGAATAAAGACTTCTTAGGCTTAGAGGATTTCTCATGATTTAAAGCATAAACAGAAGGTAGGGTCAGGAAAAACAACAGTGCACTGTTGCATGCCAGTAGAACTCGATTTCACATAGGAATAAAATCTACGTGTTGGAATCTAAGCTTTAAGTAAAAACGAGTCATGCAAAAAATAAAATAAACAAAATATTTCTACTTTTATCAAAAAATGAATTGAATGAGAGATGAAATGTTATGGAATGGGTAGATAGAAATAACACAAAAAACACACAATGAATATATGAATACCAATACAGAAATATGGGGTATATGCTGCAGGTGCAGAGGCTGGCTGCAGAAGGTCATGTGTGAATAAAATAATAGAGAGTGATAGAATGTCAGGGGAGGGCATTCTTAGAACTCCGCACTCTAAATGAGCCTCGGCGAGAGACTGAGCAGACCGAACAGGAGCACAGGAAATACCCGCAGCCACGGCGACGAGCACAGCTCCCACTGACCCTTCGACCTTTCTGAGGAGCGCAGGAGCGCGGTATCACCGCGCCTCCAACAAACACACCATCAATAACCTCACTGCCGCAAACACAGACCAACAAAAACACCGGCGCGGCTTCTAAATATAAAGCAGACCATGCGCTCCCATCCAACTGCTATTTATAGAGCACAGCATTCTGGGAAACCTCATGAAAAGGTCCGTTTGTCAAATGCGACTCTGCGATGTTAAAAAGAGCTATCCTACTGCAGACCAGACAGGACCAATGAAATCACTCCTCACGATTCTCATTAAGCCTGGACCAATTAAATGCCCTTCTGACTTCCCGCACTCTATACCAATGAAGCTCTCTTAACTCTGAGTGGTCCAGGGTCTTCAGTCCAGCCCCTACCAAAGTAGGTCAGTGGTGCTAAAAAACTTTATTCAAATAGTTCATCTAGTTCACCATGCAGAGACGGCTGGGGTCTGCGAGAGAAAGATGTTATCATATTAAAAATATTTGTATTTAATCAGAGCTCATTCGTGATTTTGTTCTTTGTCATAATACACGTCTGTAGTTCACATTGAAACACAAAATGGATGCAACGTTGGTTGTGTATGTTAATGCCCTGGAATAGTACTGAATAACTCCAGTCATGTTAATAAAGCCAGTCTGAATCCTTGAATCTTTGAGACAAACAGAGAGAGGGGGTTGAAGAGAAATACAGAGATGGGGGAGACAAAGAGAAGGTAAGACAGTAGGATATTATAATTTTAACATTTAATATGTTATTCTAATGATTGTAAGGACTCTTGGAAGATTAACCAGTCCTAAACGAGATCCCGTTAAAAATGGAACAAAATGAATGAAGTAAGAATGTGACCTGAAATAAGTGTAAAAGCTTTAAAAATCTTGGAAGCAGGAGCTCAACAGCCGTATTCTATTAGAAGGGTTTAAAATTCAGGCCCTAGAGAGCTTCAGACCAGCAGGTCACTGTTCAAATAAGCTACAAGCCGGCAGGTTTCTGTTCAAACAAGCAATTTAGACCTTGATAAATCTAATCACAGTCTCTACCACAGCACTTCAGCCCCTTTCTCAAGCGCTATGGGTTGGGGCTGGAACTGTATATTAAAATGGCAACCGCTTATATATTTGGCAATATACACAGTGTATTTGGTTTGATCTGAAATACAAATGTGATTAGTACAATATCATAAATGGCAGGAATGTGGAATACAAAACTCAAGCACTGAACCTGAACTGAAATTAGAGGTGGCTTTGTCTGTAAATTACCTAGAACTGAACCCCTGCTGGTGTTTAAGATAAGGATCTTGGTATTTTCTCTAATCACAGGCTATGCAACATTCTGCATGGGTGCATTCCCAGCATGCATTACTTGTTTGCATGAAAATGGCTAATAATGTTTGAAGGCACGTGATGCTAACTCCACGTGAATAAAAGCCGTTTAATCCTCAGATCAGGTCTACAAACAGAGACAAAGACTTCCACCAGAACACCTCTTACTGGATCCAAACCGAGCAGATCAGCATGTGCCTCTGACTGCAAAGCCGTGTTACATTATATTTATACTTTTGTCTAAGATGAACCTGCATCAGCCTGCTTTTTACATTAGCTTTGTTCTTTAGTATATGCTGACCCTGGATCAGCCAGAATGTTTTAACTGACGTGCAAAGCTTCTTCCAACGAAACAGCGGGAAACAACCGCCAGAGCAAATAACCAGTTTATATACGAGCACCAGCAGAGAGCAGAAAGTGATGCTGTCAAAAATCAGTGAAATAAGACAGTAAGTCCACAAATATTTAAAAAACTTACCACTTACCACTAACAACACAGCACAAATGACACACTTCACAGTCAATATTGCAATAATAACAGTAGTTCAAAATATAGAAAATAATGTGCCTTAACTGTGTGTGTAATTTTAAATGGATTCATAATTCAGTTTACATAAAATGTGTCAGATTTGCCCATTATACAATCAAACGGTTTCAGAGAACTCTCAGCATAATCCCCATTGGTTCTTATCGTAATCTGACCTCTCACGCCACAGCAGTTGGCTGCCATCGAATGAAATTCAGTCATGCAGCTGCAATGAGTTCCAGTCGCTAAATCTGACGGGACGATTAACTGCTGGGGGTTAGCGGAACCCTGATGGCAGAACACGCCATCTCCGTCCTGATGCTTTGCGCGGTAGAAAATACGCTCAACATTTCAGACGAAATTCCATGGGTACTGGCGAACTCCGCTTCATAACGTAGTGACCGTGTCATTTAACATTCACGTGCCCACTGACTGCTTCAGATGTCGGTGCTCACTCTTAATGCCCACATTTTCTCCAAAGGCATGACCGTGCCAATTCACACGCAACAGTGTCGACGGAAGTGCGGATGCTGCTAGCGCTCAGTTGCTCCAGGTTAGACAAAGACTCGTCACGTCACAGCAGGGCCATTGAGAGGACCTGACAATCGCCAGTGCTTTGAGGCTTCTGTTGGGAAACGCTGATTGCACGCAGGCATTGTCCGCTAATATGGTTAGCGCAGAGAGAGGCTGGCCCTGTGCCACGCCAGTGAAAGGCACAGCAGGTCGCGGGGCTACACTGGGGTGCGTGGGAGCACAACGGGTTTGTAGCCAGAAAGGTTTTGCTGGGGCTGGTCACCACAATCGCATCTGACTGCTTCACCGCCGTGGTTATGAGGAATAAGCAACTGAAAGCAGCGTTACATTATTTTACATTACAGGCATTTAGCAGACGTTCTTATCCAGAGCGAATTAGCACACGTCTGTGGAGCACACAGCACTCTGCATTTATATCAGCAGCATTTCCAAAAAAAAAACATTATGGATGTCAGGAGCCACTAGGCTAATGAAAATTTGTGGGGGGTGGGGAGGGGACAGAGAGAAAGAGAGAGAGAGAGAGAGATGTGAACTGCATGCACTCCGGCAAGCTGGCCTTTTTCCCCACATGAGTCACTCATAACAAGCAGGGTTCAGAAGTCTGTTTCAGGCACGGCTGCTGGCTCACAGCTAAGAGAATGCCTGGCTTTTAAAAGGATGTTTGACACATGCGAGGTTTCATCAGCAGGTTTTAACAATAACCCCACATGAGCGCGGAGCTCGACACGCAGGTTTGTCCTGTTCACATCCGTGCGGCTGTCCCACGATGAGGGCTGAACGAAGGGCGCAGGGTGCATGCATCTCCTTATGGGAAAGCCCCCAGGCCCTTCTGTGGAGGATCAGTCCTGTAATCATCGGCTAAAGCCACGTCTGCCCCACTGCCTCACACTGCTTTCACGGTCCATGCAATAAAACCGGCGAGCTCAACACAGAAAGCCCGCATTTATTACATTACTGACATTTAGCTTTGCTTAAAACATATTACATTTACCATTAAAATGGTACTGTATATCTAAATGTATGCCCATACAGCATGCCTTGTCGGGTGACACTGAGAGTGTGTGGTTATTGTGGTTACTACTGTGGGAAACCCAGCAGAACTCGGTAACTTGGAACTCTATGGTAACACCACTGGGTAACCCCCTCCTTTTGCTTCACAACTTCACAATCCAAGTCAATATGCCCTGCAAACACATTTTGCATGAACACTGTAAAATGACACATTTGAAACTGTCAATGATAGAACTTTTAATACTTTTCTTCGCATGAACTGGATGTATGCAGCTATTTAAATGCTCACCATATATTCACATGTGCTATGTATCAGCAAAAGTGCTCATTGCACTGTTTGTTCCATCTACTGCTCCCATAAATGTTTGCAGAATGTGGCCTCTACTTTGAAATCAGAAATGAAAAAATGCGCCTTTTAGTGAAATATATTAGTCTGTCACATTCCAAGCAGCTTAAAAGAATTTGGTGCTACAGAGCTTCAATATTAAACAGCATATTGTGGGTTATTCATAATGCAAAGCCCTTACAGAGACGCTTCCAAATATCTCTAGGCTTTGAGAAAGTTTACAATCTCTAGGCAAACACATTACACTAACACACCATACTGTCATAGCACAACAGCACGGCATATTCAGTGCTACTGAATTCATTTTCAAAGTGACAGCCTCCTGTTTCTGTCACTTTGAAAACACCATTTTCGCACGCACACGCACACACACACACAGAGCTTCATTCACAAAGTCAATGCATTGGCTTAAGTTAATGTGCATTATTACCGCCCATAGGAGCAGTACAAGCAGAGCAGGGGAGGGGAAATAACCACCTCTCTCCATGCTTCTCATTCATCCTGTCAATGCCGCCACAGTCGGGATAGAATTCACACCCGGAAAACTGATCTTCAATATCCCGGGATTACCTGGAGGACACCGTGTGCATCTTGCGAAATGGAGTTCACACATGGAGAGGAGGGGTAGGGAGAGGCAGATATGAAGACCAGTAATCACAGGGGAGAGGGGTAGAGCCTGTTTCATACGGACAACATGCTCTTCCCTTCAGCTAAGGCGCAACTGCTAGCGAGCTCGTGCTCCTGAGACAGAGTTTCTCGGGCCAATCTTATTTTTAGAAACATTGAAAAGAATAGCTGGAAGGGAGCAAATTAGCTATGAGACTGGCAAAAAAACACAGAGAAAAAACAAAAAGAGCAAAATAATTTAATAAAAGACGAGACCACAAGCTCGGGATTTGGTCAGTGCCCAGACGAAGCCTTCAGACAGCCTTCTTCATCACCGGAAGGCGAACGAGTCTTCAGAAACTAAAAAAAAAAACAGTCTGGGAATTCTGAAAGCTGGATGCAGAGTCGGCATGAGATATAAAGGGGGGGAGGGGGGGGGGGAGGCTGCCAACTGGAAGAGAGACGGCAGATGAACTAAACTCGAGCAGTCCCCTCACACCGGTGGAGGCTGGCTCGGCTGCCTCAGCACACCCGGGGTCAGCCCGCGCCCGCGAGAAGCCGTATTGTTTTAACCGTGGCGCTTGTTTTCACAGAGCGCTCCACAAGGTCAGAAACCAAACGCCCTTCGCATTCACACGCCACCCCCGGCCCCCGGCTCCACAGAAATCAGGCCAAGTACCTGGCAGGAAACTGCCGGTGTCCTGACCAATCACCTTCAGCGCAGGGCAGCGGAACGAAGGGCCGTGCTTACCCTCGCTGTTGCCAACAGAAACAGGTGTCCTTAACATGCAAGGTGAGGCTCTGCCTTTGATCCAAAGCCTCTGTCAGAAAGTCAAAATATCACACAATATTTTTGTTTGTTCTGGGCCAGCCCGGGGGCCGCCCCCCAGCCGTTCCGGTGACCTGCCGACGCTCCGTGTAACCGGCGGCGCGTGATTGAAAGCTCTTTTATGTTCTTTCTTCACACTTCAGGATGTCGGGTACTTTTTAATGAAGGGGGCGTGGGCCTCGCTTGCAAAAAAGGCAACCGGTTGAACCGGAACCGTGCACCGCGTGCGCGGTCAAGGGTCAGTCACCACGGCGCTAATCTCTAGCTCAGACTTCCACAAAGTGCACACCATTATTTTACATGACATAGAATTTAGCATTTTATCCATTATAACTTACACTGAACGTTAAAAAAATGTCAAAGTTAGGTGAAAGAAAATTCATAAGGCAGCAAAAAAAGGACATGTTTTTTTGGAGGAGTCATGCACACTCACCCACCCACCGGCTCCCAAAAAGCCCCAGGCCCCGGCCGTGTGCCGGCCAGCTGCTGAGCCAGATGGAGCGAGTGGACACAGCGCGGCAGCCCGCTGACCGCTACCGCCCGGCACAATGGCCAGCGCTGACCGCCATCGCCGCGCACAAAGGCCGCCGCTGACCGCCGGGCCCTGCGCACAATGGCGGGGAGGTCAGGGGAAGCCCCCCGGCCCCCGGCCCCCCGGCCCCCCGGGCCCCCGCTCAGAATGCGAGCCCGTTCACCTGCAGGGGGGTCCGCCCGCCCGCCCTCGCCGATAAAGCGCGCCCATAACACTTATGCGCCCCGTCAAGTGGTTTAAGAAATCATTGACTGCCACAAGCACACGACCATAAACCTGATTTACACTCTGATAAAGAGCGTATGGGTAATGCATTGCCACTTTAGAAAAACCATTGGCTTTTTTTCTGAAAGAGGGGCGTTCTGCATTGCAACTTAATAGCCTTAATGGATGGCGGAGTTCCGACCGGTATGTCTTATTACGGAGAACAATGCCGTGACCCAAATAAAACCTGCAATGTGCCAACAGAGGGAAGAATGTCAAGTTGCACAATCTGTTCTCGTGGCATGCAGAAATACGGCTGGGGGAGGGTCAGGGCTAAGGCTGGGGCAGTCGGAAAAAGGCAAAGCCATCATCTCCCGTTCAATTTATGCTGAATGGAAATTTGAACTTTTCATACCTTTCCCTCCGATGCAGATGTGGGTTGGACAGCGTTTCATGCATATATAGTGGTACAGATATACTTGCCCATATATTTGGTATTATATTTTAAGCCAAGGAGGCAAAGCAAATTTAAGGAAGGGGTATTAAGAGAATATTCATTATTCTATCCAACAGAGAGCATGGCTGTAATAACAAGAATGGTCACTGGTTCAATGGGATTTAGCCTGTTAAAGTACACCTAGGACTTGTCTCTAAACACAATAATCGGCAGTTGATCTCAAAATTAACCTTCAAAGTCTTCTCTGAGCTTGAAAATGAATCACCGTTTTCTGAAGGGAAATATATGCTTAATTAACATGATAAAAATGGACATTCTTACCAAACCCATATCATTTTCAGTAGCCTCAACAGGTCTGATTTAGAGCTGCTTAGATTTTCCAGCCAAACACATTCACAGGGTTTTTATTTTCTCATTGGATCACCCGGCATGCAAATATACCCCCCCCCCCCCCGGATTAAAAAGACTGACAGTCATACATGCAATCTAATGCAATACAAATAGCCATGGGCAACAGTTTAATTAAATGTCTCAGATCTGAAGCTTGTTACAGGACATATTAACTTCCTGCCACTAGAGATCTGTCCAGGCTGATATTCTGGAAAATGCTGAAGATTAGATTAAAAATTAAACTGACATCGGAAACGAGGTTAGACAGCAAAAAGACTCTGCTCCACCCCCCCCCCCCCCCCCCCCAACACACATTCAGGTGCAAACACATGCACACACACGGGCACGCGCACACACACACACACACACACACACAGTGTTTGCAGACGTAGTTTACAGAGAAAGCGGTGTGTCAGACTTAAAGGTCAACACACCCTACGCAAACGTGCAGGAAGGGGGGGGGGGGGTCCTGGAGTGTGTGCTTTTTTACTAAACCTGAGCTCAACGCTTCTGACAGGACACATTAGCCATGTCAGAGAGAACGTGTCTGCTGGAAACAAGCACCTTATTACAACACAGCACATTAACACAGCTCCACGTCTCAAAGCAGACACATTTCTGGCCACACGCAGGCACTACTGGGGCCGCTGCTACACAGCACGCAGCGGAAACAGATTTTCACCGCTGGACGAGATTCAGCGGAACGCTTATGGTCGGGAGAATAATATTTGAAGAATGTAAAAATCAATGACCACTTTCCTTCAAACGAAATTCAAGCTTCCCCATTCCTACAGCCCACATGACACAAATTATTATTATTATGTTTAATAATAATTCAACAATAAGAACACAGCCCAGTCAGTGGGAGTGTACGTGCAGAAGCACAGCATTCCGAGAGCAGCACAGACACACAGCTGAGAAGTGGGCTGTGAGGGACGTGTGAGGACAGATAGATGTGTGCTGTACAGGGCAGGAGTGGAGCATGTGATCGGGGTGATCGGGTTAGGGTTAGATCAGGGTTGGCTGCAGCTGGTAGCAGTGCCGATAAGGAAGAGGGTGTGTCCGAGCCTAGGTTCTGCTCACCGGGTAAGACCTAACTACAGAGCTTATCACCGAGCTGAAGTGCTCCCAACCCAGCATCCATGGCACCTGTGCAGCCTGGGCAGTACACAGAGTGGCCTTTAGGAGCTACGCACTTCAGCCAGCTACAGCCATATAAACGGATCCAAAATGTTGTCAAAATCCTGACCGAAGCCAGAGCCCCAGCTAAACACTGTTCTCACCCTGCTGCCAGAAATCAAGCCCTAATGTTCAGACCTGCCAGAAAGCAAACCAGAGACATGCTAAAGCATCTCCTATATCTCTCTCCTTATCACTGCCCCTCCGTCTCTCTGCTTCCCCGATTGTACCACCAGTGCTTTATTGGCAGGAAGTGCATTCATTGCCTTCCTCCAGTCGTACATAAGGAAGTGTACATTTTCAGGGATGGGACATATTCGGCAGTGTATTCCTCTCACACAAAGGCTGCTCAGCAGGGGTTCTGAAAGTGCACAAACTACCGAGCAGACAGGGGAAGAGTCAGGCTCACTAATACAACTAGACAGTTTACATTGGGGGACAAGGGAATCTGGGAAAACCTGGGATAAAAGGTTTAAAAACTACTTAAATCCAACCCGTACGTCTATCGCATGTGTGGGCAAAGCGTCCAGTTGTGGCCTCAAGTGTGGCCAGTCCCCGGAGGACGCGGCTATCCGGTGATCTGAAGGTCAACCGCGGCCCGCCGCAATCTTTCGAAGAAAAACAACGTGTTCCTCGGACCCCCGTGTTTATTTACCGCACTTATCGCGGGCTGTCTGTGACACGGCCCAGACGCCACCCGGGCACAAAGCCGCGTTCACGGCTACTTCCTGAGGGACCAGGAAAGCAGCGGATCTGAAAGAGCAGAGGAAACCACACTGGGAAATCACACCTTTGAAGCTGTGTGCCATTGGGTGTTTTTCAAAAGCCGGCTCTATAATCCACCCTACGACAGAACCCTACAGACGTTTGAAGAAGCCCTTCGCTAAGGCCAGGTGTACCTAACACCACGCGTGCCTGGAAACAGGCCTCGCCGAAGGATGACTTATGACCTCTTAGCACGGCAACCTGAATGCTATCCCTGGGCTTCAGCTTTTCCCCCCTTTCTTTTAAATGAAGCTTGCCTGTGCACTGTGGGACCAATCAAGCTGCAGGCCCGCATGTTGAGTCTCATTCTCTGTCTGTCCCTCTCCCAGCACCAGACTCAGCAGCTTCAGTTTTAACCAATCAGGTAAATAATTCAAAGCAGCAGCGTGTGTGGGATTTGACCAGGGACAAAGGTACAGGGAAAGAGATGGAGAGAATGAAAGAATGGCTGATAAACAGATCCTTTCTATTACTTTTTGAATTCCTGCTCTGCATTTTTTTTGTTTTAAACTAATTTGCCACCCCACCTTTGCCACCAGTCTGAGATGTTTTCTATCGCACATTTTACGTAAAACAGTAGCCACACCTAAGAATGTCCCCATTGTAAAACCGCTGCGGTGTTTTCCCATCACAGAACCATTGCTTTTCTCGCACAGCGAAGCCATTGCTCACCGTTATTCGGCCAGAGACCACAAGCACACAAAACGACCAACAACCTGGTCCAGCTCTCAAGCAGACCCTCCTCTAATCAAAATCCGTTTAAAACCGAAAGCTACAGGCAAGTCGCCCTCCCGTCACCCCGCCTGCGAGACTTGCGGGATACTGAAAGAGGGCGCAGGTTCTTGGGCGTTCTCCGCGGCAGTCTGAGGAAGGCAGTGACCTACATAAAGAACAGGATGGCAGACAGGCGCGGTCACCTACGGTCTCTCCGGTTGACCGCGCAGGTGCCCGCCAGCGCGCGGTAAGAGCCGCCCGACGGACTCACCGCGAGGAGCCGGAGCAGCGGAACGTCGCGGAGCCTCCCCCGGACGGACGCGAAGGCGCGCTCTCCCGAACGGCTCATCGCCTTCCAGTCTTTCCTCTTCCGCCTCTTCTTCCTCCCCTGTTCTCCTCTTTTCTCTCTCCTCTCCCGCTCTCTCTCTCCCTCCCCCTCCGCCCCTGCGTGCAGAGGGAGCGCTCGTGCTGGAATGCAGCCGCTGCTGCCGAGGACGAAGATGACGATGATGACAGCGGTGGTAGTGATGATGCAGAAAGCCCTGCCTCCACCGCCCCCCCCCCCCCCCCCTTGCAAGACGGACCCTCCCTTCCGCTCCTCAATATTTAAGCAGTTTGTCTTGTTGGATTAAATCACCTGTTTGGGGACCCTAGAGGCAGCAGACTTTGAGGCATGTCGGTGCAAGTGTGTGGGGGGGGCAGGGGGGGATGAGTGGGAATATGAAACATTAACATGTGCAGAGCACACACGCACCCCCTGCCCTGCCCCGCCCTGCCCTGCCCCCCCCCCCTCCCCCCACACAGAACAGCTCCGCTCCCTGCTGGCTACTCACAGACTGCAGTTCAGTCTCTCTGTGATCACGCTCTCTCTCACCGTCTATCTCCCGTGATCACAGCCACAGGAGATGTCAAGTAGGGCTGCGTGAAGGAGGCAACCAGCAGAGACAAGACAGAGAGACAGAGATCGAGAAGAGAATGGAATCCCATTTTAAATTCAGCTGTTCTCTTGTTATGCAAAGCCAGTGCATTTGAATTTGACTTTGAATGTTATTAAAACAGAGAGAGAGAGAGAGAGAGAGAGAGAGAGAGAGAGAGAGAGACCTCTGGAATGTCTGAAATCCAGGGGGGGATGCCAGCAGTGCAGTACGACTACACTCTGACATGAAATTGCATAAATACGAATCCCCCCAGCTGGTTTAAGTCACAGGATTTTGACATTTCTTCTGGAGAGGCGCGCTTCGTTAGGGTGACAGTGTTTTCTCAGGCGGCAGCTTTCTGTTACACTTCCTCTGGACGTTCCACAGTCTCGGCTCATCGTGACTTCAGCAGCACACAACCCCGCCCCCAGCCAATCGGCAGGCCATTACCCATAATCCACCGCTCGGTAATGCTGAGTGACAAGCAGAGAGGCAGAAAGTCTTTGCCGTGACTCAACTGGGGACCGAACCCCAGCCTCGCAGGGTCACAGCAACCGCAGAGTCTAACCACAAGGGCACTGGAGCGCTACAAATCTGGAGTCAGCATAGCTAAATACGGTCATTATAAACTGTAATGCTACATGTTCTGAAGTGAACAGAGAGTTTCCATCAGCCGCATCCCCCTCCCCCCATTAAACAGGCTTTGCCTGGCCTAGGGAAAAATATCTTAGGAAATGATGAAACGGGCTTCAGTCACGTATGCAGTAGTTAGTATGCAAATACCATTTGTGTGAGTAACAGACACCACGCCCATTCCCTTTTGTCTTTTAGTTTCTTGGGTACCGAAACAAAGATGTTAAAGAAGGCTTTTGTTTATACAGACAAGAGCCGTAAGCCATTTTCTTTGCCGCCGTCATTTGTTAAAATTAAAATAATCAAAACGTGATGTTATGCATTAAATAAACCTTGCGCAATGCAGACAACAGAACTATGTCAATAGTCGTACCTAATGCACACACAAACACATGTGCTGAGCCTTTCTAAAGTTCTGGATATGAGGCTAAAGGTTACGACTAGATTAACATTAACTTATGCTGAAGCATATTACGCATGTTTATATGAACATTAAAACCCACACAAACACACAACATCAAAGATGTGACCATTTCATTTGTGATAAATGCAACGCAAATAAAAATTTCAATGTCAATAGTGTTTTGTAATAGGCACTATACGAAATAGAGACAGGAAATTGATTGATTGATTGAGTCTGACTGATGGCTCTGCCTGACTGAGATCCCTGCCTTGAGCAGAAGCTTGCAGGGGATGCTGGGATTGGCCTGCGGTCGTGTTCCGCCTCGTCAGACAGCAGGCCTGAACGGCGAGCCCAAAGGAATCCAGCTCTGTCGCCATGTTCCTCATTCCGGCGGGAAACGCACACCCTACCGCCAGCATGTCTTCACCATAACCGAGAGGTGAGTAACACTGTGTCGTCAGGCAGAAACGCCCATGCTGATAGCCATTAAACACAGCCCTGGCAGTGAATCCAACACGTAACCTAGATTAGGCAACCTTTAACTTGTTTCATAAATTATATGCACTCAGTGACTCCTGTATACATGTCGCATTATCGCTACACAATGGCATGTAATGTCGATTGGCCATACAGATGCTAATGACAGAATTCAGAATATAAAGACAGTAAGGATATCAGCAACTAACATGGATGCAATAGTGGCATTGAATTGGTACACTGGGTGGTAATGTGTGGCTGTTTTCTAAGTGAAAGTATTTGGTAGGGTGTAACAGGTATTTATTTTGTATCAGACTTGTGAGAGTTGTTTACTCGGTATGGGCCGGGTGCGTTCCATTAAATACTGTCCCCAGGGTTCATTCTTTAAATACTTTGCACCTTTTTCCCCGAAAAACGATTTCAAGCTCCACTTAGCTGTTACAGGATAATTGTAAACTGCTGATTGTTTTCCAGAGAAGGGCTAATGTGCCCTTTAAATGTGCCGTGGGTTTTAACGCAGTAAGCAACACCGGGCTCTAAAACCAATGCGCAAAATGCCCTCATCTCCACTGTGCTGCTGGAAAAACGACACAAATGACCTTCTCTGCCCACTGACCTTGTCCGCATTGGGCAGGGGTGACTAGCAATCGGTGAGATCGAGCTTTCCTCCAACTGTCTGACCCCGAAAAACCTGTCTCTGTCTGTGGCGATCATCAGCAGGTACATGAGAAGGGCACTCACCTGCAAGTCTGTCGGCCTGACATGCTTAACGCCCAAAAAAGGGGAGCTAGGGCTGCCCAGGAAGAGCCCTGGGCCATTTCATAAACAAACGAGGAGGAGAGACCTGCTAAAGCGCCTCTGTACTTCTGCTCTCTCCCTTCACCTTCACTGTGTCACGTTCCACAACACTTCCCAAAAGGTTAGGGAAAATGTTTAAGGTCCTGCGGCTGTTTTGGGAACATTCTCATTATAGCGTTCTCTCACAAGCAAATGGGAATCTAAGTAGGATGTTCCCTAACATTCTAAAAATGTTCTGCATTAGCCGGACCTGTCTCTTAGTCCCGGGGCAGACAGACTGTTTTTTTATTGTGTATCAAAAGCCTCTACCTTCTACCTGAACCACATGTACCTCAAGTACCAAAAAGCATAGCCCATTAATAACACCAAGAACTAATGAACAGGAAGTAGCAGAACATTTCGCAGTTATCTGAGGCGTGTAAACAAGGGTTAAATTACACAGTGCATTCATGTGAATTTCTCCATTCACTCATGGTCATATCAAGTTACAAACCTGAATGGTATCATGAAATTAACACAGAAAGAACACAAAAGAAAGAGTGATGCAAGAATCTGTGACTAAAAATTATATATCTTTAAAATTTTGATTTATAAAAAAATAATATAAATTCTTTAGACCACAATTTTACAAAAGTTCAGCTGATTCTCCTTCATAAGACACACCTGTTTTAAATTAATTGGAATACAATGATAAAGACGCATGTTGAACAGTACCTGAATGCTGTTGCGGTAGCTATACTCTACCAGGTCCTGAGTTTCATCCACCAACCAACACCTCAATGCGAGACCAAGGGTAGGGCCTCACACCCGGAGCAGGAACTCACCTCACAGAGAGGTGCTCAGGTGTGATCAGGACAGTTACAGGCTCTTTGACTCAGATCTACTGCTCTGACACATACATTCCAAGTTCACAGAGAACACCCCCAGAAGGCAGGTTCTACGTCAAACTCTGCGTGCTACAGCACCTGCATCATTCAGTGAAAGAAGAAGTGAAGGACCAATCAATCAAAAAAATCTGTGACTCCAAGAAACATTCAACAATCCCATCCAACTTGTGTCCTAATAATCGTGTTTTAAAACTCTCAGCAATGTTTTTCTGTGAATCCAGTAAGCAAGCTCTCTCTCTCTCTCTGTCTCTCCCTCTCTCTCTCCTCTCTTTCACACACACACACACACACACACACAGTATACATTCGACAACTACACAATTTCATGCTAACTAAAAAGATCCAAAATAAATTTGTTTCTTTCACACACACACACACACATACATACAGACATACACACACACACACCCAATCCCAATGTCCAATCCTGTTACCTTCACTGAGCTGGGTTTCTCTCATTCACTCAGGCACGGGCAGCTCTGTCCCACATAGTGCTGGATGGGGGGTGTGGGAATGGGAGACGAACTGCCGCTAACTGTCGCGCGGCTGGCTGAGCAGCAGCGCGCTAACCATGCCCCAGCGTAAAGCGCTCATCTCCCACAGTCCTGCGGCTGCCCAAGCACACCACACACCCGCTCCTCACCTTCCTTTAGGGGTGGGAGGGTCAGGTTACACATGAACTTCAGCCCCGCACCACCACCAACCCACCCTACGCTAAATTGACAGCACATAGCGCTCAGCAGTGTGCTCTCCAACTCATTTCCTAAAAATGCAGGGAAGGTGCCAGGTTGCAGATTAAGTAAAATGATGACATCATGAACAAGCATAAACCTGCAAACCCCACGATTATTAATCGCAAATGCCCTGGACAGGTATGCACCAGCACTAGGGCTGCAACCTAAGGTTTTTCATGCAGGTCATTACTACTCATTTACTATGCAAAGGGTACAACATGCTCTCTTTCCTTCTATCCATCCCTCCATGTCACTAAGCCACTGAAGTGTCATTTTCAACAACATGACTGTACATGCATATATTTATGTATTTAAATGTTGCCTTTGCATCTCACCACGGACCCATTTCAAACATAACTTCACAAAGTATAATTTCACAAATATAAATTTGATATTTACAGACGTTACACAGGTATATATGCAGGTACCGTGTTCCAGAATAAAACAGCAGAGCTCCACCTGAGATTCAAACCTGCAGCCTTCCAGGCACAGGGGAAGTTACCCAGTGCTACAGCCTGATGCTCCTACTGACATTATTTCAGACTTGTAGACTGCAACTTGCACATCTACAGGTATCTCACATGACCTTGTAGAATGTATGACAGCAACATACCATTTATCCCCCCGGGGCACCCCACTTTGCCTCCTGCCTGGTCCTGGAGAGCAACAGGATCTACGGGTTTCTATTCAGGCCCAAGAAACCAGGTGTGGTGAGAAAAGGTAACCATCAGTGCTGAGTAAGAGTGAAAACCAGCAGACCCTCCAGAGCTCCAGGGCCAGGATAGAGACCCCCAGGTCCAGACTCCAGAGCATAACCAGCACTCTGTCAAGCCGGATCTTGAACGCCCTCTGCTTCTAATACCTGGCCGATTAAAGACCACCCGTAGGCCTTGGGGGAAGCGGAGGTCCAGCTGGGGTGTAGATGAAGCCCCCGCAGAGAGGCTAAGCAGAAGGGCTGGTTAGTTTGAGCCACGGGCTGTAGTCAGGGCTTTGATCTTCACTATGACAGAAGAGCCAACAAGTGACTAATTGGGGGCCTCTTGACACTGGAAGCGGTGGGATTGGGGGGGTGGGGGGAGCACAAAGGAACACCTCACTGGACTCGGGGGAGGGGGAACCACCATCCAATCGCAGCTGTGGGAACAGCACCTATCCTCCAATTAGGACAGCCCAAACGTCCCCGGGGCAACATCAGAGCAACAGTTCACCTTAAAAACAAAGCTCGCCCCAGCTCGCCCCTATCCTGCTTGGCAAGGAGGCAGAAGACTCCAGGAGCCTAGCCGCCGCGCCGTCTGCTAACATCCCTCTTCCATCAGGCTTAATGAGAAATCTGTGTTCTACTCGTCCTGCACAAGCTCATTTGAGTGCGCTCGATTCCCGAGAAGCAGCGGGGCTGTTTTCAGCCGCACCGCACGGCGGGACGCCGCAGCTCAGCGCTGGCGCTTTAACGACGCCCATAACGACGCCCATAACGACAGCATTAACGAAAGGAATTATCTGGAAATCCGCGTTCGGCTTTCGGTGCTGAAGGAAACGGCGATAAAAACGAGAGCCAGAGGGTGCGCAGGGCTCGCTCCTCTCGAACCGAAGCAGGAGGAGGAGGAGGAGGAGGAGGAGGAGGAGGGGGAACGGCCTGCTGCCAAGCCAACACAGTACAGTAAACTAAACAGGTCAGCCGTAGTGCTTGGCTCAAGGCGCTGCCGCAACCAATCGAAAAACACGACCGTTATATTTCACAGGCGCACGGTTTTCTGATGAATTCTGAGGCATTTCCCTGAAGAATTTGCCAAATCAAAACAAAAGAAAGAACAGAAAGCGAGCCAACTGGTCTCCCAGGCCGGGGCTGCAGCAGGGCACCCGGGGCTGCTCCCTGAAAATGTTTATACACATCAGCAGGGCCACAGTGCAATTATGTTTTTACATGTACAGCTAATGATGGCTTAAATATAAATGCAGGTATTATGAGAAAAGTCCATAAGTATGAGAATAAACTGTTGGAAAGCATTTAGTTTAAACCTGAAACCTCACAGGGGTATTGTATAGATGGATTGAAGCCATTAGGTCCAAAGTATTTTTTCTTGGAATGTTAGCAATCCTGGACTTATCCTGATTATCCTAAAACTGCATTTTTTCATAAAATAAGTACACAAATGTCCTTTGCCCACTAATTTCCCTCATAAAGTTGAGTCAGTTACACTCCTTGGGGGTAGTGGCACCCCTCATCATGTGGATTTGTCAGTTTGCATCTTTATTTCTGAGTGAGCATGCCTTGCAAGTGAAATACATTTGGCCTAACGGCACTTTGCATAGAGACGCACGGTATCGCCAACCAGAGACGTCTCCTGGGGTTTTATTTCCTCATAGAGCAATCATCAGAGTTCAAAGCAGAACAATACAAAGAAAAAGGCTGCCCTAGAATGCCCTCTCTAAATTGAGGCCGCATGCCATGTGCCGTCTCTCAGCTAGCTCAGGGGCGTCTCGTCGCCGAGCACGCCGCACCGGTAACCTCCGAGGGAGAGCAGCGTAAACAGCACCCTCACGAGCAGCTGTTTCGGGTTTTCCAGCAGAGAAAATGAGGTCATGAGAAAGTCCACCTGCATTTTTTCACCCCGCTTCCCCACTCTCTCGCCCTCCGTCGTTACGATAAGATCTGAGCCATTCCTGTGAATAACAGACTGCATGTCAAACACACCCCTCTCTCTCTTTTAAGGTGTTTGAACTACAGAATTCTACAATACCTTTCCATGGTCAAACTATGAAAAACTGATCAAATTCACAGTGCCCTTTTATTTAATTTATTTTACAGTATTAAAATATTCATATGACATAGCCATGCTTTATGACAATGACAGCGAATATAACCCATTATGTCCTCATACTGTTACAGCCTACACACGAGGGAGACAATTATTGTTTAATAAAGTGATACATCACAATAAATGCTTATGCAGTTATTTTTCTAAAGAAAAAAATTTAGGCTTCACGCTGCTTTAAATGAAACAATGTCGGCTCACTTGCAAGCTCCCTGTAAAAGGACATCGGTGTTGCTTTATTTATTCAGGTAGATTGACGCTGTCCTCACGCCCACCTGGAAAAGGCCACTAGACTGAGAGGCCCTGAGGCTGAGACGCCCTGAGGCAGACACGCCGGTGCTCTAGCACTGCTCCTCCAAGGCTAACACCTGCAGACTGGAGCTGGGAATCAGTCATGCCTGTCGCACTCTCAATTTCTGGAACGTTCTGTGTTGGAGCGATAAAGCACGGCAGTAGAGGCGTCTGTGTTATGGGGGGGTGCAGCTCACGCTTTCTCCCTGCCAATGCCTTTTTGGATAAATTCCTGTGGAGCGTACTTGGGATATGAAATTTGATGTTGAAACCATATCAAGGTTGAGCCAAAGTCATAACTCAGCCAGCGCACCAAGCATGTCACCAGCAGCTCCTTATTTCACGGTCGCTTACATCCACTTTTTTTCCACACGGAGGGGGAGGGGGGTGGGGGTGGTGGTGGTGGTGGGGTGGGGGGTAAACATTTTTGTACCTTTGATTTGAAAGGACATACTTGCATACTTCTTGGTGATAAAATCACTTGAATCCAAGCGTCGTGTCTGACAACATTCAGTGGGACTAAGGGAGAGACCTGTACAGGTCACGGTCACACAAGATCTGCATCTAGAAGTCAAGGGTGAAATAACTCAGCCTACTGTTCACTTCCACCAAATGACACAATTAGAGTATCAAACATTCCTTTGCAAGAGGTCATATTACCAAGGGAGGGCTGTGATATCACTTTAGCAGACTGTTTACACAGTGCAGAGCATATGGCACGTACCATTATATCTGGGGGGGAGGGGGGGTATGCACTCCATTTATCTCAAATGAACATCTAGGATTATCAAACCCATTTAATGAGCAAACTTTGCTAGCTGACTGCTCGTTTCCTCAGCATGTGGCCATCGATGGGGTAAAGCCATTTAGTTTATTAAACTTGAGTCACATGACTAGCCAAGGCCGTAATAGGTTGTTTACGGTTTATGGGAGACGTGGCGGGGGTGTGTGTGTGGGGGGGGGGGGGGATGGGCTGCTCTCGTGTGAGCCTTGAGCATTTCTTTCGAGGGGATCTTTTTCTTTTTTTTCTCCCACACAAGCCTCGGCTGTGACCTTGAAGCCCCGGGACTGCTGCCGTTCCCACGGCGACCCTCGACAGGTATGCCAGACGCGTCACCTGCCACTCAGAGGGCTTTAAGGCTTTGTCTTCAGCCACGCCGCGCTCAAACTCAGAGGAATAGCCGCGGTTCTCCTCTTCCCACATTACCCCGCTAGCTGCACCAGTCCCCACTCCCCACTTTTTATTACCGTAGTTTCCATTATTCATACAAGCACATTACCGGCTCATTTCTGAAAGTGAGTCCATCCAGTCCTTTTCACCTTGGCATTAAGGTTCTGAGGCTTCAAACTTACAACCTTCAGGTTTTAACTCCAGTTCCCTAAATACACAACCTCTGTTTAACTCTGAGCCTTTAAAGTGCAACATACAGTAATAATATGAAGATTGTTTAGGGGTTGGGGTTGGTCGTCTATCTAATGATACAGTCCTGTATTGGTGAACAGCCCCAGTAGTAAAGGGGTGCGGCATACTCAGGTTTAACCTGTGGATCAATTTCTTCATAGTTGCCCCCTTCAACAAAGCAGCGGCACATAGGGGTACCCCCATCCAGTAATGTTCCCTAATGCGCCACCAGAAGAGAACAGCGGTGTCTCATCCCGAGATTCAAACCTGCAACCCCCTGGCCCTGGAGCCGCTGACCTCTCCACAGCCCTGTGGTCTGATTCTTGCCGCGTCTGTTGAGTCATTAACATCTCTCCGTGTGTGCACCCCTGAGTGTAACAGTCACAATGCTGCTATCTGCATTTCAGGATGCAGACACAACCCCCGCTTCTACCCTCCCCCCCTCCTCACCCCCACCCTGGCCCGGCTTGGCACCCACGGCGCCCGGGGGTGGAGAAAAGGCTCATTTGCTCTGCAGACCCCGCGCCAGGGTATCCTCCAATTCATTTGCACTTAAATTTAGCGTAGACTAAACTAATTTGGCTTTATTTGGTATGGTGCCCGTTTCTGTGCTTTTTTAATGGTCTGTCCTGCGGGGAGCGAGCTGGGCTGTACAGACCAATAAAACAACATGTAGACGGGAGCCTGTAAAAAAATAACACATTAAAAAAATAATAAAACGTACGCATGAAGACAGGCTTTCTGAACCCACAGCTGGGAACTCTGCACAATAAACACGCCCAATAGGAGCACGGGCAGGGACCTTGTTTACAGAACACAATTCTATATTAAATGGAGAACATTTAACCAGGGACCTGGAGAACTCAATTATTAACTCACACCACTGACAACGGCCCCCGCCCCAAAACACGCAGGTACGAACACACCCCCCCGAGAGCGTTTTCAATTGCTTTTCACCGGCTGTGTCAGTGCGTGAATGCACCACTGAGTAAATTAAAACATGAACACACCATTAGGCACCGTGGTGAATGTGGAGCGCTGGGTACGGCAGAGACCGGCCTCCGTGTTCGTGCATCCCAGCAGACGTCTGATGGAACAGCCCATTGTTCCGACACTGACTCACTCGGCACATAATATAAACTGTTAGGGCTGTCAGAGCCCCGGCCCACATCCTATCCACACCATTTCCACGGGAACGCTGTCAGACCATACATCAAATGAGTCATAGCCTGCTCGAGATACGCTAAAAAGCGGTTGCTCATTTTTCAGTTTTCATGAGAATCTTTTTTTTAATCCAAACACTCCATTTCTCTGTCCTCTCAGTAGCCTCCCTGTTGATGCCATCGCGGATGCTGGGAAACAATGACGTGGCTTTTTTGCGTTATGTCTGCACAGTCGGTGATGAACCCACAGGATTAGTTTGGTTAGGGGAGGGGAGCACAGTGCAGGACAGAGATGCAGTTTGGTTAGGAGAGGGGGGCACGGTGCAGGACTATGATGCAGTTTGGTTAGGGGAGGGGAGCACAGTGCAGGACTGTGACTGCAGTTTGGTTAGGAGAGGGGAGCACAGTGCAGGACTGAGATGCAGTTTGGTTAGGGGAGGGGAGCACAGTGCAGGACAGAGATGCAGTTTGGTTAGGGGAGGGGGGCACGGTGCAGGACTGAGATGCAGTTTGGTTAGGGGAGGGGAGCACAGTGCAGGACAGAGATGCAGTTTGGTTAGGAGAGGTGGGCACAGTGCAGGACAGAGATGCAGTTTGGTTAGGGGAGGGGGGCATGGTGCAGGACTGTGACTGCAGTTTGGTTAGGGGAGGGGAGCACGGTGCAGGACTGAGATGCAGTTTGGTTAGGAGAGGGGAGCACAGTGCAGGACTGTGACTGCAGTTTGGTTAGGGGAGGGGGGCACGGTGCAGGACTGTGATGCAGTTTGGTTAGGAGAGGGGAGCACAGTGCAGGACTGTGACTGCAGTTTGGTTAGGGGAGGGGAGCACGGTGCAGGACTGTGACTGCAGTTTGGTTAGGGGAGGGGGGCACAGTGCAGGACTGTGACTGCAGTTTGGTTAGGTGAGGGGAGCATGGTGCAGCACTGAGATGCAGTTTGGTTAGGGGAGGGGAGCATGGTGCAGCACTGAGATGCAGTTTGGTTAGGTGAGGGGAGCATGGTGCAGCATTGGGATGCAGTTTGGTTAGGGGAGGGGAGCACGGTGCAGGACTGTGATGCAGTTTGGTTAGGGGAGGGGGGCACAGTGCACAGGACTGTGACTGAAGCACACGTGCCGCTCCACTCTGACCTAGTTTGGGCGCCGTTCTGCGCTGGCGGCCCGGGGGAAGCGCGTTCTGATCCACTCAACTGCATCGCTGCATAATTTCATGACTAAGTGACACAGCTGTGGAGGACTCAAACAGACATAAATAAATGCATACACAAGCACGCACACAAATCACAAAATCATGCAAACATATACAGCAGAGGCACACATACACAAGCACAGTATATAGATATGCACATGCACAAGCACACATAGTCATACGCAGCTACTGTATGGACCTTCCCACAAGTGCACACACACACTATATAGTACATACTTTCAAAGCTATGCATGCACACACACACGTACATACATACATACATACACGCACACATATATGCATGTATTGTGCAGACTCACATAGAAGTACACATACTGTACATGCAGCCCAGTACTGCCCTCCTTATATAAAGCATGTAAAGGATCACCATGCCCCAGTTATGCTGGGCTTTTCCTCTGGCCTATTTCCATAATTCCACTGCACGCCATCAGGATGTTAGACAGCAGTCCAAAAAAGCCTCCCTCCACAGCCATTCAAATACACATAAACATACACAAACAAACAATCACGCATACTCTCTCTCAATCACGAACACATACACACACGCACGCGCACACACACACACACACACACACACACACACACACACATACACACACATGCACACAGTCTCTTTTCATTCATGTGTACCGACTTGAAAATTAATGCAATTAAAATTGTCATTTTCATTATCTCCAATAAATGTGAAGCTTTCTACGCCTGTCTTTCCGCTGATCTCATCTGGGATTAGAGCGAGCTGTTAATCATATTTTCAATGCTCTAATGACATTGTGAAGGAATGCTGCATGACGACACAGAAACAACAAGAAGCCTGTCATTTACTGGAAGCCACGTCCCCCAGGGTGAGCTGATGCACTTTAAAACCAATCACACCAAGCCGTCCAGAGGTATTTATCCGTTATCGTTTACGGACTGTGTCATTACATTAGCAATGAGCATTGACCAATGCGCTGGTCAGGAAGCTGGTCAGCAATGATAAATGTCATCAGGGCTACTGCGTCAGTCTTGCATGTGTTTGTGTAAATAGGTGGAAAAAGCAGCACAGCTACGGAAAACATGCGTTAACAGCGGATGACCGAAGGGCATGCCACTAACCGCTCTCTTAACGTCATCGTGTTCGACCGAGGAGGGTCAGTGCACTGCAGAATGGCATGTGACTCTCGAGTGCCCTTCTGCTGAGAAACGGGCGTTGCAAGGGTGGCTGTCCACAGAGGAAGCCTTCTACACTATGAGGATAAAAGACCTGCACTAACATGAGCTGCAGTATGCCACACACCCCCGTGGATACATTACGACTGTATCAGCCTAACAGCTGAAGATAAGTGCAGATAGTATAAGTGACATAAGAATGTTTGCTCTGCCCACCCCACCCCAGGGCACCCTCCAATTCATGTGTCCTTTGTCTGGGCTAAATTTATTCAGCAATATCCCAGTTTCTGCATTTAAAAATGAAAAAGTACCTAAATGTGACTCTTGAATGGACTGGATTCTGAATCCCCATCTTCAAAATATCCAACAGAAAAGGTCACACTCCAGTAAATAATCACACCCTTGCACACACAGATCCATACACAATCACAATATAATAGTCAATATGTCATAAAATGGAAAAAAGTTAAGAGTTATGGAGGTAAAAGATGCAGATCAGAACAGGCCCTTTTGCCGTCATAGACAGCCGGTTACACCCCTTCAGCTGGCTCCCTTTAGTTCCAGCAGACTTGCCGGAATGTGCATAAATCCAGCCGAAAGGCCACTAGTGTCCCAGTTTCACACTGAAATAAAACTCAAGGGACCAATGCGACTCTTGACGATGATGTGCACACATAAGAATCCAGTAAAGCAGAGAGTAGTGTTTGAATAAGGAGGGGGGGGGGGGGTGAGGCAGCTGCCAAGCGGTCGGCGTGGTTAGCAACAGCATGTTAGCAATGTCACCCGCGAACGCCATCCATCAAAAGCCAAGGACGCCTGCTGTTTTCCCCTCTCTAATAAGACGCTAAGCAAACGCTGATGTAATTGGCAGGGGAGGTGCTCCCGAGTGTGTGACCCACGTCCCATCAGGCCTTGCAAAGACACCAGCGGCAGGTCACTGGAGACCGCTTGTTGCAGCTGTACTGAAAGGAGCCACAATGGCCACTGAGGAGCCATTCACCAATTACTCAGGCTTTCACACACACCCTTCTGTCTGTGCACAGTGCACAAATCACGAGTGTTGCACAGGGAACGTCTCCCTTGCAGAAAGGGCAATATTCTGTATATATCGAATACATTTAGTAAAATATGACTATATTTCACAGTAATGTAATTGAATCTCTTTGTGTGTGTATGATCTGCAGGTAGGCCCTATGCCTTCATATTTTCGGCGCGGTGAAAGCAGAAGGCCTCGTCTCCCATGGGCACACCTCTGAAGATTACGTCTCTTTCATATCAGGGCAGCATACCTCCATTCATGCCCCCCTTTCAAACGGCGCCAGAAAAGCAGAACTGCTCTCCTCTGAAGCGTTGCAGACACAGAGAACCCTGGCGTATCTAACGGCTTTATCAGTGCGGTTCCCACAGCCGCGGCTCGCCAGTCAGCGCAGAGATCTGGGGCCAACGCCACTTAGCCCCTCATGTCATCTTTTATCTTACTGGTAACTGAATTAAGTCTAAAGCCAATGTAGTATCACCTCATTCCAACAGGGAAAACATCCTTATGAACAGTCCACACATAGTCAGTCAGGTGCCCCGGCTACAACCTTCCTATTCTCTATGGTTTACAGACACTGAATGAATTGTTTTTGAGGCTGTAAAATGCAGTGAATCTATGCATAGCAGTCCCACTGTTACCAGGAACATGGGGCGTGTGGCTACAGGTACATCATACAGGGTATGATACAGGGTACATCATACCAAAACTGGCAGGGCAGAACATGCCAATCGCTACAGGACACACTGGACCACCTGCCACAGGACACTGCAATCCAACAACTACAGAGTACATTGGGCCATGTGTTCAAATCCTACAGGCTATTTTCAAGGAGAGAGGGAAAAGAGAAGAAATCCCCCGGGGTAGTCCTTTAAGCCATCTTGTGTTTTCGCGCTTGGTGCCCGCTCAGTTTAACGCTGTAATTCATTAATCCAATGGTCTGCCTGGTCTCGTCTGCGCTGAGAGCATGAACAAGCCCGGGCTTCTCGCTGCGTTTAATCATTCTCTGGAAGTGAAGTGAACTGATATTAATACCGGCGCGATCCTTTGGACCCCCCACCCCACACCAAGCACCTTAATTATATCACTCACCTTGATGGGACCAGTAAATATTTACCCTGGAGTTGGCAATGGGGGTGTTAAATTAGGCCCTCACACAGGAAAAATACACTGTGACTGAAGACCAGAAAAGAAAAGAAAAAATACACATCAGCATGTACACTGATAGGGCAGGTGAGGGGGGATTTGGCCAGATCTGGGGAACTGATGTTTGGGTGAGGTGTTGTGGGGGTGTGAGGGAAGAGCAGTGGTGAAGGGAGGGATGTGTTCTGTTGTGTTATAAAGATCTGCTGAAAATCTGTGTAAGAACTTCAAACGAAAGGACAAGTGGCCTTCTTATTTCCCGCATTAGCTGGTGTCGCCTTTTCGTAGCGTGCAGCGAGAGGCCCTCTCGTCAGGTGAGGCCGTGGAGAACGGAGCGCAAGCAGCGGCAAAATGGCAGCGCACGGCGGCACAGGGAGACGAGTACCGGATGATCTCACGATGGCACGCCCCGGCGCCTGGGAGCGCCCGCGTTTCTCTCGCCGTTAAGCCAGAACTTTGGGGCGGAAAATCTCCAATGCGTTATCTCTCAGGTGAAAACGCTGCAGCGTCTGCACGAAACACATACAGACACACTCAGGCAGCTTAAGCATCAGACGGTAATATCAGACAAAGTATGCTTTTTATTATTATTAATGGCTTTACGATGCCTATATCCAAGAGAAACATTCAGCGCTGCCAATGTTATGTATTGCACAATCGTTCATAATAAGCCTTTGTACTGCTGAACCCCGGGTGAAACAGGTAGCAGAGGGCACAACAGTGAAATCAAGGGACATACATTCATGGGGAAACCTGGTGAGCTACTCAAACCCAAGCAACAACGTTGTTTCGATCCGCATTTAATAGTAACTGACAGTATTTACAACTGACTGTCCATGCGGTTAAGTACACAGACTAATCAAAAAGTTGGACTTGCACAAGGACCAATCAAGCAGACTGTCTAATATACAAATGAATCAGTGCATTTGGCATGGGCCAAAGGGCTTTCCCTGGGCTTTTTGTGTCAGAGGGAAAAACCTTGTCCAGGGGTAGTTCTACAAAACTGTCCCATCATAATCATGATGATGCCTTAAGAGAGGAATGGTTCTTTTTCATTCATGAAAATGGCCCCAGATCTGTCCTCCTGTGGGAGGGGGGAATGAACATTGCAGAAGGGGGTGGGGCTGTAGAGCGCCAGCCAGTGAGTATCTAGAGGGCAGTCCGACGCAGGACCTTCTGTTGCAGCAGATGCCTAGAATATTAAAGGCATCTCTGGCCCATATCCTCCCTGGGAGAGGCTTGTTTACAGTTTAAGGGCGTTTTCTCCATCAGGACCAAATCCATCCCCCCCTACACACACACACACGCAACTACGGGCATCCCCTGGAGCAGAGAATGACCAACTTTCAGCTCCATCCCCACCAAAACAAATCATAAAATCCAGGGACTTCAAAACTAGATTAAAACATTGTTAAGATGCTATACAAACAAATTTCATTTAACTTCCACTTTCATAGATAAAATACATACACACCAGGATCAATTTCAAAAATATATTGTTCCTTACATCAATATATGAAACTGCCAGATTTTCCAGTATATACCAACGTATATAATATATACTGTATGTATTTAATGTTAGCATGTAGTGAACTTCATTGAGTTATTGAATTCAAAGGTACAGTATATTCCTTTTCAAACGGAAATGTACATTGATGGAGCATTGATTCTCTACAGTGCTGGGTTCTATTGCATGTAACAACATTAAATGAAGGGGGTCAGAGAGCTGGCTGATGGACCTCAGCAGTGGTGGATGCGAGGCTTCACCACAGACCCTGCGATTGCCCCAGAAAACAGAGCACTGTGTAAAAGCCTGGAAGGCTGGTTAAGATGTGACGCTAAATGTCAGGTAAACTGCCCAGGCTAGGCGTGTCTGCTGAGCACATAAATAATCTCCCTTCAGTAGGAAGAATGCAGGGAGGCCAGGGTCACGTGGTGGCAGCTGAAGGACTGCTGCATCCAGAAACAGATGTGGACATACAGAGTACAGCACAGAATACTTCCAATGGCTAGCTTTCTCAATGAAATTCAAATATGCACAATAAGCGGTACACGTGTCGCAAAAGTTCAGCCCCAGGAGGGTGATGAGGTCATTACAGACCTTCATTACAGATGGTGAATAAAAAATATTGTCACCAGGAACATAAAAATGCTGATGACCGTGTTGCAGCTCTAGACATTAGCATGTGGTTTGATTCCAGTCTAGGTAGATCACCCCCTCCCAGATAATCAGGTAAAATAACCCACCTCAGTTTCGAATTTGGATGAGAGCAATTGGTTTTCTAGCGAGTAAAGCATCTGCGATCAGTGGCAGATTTGTCTGTCTCTCATTAGCTACGTTTGCCTCCAATTAGTTTGTTACATGTATTAAGGAGTCATGTCACACAAATGCAACCGCTAGGCAGAAGTATAAGCTCATTACCCACAATCCATCTGTTTTACTTGTATTTTACAGAGTGCCAAGAAGAGAAGCACTGCAAAGAATACAATTATTGCAGTTTAATAAGAAGCAGGATTCAAAACGCTGTGGGTAATAAAGTCGATCTGTGGCTCAGAGGGTTCGGAAACAGCAGCTTAAGACGGCCGTGCTCAGTTTCTCCTGACTGGTTCAGATCCTCGAGTTTAAGCCTGCGAGTAAAACTATGCAGGACTGTAAATGATATCTCCAGCTCTCGCCTGTTGCTTTACAACAGTTTCCACGCCAACGGGGCGATCCTCGCAGGGTGAAGTCACATTCCATTGTAGCCAGGGGCGTTTCCCCCAACTGCCCCCCGCTGACGCCACATGACTTTATACGATCGCCCTCGCAGTGTAGGCATCCGTCAGCAGGCGGAGGCCATAAACTCCACCACACACCTTCCATTTTCTCCTCTGCATTTCATGCATTAGACCATATGGCTGGATATAATTTCAGCACTTTAAGTAGAAACGGAACGAATTCAGCCTTTTGGGATAAAAGCCAGAGGTGCATAGACCTAAAGAATTCAGTAACTACATTCAAAAACCAGAGGGGCATCGGTCTAAAGAATTCAGTAACTACATTCAAAAACCAGAGGGGCATCGGTCTAAAGAATTCAGTAACTACATTCAAAAACCAGTGGTGCATAGATCTAAAGAATTCAGTAACTACATTCAAAAACCAGAGGTGCATAAATCTAAATAATACAGTAATTTAAAAAATGAGAGGTGCACAGATATAAATAATACAGTAACTAGATTCAAAAAACAAATGTACTGAGATCTAAAGAATTAAATAAGCGTATTCTGAAAAAATCCATGCTCGATATCTTTAGTTGAGATGAGGCTAAAAGATTAAAACGGTTCAGCACATTGCCTTAATCAGTGCTGTAGCCAACTCTATAGCGTCACCACAGGTATACAAGCTAATTAGAGAAGTATTACCAATCACAGTACTTAACTCGTGGCAGTAAATTCAAAAAGCCATAAACAGAAATGTGCTCTTACAGCTGTGATGAGGCAGTAGAATTAGGTACGTAAGACAACAGCATATAACACCATTCCACTAAAGAAGGCAAAATGCCAAAACTTCTGAACCTGTTGACCCCGTCTAAACCAGAAATGCAGATCTTTTCAGAATGTATCGTTTCAGCATCGCTGCGGTTTTCATCAGAATACACACTTAGTTCTTTACCCTTTAGTACTGTATATTCACTTTAAAGTCCACTGAAACCCATAAATGTTGCTTACCAAACCTGAGTCGCTGCCCCCAATTTGCTTGTGCAATATCACCCTGCCACAGGCATAGGATGCATAAATCTTTGCTATCGCAAACAAATTACCATGCCCCATGTGAACTTTGGTTCAGCCACTTTTTAAATCGATAAGCCAAGCAATTACATATATATAAAGTGCTGGGAAAACATCCTAAATCTAAACAAGTAATTACATCAAGCCACTTGTAAAAAAAAACCAGGTAAGATAACATGGTATGACACAAGATAATAATATGCTTTGAAGATTTGTTTATAGAAGCAGACATGCCCATTGTGCTGTTGCAAATTATGACAAGCATTTAGTGCACTTCAGAACTTCCGCATCTCTTAATCTGCCATTGTGTTGAAGCAGTGTGGATAGATTAATCATATTTCTCCATTCATTCAACATACCACCAGGACCATTGTCAAACCAACACTTCAGAGAACACCAAACATAATTTGTGTTCTTTTATTTTGTGAAAGGGTCAATAAGTGTATTTGATCACTGCTCAACGGCACATACGATAAAAGCATCAACCAGAAAGTAAAGTACAATAGATCATATGGAAAGATAATTCCACAGTAGCAAATAAATCAGTTTATTCTATGGACATGCTCAACTTCTCTTCAATACATTTTTACTACCGAGAAAAAGAAAGTTCAGGCATTACATTTCACTGTACATAACACAGCTGTACACAGTATATTAGACTTCCTAAAATTCAGCACAGTTCTACTAAATGTGATTAATTACAGTCATTTATTTCAGAACTGTATACAAGCAATCACATAAGGACAGTTATGAGTGCCAGTGCTATACTGTCCAAAACAGAGGCCGTGCTGACAAACAAAGGAAGTCATGGACCCATCGTTTAAGGCAAACGCAGACTGATAACCCCGAATGACAGCAGAAAACAGTGCTACCAAAGGCCACTGCTCCCCCCACCTTCCTACAGTCATTGTTTTGGGAAAGGGGGGGGGGGTGTTGGCGCCCTTACCACGAGACCCCCATCCAGGGACAGCCTCTTCAGCAGCTCCCGCCTCTGCAGGTGACTCTTCCCTGTCATCATGGCTCCCGCGTCTCCTCAGCGATGCTCCGTGACCCAGGGAACCACTGCGGGGGAGGGGGGAGAGAGCGCACCGTTAGCCCCGCCCGCTCACGTTCCCGCCCCGCGGCTCAGCTCCTGCAGCAGGTGGGTGGGTTAAAGGACTTTGAGCCCTACGCTGCCATACAGCAGCGGCCCTATCTCAGCTCTCCCGCTCGCCCCGGGCGTCAGGAGCCGGATGTCAACCCATCCGCCCGTCCGAAGCTGTCGTTCATCTTTTCCTCCCCCCACATCCCCGCACTTTGTTTTTCTAGCCTTTTCCAAACAGCGCTGGGAACCGTGGCGACCCGGCCAATGGGAGAGGAGAGGAGAAGATAAACTCTTCACTTCACGCATACTACTCCTTTACAAAGCCCCCCGCTCGGCCATCTCCGGCACCGGCGCTTTCCACAACATGAGCAATGACCTTCCTCATGGGGGGTCAGGGGTCAAAGGCCAGGGCCCTGAGGATCCACCGTGCTTGTGTCCTGAGCTCATTCTATCCTCTTACATTTTTGCTCTCGATCCGAAAGGCAGAGATTAAGTACCCTTCCAGCTGAAAAGCAGCGCAAAGGTGATAAATTCATGTCATCGCCTTGCACTCCCTTTCCCAAAAGTCAAAGGGCTTCATTCAGCAATTCAGAGCCTTGGGATTGAAACAAGTGTCTGCTTTCATTTAATGACAAAGCAGATAACATTCAGAATGCAACGTGGTTAAGGTTGAGCTGACAACCACTTCAAGACTTCAACCCAGGGAAATGGTACACTGGTACAGCACTGAACCGCCAAATCACACAGCACTGCCTGCTTTGCTGACTCCCCATTGGCCGAAAGAGCAGAGCCTGGTTGTGCAAGCCCCACCAAGCAGTCCCACTCACTTCTAAAGCCTCTTTGAGGCTGATCGAACCCCTGTCAATCTAGATACTGCAGCGCAACTATGTTCCCGTCATGCCAAAATTGCACCGCAATTATATTTCAGTATACTCTTGGAGGCGGATTATGGTAAGTAACACAGCGGAAGATTAAAACAGGATTTACATTTCCTTTGATTACTGCAGAGTGAAATTTGGTACTGCCAAATTTCAAACCCAAACCAGACCCAAAACCGAAATCGCTCACAGACACGGTTTAACGATGCTTTGAACGGCTGCTGTGTGCTTGAGTTACAGCAGAAATTATCGTACTGCAATTGGCTATATTTTATTTCTATAGCGTATAGCAAACAGTAGCTACACAGTTTACCAAGGCATGGCGGCCCATCAGCAGAGCAGTGCCATAAACCAGGCTATTAAACCATTTGTCTTACCGGTTAGTAGCGATCAAGCACTGTACGCATCCAGTTTCTGTCAGCTGGTTTACCAGACTCCTTTGCTTTATATACTTCATCTCACTAGTGCTTCACTGCCAGCAAAGTTTCTCTATGTTCGGTGGGATCAGTTTTCTTACTGTTGTCACAATGACGTTTTAATATTTTCACAACAAAACCATTCCCAACACATTTGGAAGTTCTCTCTTTGCAAATTTTCATTTAATTTCATCCTCCGTGAAGTCAGAGGCCTACACACATGGTCTGCGCAGAATGAGTCAAAAGAAGTTAATTTCTTCTCGCTTTCACTTTGTCCCAGACACTCCTTTCTCTCATTGTCAATCACCTCGCAAGGCCCCTCAAACACACTGTTTCTGATTGAGGCATTTACAGGAAACCCCAATTACAAATATGTAAAACCCGCCGCCCCTTTCACCGTGGAAACATGCGGCGACACACTGGCCGGTCTGCCTGTGACCCGCGAGCCTCGATGGCGATTAAAAGGTACGGACAATTATGACATCTGCGAGCCCTATTTTGTGCCGCCACTGATTAGACATCTGAGAAGAGGTGAGGCCTGTCAGCTGCTCTGGACATACACGACAAACTCTCACCAGGGTCAGAGAGAGGGACCGCAGCACAGGGGGTTTGGGGAGCACAGCTGGAGAGGAGAGGAGAGGAGAGGAGAGGATAAAGAGAGAGAAGCAAAGAGAGGGTATCACTTCTCTAAGCAGCTTCCTGAGCCTCTCCACTCAGCGCGGCCGGCAAACTTCAAAGTTGCTTTGTTGCTCCTTGATGACACATGGATGCATATCAATGATTTAGCCCTTTGCTCTCAACCTGCCTGAAACAAACTGTTCAAACTTGTGCATGTTACAGAGTACACAGCTACGCGATTTACTCTCATGACAACCCAAGGTATGGGCTATGTTCCTTCTGTCAATCAATAAAATCTTTTGCTCCTCAAAAGAAAGATTTATTTCTGGGGCACCTGAGGTTAGGCACCAGCGCAGTGCCACACCCGAAAACTACTGGAAACCGTGACCCTCCGGTCCACAGTTCAACAATCCAACCGCCACAGCTGAGTGCTGCCCTGCCGTTGGTGTGCATAAAGAAATTCACCTACTCGCTTTTATTTTCATTTTCCGGCGTACCTTTGGTCTGGTAACAGTATTTACAAGCAGTCGTTAACCATGTGATTTCCAGTTCCTTAACTCTAAGCTTTATTGATCTTGACTGTACAAATATAACCGCAGAACAGTGGTCTCCACTGGAGATGGAGAAGCTTCTGGTTTTCGTTCAAACACACGCGTAAATTGTTTAATCAGTGCCAGCGGTTGGGTGGGTGAACCCCCTGCTGTTCCAGGTGGCATTCAACTGCCAGTTGAATTAATCAAATCAATAAAATGTTACTTCTTACAGCGATCCTGGCAAAGAGAATTTTAGGAAGCTCTGGAGAAAAGGCAGCAGACTCGGTATAAACATGGGGAATTTAAGGGCGCTGATGTTTCTCTAGTTTAATTGGGTCTTTTGACAAACAGACAGACACAGCGTTTGAGTAATCTGTGAATCCAAGCAGAGCATAGTAGTGTTCACACCATTTACACACTATGAGCCACATTACAAGTAAGACACCATTTCCACACTATGAGCCACATTACAGGTAGAAGACACCATTTCCACACTATGAGCCACATTACAAGTAAGACACCATTTCCACACTATGAGCCACATTACAGGTAAAAGACACCATTTCCACACTATGAGCCACATTACAAGTGGTGCCTTTTCCGTGAAGAAATAAGCCTACTGAATATAGTAATACAATTCACATTATATCCTCCCTGCATGTGTGTTTCTGGAAAATAAAGCAAGGGTTTAAGCCCTTATTGCAGCACCTTGGCTTACCATCCTTAATGCCTTTCACACTGTTCCTTTTCATTGGGCTGAAAGGCTAACCCTGTGCTCACAGCAAGGCCACAATATGACTCAGAGAGTTCAAAAGTTCACAGGAGAGCTCTCCATTAAAAACCTGCCTGACCCAATGCAGCTCCCAAACGCAACCGGATCGACAGGACCCAAAAAACGGGAAAAAGCACTAAAGCCCCAGGGGCTACATGCTAGGAGTGTTTTGGAATGGATGTGGGGGGATATTGATGTAGGCCTGTTTTTTGTGAATGAGTTGTCCGGATCGCCCCGGGGGGTGTGGAATGCGGGCTGACCTTTCAGGCCCAGTAGGACCCCGTCCCCAGATACGCTGTCTGTGAGCGCAACAATGACGAGGCACAAGCGTTTCCCAACCCACACCCCACACTAACCTACCCACACCCAGCACTAACCCCACCCACACCCACACCCTGCACTAACCCCTCCCCACCCTGAACTAACCCCACCCACACCCTGCACTAACCCCTCCCCACCCTGCACTAACACACCCACACACTACACTAACCAATCCCCACCTCGAACTAAACCCTCCCCACCCCGCACTGTCCCCTTACCCTCAAATTCCTTTACATTAATTTACTGTCAACCAGGCACTTGGAGCCAGGATGATGTGCATCTTCTCCATTTATGCAGATGCACCTGCAGAATACTATAGCAGCTGGGCTTGTGACTCAGAAGTTGCAGGTTAGCAGACGCTCTTATCCAGAGCAAATTACACAACTCTTACATAGCATTTACATTGCATCCATTTATACAGCCGGATATATACTGAAGCAATGCAGGTTAAATACTTTTCTCAAGGGTACAACGGCTCCTAGCTGGAAATCAAACCTGTGACCTTCAGGAAGTTCAGGTCACAAGACCAGTTCCTTACCGATTATACTACACAGCCATTTTTTAAAAAAGCATTGTAGGAACTGAAGGGATTCACAATGAAATGTCTTGGCCTAAACACAAACTGTTTCCAGGCAACACAAAACTGGCCATGTCAACACATGACCTGGCCATATTTCAGCTAATAGGATATGCCCTGCCCCATTAGCCAATAGCTACCCGTCTGGGAAACCAGGTGCGTATGGGTCATCTGAGCCAGTGGCACAAGCAACAACAGGTAAGCGTGTCTCAGCAGACCCTGTGAAAATGTAGCATTCAGACTGGCCCATAATTACAACTGGTCATTCCAAACTACTCTCAAAAACAGAGTAAAATAAAATGTTGCTAAATAAAAGTTTAGCTTTGAATTTTTTATAACAAAGAATACGGTTTTATCTGACAAAGGGCTGCACTGTGTTTTCCGTAAGCTAAAACCACATTTATTAGGCTGCGAGGGCTTTGTGCCTACTGGGTCTCGCAAAGTCGCCTTTCACTCGATCGCGGGTTAGACAAAGGGTGCGCTCTGGACGACACGGCGACCAATGAAAGGCGAGCAAGTGACAAGCCTCTGTTGGGGTGCACAACGCACTGTGTGCACACACTGGCGGGGCCGAGCCGGGACCTGGAAAAACAAACAGGCGCCATTCTTTCTGAACGGCGGAGGGAGGGAGAGCCGAGCGACGAACGAGGGGGAGGAGCCAAACAGGAAAACGCAGAGACGCCGGGGCTGCAGCGAGAGGAAATTAAAGGCAGGGGAGGGGGCAGGGAGGGAGCGCTGTGCTAATTAATATGGCAGAATATCTATAAATCACATATTATAAATTCTGCAATGCTTACCAAAGGGCTTGACCACTTTTCCTAGGAGTGGGGGAGGGGGCAATGACATCAGGGCCAGATACTTCTTACACTATATTAACAAAGCAAAATTAAAGTCCATATGTGTGCAGTATAAACAAGCACTGATTAACAAAGTGCATGCATGTTTAGTATGTTTGCAGTACCCAGATGCAAAGCTGCACGTATGGTGTTGCACGGAACCTGGGCTCAAGCAACTGCTAAACATTCAATTGGCAGACAAACCCCCACTCCCCCCACCCCCTGTTAATTATGTCAGAGTGTGAACAGGCTTCCAGGACACTGCTGAAAGGTCCTGCTGTATGATACTGCTGATGAATGTGCAGTATGTATTGATAGTGTGCGACTGTAACGGGCTTCAATGAGATGGACTTGCAGATAAGTGCTACGATCTAATGTTGCCTTATCTCGACTGTTAGGGTGACCATTTCTTATAAATCCTTGACCCTCTGTACTTTCTCACTGAACAATGACTGCTGGTGTGACTTCTGTCGAAGCCTGACTAGGGCGGTTTGCTAATGACTTGGAATTTCTTGCTTCACCCTTTGCACACGCAACATAAAACAACAATCGCAATGGCAACTGTAAAAAAAGCAGATGTTACCTTCACTTAATGGAGCAGGTTTGGAATTAAACACATTCAGTCTGTAGCAGTGAATAAAGACCTGCAATGACAGAATGGAACAAAGACCTGCAAGCTTGCCAAAGCAGAGACTCCGATTAAATACTTCTGGCAGGGACAGCAAGCTGTTATCTGGGCATGTCTAAAGAGCAAAAATAACACTTACTGGAGAATACATTATTATGGAGAACTTGTGTTTTGTTTTGAAAAGAGAATCCATCATTCTTTGCAAAGCCCTTATAAAACGGTGCAGATATATACAGTGTAGTAAGTGTCATACCAATTTTCTGGCACTGAATTTTCTAAGAATAGAATCTTAGGTCTCTCTTTGTTCATGTTGACAGTACCGAACAATATTCTCAGCACATGGGGGCATCAATAATCATGTTTTTTATGAGCAGAGGGCTTATTTAGGCAATTGGAGACCAACTGTAAGTTACTGTTACTGAAAAGTCTTTGTAGTCCAAAATGACTTAATGACTTCTCTCCAGGAGATTTTCTTGTGTAAAGATTTGATCCACATTTTCTAAAAGGTTGTTCAACAAGCAAGTGTTCAATTGGAGTAGCAAGGACCCACCAAGTCCATAGCCCTTAAGCTTTGGCCCAGACTTCCCCCTCGCCCCCTCGTCTACACTCTCAAATGGTCTGCAGAGTCAGGTGTTGACATATCAGTGAAGGCCGCTAGCAGAGGAGACAGTTGGGGAAGTAGTGTTAATAAAGCTTAGGGCACTCACAGACAAGAGACGTTCACATGCAGGGAACAGTAGCAGAAATAATGGACCTCAGCAAAGGCAATCTGGCGGCATACAGCAAAGAGCATCACAAGGGGGCGTGTCAAAAGGCCACTCCAGCGCATGGTGAAAAATTTCAACTTTTTCTACACAACCGCACAATTTTCTCTGTGTGCATCCAATCCCATGGCAGGTTCACCACAGCAGGGTAGCCATCAACACTGATCAAAGAGCATAGTGCACAAAAGACGAGAAAGGTATACATGCCATCTATCAAAACACCACAGTATTCCAAAATTTTAAACACACACACACTCATTCACAGAGTATCATTTACCTGGAGAAAGATAACATTTGCATGGTGAAGTTAAAATGACTGGGTATGCCACTCAAAAATAGATGCCCTGTAAACTTTGGCCTCTGCTGGGCACTGAGTGACACCCTGCACATGGTAGTCAGCAAAGTTTCTGGTTTGATTTTTAAGGGCCTAGTAAGCCCCCCAAGCACTCAGTAAAATTATCTCCCAATACTTTTGGATACACTTGCTCTGGTGAATTGGTACAGGCAACACCAAAGGAAGTGCTTCCCCTGGGTTATAATTTTTAAATTGAACCGCCCCAATGCGATGTAAAATCTCCACTCACAATGTTACATTTGTGATAATTATGAATAGCTCTCATTTTGTATGGGCCAGTTTCACAGACATGGATTAACCATAGTCGTAACCTAAATTCATTTTTTAATAGAGATTATCCATACAAAACTCACTTTAATCTAGCACTAAACTTAGTCTGTGTCTGTGAAACCAGCCCTGTCTTGCCATGCATGGGTGACTTTTAGCAGGTCTCTCACTTTCTGTGGTATACCTGCCTGTACTCAGAATTTTACAACTCTCAATAGTTTGTTTGTTTATTTGTTTGTTTGTTTGTTTAATATTTCTGCAATAGACTGGCAACCTATCCAGCGTGTATTTCTGTCTCTCGCCCAATTAATGATGGGATAGCCTCCAGCCCTGACCAGGATGTTTAATGTTTGTTTGTTTGTGCACCCATTATTTTTTGTCGGGCGATAGTTCAACAACAGTTTGTCACCATTTGCCATAACGTCATGTAGGCTAGCTCTAATGGGAATCATAAGTGGGTTTTAAAAAAATTCCTGCAACCGTCCCGCCCCAAAGAACCCATGCTGCATCCTGGCCCGGATCAAATGGGTTTCCTGCGCTGAAGACCTACATACCACGGCACACTTAAGTCAGCAGATTGCATTTCACATGAGCACATCATGGCAGCTAGTTATGGAAACGTAATTTTCAGCACACTGTACATATCTAGGGCACTGTCACGCAGGGCCGACAGTTTAGCAACTTCTGTCCAAATGCTTGGCATTATTCGCATGTGCTTTACATGTAATCAGAAACGTTCCACGCATTTCTAACGTTCGCGTGCGCTAAACTACACATTTGAGATAATGACAAGAAATAATTGCACGAGTTATGAGCGACAACTGATCATTTACCCAAAACGCCGTTGCTATTTCGAAACCGGTGAGATACCTTCAGTCCACACAAGTCACTGCATGCATTTCTGAGAGAAAACAACTAGCTAAATGCATACGTTCTATCATTTGTCTCGTTAGAGCTATAATCAAGTTGCCAAAAACCTACTTTCTGGTTGCCAAGTCCTCGGAAGAGAACCCTGCAACAGGTCTGCTGATGCGAAGACGTTCGAAGTATGTGATTTGTATTTCTTGCTGAGAGATAGTGTAACTCTGTTTCCTTTGAAGGCAGCTGAAAACATGCCGTCGTAAATTCCCACCGAGCTGTAAAGCCACTCGGCTTTTTCTCACTCCGAGCTGCCAGACTGGTCCTCTGCAACACCCTGCTACTTGTAAATACGGGGGAGAATGGGTGGAGGAGAAGGAGGGGGAAGAAGTTCCACATTACATCATGAGCAGCTGTTGACGGCCGGGTGTTTATTAACTAGCTGTCAGAGTCCCGAGACCGCCTTCCGGCATTACCCCCGCCTCGCTCTCGCACACACACAGCTTGCTCGGTTGCATGCTCATATAACACTCCCCTACACGTCACCGCTTCTTCTCCAAGTGAATTTTAAATAGTGTCATCTGCTCTAACGACAATCCATGTCGTTTTTAATTAACTTAAAGTTGAGGCGGATTATGTGTGTGTGTGCGTGAGTGCGCGGGGGTCGTCTTGCTGTGTGCCGCCCCACTGCAGCACTAAACATTCCTCAAGTGTCTCGACTCGGCTCTGCCCCAGCGGCTCTGCAGAATGAAAACATTTTTTAAAGGGAGACATGTGACTCGCAGTCTCGTTGCCAGCCAACTTCCTCAGTAAAGTGACTGAATACCATTAGCCAGCTTTTCTGGGGGCTTCCACTGAGTCGTTCTTTTCAGCATCGCATTCCTAAACCGAGGAACGCGTTCGTGCTCCCTACCCCCAAACCTCACAGCAACAAAGGCCAATAAAGATGCATTGGTGAGAGAAACAAGTTAGAAAAGTCACCTCTTTTTAGTTGAGGTATTGTTTTGGAATGCGGTGAGGAAGAAAATATTGCCTGTTTACCATGAACCCGTTCACGGGCACTTCAAACTAAATTGCTTACACCAATTAGCCTACATTCCTTAGGTAAACTGAAAGAGAATATTTATTTAGGCCTACACCCTTTGCACAAAAAATTAACAGCTAATGCAGAGGTATCCCTTAGTATGTTACTGGGTCAAATGACTGAAGCACATGCAGACAAGTACATGAAATGCCCATACTTCTGGAGTCAAGCACTCCAAATAGCCTACTATTTGGTAGAGCACTGCTCTCTGGGGGTCAGACTCAAATGGGTGCAGAACTCCCAAGTGGGACGTCTTTGAGCCCCTGAGTAAGGTACTGTCTGCACCCCCAAATAACAGGATTCGTTTTTCAATCATAATCCTTAGTTTATCTCATCCATTTTTGCATAACAGTAAGTGCTGATGTGGAAGTCTATCAAGCTGTATCTTTAATGTGAGGGCGGATTAGTTTGCTGATTAGTCAGCATGAGACCTCAGCAGATGCTTGCTGACCAATGTAAAAGCAGTGGCCATTTTCAGCTTAAATGCCGTTTCAAACAAGATAAAAGGACACCTGTTGGAAACTGCTTTGGGCAAAACGATGGGATATGGGATAGTTTGGACATTCCATGCATTTGTAAGTCAATCCCATGAAGATGTATTAGTCTGTCTCTACCTCTGGAGTTCAGTTGCTGAGTATTTATTCTGAAATTTAAAAAGAAAAAATAAAGCAGAATTCCAAGAGAAATGTAGTCGTTCAATTTTTTCACATTAAACTCAAAAAGCTGCACTTTACAGAGATGTTGTTCTGTTGTACTGTGAGTCACATGTGTTGCCTTTCTTTTAATGTGTTCAGAAATTATTTGACATTTTTAATGGGCTCAACAACATTTTATTTTGCAGTGACACATTTCAGGATGTTATATTAAAATGGAAAGCAAAGTGAATCTGGTTCCATTTCAAATTCCTCTTATAAGCACTCCCACCCTATGGCTTTGTTCTTGATGCATTTGGCTGTCTCCACAAACTGAGATACAATGAATCACCAAAATGCATTTCACAGCCAATAAATGTCTTTGCACTTTTGGATTCATTTTAGAAATTCATTCCTTTGAATGGCACAGTGTGAGCCAAAGTAATACCATTGATTATGTGTTGTGTGCAGTGGGAAAGAAAAAGAAAAATGTTTTTCTTTCCAAATTGCAAGTTTCCAGCAATGTGGTCACACACAAGCCAAAACATGCAGGAAAGACTGCCGACCCTGCACAACCAGAAAACCTTTTTTTCACAGGGGCAACCTCCACAGGATATTTGTACGCCCCTTAATTAAGATGGATGTCTGGGTTGTTCTCCATGAGGCTGCTCCTGTGGGTCAACTGCACTGAGATAACTTGATGCATCCTGCATCCTGCAAACTCCGACATTAGACTCACTATTAAGCTTGCAAATCAACATTTTGTTTTATTGAGGAGGAGGAAAGAGAAAGGACAGTCATACTGTATTTATGACAAATTTAGGGACTGTATATGACTTTTGGCATACATACAAAAATTGCCTTGAGATTACATCTGCTGATATGATGAATGTTATCAAAGCAACAGGGGGATTATCATCTCTATGATGTGGCTTGTGTTTAAAGTGGCTAAAATAAAAATATACTGGATTAAACTGAATAAATTTGTTTACATATTAAAACAAAATGCTTTTCAATCATTAAAGGACTGAATGGCATTTTATGGTCACAAATGACACAAATTTACAATTTAATCAAAGACAGTCTATTTATTGAATGATATTGCAAGTGATTTGTTTTGTTATCAAAAACACAAAGTACCTCAGCAGCAATCACTCTATGCAATACAACTAGTATTATTTATATTTCCTCCGTAAATGTAAAGATACAAACATTACAGAATGCTATTTTACATAATATTTGGTGTTTTAAAGAAAGACATAACTGACAGAATAATCAATTCAGTCTCATGGACAGACAACAACAGATTAGTCCTCTGGAAGACGCCCCTAAAATCAATTGGATCCAACTTTTTTAGGAATTTTGTTCATCATTTAACTCCTGTTCTGCCTGAAGCCCTGTGACAAGGCAATAATCCACCTAATATATGGTTTGGCCCGCCGCTCCACAAACCCTCCCCTTGAGACAAGAGCTCAAACTGTTTAAAGCCAGGGGTCGATGCCCTGGGGAAGATGGAGGAAATGAGAACTGGGGAGGGGAGGGAAATGGCATTTCAAACTGGGACAAGAAGAGGAAACATAGCCTTCTACACGCCAGATTGTCTACAATTCTTTGGAAATCGGTGCCCCCCAACTTCAAACAATGCGAGGACTCTGATGGATCCGAAAGCACCCCTGTTCGCCAGGCCAGTGCGGATTCAGACTAATGAATCATGATGTTTACGTGGTGCCCTCCACGTCCGCTCCACTTTCCGCTGAATACGCGAAAACAAACAGTGACAAGGGGAACAGGCTTGAAAGGGCTGTATTTGAGAGGAGACTGTGAACATAAAGTTAATTATGTCTTGCTCTTCCAGAAAGCCAGAGGGCCAAACTCTCATGCTCGTTTATGGAGCAGCACTGGAGAGCATTTCGTCAGCAGCTTCACACATCCACAGGGTGGTTTTATGAGAGAATGAAACCCAGGGGAAGTGTTTTGCTAGCTATAGCAAGCATTTAGTGACAGAAGCATAATTATTTTGAAAATCTACATATATGTGATCTATGATAATTGAAAGGTAAAGTATGGAGCGTGTTTCAAATAACCGCCATAGGTTCCCTTTAAAACGAGGACTTTTTGTGACATTCTTAAGTCATTACAGTTGGAATGTTGCTTCCCTGACCTCTGTGCTAATATTTTGCAGCCATTCTGCTATGCATTTAAAGGGAAAGAAAGGGGCTTTTAAGTAAAGGTCAAGCCAGCTACCTGAATAGGAAAAAATCATAACACATGCTTTAAATGGCAACTGAATTAAAGTGAACTGGAGATAGTTTTGTATTAGGAACATAGACATTACCTTAAGTACTATGGGAGTTTAAATTTGGGGTGTCTTAGCCTATTTCTCTTCATGGGAAGTGTATTATTTCGTTTTTTACCCAAAAAGAAACACAGGCCTCGAAAGTTTCATTCCTTTGCAGTGGTCCTGAGACTGAGAGAGCTCACAACTGATATGAGACAGACCTTAATTAGCAAACCATTTGCCATTAAAACCGTAGCACATTCAAAGATGTTCCTGACATTTGCAAAAAGCAGAGGAACATAAAAGCCTCAAATCAAGAATATTTCACTGACTATTTCTGACAAGCAGAGTGAATTATCTAGCAAAATGTTAATTGCTTTGGAAAAATATGATATTGTTGCAATGATGATGATGCTGCCTTGGGGCAATTTTCTATGGGGCTTTGAGCAGGGGTCCCAAATAGGGTCGCGACCCCAGAGCTGAGACCTTTCCGACCTGTACCACGGTCATGTTTGGATGGCACAGATGGAATCCAGCTTTGTCTCTGGGCCAGGAGCAAACACTAAACCTCTGTGTCTCTTGTGGAACATAAACTTCAGAGAAATCCAGAGAAAAGTACACAATGCCCTGCATTTCAGAACTACTGCAACCCAGGCAACATAAAATGCTTCAAGAATGCTGGGGAAGAGTTTGTTTTGAGATTCTGTTATGATGAAAACATTTGCAGAACAGTGGTAGAACATATATTACTGTTGCAAGAAATTCCATTAAGAGTCATGAAGTGATGGAGACACATCACATACAAACTTACTTAGTGACATAGAAGTCACCAAGTGTATACATTACTACAACCTCCTGTGAGAGCATAGCACTGAAAAGAGAGTTTCATTGAATAAACCTAAAATTTGCACTTCAGTTTGTAATTCAAAATGTAATATTAGACACAGGGAAGCTGAGTAAACACAAAACACATTTCTTAAATTTGATACATTTTTCATTAAATAAATCAAATAAGAAGTTAAATGTTTTTGTGTTTACTCAGTGTATATATTTTTTTAGCTTTTCCCAAATGAAAGCTTTTAGGTTCAACCAATGGGGGTCACTAGTGAGTAATGAGATGCTGTTATCCCAGCCAACCATTCCGTTCTGTATCACCCTGTGAGGCTGCCAGCCACCATTGGCACTGGCACACTCTGGCTTTGAAAACCAGCATGCGGAGCCCATCCATGCATTAGAACAGAACCTTAAAAGCTTGAGCCACCCAGCAGATCCTCAAATTCTTTTTAACTGGGGTAAGAGATCTTAGCGTGTGATTGAGTCCAGTTCTTGCCATTTTTCAAGGCAGACGGTCATGAAAAAGCTGATATGACCCTGTGGCAAATCAACTGGACATGCTATACATTGTACTAATATTTCAATACAAATATGGCATGGCAATATTTGCAATAATGGAATAAGTTTTCTGCAGCAATCTATAAATCAACCAATGAAATCATGCCTATGGTATTTCATATTTAACAAATCAAACAAAATAAAGAAAATAAACCTAAGAATTGTGGGTTTTTTATTTATTTATTTACTTGCACAAATTGCACAATGCAATTTGAAAAAATGTATTTTAATTTATTGGCTTTGGCTGCTGTGTACGACCTGTTTTCTAAACACTGACTAATCAATCTAAGAGTAATTCATTAAGAGTAATTAATCTCCCGGTTGAGTTGTTGGTTTGTATTAGCCTATACTGAAGGTCATTCAATCCTGCAACTGGTCAGTCATCTGAATCTTGCAGTACTACTGGAAAGGATAACATCAGATTCAATTCAATATATTTTCTGTTTGCTTTATTAACATTTGTTTACATTATAATAAAATAAATTTCAGATGTTGATGTAGATGTTGCATCTTATATAGCCTGTCCCACTGTGTTTGAAACAACAGCAAATATGGTATCGTGTATTGTGCTGGATTTGGCATGTCAGTGATTTTTTTTTTTTTTACTGTGAACAATTCCTTAGTTAATTTTTTACTGAGATGGTTGTGCGTAAAAGGTATCTTGCTTGTCAAGAAACATCCGTTTTCTAAAACTTATTTTACTATATATATATATATATATATATACATGTTAAAAGATAATCATAAAGTGTATTACTGATTTTTTTCTGAAGAAACCTTGTGGCACTCTATAAAAAATTGGTTTTTAGACATAGTTTTTCATTCTGGAATGCTTGCCATTAAATCTAGCTGTCATCAGACATTTAAATTCATACCGTTCATTTAACATAGCAAGGAACCATCTGCCCTCAAGTATGCATTTATCAAAAACTACTTCATACCATAACCAGCTATATGCTTTCACACAACCTAATACGTCAACACAGAGATCCTCTCACAGTCTATGTATGACTTCAGTCTCCCATTATTTGCCCCGAAACCACACTTAATGGAGAGAACACCACAGAGTCTTCCACGTGCAGTACGTTTGTGACCTATCAGAATGTAGCCTCAGGGCTACGACTGCCAGCTGATGGCCACAACGGGAGTGATAAAACAGGTAATCCTGACGTAACTGCGCCATTTTTTCACCGCACACTTGTGGAAAGCTCCTTGGCACCCCATGTTTTAATGGTGTACAGCAGAGAGCTCATGATTGCTTTTCAGAGTCATTGGGGGCAGCAGCTTCTGACCTGGGGGTCGTGAGCCCTCCCCATGAGGGGTCTGCTAGAGAAAAAAAGTATGTCAAAATCAACAAGAAATTGGCTTAACAAGGCAAGCACACTTTGATTTTATTGTTGCTTATAATCCCTTGCAACTATTGCATTTAACTCATTGTGAGAATTTCTGACCATTTTAAATGTGATGTATTTTCTGGCACTTTGTTCTTGGAAGTCATATTAAGGGAAATTTAGTCACTAGTGTTTCATCTTGTTCACTAAATAAAACATATGATGTGTGAAAACAGGGTCATGCAAGGGCTAGGGTCAGGCAGGGAGTTGCCTTCAGGGAATCCCAGTGAATTAGAACGAGAAATGAAATGAACTCCAGCATTCCATGTACAGACAATATCAAAACTCACATAGATCATGAGTCAATGTCAAAATTACATCATGCTTGAGAATGAATAATGGTGAGATTTTGAGGAACATTTCAATTCTCATTCTTGACCTCTTCCTTTGTGGGGCAGTGTCCTAGTTTGGAATCAAGGATCCTAAACTGGGAAGATTTCTGCAATGCAAGTGAACATGTTCAGCATTCTACACATATGCAGCAGGCAAGCAATGTATAGCCTAGGTGAATATACTGTACGATGCTGTGGAAAAGTATTTTCCCACTTCCTGATTCCCTCTATTATTACATATTTGGCACACTGAGTGGTTTCAGATTTTTAGACAAAACGTAATGTTATACAAAGGGAACACGAGTAAACACAAACACATTAAAACAATTATTTAATTATCTTATAATTATAAATTGTTTTTATTTTATTTATTTAATGAAAAGGGTTATCAAACACCCATTTGATAACCCCCCTCAGTTATTCAATCAACCTATTAATAAAATTTAATTGATAATTAGATTCAACTGATTGAAACCATTCAGTGTGACAAATATGCATTAATACAGTGAACCACGAAGGGGGGAAATATTTTTTTGCGGAACTGAAAACTGCTGTTAACTCCAAGCTTCCATAAATGGGTCCCACTTCTTGGTGAGGTCTCTTCTCTACTCAGGCCCCCCAGTGGAACAATGAGCTCACCACAACAGCTAAGACAGCCAAGTCACTGTGCATTGCCCACCACAGATTGAAAGCTTCCCTTTCAAATTATTTTAAGGCTCACCAAAGAGTCTCCCTGGACTGCTTTTCATGCCCCTGTCTTTGCTATGTTTATAGATAGATGATAACATTCCACTGTAATCCCAAGGCCTGTTTAAAACTGTGGTTCCCTACCTCTAGTCTAAAATGATGGCCTGGTGCCTAATATTGACATGTCTACATGAGAAGTTCTTCTTGAGAAACAGAAGCATTCTGCTCTGTGGCACATCAGTCTATTCAGCTGTTTATCCACAATATGCTACATGAGACCGAGCCATAGAGTCAATCACCCTCAACATTTGCTACAATGTGTAAAAATGATTTGCATGCCATAGGCTTAACAACAATGGAAGGAAATCACACTCTACAGCTGTGTTTACACTTCAGGCTTGATTGGCCCACTACCAGTACTTTAGCACTATTCCCCCATATTCATTAGTTGCTTAAAGCAGGATGTCACTAACATCCTCATGCACCTACTTAAGTTGTAGGCTCATGTAATGACTACTTATGACTTATGATATCATTAGGCTGTCTCTGCTCTTCATATAACTTTTTTAGTATTTTCTTATGCATAAGTTTAGTAAGCATAATTACTGTGTGCCTGCTAAATTACTAAATGTAAATTTGACCTCAATATGAGTAAGGCATTTAGGCAAAGTAAGTGCATAGTTATTGAAGAATGGGATTGCCTTGGTGGTCAACAAATTCTTAAAAACGCCTTTAAAGTATCACGCCAACAGCACAGACAATGCCACACAGATCACAGGAATACATACATTTGGAAAACCAGTTGAAGTGTTAAAGCTCTGAATGCACAACTGAAGATTCAATCAGTAGCACACGAGCAGAGTGTGGAGTACTCTTTGTGTAAGGATGGATGTCTAAATGAACAGAGCACATGGATGGCACCATGAGAGACACATGATCTAACATTCTGACAAAGACAACTTTATCATGACTTAGTACATAACATAACCTTATTGTGAAATTATGTGTGTCAGTAAAGAGACCAATAATCTATACATTACATTTTAAGGGAGGAATCCCAAAAGTCAGGCATAGGGTGAAATTTAATACAAAAGCAAAATACGTACTGTGTCCTGCATTTCTACTTTTTATTGTATAATTATTGTTATAATTATCTTGTGCAGCTGAAAGTTGCTCTCTGCCCCCTTCAAAATAAATAAATAATCTATGTAGCGGCATATCTAATACACCCAAGGCTGAAATAAATTAGTTTCAGAAGATAGGGATTATTTGTATTGTACTTCCACATAACCCATAAAAAATAACAATGTTTTTTTTTTCCTTGGCATAACAACATATCGTTCCCTCCCGCCATTTTTCTGTGACAGAGAAGATAATACAAGTGAGACGGGCGCTATCTCTTCCAGACTGATAATAGACCCTTCCTGCGTTTCTAAACACTGTGCCTCATTTACTCTCGGGAACAGGAAATGGTTCTGACCATCGCCCATCGTGCAGCGACACGTAGGAATGCACCATAATTACGAGTGTCGTTTACGGTCCCGGTGAGGATTGAGAAATGTTCCGCTTAACATTAGGAGCCTAAACAAATTCAAGCTCCGCAGAACTCTTCACGTATACCAACTGGGACTCTAAGAGGCACGTGCAACAAAAACATGGATCTAAACTAAATGCGGTATTCCCGATCGTGTCTTTGTTCTGACGGCCCTAAATCTCCTGTTTCCTCTACCCCTGCTTAGAGATAAAGCAAAGTGACTGCATCAAGGACAGAAGAACATTGCTACTGTTATTGGGCCTTTAATAGCACAAAATTACCGCCTAATTGGTGTTCATACTTATTTTTTAAATTCAGGTCAGTTGAAAATATGATTCTGCACATTACTTTAAACATTATTAGAACTACATTTTAATAAAAACTGTACGTGACTCGCATGCTCACATTTTTGCCCCCAGTATCCAGGTCATGACCTTAAAAGGAATGGAAAAAAGGAAACGATCCCCTCTCCCCCCTCCCCAAATTCATAATGATATTGTTTTTATCTTTAAAGAAGCAACTAATTTCAGTTCAGAAGGAATGGCGGTGTGACTAACTTTCCAAATAATTACTTCAATTAAATGATTCAGATCTTGTGTGCAATGCAGTCAGAGCTATCACAGTCCCTGGGGGGCCAGAGTTGCCTATCCATTTCCCTGGCGGCAAAATGCACAGTCACTCGAGAGCTCTCCTCACTGGAAAGATGACTTATTTCAGGAGCAATTGAGATCTTATTGCAGTATATAAAGTAATGTATCCCCCTGAGTCGCCTCTAATCTGTGAATTGATGCTTCAATTCCAAACTTGCATAGCCAGTTTGGCCTATTTATAATCCCACCCTAAAACCCTTACTGCCTGCCCCCCCCCCCCCCTTCCCCCATTTCCCTCACCCCATCTCATCCCAAATAATCCCACAAGATCCCCTTAATCTTAAAATCATTCAGTTCTGCATGTATTGGCAATCAGCTAATACATGCAGAAAAAATGTCCCGGCTTGTGGAGGGGCACATTTTAAGCCAGTTTATACATTTATTGTTTTCAAGGGAAATGGTGATGCCTGGATGCCTGGTGACCCAATGCAACACGGGAGAGAAATCACAGTGTCGTTATCAGCGGCTTTTATTCAGTTTTAGCGAAAGAGAGCAGGAATTGGCCCCCATCTCATCTGAACTCATCAGGGGTGACCACATCATCTAATCCTCTGACTTAGAAACTGCAGCATTTTAAATTATTTATGTTCTCCTCTTTTTTAATGAATACTCATCCTTTCCTTCGACAGGCATAAGCCTAAATTGTGACTGCTTCAGAGCAGTTTTTACATTTTATCAATGCTATATCTTGCTTACCAAATACCATGCCTTGTCTCAAAAGAAAATAATCCCCTTCTCTTTCTTTTTACTGCTTAGAGTTGAATGAAAGGTGCCATCAGAAAATCCCTTTGAATGGTAATTAAAACAGATTCAGTCAGTGTCTAAGCTGTCAACATTTAAACAGCATCAAAGCCCCTATGGGTTATGAGAAAACCCAAGTTACAAAATTAAGTTCCTCATTTTAAAGTTAAACAATGGCAAGTGTGACTTTTCTTCACTGGGGTATGGTTTTCTAGTTTGTAGTAAAGGATTCTTTGGGTTGATTTCTGTAATAGAACTGAACAGAATGCAGCTAACTTCCGAGTATCCTCTGATGAAAACAACTGCAATTCTCTCAGCCTTGCACTTGCCTCTGTCTCTCCCTTTCTATTCAACTCAATGAATATCTTACCTGATTCATCAAATCTAAGCCATGCCAGCCCGATGAGTAAAGCTTGTTTCTTTGCACACTTCCTGGATCCTGATGGAAGCAGAGGAGCGTTCTCCAGTGACGGCGGCAGCGGCAGTTTCAGCGGCAGTCTGAAGCCCAGAGCTCCTCTGGTGCTGATGCGCTTCGGCGACCGTCCCAAAAGCGAGGGGGCCCAACACAAGCGCCGCTGTGTTCCGACGTTCGTACGCGGTGCCACAGCCGGGCACCCTGCCAAACCTGCCCTCCGCCCCCCGCCCCCAGCCCCCCTTCCCCAGGAGGCAAGTGCCGCAAAACCGACAAGCCCTCCCCGTCCCCGAACACAACCCCCTTGTCTTTCACCCTCTTTCATACGCAGCACAAAAGAAACCCCGGCCGAGGAGGCCCCCGAAACACGCCGGGGTCTCCCCAATGTGCCCAGAATACCCCGTCCGGAGGTGGAGGTGGGACGGATGGATGGAGGGATGGAAGGGATGGATGGATAGATGGGGCGGTAGAGGGCGGGGAAGGAAGGATGATGTGCAATTGTGTTGCTAAGAGCACGGTCTCTAGCAGCTGGGATGAAGGGGGATGAATTTTTAATGGGGGGCTTTGAATGTGGGACCTCTCGGCTTTCATTTACATGAGAAGGACGGCGGCTGCTGTGACAGCAGGCCCCGAAAGTGTCCCTGATTATCCTTGCCCAAGATGCATTGTGGCTTTCGTGGGAGCAAGGCCTCATGGGTAACCTATCAGCACCGACAAGTGTGACCCAATTTAGAAAAAACATGGGGGTGGGTACTGGGAAGAACTGTCTGCATGCTGTTGCTGGCTGACCAAATGATTGACAGATATGAGTGACGTAACAACCAGCTCATTTTAATTCATGTGTTGCCAAAGCGGAGTATTATTTGGATAGTTCATGTCCCTTGATTAGGGGTACATACAGAGACCTGAACCTGGCCCTGGTAAATCTATTCGCTATGCTGATCCACCGATTTGAATTTTACATAGATACATGTAAGTGTCTGTCCATTATCTGTTTAGTAAGATGATAGAAAGGTTTGTGAATTTGTGTCACACCTGTCCGGGATGTTAAGGCAATGAACAAGAGCACTCTCTAGACAAAGTGTGAGCAGACAAAGAGGCACCATATTATAGCATAACTGGGGAAAAACTGCCGTTTTCCAGTGGTAAGTCCTCATTACTTCCCAGTAAACATCAGAAAACTATAGCATATATTTTCAGGAAGAAATGTGTAAACAGTGATTAAGGTGTCAGACCTGTGGCCTTGGTGTGGTTTTGAAATCTTGAAGGGCAATCAGCATTGTTTTGGACTGTTTGCACTGCACATGGTGCTGGACAGGAAACCCAGCAGCATTTATGGGTCATACATCAGAAGCCCCAGGGGTAAGGGCATCTGTACTGATGTACCGGTAATATATGTCACGTGGCTAATGTAATCCCCTCAGAAAAATAAATAAGTGTACAGTTATCAGTGCAGTTTGTTTTATGTTTGGCAGCCAAACCGCCCCCATATGGCTTCCCTCATTAAAGACAAATGTTGTCACTTCCCCCGTAAAGACAACTGTTGCCAACTTTCTGTTTTTTTTTTCTCAAGTTATTAAGACAAGACATTCAGGAAGCTTAAATGATATTTATATGTTACTAATTTTATCAGAACCCTTTCTTTTATTTAAAATTGTAATGTATGTTGCAAATATGCCAGAAATAAGCTGTTTAAAATAATCCCTGAATAAATCAAAGGGCAATTTTCAGGCTATGTTCTTTAAGGGATTTACAATACAGAACAATTAGGATCTCCTTGGGTCTGATGAAGTCATGCCCCCTTCAAAATGTATTTTGTTTTATAACCCGGTCTCCTCCTCATCAATTCCTAGTTGCCTAGAAAGCTCAAAATTATACAGCTGTGATCCTGTGTCCATAATTCACTGTATATCTGTCTGTCTCCACGGTGAGATTCATTTTCTAGTTATAGAAAGAGATTTATCTTGCTAGTTGTATGCTTTGCTGCAGCCATCTCACACTAGGGACTTGCTGATGCTATGTCACTTCCAAGTTCTTCCACCTCAATCAAGTTTTAGAGCTGGGCATTGGTAGCACTATTCAGTGTACATTCTGAATAGTAAAAGCAGAGACTCGCTGACGATGACCGTAAGGTTAATGAGAAGAAATGTTTTATCCTATTGTTCTCTTCCTGGCAGCTTTGAGCACTTTACACATGCAATGCTCCACTGATAAAGCCTTTAATTCAGTTAATTTGATTATGCTTTCAGTGATTAGCCGGCTGCTATTTTCAGTAGCTTTGTCCTTTCATTTAGCTTTTACTGTAGGTACTAAAAACATGGCTATTGTCAGCAGTTTAGCAATTCATTATCAGTTCACTTCTATTAATGAAAATGACATCAGTTCGGGTCGGGAAAAGCAGGGATTGATGTACAGTATTTGGGTCATCGCTGAAAAGGTTTGTGCACCCCTGCTATATTATTATAGATCGATCTCCTGGTACACCCTCTCCCGCTTTTAATTTTGTGGAGGGACAATTTGAGCCAGTTTTGTTGAGTCTTACTGCCCTCTCCAATTAATTTCTAATTCATTTCATTTTACACAAGATACAATTATCTTGTATATATTCATTTTCAGTGGCTGTATTTGAAAAACTCATGTTCTGCCCTGACAATCATTAAACATACAATGTAAATAAACTGCTATATACAGTAGCATGTGCAGTAAAGTGGGGAGTGTCTGATCCTGGGAGCCATTAGCATATTCAAATATCAAATTATCTTTTATGTGTGCCCACAGCAACAATCAGCTTCTGCTTCATTAGCACATAATTATAATCAAACCGCTTTGGGAACAAACAGTAAATACAGATTGAAGGTGTGCTAATATGTCTCCCACAGGCTGAAAGCTGATTCTTGGCTTTGGAAAGGACAGTGAAACACAGGCCTATTGTATTCACATATGACCACTGCACCACACAAGAGGTGTACAGCTGAACCGTGAGTTATTATACACAAACTATTATTTTAAAACTAGGATTGTCCACGTGTTTGAAAAATACACAATGTACTGTGTAAGAGGATTCAACACATACATGCCTCTTCTCTGTACGTGTCCTTTTTATAAAACTTTGCATTGCTAACACTACTGATGATGGCCATAATGTACTATCAATGAGATGAACCATCCATGCTGTTTCATATCATTAATTCTCAGTGATGTCCTGTAACCCTCTCTCTCATATAGAGGGGATCTCTCACAGAACAGGAGAAGCTGGGTGTCTGCCATGGTGTCGCCATAGTGATTAAGCTCCTCTTTCATGCCGGGCCCGAAGGTGGAGCTCTTTGTGCTGGCACACCTGGGTCCCGACCTCCGATTGGGTTTCGGGCGATATCATGCAGCGACGACAGTTCACTGGTGGGATGAAGGAGGCTGCTGGGCCTGGTCCCGCCCGTGTCGTCACCTCTCTCCCATCTCCCGTGGGAAACTGGGTACCTTCTGTCCAATTCCCTCCGGTCACCTGACTCCTAGCACCCAGGTTCACCCCCCCACCCCCCTTTGATGTCTGGAGATTTGGGACCCCTGTTCCTTGGGTCCTTTCAACCCGTCCAAGAGGCCTTGCGGTGCCACACCCCAGCAATGGGACAGGGGATGTCTGTGATGGGACAGGCGCACCTGAGAGAGACGTCCCTCTGATGGACCCTTCAAAGACATACCCAGACCCCTCTGATCTGATGGGATCCACTGTTTCGTCCCCTGTGAAAGGCCTCTGGGAATTAATGGAGAAAAGGGGGGGGGAGTCCGTCTGCTCTTTAATCCTGCGCTCCATCGCGGAAAGGCGTCTGCCATCGCCTCTCTGGAGGACGAGAAGAGAGAATTGGAATACCTAGCTGCTATCATCCCATTTGGACTGTATTAAATGGCCCTTTACACCAGGGCTGCCTCATTATACTCATTTCCCCGCAGAGCTGGAACAACACTGGCCCATTATACAGTTTTTCCCTTGTGGGACGGGATCCACTCTGTCTCTGCTTTCCCACTGTAGAGCTGGAACCAGGCTGTCTCATTGTGCCCTGTTTCCGCTCCAGAGCTGGAACCAGCCTGGCTTGTTCACCGCAGGTTTTGTGTAGATTTCCATGATCGATTTCAATGAGCTGACCTGTGTTAGCTTGACCCACTGGCGCTTGCAGTGCTGGCCTGCATACAAATGGCCTGAATCTGTGAGCTGAGTAACCACATGGCTTCTGCAATCCAGCACAGCCCTGGCTCTAGACCTGCAGAGAAAGGAGCAAAGATGCATGCTGTGTCCTTTGTGAGGGAACAGAAGAGCATGGAAATTATGCGATTCTTGCATGCACTGATATTCTGAAAAGGCTGTTCACTTTGTATACAGTCTGAGGGCAATATATACTAAATAGATAACACTCACTGTTTTGTTTGGGAGCACAAGACAACATACCAGTGTGACAGTGTTTATTATTTAAGTTTGGCCTTTGGCTTCTGTGAAATGTATATTTCAAAATATAAATGTAGATAATGAGATTGGCATGCCCCTACAATGAATCAAAAGGACTGAAAAAACGAGGTTGAAAGAAATAAAGAAATCCACAAGGGTTGTATGTCTATGGCAGTTAACGCCTCTTCCCCGCTAAAACTTGGAACTATTCCGCCCTCGTGCGGGAGAACTACAAATATTTTCTCAGTTTTGACAGAAAACCCTGATAATTAAATTATTTTGCTATAATTATTTGCTCAGCCCTGCAACACATGTAGGCCGGTGAATCGTTGTCCGCCTGGTTTACCAAGTATGACGTAATTAGCAGCCATTTAATTTGCAATCACCGGTTTCTTTTGTTTCTCTTAATAGCAACCATTTCTGTTATCTTTGTTACGATTCTTTTTAAATAAAACTGAAATTAGTGTTGAGCTAGTAACAGCTTATACAAGACGGCTGCATGGGAACTTAAATATATATTGTTTAATATTGTTCTGTTGTGTTATAATTATAAACAATGATACATTTCAAACACATAACAAGTAACCGTCGAAGTTAACTCCGTGCCCTACGTGGAAATCGGTCTAACTACAATTTAATGCAAAAATTCGAGAGAGAAATTAATACAGTAGGCCTACATTATGGTATGAATTACATCAAGTCTGAAGTTCCCTATTACATGTGGCAAAATTGCACCAACGTGGTGAAATTAATATATTTTATTTCAAAAATACATTTCATCAGTCACATACTACCCTGATTATTGTTATACTTCTGAGTGTTCATTTTCCTAATAGCCTCCTTATGCATACTTGTCTGTAATGTCTGTAAATCTGTTCACCCGACAGAACTGGTTCGTCCTTACAAATATGTCTTCCCTAGACGTCGGAGCGGAAAGGATTTACAGGAAATAACGTGTAGATCTGTTGTCATGTGATCCAGTGAATCATAGTAATGTCCATGGAGGCTGGTAGAGCCGGGCAGCACTGTAAACAACGCAATAATCCCCAAAATATATCGTTTTCACTGCCAAGACATGGAGCAAAGTACGATGGCTGCTTTCACTGAGTCGGAACAGAATGTGTTCCGATAGTTTATGTACAGAAGCGTTTGGTCGCTGACTGTAGAAGCCTGTTGTAGCTAGTCTAGCAGTAGCCAGAGGGCCCCCATTGCAGGGGTGTTGGCAGCGGATATTCAGCTAACGTTTGCTACCTAGCATAGCTATCAACAGATTTGCTGCTAAATTTCTGTCGCCCCTCTATATAACATTTCATAAAGTCTGAGCTATAAGTTTCCAGACTGCAAGATGCAAGGGGAAACTGCGGCGATACGAATATCTGACAACGAAGGGAAGCTGGATGTTTACACCCCAAATCGGACCCCGAGCTCTGGGAGGGGAAGTTCAAAAAGCTGGCAATACAGGTATGATTGGATTATTTAACTAAATAAACAACACTAGTAACTGTAGCTGTCTAGTTCACAATGGAGCTAGCTTTCTGGTCATTTTCTCGATAGATGTCAGCTTTACGTAGCTACATTTAGCTAACAAAATTAAATGATAACGACATCCATTATAACAATTCACTAGCATCTAGACTAGCTGGATAACCACTGTGTGGGAAAAGTACGCTAATGTTGGCTAAGGCGTTAGCAAACACGTGAGGTGATTGGTAGTTAATGAGTTGAAATGTTTACTTTTTAGGCAGTCACCGGGTTTCCTACCCGACCCGGCCTTGTTTGTCGAGTAATGTCACTCGTTCCGATGGAAAGATAGCTGGCTAACGTTAACTTCGTTTAGCTTCAAATTACAGAACAACCATCTACTAGTTCACAAGATATTAATCGCGAAAACATACAGCTACTTTGAATACCATAAGTTTCCATGATTGCTGAAGCAAAACTTGTGTTTATAGAATCGACGTAACGTTAAAACATCTGCGTTGGCTGTAGTCAAGCGGAGTCCCTCTGCTCGCTTGCGACAGATCGAGGGTTCAAAGTTATTTCGCCCTTTTAGGCTACCCAGATAGCGACAGTTTTCCCCTCAAATCTGGTAAGTGATATTTGTATTGTTTAGTGTAACGTTAACCTTATACGTTGAAGTTAGCGGGGCGATGGCGTATTACTCGCTGTATGTACAACCAGATGGCATACTGAGGTTAAAAATCAGAAATATATCCAACAGTCTCAACGGAGAACTCATCCAAAATTATGTCCGTCGTGCAACATGAACATAGATAACTCGTGTTGTTTTCTGTTCAAGTTAAGACTAACCAGCCAGCTGTGGTGCTTGACTGTCGGCAACATCAGTGTATACTTTGTTAGCTTGAATTAGCTAGTTAATTTACCACATATGAAAACATGGATAAAACGTAGTTTTACATAGCTATTGACTGCCCAAATGAAGGCTAATGAATCGTTGGATTTTATTTTCTTCTTTACCTCAGTGGTTCACCTGAATTCATGTAATACTTGACTGAAATGTTAGTAGGCCTATTTGTACAAGAATCCTCTGCCAGAGCAGATTACATTGCGTTTGGTTAGCACAATAAGTATTTCGAGTGCTTATAATTATATAGGGTTTTAAGTCACATATTTTATCAAAAAATAATGCACATTTTCTTTGTGTGTTTTTGTCTGTCCAGCAAATGAACAACTTTACGTAAGAAAGGTAAACCTTGCATAGGTGCACAATAATATTATATGGGACGTGAACATTCTAAAAGTCTTCTCTCAGAACTAATTGTGGGTTGAACTCTATAATATTGAACTTTTGACTTATGCAGCTAAATTAATTCGAGCTGAGTTTGATCCAATCATGCAACTGCGCTGCCCAACCTGGGAATCATAACCAGGTTACAAGCACGGTTCCTTTAAGGCGGCACTACTTCATTGCTAATTCAGTTTTATGATGATAGACACCTCTCATACTTGTAAGTCTATGGCCCCCCAGTTCCAGAATTGCTAGTTTCTGCAGTGGATTATCTGTCCCAGAGAAAGCTGAAGAAATAACCGAGCATGATTCCCCGTGACTTTTTTGACATGTGACAGGAAATTCATTGTTGTACACCCTGTGGTCAGTGATCACTGAACTGGGGCCATCCATGGGGTTAGCCAAAATGGCTGACTGAAACACTGCCCTAAGCCTGTTCACTTGTTTCACCCATACTTTTTAGCTGTTATCTGTCATCAATCAAAACTCATGCTGGTAACATAAAGTGAAAACATTATTGATATGATTTTAGGATTAGCTTGCTGTCACCCCACCAAACATTCAGTTGTCCAAATTAGCAGTGTTTAAATGCAGTTATAACGTTTATCACTCTAAAGTAAAGGCTTTAAAAAATAAATAAAAACATCATAGACCAGTTGCCGGCCCAGTCCGGGCAGTGCTCATTTTTTGCTGGTGAAGCTGATAATGAAAATAGCTGTGCTGGTAGAGCAGCTTTGTCATGCCTGACCAGCTGCAGCCGGTATGCTCATCCCCAGTATGACCATCATCGCTGATCTCTGATGTGTTTTTTTTGTCAGCAGCACAGACCACTTTTATTTGTGATGAAGGATATTTTCCATATTTTCTAAAAGTTTCTGATGACCTGCTGGCTTTACAAAGGCAGGTATAGGGCATTCTGGGGTTTGTGTTCTGAAGCAAGAAAACGGACATCTGCTAACTCCAAAGCAGCTTATGCAGGGCTGCTTGTAGCCGTGTTTATTGTGGATTTGATTTGTAACCTAAAATCGTGTCTTCAGGTTTTACGTGTTGACGTCATCGTGTCTATTTTTTGCCTAAACGTAGCGACCACATGGAAAATATCGACGGCTATCTGATGAAGTACACCAACCTGGTGACGGGATGGCAGTATCGGTGAGTGGAACCCTGCACACACATCTCTGTGAATCAATACTCACTTAGCACTGATCGATTTCCTTCTCTGCATCTGGCTATAAGCTGGCTTTAAGTGTATCCGCATTGACTGGCTGATTCTTTTCAAAATAGCTGAAGCTGTTTCTTTTAGCTGGAACCCGCACAACAAATTCATTTGCAATTTAAAACATGCTGTGGATGCACTTTTGATTTTTCCCCAAACACACAGTGATGAGTTATTGTTTCACTTGGTTATATCCTGTGGTGGGAAAAAAGCACCGTAATGTTTTAATATAGCCTACTTCAAAAGAGAAAAGGCAGGCATAACCTGCATCAAGGTTGTGCAGAGAGGATTGTGTGAACTTGAATCTAGGTCAGCAGAAGGCTCCCAGCAATGCAAAGAGCTTATGTACATTTACCTAGAGCTTTGCTGAATTGAAGGGTCGCTGTACCCTGTAGGCCTGTAGCATTGCTACTGTAGGACAGCCTTCACAGCTGTTAAAGTGAGGTGCTGGCTGATCCAGTGTAATTGGATGTGAATACCTGGTAAAGACAGTAAGGGATGAGAAGAAATGGTGCCCACACTCTGCCACTGATCCCAGGCTCCTGCGTGACTGTTGTGGTTTGGTTTTGGTTGTTTGTTTGTTTTATTGGCCTTTGCATTGCACAGTTAAGTCATTACACTTGAATTCTCACTGGTGATTAAGCGCTGATCCATCCTGCAGTCAAATTCATGTCAGGCATCTTTCTGCAGATCTGTCGTTGGTGCGCAGTGTGTGGACCTTTTTTGATAGAAGTCAGAAACAAAGTGTAACTGGCATCACCGGAAAAACATAATCACCTTCTGGGGAATTGTGAACCTCACAGTGTCAGGATTAGGGTAAACGTTTGCCTGCAGGACAGAACACCTCAAAGGCCTGCAGCCCTGGCCCCAGACAGCTGCCGGATCTGCTGGTTTTTGGTGTCGCTTAGCACTTAACTGATGGATTAATGCCCTTGGTTTCACTGTTAACTACCCACACCTGGTGTCCTGGGTCTGAATACGCTGCTTATTTTTAAGATCCCAGTAGATGGCTCTCCAATAGGGTCCAAGGCTACAGATTCATGGTGCAGTGTACAAGGCTCCTAGTCCGTCACGTTTTGAGCCAGTCATGGTCTCAATTCTGCAACCAAATATATACACCATGGATGGGAGTTTTCGATTGGGTTATATCAGTTATATTTGCATCCTGCCCATGGACTGGTTTAAAAGGGACTTTTGTAAGGGAAGTGTTGTTAGTTGGACGCTCTTCTTTTTCATGTTCATGGATCAGAGCTGTAAGCGTCCTTTGCTTGGCATGTGTTTGGTATTGGTACATAAAACTAACAACTATCCCTGGGGTTGATTTTGCTGTACTGTCTGGTTTGAGTTGATAGCGTACACATGTCAGGTGCTAAATGTATGGGAAGCAGTGCACCGTGTCTCTTGGGAAACAGGTTAACAGCCTGAAGGCTGTTTAACACGCTGAGCAGAATGCGCACGCCCCTGTTTGCCTCGGAGGAGCTGTTGGGGTTACAGGCGTGGACTCCTCGCCAGCCAGCCTCAGCACGCCAACGCTTCAGGTGGTTCAGGTGGCTGTTCTGTCGTCGTTCCCAGGAGTTCTAAATAGTGCCCCCCCCCCCCCTCCCAACCCCATCCCCACCCCAGGTTCTTTGTCCTGAACAACGATGCGGGGATGCTGGAGTACTTTGTGAACGAGCAGTCCCGACCTCAGAAGCCCCGCGGGACGCTGCCCCTGGCCGGGGCGGTCATCTCCCCCAGCGACGAGGACTCGCACACCTTCACCGTCAACGCCATCAGCGGGGAGCAGTACAAGCTGAGAGGTGAAGAGCCAGAGCCGCGCGCTCACGTCTCAGTCAGGCGGACCAGGCTAACGCTTCCGTGAAGTAAATTTCCTTTAGAAAGGGCTTATTTTTATCCATTACATTATGGACTCACAGGCAAGTAGCTGGGTCCTGATTATGGAAAATGTACACATGATCTCTGAAACTAAATCAACAAGCTAAACGCCATTGTGTTTGCATAAGTCAAAGGGAAACATTGTGAAAGAGCTTGCATACTGATTTAAATAACTTGGACTAAGACTGGCAGAGGAAAACCCGCATGCACCGGGGTATCAATAGCCCCCCTGGCCTGCGTACACAAACACGCTTGTGCACATGTGCATACACCCCCAGACACGCTTTCTAACCTGCATGTTTCCGCCAGCACTCACACTCGTGCAAACATGCCTGCTCACGCACACCCGCCGACACACAGTCAGCCTTTCAAACAGGCTTTTCATGACAAAAGCCGGAAATGATGCAGCGGTTCACCCCCTCTTCCTCTTGGGGAATGTAGTCCATTAATCCACCGTAACTTACTACAAGGCTTTCCCGGAGACGATCAGGGCTTTTTGCCAGACTAGCTCAAATGAGCGTCTCGTTCTGTTTGACATATTGATTTGGATGTGCTTCTAAAACCATCCACTCACAGAGACATAGACTTTGGTTTCTGTTCAGACATCCCTATAATGCTTTCTTTAATGGTCTCTGATGCATCCCATCGTTACAGGCAGTAGAAATGAACTCCAGTCAAGGCTTATAGGCGTATTCTGCTTTTTCATTTGGCGTACACTCTTTAACGAGAGTGAATAAAAATGTAATCATAGCAAGATGTTTATACCTGTACATGTACATGTATATAACCTGGACTGCATTTCTGAAGAGTAGCAAGAAACATATGGGAGATATAGAATCCAATAGATACAACCCTCAGAGAATATGAATTGACTTAACTGAGAACCGTTCAGAATGACCATAAGATTTGTCATCTTGCACCGCACTTGCATACACACAGTGCTTAATGTTGGTTTGTAACATTCTATTAAGTTTTGTTGCTGTGAGGGCTTGTCCATCTTGTGGTACCGGTGGCTTCTGGGAGATGCGGTCTTAATAGGTTTGTTCCACAGCCACCGATGCGAAGGAGAGGCAGCACTGGGTGAGCAGACTCCAGATCTGCACCCAGCACCATACCGAGGCCATGGGCAAGGTGAGCATTTCTGCATCCACTCGCTGACCTCTGATCAGTTTCTTGCTTGTTCTCAAATATATTTGCTCATATTCCCTGATTTGGTTTGCTGTGGGGTCCACATCAAAATGAGTAGAACTGAGCGTTGTTTCTTTGAAATCCATGGCTGTGGTTGCTGGAAGTGTCATTGACCAGTCAGTAGGGGGCAGCCTTGTTTATGAACTAAGTAGTAAAACACGTGTCTCTGTTCAGCTGGTTTTATTGAGCTCTTTCCAAAAAAAATATCTAAATGATCTGGTTAGCGGCCTCATCTGCAGGAAATACACATCTTGGGTGTCGACAAGCGACAAGCCCTGGCCTAGATGTTAGAACGATCAACCAGAAGAGACTGGCAGTTTGGAGAATTTAAAATTTAATATTGACCTTTATTGAAAAAATCTCATTTCAATTTGTGTAACTGAAGTGCTGCGGTGTGCTGTCATCCAGTCAGAAGTGAGCCTTAGCTGTGACAGCAGGTACAGTGGTCTTACTTTAGTACACTCGTCGGGAGCAACTCTGAAGGTCATCAAGATGGAGCTCATATTGAGAACAGCCGATATCACAGAGCCAAACTGGGCTCAGTTAGCACACACTGAATCACTGTTGGAAATTCATACTTTCATCTAGAATGAGCTTTTTCCAGTTTTTTCCCCCTGATTAATCATGTTGATTTTCAGACCATAAATAATACTGCTCCAAAACGACATCCTTTAACCCAGGGGTTCAAAACATTCAGTCTCTTGTTTAAAAAAAAAAAAAAAATGTTTTCATGGCTTCCGTTTTCTTTATTCCCCGGTTTGGAGTGGTGAGCTAAGCCCGTTCCATCGCAGTGTCCTCTGTCATTTGGTAAGGACTCAAACCAGCATGCCCGTCCTGCGGCAGACAGCCCTTCTTTTCACTCTGCGGAGCTGCGCAGCTGTGCTCTGCAGAACTGAGGTCTGCGTGTCCAGTGCAGCCTAGGCCGATGGGCCAGGCACAGGCGCGTGATTGGCCAAAGGGTTGCACAGTGAGGCAAGGGGAGCTCTGCCTACTGAAACTCCCTCTTTCCAAAATGGGATTGTCCCGTGCAAAACTGCCAGTCTCTTCATTAATTTGACATTGATTCTGACCCAAGTTGATTTCAGTCCTGCAGGCTGTAGTTAGTGTTTAGTCAGCTAAATCGGCTAGAGGGTAATTTGATTGTCGAAAATAATTTCAGTGATTCTCTCATATATGTATAACATTATGTGAGACTTCCCAAATATTAAAGAACTTAGTAACTAACCCACCCAGGTACCTCAGAACTAACTCAGTGTGTTTGTCTGTGCATGTGTGCTTGTGTGTACGTTGCCTGCATTTGTGTTCTTGTGTTTTTTTTGCATGTTCCTGTGTGCATCTATGTGCGTGTGTGGGGTTGTGTTTGTGTGATGTGTGCATGTCTGTGTATGCATGCGCACGTGTGTATGTGTATGCTTGCATATGGTTGTATGCCTGTGTGTGCATCTGCATGTAATTGTGTGTGGTTTTATGACGGCATGTGTGCGTGTATGTGCAAGTGTTTATGTTTTTGTGGGTGCATGATTATTTGTGTTCCTGTGTATGATTGGGTGTGGGTGTGTATGTTTGCATGTCTGTGTATAATTTGGAGTTTGTATGATTATATGAACATATGCATGCATTTTATTGTTTGCGTTTGATCCGTTTGTATGTATGATTATTTGTATGATTGTGTGTCTGTGTATGTGTGTCTGCATTGTATTATGTGGTATGCTGTACGTGTGTGTGTGCGTGTATGTTGTATTATGTGGTATGCGGTGTGTGTTGTATTATGTGGGATGCGGTGTGTGTGTGTTGTATTATGTGGTATGCGGTATGTGTGTCTGTGTTGTAATGTGTGATATGCGGTGTGTGTGTTGTATTGTGTGGTATGCGGTGCGTGTGTGTTGTGTTGTGTGGTATGCGGTGTGTGTGTGTGTATTGTGTGGTATGCGGTGTGTGTGTTGTGTTGTGTGGTATGCGATGTGTGTGTTGTATTGTGTGGTATGTGCGTGTGTTGTATTGTGTGTGTGTGTGTGTGTGTGTGTGTATTGTGTGGTATGCGGTGTGTGTGTGTTGTATTATGTGGTATGCGGTGTGTGTGTGTGTGTGTGTATTGTGTGGTATGCGATGTGTGTGTGTTGTATTGTGTGGTATGCGATGTGTGTGTGTTGTATTGTGTGGTATGTGGTGTGTGCGTGTGTTGTATTATGTGGTATGTGGTGTGTGTGTGTGTGTGTTTTGTGTGGTATGCGGTGTGTGTGTGTGTTGTATTGTGTGGTATGCGATGTGTGTGTGTTGTATTGTGTGGTATGTGGTGTGTGCGTGTGTTGTATTATGTGGTATGTGGTGTGTGTGTGTGTGTGTATTATGTGGTATGCGGTGTGTGTGTGTGTGTGTGTGTGTGTATTGTGTGGTATGCGGTGTGTGTGTGTGTATTGTGTGGTATGCGATGTGTGTGTGTTGTATTGTGTGGTACGTGGTGTGTGCGTGTGTTGTATTATGTGGTATGCGGTGTGTGTGTGTGTGTATTGTGTGGTATGCGGTGTGTGTGTGTAGAGTAACCCCCCCATGAAGTCCCGCAGCTTCTCCGTGGCCTCTCAGGGTAGTGGCAGCTCTCCCGTGTCCCAGCGCCGCTCCAGCCAGAACCCCGCCTCCTTCTTCGCCCTATCGCAGAACAGCGCCAGCTCCTCCCTCTACGCCAGCAAGCGGTCCCTGCTGCCCGATCACCTGGTGGACGCCCGTGAGGTGAGCTGCTTCCTGCCACGGCTGTACCCAGGACACCATCGCCACAGTGTGGTGCTTTACCATAGAAAGCTCATATCCGCCTTCTGTGAAAGACTGAAATTCAGGGCTAGCGGAGACTAGCAGCAGTTCTCTAACGTGGTTTGATAGTTTGGGCAAAACCATGGCTCGCCTATCTTCGGCTAGACTAAAGATTTGCTCACTTTGAGGCACACATGGCTTTTTTTCTATAGCTATTTTCAGGAAGGGGCAGAATAATAATCAATAAGAACATATAGCAGAAAGCAGGAATTCCAGGCGCCAAGAACAACATGGCCGCCAAGAGGCATGACTGGCGGTACGATTAAACCTACGTCACTTGTGCACATCCGTGAAAATGATGTTGGCTGTGGTACAGCGCTAAATATAAACTTAAATGAAAAGCCCATTGTTCTCTCTCAGTTTCTCTGTCTCCAGAGGCCCTATAAGCAAATATTTTTCCGTTGCAGTAAACGTTATTTTACATTTGCTTGGCCGAGACGCTCATCCGCGCCGACTGGAAATAGCGTGCATTTGAGCACTCGCAGCTGGGCGTTCCGCTGACCCCTCACGGGTTCAGAGACTCGAGGGGCCCCGCGCAGGGACGGGAGCCCGTGGGCTGATGGTTATTCGGGCCCTCTGCCCACTCTGCCTGTCACAGCTCCCTTTCATCACCTCTGCGTGTGATCTTAGCTAGTGACATCACCACCCGTCACCCCCAACCCCCCGCAATGGTCTCTTCCTGTGTATGTGTCTCTCTTCCTCTGTGTGTTTGTGTGTGTATACTTCTTTACCCATTCCCCCTCTCTCTTTCATTCACGTTCTCTCCCTCTCCCCCCCCCCCCGTCGCTCTCTCAGATGATGTCCCAGGCTCAGGGCCAGCACAGAGACCTGATCCAGACCATTGAGGGTCTGCCAGCGGCCCCCGGCCTGTCCCCTCTGGACCAGGACCTCCTGCTGCTGAAGGCCACCTCCATGGCCACGCTCAGCTGCCTGAACGACTGCTTCCACATCCTGCAGCTGCAGCAGGTGGCCCGGCAGAAAGGCCCTCTGGGAGGTGAGCCCGGGCAAGCCCCGCCCTCGTCTTCCTGTCAGGCGTGTGTTACGCCAACTTCCCCCTGGAGCACCTTCTCATGCCTGTCAATCACGTGCTGCATCGCCGTCACCCCCCCCCACCCCCAAATTACACTGCATTGTTCGTCCCCCAGGACCGGCCTTCATTGCTGTCAATCACACTACACCATCTGTCATGTGCTCACCCTCACATTCTCTAAACCTTTCACAGCATTGGACATAATGCTGTGTTGGTGGGGTTGCTATAGAGAGTGATGCACAGTAGTAAGTGGGTGGAGCTGTGATGTCATCAGTGGCTCACTGTTTTGAACCAGTCAGTGTTTTGCTATATATAGCAAAGTCTGTTAGTCTATTGGTTCCTACATGTCAGATTGGTAGCACACTGTACCTCCATCCAATGTGGTATTCATTAGCCTCTCTCAGCACTGCAGCCAAGCACATTAAATTCACTGAATTGCATTAATTTCTCAGAGTTAGCTAGCTGGGACAACAGCGGGGTATTTTAGATGAAATACATATTTGGAGAGCCTTCTGTCATGATGGATAACTGAAACAATTCACTACTCATGCCTTAGAATACAGTAGCTGTCTGGCTTTGTCATCTTGTGAAAGACTATCCAATTACTTAGCCTGCACAAAACACTGGCAGCAATTGATTCTGTATGGTTCATTATACATTAGTCTGACTCTATTAGATCCGATTTTTCCCATCTGTAATGAAAATGTCATTTTCTAAATATACTTTTTCTTTATGGGCGGAGAGCTCGAAATACAGTAGTCAAATGATTAATCTTGGCAGAGTCACAGAATGAATTATTACTTTTCTGAACGCTTGCTTAGTAGAAAATATGCTTATGTACTGCACGGTTTTCCCTTTGAAGATATCTGACTGTAAAAAGCATGTGAAAAATGGCAGGATATTTATGCCGGAACAAATGCCTGGTTGTTTTTTAAAGTTGGAGGCCCTTCTATTCTAGCGAAGAAAGCAAACAGGTTTATCATACTGGTTTTTTTTTCTCGTGAGCCCCTTGAGACCCATGCACATTTTCACCTCTACAGGGGCTTCACGCGTTCTTAGAGCTCAGGACTTGAATCTCTGAATCTGAAATGGAAATATTTGAGCGTGTGTGTGTTTGTAAACTAGCCATGTGGTTTAGGGGATTAAGAGACGTCTGACACGCCTGCCCTTTCCACCTGGGCGCTCATTTTGGCTCAAAGCCTGAGGTCACCCAGTGTGTCTTTCAGTGCATTGACCATGTTGGTTCTTTTTTGGCCTCTTCCTGCTGTCTTCTCCAAGTCCCTTGCCTGATAGAAGCATTATTTCCAGGCGTGTTTGAAGGTGCAGACTATTATTGCTCCTGCTCCAAAGCAGGCGATGGAATATTGTTTCATAATTGATGAGGAACCGTATCTGTGCTGATAGGCTGGCTGGAGTAAGCGGAGACGACGGGGTGGGTGGGGGCGCTCTGAGTGAAGCAGTCGACAGCTCTCCTAACTAGTCTCACTTGTCAGATCCAGGGGAGAGAAGCTGTTACTAATGCATGAATGTTTTCACTGTTTCTTTGGCAACCAGAGTGTCTTTTCATGGTCCTCCCTGAAAAGGTCTTGCAGAAATGCAAGCGAGCATTCTCTGGGGCCCATTTAGCCAATAGTTCTCAGCCATTTTCTTAAAAAAAAGAAATTGATGAAAAATGGTGAAAACTGAAAAAACCTTAGGGCAGTCTGTCCATGCTTGAGACTACCATTTCACAGGCTCTAATTACCCTGCATGTATATTTTATGAAGTGTAACGTGATGGAGCATCTGAAGTGTCCACCAATGGGGATGTTTTGGTTGTCCTGCGGGGGCGGAGCCTTCTCTGGACATGTGGGCAGGCTGGTTTTCGACAACCTTAGCGGTGGAAACAGGCAGGTGAAATGGGTCCGAGTTTCCCACCAATCCCAGGCGCAGTGGGAGGGGCCAGGCAGCTGGGGCCCCGTCGCTCCCTTTTCCCTCGGGGTCAGGTTGCGGCTGTGTGCCTCCCTGTAGCTGTGGAGGGAACGTCCGCGCGGCCCCGTCTCTCCTGAAGGCTCCGCGCGGCTCGCCTGTGGGTCTGCCCGCTCCCATAGCGGCTCTGAGCGCTGCGCTGTCTTCCAGGGCCCACCATCGAGTGGCTGGGGCCCAAACTGCCCGACATCCTGAAGAACGGCTCCGCCCTGCCCTGCCTCGACGGGGGCGACGGCAAGACGGACGCGGCCAGCCTGGAGCACCTGGAGACGGAGCCCTGCGACTTCGCCAGGGTAGGAGGCTCGCCCGTCTTTGTGCCCGTCTCTGTGCCCGTCTGCCCGCCGCGCGCTGTCAGGTGGACTCTGCTCAGATAAAGACCTGCAAACTCTATTTATCATGTGTTTGCCTTGGCTCACTGTGTCCTGCATAGCTTACTGTTCACATGCTGTGCAGCCTGTCATTGTACCAAAGCAGTTCAGGCTAAGAGCTCAGGGGTGCAAGAGCAGGGCCCCACCTGGGACTCAGTCATGCAACATTGTGGTTACAACCACTGTGCCCCACAATATATGCATGCTACTCAAAATTCACAGGCAAGTTACTGAGAGCAGTTTACTGAATGAGGGAACTACACTGCATCTCTGATATGCATTTGTGGAGGGTTTATAAGGAGATCTTTGTGAAAGATGCAGGATTTATGTTTTAATGGCAAATGTGCTGATACAAAGTCACTTAAAGTAGCACTTTCTCATAAGCAAGTGTTTAAATCATTTTCAGCCTTAACGTAAGTCAGGGGCCTGAAAACAGCGTTTTCCTTGCTGTAGCCGAAAGATGTATTGCTCGGCCTCCGTTATATAAACGGGTGTTTATGCTGAAATGTGACGCTATCTCAGTGTATCAGAGAGACAGGGAGAGAGCAGAGGAGTCAGAAGTCTAGATTTAAGGGGGGGGGATCTCTTGCAGGAGGCCTGCCCCAGCCTTTATCAGATAGCGCTTTATCCGATAAGGCGTAAAGCGATAGGCGCGTGTGCGTGCTTTAGCCGCCGCTGCCGCGCACTGCTGTCGTCACGCTGTCTGAACCCGAGTAAAAGCTGAGCGGGACCGGGGGATAGAGTTACTGCAGCGCGTGGAACAGCCGGCTGCTCGGACGCACCGCCACCGTTTCTGCGTTAGCTAACGCCTAAAATACAGTAAAAATACTCAACGCTGTAATGCGCTCAACGGTAGTCAGCGAGCACAAATTTCAGAAAGTTTTAAGATGCTGTAGTCGCAACAGTCAAAGGGCTGTTGGAATATGAATCTAAAAGTAGTTATTTGAAAACAATATCAAATGTGTAAGACAATAATGTTTGATGATTCTGAAAGAAAACAATGTTGTTTAGAAGTGTAATTTTGATATGGTTATTAATGCTTCATAGAGTGCAAATAACTGCATTATGCATAATTAAAATGCATGTGTCAGATCACAGGCAGAACTGAGTGTAAGGAGTGTCATGATTTTCATTCTACCATTGAATGAGTTTTGGTCTGTGGCATAGAAATTAGCCAAAACGTAGCTGCATGTGCTGCCCCTTACAGGAGCAAGAGGACATTGACCCGGAGGATGAGGTGGAGGACACCTTCACGGATGAAGAGGACGACCTGGGGGCGGTTGAGGAGGAGAGGAGCGTTATCCTCCACCTCCTCTCTCAGCTCAAGCTGGGCATGGACCTCACTCGGGTGAGCCTCCCTCCCCCCGGACCCAAACCACAACCTCAACCACAACTTACCACTTACGCATTAGCCAATGCACTTATCTGCAGAGACTCGCATAGTTTACATTTTTAACTGTAGTCTGTACACATCTGGATTTCAACTATGGTTGAAGTTTGACCAGCATCTGAATAAACTGTAGAAGTAAAAAATCTGTTGGTTGGAGATTGTCTGTGGAATGCAACAGAGGACCCACCCCTAATCATGTTGGCCATGTCTAACTGAAACGTAGGGCACTCTGAACTTAGGAACAATTGTATTTCAAATTTTTAAAAACTATACTGTGGTAAAGAAGAAGACAAGCCTGATAATTGGCTGATTCTGTGACATAAGCTGGTGGTTTTGATTCTCTGGGCCTGTCAGTCATTAGCTGAGAGCACCTGAGTAGGTGCGTAGTCGCCGTGGGTGACCGTGGGTGGTGTGGCCCCCGCAGGTGGTGCTGCCCACCTTCATCCTGGAGAAGCGCTCGCTGCTGGAGATGTACGCCGACTTCATGCTGCACCCGGACCTGCTGGTGGCGGTGAGCGACGGGGCGGGGCCGGAGGAGCGCATGGTGCGCTTCGTGGAGTACTACCTCACCTCCTTCCACGAGGGCCGCCGCGGCGCCGTGGCCAAGAAGCCCTACAACCCCATCATCGGCGAGACCTTCCACTGCTCCTGGAGGGTGCCCCGGTCCCGCCCCCCTCCCGACGACGGGCCCCACCACCCGGACGGCTGCCTGGTGCGCTTCGTGGCCGAGCAGGTCTCCCACCACCCCCCCGTCTCGGGCTTCTACGCCGAGTGCCCCGAGCGGCGCCTGTGCGTCAACACCCACGTGTGGACCAAGAGCAAGTTCATGGGCATGTCCATCGGGGTGTCCATGGTGGGAGAGGGTAGGCTGGCTCTCTCTGTCCCTCTGTCTGTCTGACTGTTTGTCTGGTCTGTCTGTCTGTCACAGGCCCTCTTCCTCCTCTGCCTGTCTGTCTGTCTGTCACAGGCCCTCTTCCTCCTCTGCCTGTCTGTCTGTCTTTCTGTTACAGGCCCTCTTCCTCCTGTCTGTGTGCAAGTCAGAAACATGGTTCTTCTGCGTGTCTGTGTATCTTTCGGAAATGTGGTTGCTCTTCCTGGTCTGTCTGTCAGTCTGTCTGTCAGTAAAGTGGTCTTTCTTTGTGCATCTCTATTCAGTGGTCCAGTTGTGATAAAATGTAGCGCTGTTTCGAATGCGTACAAGATTTATTGGTTAATAGGTCTCTCTGTGCCTGCTGTATGGCCTTGTGTACATTTCCTTAGTGTAAATCACTTTGCAACTGATTAGATTATCCCCAAATGAGTTCATTGTGGCCTGAATTAAACATTTGATGCACTAATGAAAGGGCACACATCCCTTGGAAGTACTGGTCCTCATTAGTATGTCTGTACCCTTGAGCATAGAATATCTTCTTATGAACTGAATATTTATTAGTTCTGCAGACAGTGGCTTAATGGTAACCTCTATATTTCTGAGTGTCTGCTTTAGTCTCGGGCAGTGGGTTGTGTGATTCATGAAGCCGGTGTCTGTGTGTTTGTATATGCAATCAAGGTGCCATATGCCACTGCATGCGGTGTGTGCATGCGTGTATGTGTTCGTGCGTGTTTGTGACTGCATGCACGTTGCAAATCTCCATGGTGACCGGTGTACTCATTTGTAAATATTCCTTCCTGTCTACGTGTGCAGTTTTACATCTCCACAGTGACCTGTGTATGTGATAAGTGTGTAAACAAAGAAAACTTGAGTACACTGCTGTATGAGTGTCTAAATGCGTGTCTATGTGTGCATGCAACATCTTGACTTGTGACTTGTACTCTGCCTCTGCCTGTGTAGAAATGTATGTCGCATGTGTGTGTGTGTATGTGTGTGTGTTTTTGATGTTTGATCTCTATGGTGGTCAGTGTGTGTTTGTATGGTGTTAAGTCCCTATGGTGATCTGTGCTGTTTTTGTGTGTGAATAAAGTGGTAGATCTCCATAGGGATCTGCGCTGTTTGTATGTGAATAAAGTGGTAGATCTCCATAGGGATCTGCGCTGTTTGTGTGAATAGAGTGGCAGATCTCCATGGTGACCTGTGTTCTGTCTGTACCCAGGCTGCCTGTACCTGCTGGAGCACGGTGAAGAGTACACCTTCACCCTTCCGTGTGCCTACGCCCGCTCCATCCTGACCGTGCCCTGGGTGGAGCTGGGAGGGAAGGTCACAGTCTCCTGCGCCAAGACGGGCTACTCCGCCGCCATCACCTTCCAGACCAAGCCCTTCTACGGGGGCAAACTGCACAAGTGAGCGCCTCACACAAGGCACAACACGTTCCTTACACCTACAAACGCAACGCACAACATGTTCCACACGCCTCCACACGCAGTGCACTGTGTTCCACACACCTACAAACGCAACGCACAGTGTGTCCCTCACGCCTGAAAATTGAATGCACAATGTGCTCCACACCTCTCCCTACTCAACACGCAAATCATTCCACACGCCTCCACACACAACACGGAGCACGTTCCACTCGCTGCCTTACTCGCGTGACCGTGGGCCCTTGGCTTTGGGAGGCCGGGGGCCCCTGTGTCTGCAGTGCTCTGAGACGGGGGCCCTCAGTGAGCCCAGCGCAGATGAAGCTGAGTGACGCTAACACCGCGTCCCTGCTCCTCTCCCGCAGAGTGACGGCGGAGGTGAAGCACAACAGCACCAACGCGGTGGTGTGCCGCGTGCAGGGCGAGTGGAACGGCACGCTGGAGTTCAGCTACGGCAACGGCGACACGCGGCTGGTGGACGTCACCAAGCTGCCCGTCACCAAGAAGCGCCTGCGGCCCATCGAGCAGCAGGGCCCCTTCGAGTCCCGGTGAGGGGGGGCTGCGGGCTCCAATCCTGATGCCAGCTCTACTGCTGTTAAATCCTGTTTAAGTCATTCTGTGCCGTTACATCACCCACGGAAAATGTTTGGTTTCCTTGGTTATGTCCAATTAACAAAATAAATATTAAAATTAATTAAATTGTAATTTACTTTTTTAAGCTTTAAAATATATGAAGGAGTGGAACAGGATTTTAATTACAGGAGATATGAGTATTGGGTTCGCCGATGAGACGATCGCGTTTGTTGCTTCCAGGCGTCTGTGGCAGCACGTGACCGAGTCGCTGCGTCAGAAGGACATGGACAAAGCAACGGAGCACAAGCGCCACCTAGAGGAGAGACAGAGAACCGAGGAGAGGCATCGGACTGAAAAAGAGACGCCCTGGAGGACCAGATACTTTGAACAAGAGGTCAGTATGAACCTGAAACGTTACAACGCCATGGAAAAATGGCATGTTATTTTAAGGTTCAATACTGAATGGTTATACTGAAGACGTCTGATGAAATTTAGTACATTATTACTTTACTGTGGCTTCACCTCCAGTAAAGGGGCTACTAAAATGTGTCTTATTGGTATGACCACTGGGTATTTCACTGTTCAGAGTATTATCTATGTGCCTTTTTAAAATGTTTTGTGGTCATTTTTAAATCGCCACTTGCCAATTACTTGTCGTTTACAAGTGACTATTTTATGTACTGAAAGTGAAGATTATGATGCTGACATTATTTGTGATAATTATGACAGTATCAATTTGTATTGTATAGCGTATTCCCTAAACGATGGCACCACGTTCATTGCATGTCAGTTAAAACCTGTATTAGTTCAACTGCATTTGAATACATCAGTTACACTGGTCAGAACAGTCACCACCAAGAGGTCGCATCTCAGCCTCATAAGACCAGGCCTCCTGATTCATTTTTTATGAACCTCTCGAAGTCAAAGCATCCCTAGTTTATTTCTTCTTTTTTTTGTTTCCTCCTTAGGGCGACGGTTGGGTATATCACAAACCGCTGTGGAAAACTGCTCCATCAAACCCTTGAAGGCAGTCACGCCGCCTAGGTGCTTCAAAAAGAACTCCTTCTCTGACCGCTTGCGTTCCAGCACGGACCCCCCACCCGGGCGCGTTCGTCTTCTGTCTTTGTTTTTAAAGTTACGACACAGTCTGTCCTCCTCAATTCGCAGAAATATGCCACCAACGTGTGACATCACGCAAGGAAATGCTGTCCAGCTTCGATTTTTTTTTTCCGCAAAAAGGACAACGAAAATCTGGACACGGTGCATATTTTTGTAAGTCTTGATTGATACTTTTGTATAATCGCATATTAAACAGTCTTAAGATCAAACATGTATTCTTGTACATATTTAGGTACTCGAGTGACGCTGCCTTAAACCTGACAGGCAGCAGAACACAGTACAGTTTGGGTGAGCGCTGAGCGTCTGGACCACGTGCTGTTCGTGTGATTATCAGGGAGTTTGAGCAGACTATGCCACAGCCGAGAGGGGCGCCTGTGACCCGTTTATCAGTAAGCAATTTTTTTGCTTCACGCATTTTTTTTTTCGCACAGGTAGCCTGTAGAGATTTTACAGAGGCACAAAAAAAACGGGGCGAAGGCTCACCATCGTATGGAAGAGGAGAAGCCAGATCCAAATACAATTATGAAACATCCTTGCATCTGGAATGACAACGCGCTGCTTCACATTTTATATTCCTGCTGTTCTCACCAAATTGTATCCTGGTAACGGTCGTCAGGGGTTGACGGCGGTTTGCTTGTGTCGGCAAAAACGAACGGAGGTTATGATGGCGGAAATGAGTCTTCGGGTATTTTATGCACAGGTTTGTGGTGACTGCCCTGGACTAACACTGAGATTTTCTGTGACAAGCTGAGATTGTTTGTTTAGTTTTGGTTCGTTTGCATGACGATGTCAGAATAAGCCACTGAAAAATATATACATTTTGACTTTAAATGGGCTTAAAGCAGTCCGATGAAGTCCGTTTTTTTAAAGGGGTTCACTTCACGTTCCGATTTTCCAATCCGAGCCTCAAAAATGGTTTGATTGTTTTCCTGATACTGTAGTTTAAAGAATCCTCAGTCTCACGCACACCTGATTTGGTAAATGCCAGCGTACTGTTAAATTGAGCTGTGGCATATGCTGGTTTTATTTGCATACTCGTAAATGAATGAGTTTATTACGCAGACTGATCCACCTATTGTTGTTTCAGGGGGATATTTTGTGCTGTTTCTCCTGTCATGTAATCCTCTTCTGCCGCTTTTTGTTTCAGACCATTAAACATGGCAAATAAAAATGGCTGGAATGTGACTTTGATTCCATTTTGATTTGCGGTGCTGGTGTGGAGTTTAAGGAAGATTTAAATAGTGCTAATCGAACAGAGGCCAATTTCCTGGAGAGCAGCAACATCTGAATTCTTAGTGATGTTGGACAGAATCTAATGAAGGACACACTGGCTGTTTTGAAGGACTGTAGACATTTCCCTCTTTGGCCACTTTGTCGTCTTTTCGCAAGTTAATGTTAGTGTATTTTGTTTTTAATCCTTACTGTAAAGATTACACCAATTTAATGCGCATGTGGAATTGATCGAAAATGAGTTAAGCATCCCCCTGCTAGTAATGGAGTTACACTTATGAGACCCAATGGGTCTCAGAAACAGTGAAAGAGAAACAGTGTTTGGCATGCGTGCGTTTTGTTTACTGTTCGTAGGCTAGCCTCTCCCACTACTGCATTGTGCCTTAAGCTATTTTGGAGTTTTGTCTTCCAGTTTGTGAATATGGCATATCTCCCAGACGTCTTAAGTCCCAGTTTTGTCTTGTTCAAGCTATAAAAGATACCATGACATAGGCCTACGTACAAGTGTAGTTTTTGGCTGGACCGCAACAGCGGGGCCAGCCCTACAAACGCAAATGTCTGTGACTGACTGACTGACTGAGTGATGAAGTTACACCATTGGTCGGCCGAGTTATGAAGTCACACCATTGGTCGGCCGGATCATGTGTGTCAGGTCCAGCCATATGCTAGGTTTTAACCTGATCTTGTTGATCGACAGAACTGACAGGACATCTGTCCAGCGATTTTGGAATTAAAATTTTTGTGTTCCCAGAGCGATTAGAAGGGAGGACACGCTGATGCAACTTCGGAGTGGTATTCATGCATATCAATTTTGTTTTTGAATCTTTCTGTATGTCTTGCTAACCTGTGAAATGCACTGACGTTTAATTTATCACAACACTCCTTGTAGACATAGATAAGTGTGTTACTGAATGAATAAATTACAGATAATCCATTGTGTTTTTGTGTTTCTGTAATTGTTTTCACATGTAAATGATTAATTTGTGTGTTATAGTGGGTTCCAGAAAAGGGACAAAAAGGCCAGCGTGATACATGAACAGTTTATAAAATATACACAGAATTTACAGTTGTGACACCAGTTCACAATATCTACAAACACATGCTTGAACATTGCTCTTGCTTCAACCTCTTTTCAGTAAAATGAACTGATATAAACGGGGCTGGTCTCTTCGAGACGTATCTAAGCACAGAGACAATGATGTTGTAAATTGTAAGGACATTCAGTTGCCCTGGTGTGTGGCCGATTTATCATTCTGGGGCATGTCCAACCACAAGTCTTCCTTGGGTTTTACATTGTTCATATTACAAAGATGAGAAGGAAAGCAGGGCTGAACAGATTGTGGCACTAGGTGCCTTTGAAAGAAAGCTTTTCGGTGGAGGAGTTCTCATTACATTACAAACACATTTGTTTCTTAGGTCCTTCCACAGCACATTTTAACAATATAACATTTACAGGGACTGACTTATGAATTTGAATGATGGCACACGCTTACACCCAAACAGTGTATGATATAAGTGTGTAAGTCGTACGCTATAGTGTGGATGCAGGTATTTGTTTGGCCCAGCACAACGACACCTTTTTAACAGCTAATCACGGTCTTCGGTCATGACCTCAGTAAGTAGAACAGGTGATTTAGTGCTGGGCTAAAACAAAAACCTGTGCCCACATCGGCCCTTTTTGGATAATACCAGGCAGCCCTGGCCTAAAGCAAGTTATGCAGGACATTTCAATGGAAGAATGATAATTCATTACCAGCTGTGCATTTGAAATAAGCTTGATTGTGGCTTCACACTCATTTGTCATATACAGTGTGACTCCTCTGTCCAGTACAGTAGCATAGATGAGTGGTTCTTAACAGTTCATAATGATACAAGCTTGCAAGGAAATACATGTCTGAATGGCTTTGGATTGCACTGTGGAGAGACCCACCCCTCGATTGAGAGCCGCTTTTTCCTTCAGTGCAGTGATGTGGCTCAGGATCTCCGGATCCAGATTGTATCCTGTTCCCATGCCAACTGGGGTTAGAAGTTCCTCGAGAGGATGAGCAATGACTGTTAGTGGAGCCCAAAGAGGGAGTATTCTAGTCAGCAGGGTGTTGTGTGCTTCACTGCACAAGAGTGACTCCAGTCGGGTGCCTGCAGTCATCTGCGCTAGCTGTCTCAGCTGCCTCAGCTGCGCTGTCATGCAGCACAGCCACTGCGCAGCACAGATGGTGGATTAAAATGGTTAAAGCAGTGGCAGCAGCCTGCTCGCATGACCACCTCATACATGTGCCAAGGACACAGTGCAATATGATGGGCCTGCAGTTAGGACTGGACATTCTTATTTGGAGGGAAATGTTTTTTGAGTCATTCTCAGGTCTTGGAAACAAGTCTCTAGCTTCTTCAAATAATAACAAGAGTGAAATTTCATTGCATTGGTGTTTTTGTTCTTCGGATAGATCAATGTAATGTCTAAATTGCTGCACAAAACCAATTCCCTGTTACAAACTTGGACAAATTAAAGCAGTGTGTTTGTCATGATGAAAGACCTGCTCTTAAAAAGACAAGGCCACCATTCATTTGGTTAGACTAGACAAATAGATTTAATTATTTGTGGCCTAATGTCTGGAAATAGAATCCTGGATGTGCCCTTATTTCAGAACGTTCTGTGACAAATGATTGAGTTAAAGCTTTTTGAAGTTTGACATATTCCTTTACAGACCTTTGTTGTGCAGAACTGATATGTGCTGCTACGTTGTCAACAGACCAGATAAATTCTGAATATATTCAGCAAAAATGATGCCAAATGAATCATAATTCAGTCACAGGTGTTCTGTAATTAGGAGGCAAACTCAAATTGGAGTTTAGATAACTGAGTTAATTTTTTTTTAATGCTGTATCGTGAAAATAAACACCGCTTTGAAGGGGGATGTGTCCCAGGTTGTAGATTTAACAGGAAAATTGAGTTGCTGTTGGAATTCCTGAGAAACATTTCCCAGTGCTGAAAAACATTTGATGTGCCCTCCCCAGGGCTTACAGTTGGCACAGGTTGAAAGCGGCCCTACACTAAACATGCTCATTAACAAGGAACAGTGATGTAGTCTTCAATTCGCTTTCCTCTATCAATTACACATTCAGCCTCACTTATCCACAGTCTGTAGAATGCGCTTCCTTCGACAAACACGCCGTTTTCATTTTGGGTCCTTGATTAATCAAATTGAAAGGAGAAAAGAATCATTGTTGTATTCTTAGATGCTATGCTAATGGGAACCAACACTGGGAAGCTCACACAACCTTTAAAGAATGTCACTGGGCTTAAGATATTGGAGAAGCAACATATTTGCCACATCAGGCGAATAGTGCAGACATAATTTCAATACAGGTAGAAAATACTTCTGAGGGGAAAATATAACAAACCTTAAATAAGAAAAATTTATACAGCAATCCAGTGATTACATTATGCTGTTTTCTCTTGTTTTTTTATATTTATATTTTTTATATTTTTTCTTGATTTGGCTCGGAACTCCACTCCACTTTAGATTTGTAATTTACATGTGGTTAAAGTGCACATTGTCAGCTCATTATAAGGTATTTTCATGCACTTTGGTTTCACCATGTAGAAATTACAGCACTTTTTATATATAGCCCCCCAATACCCTTTAATAAAAGTTAAGAATCTGCACTCTAACCATACATGAATTGTGTCATTACAAATCTAAAATTGTGGAGTACAGGAAAAAATGTCTTTGTCCCAAACATTATGGAGATCACTGTATGTATATTATATATCACTGTGCAAATCATATTTGATCAATATAATTCACAGATATAACAACTGTTTGATTGAATTTTTAAATACAACTTGAGGAGACCTAAAATGAATATAAACTGTCTAATTTAAATCCAATTAGACAGTTTTTCTCAATTTTGTAATAGTGCAAATTATACAAAGAACATATGTATTTCATTTTTTCTTAAAGCACTTTGGGGATTTACAAAATACTTAACATCACCTCACTACCTCCACAGTAGACAAGCGAGCATCACTGAAAAATTTAGAAGAGTAAATGACGGATGGCCATCAAAACGAACGCAAGGCAAAGACCAAACGGAACACAAATAAACAAAACATGAAATAAAACCTGTGGCGGAGACCAGCTCCTTTAACAACGGGAGATCTATAACGTCTGGAGGGAGAACGGCCCTCAGACCTGAGCGACCGGCCTGCTGTGGGCGTCGGCCTCTGTGGAGGGGGCGGGGGGTTCGCCCAGGGGGTGGGGAGTGGGCGGGGCGGGGGGACCCAGCTGGTCACTGTCAGTGCTGAGCTCCTGTCTCCCCTCCTCCTGGGCCAGGCTGTTGAAGCGCTCCACCACGCAGTGGGCCGTGAGCCTGGCTTCAGGATCATGGTCCCAGCACTCGGTGATAGTGGCACACAGGATATTCATCCCCTGCACGGGAGGAAGAGGAGTCACTCAAAAAGGCTGTTCCTTATTTATTTATTTTTACATTATGTCAGTTATAGTGTATGTTTTTGACTGGCCCCACCAGTGAAGGATATTTGAAATATTTAGAAGTTTCTGGCAAACTTCAGTTGGAATTATCTCCACTCCCAGAAGTACTATGCTTTTTTAAAGAACAATCTCACTTGCTCCTGCCATCTTCCAAAAGATTTATGAAGGTAAAAATGATGTCACATAGTGCTCTTTGCTCTCTAGTTCTATACTTACAGTAAGTGTCAGAATGAGTTTACCAGGCTTGGTCACCCCACCACAGTGAGTAATAAGATGTCTCCATCGCAATGCAGTCATCAGTAGCATGTTTGCATTGAGCCTGGCTCTCTGGGCTGGGACGAGCGGGGCTCTACCTGGTGTGTCATCCAGCTGGTTGGGATGTCGGGCCGGCCTCGGTCCCTCAGAACCAGGTCCCTCATGCTCTCCACGCAGGGCTGCTCGCACACCTTCGACCCAAATGCCGGCTCATAGCTCTTCACCTCTGCCAGAACCAGAACCACTGGTTATACCAGACTGCTAGACTGTAGTATTCATCAATACTACCTGGGGCTCCATGGAGGAAACCCAGGGGAGCCTCAACACAAGCAATGAAATGATAATGTGGTTTAACGTCTACAGCAAGAAATAAAGTGTTTTAATTGTTGAATACTGCTACTGCTGCTAGCGTGTCCATCCGGCTTAGTCTAATGGCTTGTATCTTAACTACTCTGTTGAACCCCAGGCTTAATGCAACAGTGAAAACAGACCATGCTATACACTGGTTTGCCCTCCAGGGGGCAAACATGCACGTCTGTCAAACCTGACCATAGTGAGGTTAACCCATCTCAGTTGCTTGCAAAGTGAAAGAGGTTTGAAACCCTAACTTCTGACGACCAGAGTTGAGGTCAATTCCGTTTTCACTTCTGCCATTTTCTGAGAAATTTTCAATGAGTTAACAGAGATTGAAATGAAATTGACCACAACTCCTTGAAGCAGAATCAGGTCCTACAGGATTAAAATATACAGTTGTGTGTGGATATTGCAGTGAAGATCTAACCACCACCACAAATATAAATCAGTGCAGATAAACAGCATACACTATGAAGCGGTGTCCACAAAGTCTTACCCCCTATGACTTCACAGCGGGAGGCCATCTCCCACAGGACGAGGGCCATGGAGTAAACGTCCATCTGTTTGAAAGCCTCCAGGTCCTCCAGGTTAACTCTGGACTCCAGTACCTCTGGTGCCATGTAGCGTGCTGTCCCCACCTAATGCACACACACACACACATGCACACACCAGCCAGGGAAATTACCTGGGACAAACAATCATGAAATGCCCTGTCCTTTTTAAACTTCTTTCATATGATTGCACATTTCGCCTAGTTCCATTTTGATGAAAATTCTCAGTTATCTGCAGACACATCCAATGATATATACAGATTACAAACACACTGCCATCAACTTAATACAGACCAAAAAATAGCAGCAGAAATCAGTTGCTGCTACTGTTGATTCTGAATTTAATTTTTTGATCATTGGTCTTTGTTTAAGTGACCCGGCATAAAACACAGTTGCACTGGGTCACTGAGGCCGGCAGGTATCCTCACCTGTCCGCTGTTGGCGAAGTCGTCCACGGTGAGGGACAGGTCGAGCCGCAGCGCCAGGCCGAAGTCGCAGAGCGCGCACTCACCGCTGCTCTTCACCACGATGTTGCTGCTCTTCAGGTCGCGGTGGGCCACCGGCACCTTGGGCGTGCCGCAGGGCGCGTAGTCGCTGTGCAGGTGTGCCAGGCCCCGCGCCACCGAGCCCCCCATGGCGCACAGCTTCGCCCAGCTCAGCACGTGCCCCGTCAGGAAGTCCTGCAGGTTCCCCAGCCCGTGGTAGGCCATGATGAGCCAGTACTGCCTGGGGGCGGGGCCCGCGCCGTCCCCGCCCCCAGCTCCGCCCCGCTCCTCCGCCGTCAGGAACTGCACCACGTTCTCGTGCCGCAGGTTGGCGTCGGAGAAGATGGCGCGCTCATTTCGCCAGGACGCGTACTCCACGGCGGGGAAGATCTTCACCGCCACCGTCTCGTACTGGCCGGCGGCGCTGTGGTTGAGCCGCGCCCGCCAGACCTCGGCGAAGCGCCCTTTCCCGACCAGGGCCTCCAGCTGGATGGGCAGGTGCTCGGTGTTGTGGTTGAGGCAGTTGGCGCGGGCGGACGAGGCCTCGGAGCTGGCGTCGTCGCCGGGGCCCAGCAGCTTGCAGCGGTAGTCGCCGGGTGGCACTCCACTGGCCCCTCGGCCCTCAGGGGCCTCCAGGGACTGGTAGTGGGTGCGTTTGGGGGCCCAGTCTTTGGGCTGCTTGCTGGGCCTGCGGGTGCGGTACAGGTAAAACCCAAGAGTGGCGAAGAGAGCCACCAGCAGCGGCGGCAGCAGGCTTATCACCACCACGGGGACGACGTCCTTACTGCGGAGCTTGGAGAACCCTGACACACAGGCACACGCAAGGGGAAGCAGGTCAGAACCGTTCTACAGATACAACCCGCCTTAATACGTTTCCCCTTTCTCTCCCACATTGTAATCCATTGTATTCCTCAGCAGAGCTCATTGTTCCAGCCCCCGCTGCCACCCCCTGGACAGCGCAGGCAAGCATGCGCTTCGAACCGCATGACGTCAAACAGCACTTCTTATCACACGCAGTCTACAGGTGGGGTTTGCACAGAGTTGGATGAAGACAATTAATGCCATGACAGTAAGTGTTTCTAGATCATAGTAATGTATTTATTATGGCTTGTACAGCTCTGGAAAAAATGGAGACCAGCCCATATTTTTTACACAGACACATACCCATAAACTGTGAAACTGGAAATTTGATGTGGTCTCTTAATTTTTTTTTCAGAGCTGCATATTTGCAGTACGCCTTGTTACTCTTAAGTGATATGTTGTAGGCATTACTTATTTTACTGGTTGTAGGTTCAAGTCCCAGGTGGGTCACTGCTGTTGCACCCCTGAGCAACATACATGACATGAACTGCTCCACCTCACATGCAGCTGTGTAGATCGATAGTGTGTGAAAACGTAATATGTGTAAGTTGCTCTGGACAATGAGGTCTGAAAGGTAAATCAGCAGTGTAGCGTGAGTGAGTGACGTCTCACGGTAAGCGCCGACGGCGCGGTGGCGCGCTGTTACCGTTGGGGCCCTTGTCGAATATGAGCTTGTCGTTGCACTCGGGCTCCTCCACGCAGCCGCAGACGAACAGCAGGCCCTCCTCCGCGGGCTGGCGCGCCATCACGCATTCGGGCGACGAGTAGTTGGAGAGCACCACGTTCTCCAGGGGCTGCTTGGGGTTGTGGCAGAGCGTCCGCACGCTCACGCTGTCGTTGTCCTGCTTCCTGTCACACGCACACGCGGGCGACCGCGGAGTTAGACGGCCGCAGCGTGGGAAAGGTGCAGTTTTATCGGCGCGTTCCGAAATTAGCGGGGGACTCGGAACCGAGCTAAAAATAAGCCCACAAAATTTCCCAGGTTTTATTTTAAGGGCTTCGTGGAAACCCTCAAGCAGAATACTTAACCTGAATTACTTGAGTAAATATCCAACTGTTTAAATAGATTACATGAAAAAATGCAAACTATGTGAGTCACCCTGGTTAAGGGAGTCTGTTAACAGTATAAATAATGTGCGGTAATGTAATAAGGGTCATGTTTGAACCAGGACATTCTTTGGGGTCACAGCTGAGCTTGAGGCTACTGGGAGACCTGGGGCGCCCCTGTGTGAGTGAGTGTGTGTGCGTGTGTGTGTGTGTATCTGTGTGTTTGTGTGTGTGTGTGCTAGATTTCTTTGCAGATTATCTATGAATCATTCAATGTACTGTAATTGAAAACATGCCTTTTTTTACAATCCTCCCACCTCCAATTTGTAATCGCAGAATGTGCCACCCACACATGCGCAAGCAGCACTGCAGCGAAAGTGCATACGTTCCTCCAGCGCTCTTTCCCACAAGCCACACAGTACAATGGGAGAGGTGTACCTCTCTCTGACGACAGTCGCTAACGCACGCTAGCCTGGCACGATGCTGGGAGAACATTAAGCTCTAATGTTTAATAGGAGAAGAGCCCTGGCTCCTTCCCCACCCTCCTCCCAGGGGAACCATGCGGACCGTGTCCCACCACTCTGGGCTCCTGGTCACTGCTGGCTTCAACACGCTCCGGAGCGCTTCCATCCCGTTCATTCCCACAGTTTAGTGTCAGCATCCAGGTGTCCTCTTTCACCACTGAGGACTCCAGCCTGACCCCTCTGTCCACTCGCACTCTGAGTGAAACTCAGCTCCCAGAAGGCTTCATGCTGTGCTCATTCTGTCCAAATAGCCTGGATACGCTGGGCCAGCTTGCCAATTATGTCTATACATGCAGACTGGCATGCACCCCAAAAATGTTACAGAATTGCACAATCAATTTTTTGTTTTTATTAATATAAACTAAAATGTTGTTGTTGTATGAGTGCATATATATACAAATATATATATATATTTACACACATACACACACCCACATACACCCACAACAACAACAGTGACATGTTTTTAACTAGAATCATATCACTTGCCTGAAGGAGATGGACAGGCCACCAGCTGTGGCCACCAGCACAGGAATGTGTGAGTAAATGATCTTGGTGGTGTGTGGAACGGAATCAAGGTGGGTTCTCCTCAGAACGAGGTTCATAGCAGCTAAGACATGGATCCAGATTCTGAAAAGATTCTGCTCTAAATTCAACCAGATTAGATCCTTCCTTTGATGGGCCTGGAATTTCATTAAACATTTGTTCTTTATTAGTGTGGAAGGAAAGGTTTTCTGCCAATTTCCTGTTTGCTTCCTGCTGTAACCCCTCATAAGTTACCAGCTGGCCATTGCCCTGTGAACTCTGTATTTTTAAACAGTGATGATTCAGCTAGTTTCAACTAGTCTCTACAATGCTCCTCAATGGCTTATCAAATCAGAACGTCCTATATTCATGAAATGATTGTACACGCTGCCCAGAGATTATTTCTTGGCACCTGAACTTTTCCACTGGGATCAATACTAATTTCAAGCTCAGACTGTTTTATATGATAAACATGAGGTATTTGGATTGCAGTTTAAAAATGCAACTAAGTACTTGACATGACTACTTTCATTTACATACTGTAACATTAATATGTCCCAGACATTATGGAGCCCTGGAATGGGGGGCTAAGTATAAAAAGTGCTGTAATGTCTACAATGGTGAAACCAAAATGTAGAATAATACCCCTTGATAATCTGCACTTCAAATTTATGTGAATTTATGTGAATTGTTTGATTACAAATCTCCAATTGTGGAGTACAGGGCCAAATCAAGGAAAGAGATGTCTTCGTCCCAAACATTATAGAGTGTTCTACATATGGCAATCATATACACACGATTGAGCATTCCAAATTGGCAGGAAAAAGGGCCAAATAAGGCATTCAAAACAGAGAATATCCAGCACTGTGTTAACCCTGTCTTGACAGCAGGCTAAATGACCAGCCTAGAGTGCCCTGTTCTTGTTCGCATACTGTAACCTTGGGAACCCCTTACAGGGCTTGCAGCGGTTGTGTTTTGGTGTACGCTGGCACAGGGACTGGCGCGATGCAGTTACCTACCATACAGCCACGCAGATCTCCTCAGACAGGACGCAGAAGGAGTTTAAGGAGCAGTTGCTGTAGCACACGCTGTCCTCACACACTGGGACCGTGTAGTCACACCACCTGCACAGGTTGGTCCTTATGTTTGTAAATGCCAGGGCCTGAGCATCTGCAAAACAGGCATACTTGTATTAGTCAAGAGAAGAGAACAGTATATGTCAAGCAATTTAGAATAAGATGGATTAGCTACCCATACAGTCTGCTCGGGATGAACACTGACCGCACAAATGATTTTAATTGTAGGGAGGACAGGCAGTCCCACATTCTTGGCTTGATCACAAAATAACCAATCACCACTGCCACGTACGTCTGACGCAAATGAGCATTCATGCATTTCGCTGTAAATATCTCTCTGAAAAGGAGAACTTGAGATGTTTGCATTGCTATATGACAGACTATGTGGGCCTACTGTACCACAGCAACACTGAGACACTCCTAAAGGGACGTTATCTCTTGCCAAACCCTGCTATAATAACCGCCCTCTTGCCACAGAGTGTTCATTTACAAGAAAGAGCGGAGTGTCCACTGCCAAGCGATACTGTAGCAATTCGGATACATTCTGGCCACGTTCATTGGGGCGTATGTGGAAGTTTAACGGTTAATAGATGAGAAAAGTAAGGAACTATTCATCTAACCATAATCACAAAAACATTAGCTAATGAGGATAATGATAAATTGCCCCTAGTTTGGCTTATGGAAATGCCTTCAAAAGGACTGCGACTTGGACTGCCGTTAAGTAGGCCATCCAGTTTGTTCCTAACCTCTTGTCTTTCCCGTAATGTGCAGAAGTGTAAACATCCTCTAAGCTCACGAAACACACACTGCCTCCTCTGTTGAGAAAATATTCTTTGGTATGTTTAGGGAGATGAATTCCTTTGTCATTTTGTCATTTTAAAATGAATGAACAAACAGTCAGATTACTTTTACTGTGTCTCCAAAAACAGAAAGTGGTGGGGATAAAAAAATAAAAAAATATTTGAATACTCTTAAGAGCCTCTCTCTTGATGCATCAATGATTACATGTCAAAAGCATATTAAGCTCAATGTTAATATATAAGCACATACATAGACGCTAAATGACAATGTAAGGTAAAATATTGGTATCTAGTCAAGAGTGTGACTGCAGTTGAGCTGGTTCCATAGCCTGGTGGGAATTGCAGCTTGGTTTCAGTTTGGTTTTAAGCTGGTCCAGCTGGTATGAAGCTGATTTTGAGATGGTCAAGCTGGCAACAAGATGGTTGAGATAACTTTACTGACAAGTTGTCCACATCCAGCTGGTGGGCCAACTTGGTACAGACAACAGACCATCACCAAATTCCAGATGGTATCCAGCTGGAATAGAAGCTGGCTCCAGCTAAATTCCATCGTAGGCTGGTAGCTGGATTTTCCACCAGGTAGAGAATGAATAGTTTTCCACAGTTCTGTGTTTTACATCTTTTGACTTGTGCAGCAAAGTGCAAAACCATAATTGGCAAACTATGACTAGCATGCCATTACAATGTGTAGCGCGACATTACAAGGTAGGTAATGTAACAATGCACATAACCAGAGAATGTTGTTGCATTACTCATGTAACAGAAGTAAGTAAAGTCATTCAAGCTCAAACTGGGACCAGGGTAGTAAGTCCATTACAGTACCCTGGTTATGTTAAATACTATTTTAAAATGAATTTGCCAAAATAAATGCCTTTTTTAAAAACCAAGATCAAGTTAAAATATTTTTATACATTTGCCACCACAGGATAGGAGTATCAACCATTTCACACAAAGACAATAAATGAATAATACTGACATGAAAACACAGTTTTTGTTTTACCTCTGTTTTCCACAGGTGTGTATAGTACAATTATGTTTATCAGTTTTATGAAAGTGATTCTAAGCTGAACAGTGCCTAGGAAAAGGTACACATGATTAGCTATTTTGTCCACAAAAATAAGACGGCAGTAAATCATTGATTCACATAGGAAATCTTTTTTTTTTTACTTAAACCACTCCACATGTGTTTGATGTTATCTGTTGTTTTTAATTTGACCATCTGCTATCTTGTCACTGCTTTTAATACAAATTCAATATTGAAAAGATAAAAGGGGTGGTGGTGGTGTTTCAGTGCTGATATGTGCACTGTAAAACAGAAAGAAACTGAGGTTAAAAAAAATAAAAAAACATTTTCTGTGATTTAAAATAATGGCTTATGGCTGTCAGAGCGATCTTGCCCTTTTTAAAAATCTTGCTTCAGACTCAAAGGTTTCCCTGCATTCTCCACAAGCTCACATCCAGAGCCTTTATCAGAGAATAGACCCCAAAGGGCTTGTTAGTTACTTTTGACTGTGGAGGCAAATTGCTAACGATAAAGTAATGATGAAAATGGTGATAATGATATTGCTGATGGTCCCGGTAACGATAATGATAATGAGCGATCATAACTGCAGTCACCACCAGTACATCAGGCACCAAGCCCCACCAAGCAGCTAGGCCTCAAAGCTCAAAGTGTGTGTGTGTGTGTGTGTGTGTGTGTGTGCATGTATGAGAGAGACAGAAAGAAAGAAAAAGAGAGAGAGAGAGTGAAAAAGAGGAGAGAGAAAGAGAATGCACGTATGTACAGTAAGAGAGAGGCTGTATGTATGAAGGTGTGTTCTGTGTGTCTGTATGTTTATGGTGCACAGGAGTGCATTTGTGCGGGATCACGTGTCTGACATTGCGTTTTTGTACGCGAGTATGCACGCATGTGGGCCTGTGTGTGCTTGTGTATCTAAAGGAGGATGGAACAGGCTGTGGTCTGACGGCCACGGTGACGCTGTTTTAAGAGCACGCCTTCTCCACGCCTTGTACCTCTCGTTTCCCAAATCAGCCGGCACAGTGACTGCCACATCACAACATGCTAATTGCTGATTAAAGCCAGATGAAGGCCTTTCACGTAGGGAGAGCGGCAAACTAACCAAGCTGCGCAAACATTGAACGAAACAGTACGCACATTTCCCTAACGGCTTCCAGATGTTAGCCAATGCCCAACATCAAAATATACACCATGAAAAAAAGGACAAAAAGAAAGGAAACTAAAAGGCTGGATAAGCAAAACGAGAGAGAGAGAGAGCGAGAGAGAGACAGAGAGACAGAGAGACAGAGAGAGAAAGAGAGAGAACCCCCCTCCACAAACTTTAAAGTAATTAAACTCAGCAGTGAGGGCTCCAGAAATAAATTAAAGCCAGAAGTACTTCTGCCAAAGCCAGATTTAAAGTCCTGCCCCTCTGTGCCTCTGGGAAACCCAGTGACCGCATGCTTACAAGAGGCCCTGAGATGTTTGCTTGCATTTATTTGCTTTTCAACTCAGCTAGCTTTACTCCAGTTCCTTGTGTGCTCCTAACGTGAGGCCAGATTGCGTGTGTAGCTGCGCACATATCTGTGAATTAATGCATGTGCCCTCATGTATGTGCATGTGTATGCGTGTGCATGCATGTGTGTGCATGTAATTACTTAAATATTATCTAAGATGGTGGATGTCAAGAAGGAACAATAATCTACAGTTGAAATACCATACACAAAACATCTTGGAGCGCCATTTTCATCTTGCTTGTATCCATTAATTTACAGAGGGGAAAAATTGCACACTTTAACAATCTACAGCCAAAAGGTAGCTTCTGGTTATTTTTCTGTTTAATCATTAGTGTCTAGGGCCTTTGTGATTAATTTGATTTTTTGTGCATTCTCCATCCAAGGGGCATGTTAGGGGGGAAAATTACCAGTAGATCTCATCCAATATGTTTAGTTCTGAAATTTGGCCAAATTTTGACAGTCCTGCCATAAAACACTGTTTAAGTACATGTCATTTTTTTGGCATCCTACTAAAGTACACTGTGGACTTGCTAATGCTAATGGGTGCAGCGATGAGTGGGATGTTGCCTGGGATGTGAGAATGCAATGGTTGCTCACAAAAATTGTTGTATGGTAAAGGAATATGTTGCAATAATCAATTTGCAGTTATTTTATCGACACGGTAAGCATATATAAACAAGAATATATTCAAACAAACTGGGTAGTTACAGACTACTGTTCTGTATTTTGTGCAGCACCATTTTTACAGCACCCGAAGAGATATATGTGAACTTCTGTTTGTCAACAATAGGTACCATCCCCACAGTTTTAATGCAGTGTAATAGAACAGTCAGCATCTTAAATATTGCTTAAATATTCAAGAGTGCAATTTTCATCAGCTGCTGCCCCATCAAGCACAGTAATCCCAGATAGCCAGCAGGTGGCACACCATCATCATTTAGGCCTTATTGATGCAACTTGCTTTAACTTTTCTGCTACCACAGCATGCCAGAGGAAAGCATTTCCTGAATAAATAAATAAGATCACAATGAAATTATCAGGCCTTGCCAAAACGCCCATCCCACCTCACATAAAAAACAAACACAGTTACAACTCCATAAATGATTTTTTGCAGCGGTTTGGGGATTTTCATTGTTTGGAGAATGTGATTGGAGCTGAAGCGGGAGGGGAGGAGTGCGATACTTGACACACAGATAAACAGCCTCCCCTGCAGGAAAGCGATGCTTTTATTACATTACTTTTGGTGCGGTTTAGTTATACCAGCCAGAAGCACAGCAGGAGACTAATTCATTCTTACACCAAAGTCGATGCAAAAGGCTATTGTCTCATACCCATATAATTTATATTTATTTGCCTGATTCAGCTAATATTTGTCCATTTCTGTTATGGCGGCTGTTTTTGTAGCCTGACAGATGTTTAATTGAACCAGTGAGGGAAATATACAAGAGTCATTGTCCTCTGAACAACAGCCAATCAAATCTCATTCAAACGGAGATGGTCCATTAGCATCATATTACACATGTGGGTCATTACAGTGTTCCCATTGTGTAGTGTAGCCTTGACTTGAGGGTAAATCATTAATGCTTTGCTATCGCTGTACAGTGCAGCATCTCCCCCCCACCCCCCTTCAAACTTGGGAAGAAAACTTGATGACTGTGCTGAAAGGGTTCCAGCTTGTCACATGCTACAGAATTCAGAGAGTTTCCAATCAAGTTTAGTTGATTGAAGAGGGCAGACAATGGTGACGCTCCCAAGTAAAGCAAGGCAGAGCAAATAACAAGAAACGTGACTCTGTGCATGACTGCTTTCAGGACTGTCCATGGTGGTGATTACCAAATAGCTCCTCTGTCTCAAGAACAGTGCTACTGTTTGTTAAGGCACAGAACATATGACCACCTCTGAACTGACTGTCTTAAAGTTCTTCACTGATCACCATCAGTCAAACAAAACATCTTCAGGCATGGTGTAAGTTTGGTGGGGAAGCCATTTTCATTTTTTGCCCACTGTTTTTACTCTGTGGCTTTACTACGTTCTGTACTCAGCTTTCCTGACCTTGTTGTCATATTGAAAAGACCCCAGGTGCCCCCCCCCACTGCTGAAAAGGGCTTCAGCTAACATGCAGCAAAGATCATAATGCCAAGATTTGTTTCCTGCTGTAAATTTCCATTGCAGATGGCAGTCACATTTTTGATGTGGTGCCTGGCTAATGCATCTTTAATCTTTACAGAAGAAACCCTGTTTTTAATTAGCAGATGGTGTTTTTTACCTTCTTATTGCACAACAAATCATAGCCTGCCATGATATATTTTATCGGTGAATGATTAAATTAGCTTAAAATGCTCAGATAAGCATTTGCCTGCTGTTGGATAGCCGTGCCTTTGCATTTGTGTTCAGATTGAATCCTGATTGTTTTCATTTAGATCTTATAGAAGCCCAGAAATGGCTTGAAGGAAAGGGGGCCATGCTGTTTGTTGAATCTTGTTCAGTTTGTGTTTGTTGTTTCCAAAGATCTTCTTGATAAATAGCCCCATTCAATATCCATGTAATTAACATGCATTTCCAGCTCTGTTTTCTATTGATTTGAAATGTTTATATTCCCCTAAATCCAAGTATAAACAACACCCTGCGCCCAGGAAAAAAAATATTTACAATATAGTGAACTTAAAAGCCCAGACAAAACCAATGAGGCATAATTGCACTTGAAAATGAACTGAAATTTAGTGGACAGCCTCATTTAGATGGTTCCACAGCATCACATCTACTAGTGTGATTGAAACTGATGTTCAGAATTAGCATTGAAATCAACAAAAATGTTATGCAGTCAGAACACTCACAAACAAAAGCACAAAAGTAAACCCTACAGCATTTTCATAACTTTCATACAATACCTATCAGCAGTCCTGGAGCTTTGGGACATGTTGTGGTTCTACAATATTCCTTTAAATTCTTCAATTTACTTACATACTAAATGACCCAGCATACATAAGGGAACTGTTGTGAGTATGTATTCCTTCTCCCATTTTTGTAAGTCTATAATAGATGAAAGACTAGTGGGATAATGTCAACCTCTGACCAATTGTTTGCACAGTGAGTTAACATTTGTTAAAGGAGAATAGACAAAATATGTACCTTGTAATAATTTATCACAAAATTTCAGAGAAGCCCGCAAACACACAAAATGAACGGCAATCACACAAAATTGTATATCCTTCAGGGTGGGCTCAATAAACTGCTTCTAAACAGAATTTCACGATGCTGATACTAAAAACCAGCTTGGCTCAAGATGACTGCACCCAACTAATGTAAATAAACTGCTACAGTATGTAGGGGCATATACTTTGGTTTTGTGACTACTCATAAGAGACGTATTGCCTAAACATACAAACATGATGATGTTAACACAGTCGCCTATTTAAACTTATTTCATCGGTGAAAATAAGAACAGTCTTAATTAATTAACCTGCCCATGAGCAGCCACACATAATGGCAAAAATCGTGAAGAAAGTGCCACATTGCCTATTTCATTGCGATAGCCTACAGGAATCAAAGTCAATATTTTTTTAACCTAAACAATCTCGAATAACACGTGCCGCACGACAAGGTATTGTGGAACACAGATGCATAAGATAAAAATAAAGGCAGTCGGTTGATACATTGCCAGAATTTAAAACTGTATTTAAAAGTCTAATTCAAAATAAACAAGACATTGCGAAAAACTTAAGGCGATTCATTTTAAAGTGACTCAAGTAGCCTCAGCAACCTATGTGCAAACGTTTTACAGAATGCCAGCTTTATGTTTGCTTTTAATGCTCACGTTGCTATAATCATTTCACTTGAGTTTTAATAATGTGTGTTTCAGACTACATGGATGGCTATGCTTTCCATGGGAAGCCTACAAGTGTCATTTACGTCACAACCGTAACCGAAATACAACACTTAGGCTTTAGTATTTGAAATGTATAAGGAGTGAGTTTAGTTTTTAGTCACCTTCTTCCATATGATAGCCTAAAATAGCCAGAGGTGTATCCACAAATGTTAAAGCATGCTCACCTAGGCTACATGTAGTAGGCTGCTGTTATTATTAATTACAACACTGAAAAGGAACCAAAGAAACCAGTGTTTCACGAGGAGAAAACAAACAAGATTCAGTTGCAAGCGTAATCCCATTAAAAGTCGCCTCTCCCCCCACCAAATACAAGACTATGGCTTCGCGAAGTATAGTGGAAACAATGGACACTTTAAAAGTGGAGTCCGGGTAAAGCAGCCACTTGGATACTCACAGAAAGACAGAAGAACAGATGTTACGACTGAGCAGCGCCCCATTCTCTTGACAGAATCAACAGCGGCACTAAATGTTCAAAACCTGTCGATCGGCCCCTCTCCTTTTCCCTTTTTGAGAACGTGTATGAGAGAAAGCGATGAACGAGCATTTATTAAACTTAAATGCACTTTAACATGGGCTGCTTGGACTCGGAGTCTTTGGCTGAGATTCTGTGTAGGCGGACCCAGATGTTTCTAATCCAGCTGCGCGAAGGGGCCCGCCCAGGAACTTGAGTTCATTAATATCGTCTTCACGAACAGAGATAGGTCCGTGAGACTGGACACTTTAGAAAAGCAAAAGTTATGTTTTTTTCAGTTGTTTTTTTCCTGATATTACAAAGAAAAAGGTTAGGATAAAAGATTTAAACTCTTGTAGCCTACGCCTACATGAAACCTTGTAATGAACGAAAACAGACTTTACGGAATATCCTATACTAATAATAATAATAATAATAATAATAATAAGAAGAAGAAGAATAAGAATAAGAATAAGAATAAGAATAAGAATAAGAATAATAATAACAATGTTGTTGTTGCTGTTGTTGTTTTTATTTATTTTTAAACCGACGCTCTTATTATCATTGGTCTAAACTGTAACATAAAGCATGGACTTCTTCCTTGTCCATCTGTTCAGTGAGAAGAACTTAATAGTGTTTTCCAAATGTAGGAGGCAGTAAATCTTACCAGTTTGGGGTGAAATGGGTCTAAAATATAGGCTACAAATGCGTGTTTTGTAATTCTTTCTTTTTTCTTCGACTTCTTTTTTTGATATGTTGTCAATCGTTGAAAACTGTAAGTTTCAACAGTGCCTATATGTTAGACAATTCGTCAACAATGCGACTGAGAGTTAATTAAGGACAAACTGTCAAAGCATTAGATTTCTATTTTAAAGTATAATTCACAGTTGCTATTTAACAATAACAACATTATTATTATTATTATTATTATTATTATTATTATTATTATTATTACAAATTTTGTAACAAGTTTGCATAAAACTGCGAAGAAAGGCGACATTCATCTCTGTATGACACAGGTGTAAAAAAACTACAGTGAAAAGATGGAAATAGGCTTTGTGATTAGTGCGCCTGCGTGTGAGCTAAAGAAACTATTGGGAGGATGGCGGACAGCAGCAGCGAAGAGATAGCGGTGATTGGAAACACTGATTTAACCGCTGCCGAGTTGGAGAACAACAGAAACAACACGGTAACTTTCAATTACACTACAGTTCAACTTCATAACTACAAAAGCTGCCAGGTAATACAGTTGTGCAGCGGGAAATGCATAGACATAGCTAAGTTAGCGAACTGGGCCTGGTTTGTCCACGGTGTTGCGTGAAATGTCTGACCGCAGCTTGTAATATTCGTGGGATTGGCTGAAATTATAAGAGCACACGTCACGTGTCACGACACCTTTGATTCCTGACACTGAGCTACTTTCACGTTTGCCGAAATAAAAATGTCAGTTTCTTTACAAGTTTGCTGTTACGTTTTTAGTTTAGTTAATATGGATATTTGCCTTGGATAAATCTACAGATGTGGCACTATACATGGCATTATTTAACCGCTTACCGGTGTTAAGTGTGAAAATGTTTGCTTTTAGCTAGCTAGTCAAGTAGCTGTAAAGCTAAGGAAGTTAAACCAAGCGCTACGTGTTTAGTGCGATCTCTGTAGCACGATAATTAGCATTACTGAATATGGTGAGCCACTTCATTGTTTATTTCCACACCAGTTTACTAGAGTTCACATTAGCTACCTGGACAAATGAAATATGAAAATTCACCAGCTTCATCGTGGAAACCGTGCAACGTTAACAACGTTACCCCAAAACTTAATTCGTTACCCACACACATCAGATCATGATCTGGAACCTTATCCCCCTGTCCTGATATATTATTATTTGAAAGGCTTAGTTTTTAACATACGTTTTATGTAACATACTGTGAACTTCGCTCCTTATGTGCTTTGTGTGCTATTTGGCTGCACAGAGATAGCCTGCATTGGAAATGCAACTAAAGCAACCTTAAAAAATTAAAAAAATATTATTCTTTGTTTGTTAAATTAATCTATGTCCAAGACGCAGTCTGCTTAATATAAAAAAATAACCTATATTTACTCATTTTATCGCGCATTTTGTTGCACTTCCCGATTACGTTTCTTGGGCGTGTTGCTGTGCCGTAATATGAGATAACTAGTTCAACTTAACTGACATTTCACTGACGGCAGCACCTTTACGCGTCATATTTTGTTTATTCCATAGATGGCAGAAGCAGGGACAGCCCTCTTGAAACGGATGGAGATCAGCGTTGCCGAGGCGGAGAAGAGGACGGGGAAAAACGCTGTCAACATGCAGGAGACTTACACCGTTTACCTAATAGAAACGCGGTACAAATGCTTATGATCATCTTTAAATGTAAACTGACAGAACTGTTCCCTAGTGAAGGCTGTGGGAGGCCAAATGGACCCCAAAGATAAGCGGAGATTCAAAGTTAAGTTTTTTTTTTTTTTTTTTTTGCTGTTGACAACATAGTCATAGTTCTGATTGGTTCAGAAGACTCAGTTATTGACAACACTTAAGTTGTATCTCCACCTACTCACTTGAATTTACATGAATTTTATTTTAGTTCTGTTTTTACAGACGTGAGTTCTTGGAATCTCATATCTGAAGGATTCAAGTAAAGGTGTTACGAAAAACATCTGTCTTCGCTTGAGCCCCATAACAATTTTGTGCAGTAACGCAGACAGGTGTTGGAACTACATTACGACAAATACTACAATTACTACTACTACTACTAATAATAATAATAATAATAATAATAATAACAACAGTAATTTAAGACTTTAATACATTGTTTATTGGAGTACTCCAGAAAGTAATTGGAAGTTAGGGACATTTTTCATGGAGCATATTGCATCAAAAAATATTTTGATTAAAAAAAATATTTGATTGAGCAGAGAAGCCAAATGATGCCCCATATTCAGGTAACATCTTAGTCAAACTTAAGTTATTGATCTAATTAAGAGCTAATATACAATGTAGGCTTCTTGGACCAGGTTTTGGAAAACAGATTTAAGAAATCACGAGACCCTAGTATTAACCAGCTGTCATTTTCCCCCAAAGCTCTTTGTAAGTGTTTACAGTACATCCACTTTGTTTCTTTTGAAATGGTACCCTTTGCACTTATTGTACTGAGCGATCCATAAAAGCAGACCAACTGAAGCAATAAAGCATTTGCCAAGATTTCTGTTTGATAGAAATCCTAAGTAACTTTGCTACAGATTTGTGTAGAAAAAGGAACCTAGTTGGGGCGCATAGCCCTATGGGCTAATGCTGGGCTGTTATTGTCATTAATCGTTTGCATGTCTCTTCAGTGGGTTGAAGGCACAGTGTGGATCATCAGTGAGTGATTTAATGTGGGGCAATGTCCAGCTGCTTACAGACTTGAAAAGGAAAGGAAATTGAGGAGGCCCTCGCAAATTGCAGTCAGGCGTGAATGTCGGCCCTGCTGGCGACCAGGAGCGCGGGGTCTCCTCTGAAGCTTAAGGTCCCTGATTGGAACGATGTGATCCGTGCGAGGGCACGAATGGATGGTTCACTTTCTGCGTCTTTAAAAATATTATTCTCTGTTGTTACTGTGTGTTTTTGATTGGCCCAGATGGTTTTTGTGTGTGATGTAGGATGTTTTAGGCATTCAGAGAAGTCTCTGACTGCCTGCTGTCTTTGCTGTGACTGCAGTTCTTGTGGGAAGATCTGGAGTTCTTGGTGTAATGCAAGAAAACACTCTTCAGGTGACTCTAAAGGTGACTTGTGCAGCAGTGTTGTGCTTCCAGGGGCTCTGCGTTTGAACAGATTTCTTTTATTGCATTCATGCAGTAATAAACGTAAATATATAATTCATATTGACTTTGAGTGCTGCAGTCTCAGGTTGCATGCACTATAGTATAGAAATGATTCCAACCAAAATAATATTAAACAATAATTTAATAAATAAAAGGGTTATATACATACGTGCCGCTGTACAATGCTGCTGTACAAGCTGTTTCTAGTTACCTTAAGTGTCTTTCCTTACTTTGGACCGCCAATCCCTGAACGCCAGACAGAGCCACTATAAAGCCAGCAGGTCGCCAGAAATCTGTTATCTAAAATATCCTTCATTACACAAAAAACTGTCTGAGCCAATTGGAAAAAATGCACTAAACCTGAAATTGTTTTAGCCAGAAAGCGAACTGTCCCTTTAAATCCTTGCACAGATCACATCTTTCCAGATATCTCTTTGAATCTTCACAACATGCATTAAAAAAAATAAAAAATCAGGTTTTAAAACAAAAAAATTGATTGGACTCTAAACGTCATTATATCCTCATGTTTAATCATATAATATTTTCTTTCATAAGTAAATACAGCAGAAAATGTATATAAACCTTGCCATAGGATTGGGACTTCTTTCTAGTGTCTGTTTGGATGTAGATTCTTTTAGATTGTAATAGTTGTAAATGTAGGCAGCAGTAATCATAAAGAAACAATTAGTTCCCGTCGATGAAAGGTTGTGTTACCTTTCCGTTCTGAAATATTTCTAAATCTCTGAACAGTTAATTCCACTAGAGTAAATTGTCACTATTAGTTTACTGCCCAATTCTATCCCCGTGATTCATTTGGAAATTGTTGCTGAAAGAATTAGTGCTCATCGTGTACACTAGGTACACTTCAGTGGTGGGAAAATGGTGTGCATGTTGGGCTGAGTGGCCAGTTCTCGTCATTTTGTTGTGTCGCTGTGTTGTAACAGACTGATAAATAGAGAATAATTGATAACTAGTCCACCCACGGTGCAGCTATAGTCACGAAATGGTGGTGTTCCGGCACGGAGAGCAGCCCAGCTGTACCACGTGCCTTTGAAATGCTGAGCACATCTTTTCTTTAACTCATTGTGTCATATTTCATCTCCTCTTTCAGCGGTTTCCCGACAAAGCGGCTTTCCTTTGTAGGCGGTGGCTGTGAGACAGAGTGCAGAGCGCCGCGTCTGATTTACTCTCGGCTCTCTCAGGAACATTTTTCAACGTTCCTGGCCTTCGTTTTGAAGGGGGCCTTTGTGCGCTCGAATGTTATCAGCGTTTAAAGTAGCTGACATTCCTCTCTCCCCATCATCGCGCATCGGGTGCTCGCACCGCCTGTACAAAGACCATGACTAAGTGTTGTAGATCAAACATAATCTGGCAACTTATTCAGTTATTGTATTTGTTGAACATTTGATCATGCTATGATCATGTTCTAATTGAAACATTTTCCCCTCTGGTTTCCAAAATCGAATGGACCGCTAGACTTTCTATATTTGTCACTGTATTTGGCCCCGTTGTTTAGGCCTACTTATATTTTCTGTGTCCTTTCATAACGGGACTCAAATGACTGCCATGTAAAACATTTTCTGCCAAGCCGAATGGATTGCGGTCATTTTCTATTTGAAGCCGCGTCAGGCTGTGATGATATCTGCATCCAAATTGAACGGTCAGTTATAATTGTGTTCTACCCTCCTGGCCCCACAGCGTAAATAAGGCTGTTTTTTATCTTCACGCAGGGGCCACGCAGCGCCAGTCGCACAGAGCCGTATTGTTGGGGCGCGCCTCTTTAAAAGGAAACACATGTTTTTCAGAACGCGGTATAGATATTACACTCACGCATGCAAACCCGTGGCGTGTTTACCGGGGGAAAGGGCACAGCGTGGCTGGCGTCGCTCGTGGTGAAGTCAGCGAGACGTAGTCGAGAACAGCCTGCAGCGGATCTCCCCCCTTGTTTAAAGGGATTATTAGCACGGACCCCATTACCACCTCTCATTTCCTCCTGGGAAACCTTCCTGTTCCCTTTCTCCACCAGAAGTGAGCAGCCGTATCACAGCGGTTTCGCTAGTGTTCTGAGCGAAGCTGAGAAACAAAAGGGCAGATGAGACAAAAATGGAAATTTCCCTGCCATACGTTTGTCCCACGCATGCTCTTAATGGCCCTACCTCGCTAATTGGAGGCATTCCAGATCTCTGCTTCATTTCAGGCTTTTTAGGGAACAGCTTAACTTTATCACTTGTTTAATGAAGCCATTTTAGAAGTTGACGTTAAGCTAAACCTGCATAATTTGTGGCTTCATCTGGACTGTTCTGTGTTTATTTTTGACTGGATCTGTCCGAAAAACCGTCATAACTGTTGCAGTTTCTTTGGGGGGAGGTAATCATTTTAACTTTTTTTAAAAGGTTTTTTGTTTAAATTTAGGGTCTTGGACCAGAATAACAGGCAGTTACCATCAAAATTCATATGACCCTAATTCATGAAGAACACTTAATTCATTGGCATTCATTGTTTGCTAAATAATGACCTTTCTTCTGTTTTGCAGAATGGCTAAGAAAAAATAGACCTTCTGTGATTGTTCAAATTGAATATTAATGTGACTTCTTGGATTTCAGGAATGAATAATCCAAACATTTTCCTTTTCAAAATGGTGATGCAAGAGTCAAGATTGTGCTTTATGTCTTTTCAACCATCACAATGTGCCCCACTAGGGAAGTGCCCCTGGGAGTCAGCTGCTGATGTGCAACCTGTTTGTTACCTCTCTTACCTGACAGCGCGGTTGACACGGCGACAGACGGCCAGAACCCCACCCCTGATACTCTATGGAGGCGGTACAGCGAGTTTGAGCTCCTTAGAAACTATCTGCTGGTCACCTATCCATTCATTGTTGTGCCCCCTTTACCGGAGAAGAGGGTAGGTCCTGGCATAGCCCTACTGCCCTCCCCTCTTTGCTTGAAAATTTTCACTGTTTCAGAGACAGGCCTTTTGTTTAGTTTTTAAAAAATCTCTTCTTTTCCTCGTCTTTTAGGCTGAATTTGTCTGGCACAAGCTGTCTGCGGACAACATGGACCCGGACTTCGTGGAGAGGCGGAGGGCGGGGCTGGAGAACTTCCTGCTCCGCGTGGCCTCCCACCCAGTCCTCTCCAATGACAAGATCTTCTATAGCTTCCTGACCGAGGTATGGGCCATGACTTTGCTTTGAACTCCTATAACAAAAGCTGGTCCTGTCACAAGTTACAGTGGTTGGGGGCGGGGCTATGGGGCTCGTTTCAGCTTCGATAGGAATAGCTCAGGGAAAAAACCCTCTGTACTGCTGGAAAATGGATTTTTGCGTTGAGCGTTTTGGGTCCTTAATGCACCGCAGTGGTTTGTAGCCTGCTTGGGATGCATTGTCTGCAGCTAATTTAGTTAGGAAAATGGCGAGCATTGTTGAGCCGAATGGCCTGTTCTCGTAATTATATTATGTTATGTTATGTTAAGACCACGCCTTCTTTCTTTCTTTACAGGAGAATGGGTGGAAGGAGGTGGTGTTTGAGACAGGATTCCAGGCCAAGGTATTTCACCTCTCCCCACCTTAACACTAGAAAGGCTGTGTTTTCTTTTTTTTTTCTTTTTTTACCTCCAGTTACTGCAAAGCGTGATGCCACTCAATGCTTGTCCAGCATCACAGCATGGCGTGGTCTCTGGCATTTCTGGTGTTAAAGAGTGCCTCAGGCTCTTCTCAGCCGTGCTGTCACTGAACACGTGTCTAATTGGAGTTGAACATTAACGTTCAGTTAAATTCACAGATGGCAATGAGCATTTGAAATAATATCCAAGGGACTGTTTTTTGTGGTCATAGTATACATACACCAAGCCATATTAAGTGTTTGGAATGAATTAGAGACTTCTAGCCAAATACTTTATCCAAGGTTTTTATTTTTTTTTAATTTTTTTTTTTTTTAATTTCAAATGACTGCTGGTGTCCTGTAATATAACTATTGTGCTATTATTGTGAATTTCTGACAAAATGGAAAACCTGATATGCTTGTTGAAACCCACAAAAAGAAGTTTGCATTGGCAATAAACTTTAATTTGTACTTTTTTCTTGCTAATAGCTGATGCCACAATGTGCATATATGAAATGGAAGGTTTTTTGCCGCACCCCAAGGTGTCTTTACCAGGTCTTACTCCATTTAAAATGGGTACGGTGTTACAAAAGGAGTACACATTGTGGTTGCTCACATTATCCCAGACGAGTCCCCAATTACAAACTTTGGTTTCTTTTATAGGCTGATTCAAGGTTGAAGGCCCTGAATGCAACATTCAGAGTGAAGAATCCTGACAAGTAGGTTTTGACTTTCCTTCTAATTGCAATGGGAAAGCCCCCCATTCCATGATGTAATGTACCTAATGCTTATTCTGCAGTCACTGTTCTGAATTATTTATTACTTTGCTGTCTTTGCTTCACAATATTAGCCCACCTTTATATCTTTATAGTATAATTCTGGCACCATTTGATATTTTAATATATTTTATCCACTCATAATGAAGTAGGCAAAGATCAGATCACAATCTTTTTCTTCATACAGATCATAGTTTTCAAATGTCTTGTTTATTGTGTGACAGGGTGTGGGGTCCATGTTTTATTTAAATTGGAGCAAATTGACCAAACTGGAAGTGTCATTCCAAGTATTCCACATTAATTTGTAGTGTGCGTGCCTGTGCTTTCGATTTGCTTGATGTTTGTTGTAGTTTTGTTGTAATTCACTACACATTGCAGCATATGCCTAATGGCAGAACATGGGAAAATTCAAATCCGTAGCAATGACAGTGGGCGTGTCTCGCTCTTCTTTTGTTTTGCGTTTTGTTTGGCAGGCGGTTTACCGAGCTGAAGCTCTACAGTGACGAACTCCAGTCTGTGACCTCTCAGCTGCTCAGAGTGCGGGCTGTAAGTACAGCCCAATGCCAGTGTGCCTCACAGAGCAACAAACCTCCACAAGCTCACAGTGCAGTGCTTAACGGTTCCTCTAAAACCTAGAATAGTAATTGCTACTCTCACTTGGCCAAATTTGATATAAGGCTTACTGGCCTGGAAATTTGACAGGGCACCCATGGACCATGACCTGGAGCTGCTTTATTGTAAATAACCACCGGGGGGGAGTCTTGAGTTGGGTTTTTCTTACACATTTTTCTACTTGCCTTGACAGTACAGTAAATTAGGCCCTTGCATTAAATGGAGCCTGCTAGCTGTTTTTTGTGGATGACATATTTTAATATATTATAGTGGTTTTTGGAAAAAGTTCTCTTTTTTTCCATGGAAAAAGAGGCCAGTGAAAGTGACTAAACAAACTTGTGCTTCTTCCAGCGGGTAGCGGATCGCCTGTATGGGGTCTACAAAGTCCATGGGAATTACGGGAGGGTCTTCAGGTAGGAAGCACTAGATGCATTATTTATTAGCCTCCTAAGCAGATGTTCTTTCCGCAGCTGGTACAGGTGGCTTTACAAACTCAAGTTCACAAAACAATGAATGCAGCATGAGCACGATTGGGCGTTCCAGATTGCAGAGAAGAGTCTGCAGCTTTCTGTGTGTTTCCAAAACGGGCCCATTTCATGGTACCCGGCCGGTATATAACTAGTATGACACCGCTGCTGTGTGCTGTGACAGATATGCCGTAGTTATGAAACTAGCTCCTTTTGTTCCGTCTCTTCTGGGATCTGCCGGTGTGCTGCAGCGAGTGGAGCGCAATAGAGAGAGACATGGGAGACGGGCTGCAGAGTGCTGGACACCACATGGATGCGTGAGTGACTCAGATACACTCGAACCCACACGCTCACACACTAGCGCACACGCTTCCATATGAAACACGCACACGCTCACACACACGCACACGCTCACACACTAGCGCACACGCTTCCATATGAAACACACGCACACGCTCACACACACTTCCATATACACACACGCACACGCTCACACACACTTCCATATACACACACGCACACGCTCACACACACTTCCATATATACACACGCACACGCTCACACACACTTACACACACATTAAGATTGACATATATAAACACAAACCCCATACAGAGTGCTTATAACATTGCTGAACTGTAGTTATATACATTTTTATGTTCTCGGATAACAGTTTTTACTGGCCAGAAAACGAGATTGACATGTAGAGTGGGCTGTCTTGTACTGACTGTTTTTTTTACCCTCCTGCCTTAGAGCTTCTCTTATTCCCCTATTAGTCCTCATTGAAGGGGTTGACATATTATCCAGTTGTAAGACTTCCCTGCACCCCCTGTCCTCCAGTGATAGCTGCTCTGTAAGGCTGTGGAACACTTTTGGTGTGTTGAGTTGGACGGGGTTTGGTTTCGAGCCTGGGGTCTTGTGTAACATGTAGCTGAACACTGGAGCCTTGGGGAGGGTCGGAGCGCATTGGAAAAGGCTGGAGAGCTGCCAGCATGCCATATCCCCAGCTCCACCTCCCTTCCCCCCCAGGCCCACTGCTTCCACCATCACACAGAAGTGTGTTGCTTCAGCGTTGCAGAAATGCTGCGGTAATGTTACGATTCGCGTTGCTGAACCGCTAACATAATGTGTCCCCCCTCAGTGACGGTTTCCAGACCAACATGCAAATTACATGAGCCCGAGAATGTTTCTTAAGTCAAGCGTCTCCCTTTGCGTGTCAACCGTTAACATCACCCTCGACCGGATGGAGAGCTTCCAGGAGGCACCTGAGTCTGCTCTCTGTACCGCTTCGTTGGCCGTGCCACAATTTCTTAAACCTGCCTTGTGAGGACCTTTGCTCTGGAGTCTGGGTGGAAGGCCAGGTGGAGGTGCACAGGATGTTCTCACATTCTCCCGCTCGTCTCTCTGACTGCAGCTACGCCGCCTCGGTGGACGATATCCTGGAGGAGGAGGAGCACTATGCCGACCAGCTGAAGGAGTACCTGTACTACGCTGAAGCTCTGAGGTGAGCTTGGCGCCTGGGCACCATGGCAACGGGACACTCTCAGAGCAGCCGTGACGGATTGGCTGTAATTTCTTCCTGTACCCACAGTCTATTCATACTGACCCCTGTACTCCTTCAGTGGAGATTATGCTGTGCCATTCATCACACTGCATGCCAAAGTTTCATCTCATGCTTATAGTGCTGCAGTGGGGGGTGTGGTCTGTCTTGCAGGGCAGTGTGATGGCTATAGTGATGCAGTGGGGGTGTGGTCTGTTCTTGCAGGGCAGTGTGATCATTATAGTGATGCAGTGGGGGGTGTGGTCTGTCCTTGCAGGGCAGTGTGATGGCTATAGTGATGCAGTGGGGGGTGTGGTCTGTTCTTGCAGGGCAGTGTGATCATTATTGTGATGCAGTGGGGGGTGTGGTCTGTTCTTGCAGGGCAGTGTGATGCTATAGTGATGCAGTGGGGGGTGTGGTCTGTCCTTGCAGGGCAGTGTGATGGCTATAGTGATGCAGTGGGGGGTGTGGTCTGTTCTTGCAGGGCAGTGTGATCATTATTGTGATGCAGTGGGGGGGTGTGGTCTGTCTTGCAGGGCAGTGTGATCATTATAGTGATGCAGTGGGGGGTGTGGTTTGTCCTTGCAGGGCAGTGTGATGGCTATAGTGATGCAGTGGGGGGTGTGGTCTGTTCTTGCAGGACGGTGTGCAAGAAACATGAGCTCCTGCAGTACGAGCTGGAGGTGGATGCTCTGGACCTGACTTCCAAGAAGCAGCAAAGGGAGGAGCTGGCCACAGGGGTACGTCTGTTTCTCCTGGAGCTTCGCCCACATGGGGGAGGGGTCTCCCTGGAGTACCACGTACTGTAGGAGCAGCATTGGAGATCTGCATGGGAAAGGGAATTCCAGAGCTCTGCATACTGGTGGACGGGTCTGCTGGTCTCCTACACCCAATGAGGAGAGACATGATTGGATCTTAACAGATTTGGGAAGCGGCCACAGGGGAACATCACAGATAGAGTAGTGTTGCCATTGGAGGGAGCGCTCACTGCAGGAGGGGCTTTTCTGGAACTTTTCAAACAGGGGGAGGGCAAAAACAGAAATTGACTCATTAGCGAGGGATCACACTCATAGAAGATGTCATGGCGGTTGGCCACTAGTTTCTGTCTGGTTCAGTCTTGAGTTTGAATAGGAAGAGTGGCCTCACAGTGCTCTTCAGTAACACTGAAACCCACTCTCTCCCCATTCTCAGACGGTCCGCACCTTCTCCCTGAAAGGCATGACCAGCAAGCTGTTCGGCCAGGAGACGCCGGAGCAGAGGGAGGCCAAGCTCAAAGTGCTGGAGGAGCAGATCACCGAGGCCGAGAATCTGGTCATACAGAAAAACGCAGAGTGCGAGTAGGATATCCGTCTTCACCCTCCGAGTGAGAGTGTAAACCTTAGGGGGGTCGTGTTTCTCATACATGCATTTACAGAGTAACTATTTACAGAAAAATGCTGAATGAAAGGAGGAGCAAGCGAAAGTATCAGCTGTACCAGCCTGTGGAGGGTCAGCTTTAGCCTTCATCCTCCACATAGCGTCTCTCTCTCTCCATTTCTCCATCTCTCCCTCGCCTTCCATCTCTCCCTCTCCGCCTCTCCATCTCTCCCTCTCTCTCCCTCCCTCCATCTCTCTCTCCCTTCCTCCCTCTCTCTCTCTCCCTCCCCCTCCATCTCTTCCCCCCCCCCTCTCTGCATGGCAGGGGCTGCTCACTCCTCAGCTGTGGCTGACAGCTTGCACTCCCTGCTTTCCACTCATTGGCAGTTCCAGTTGTCACTAAATGGCTCACTAAATACAGCACTGAAAAATAGCAGTAAAATTTAGATTCGGAGGTGGGGGGGGGGGGGAACAGCAGTACAGGATGAGTAAACGGAGACCATAGAATCACAGTTTCTGTTTTAGAACTGTTACACTGCCATTATCGTAAACGGTCAAACGGGTCTGCTACCCTGCTTCTGCAGTGCCACAGTGCCCCTGCTGGCTTCTGTTTCACCTTAAAATCAGTAGCCAGTTCCAACCCAAGAAACCAGGTGAAGTGAACTGTAATAAAGTGCTTTTACTAATCAATTAACTATGAGAAACAGCAGACCCTGTGGGTCTCCAGGACCTGGATTAGTGACACATTTCATCCTTCTTACCCATGATGCACTGCCATCTCTACATTTATTGAGCAAGGCACCTGTTTTTTTTTATTTTTTTAAAGGGGTTTGCAGATGTTATTAAAACGAAAACATTCGGAGGCCATATGGTAGTTTATGTGGGGTTAAGTGTTCTTTGTGTATTGGTCTGGTTGTATTTGCCTTTTCAAAGGAATGGCTTAGATTTCCACATGTTTCTGTGCCCAGGGAGTTTGTGCAGAAGGCCTGGGTGGACATGGAGCGCTTTAAAGAGCAGAAGGACAGGGATTTAAAAGAGGCCCTCATCAGCTACGCTGTCATGCAGATCAGCGTGTGCAAGAAGGTGAGTGCTGTGGACACTGAGATGCAGTGTGGGTGCGTGAGTGTGTGTGTGTGCGCGTGAGTGCGTGTGTGTGCGTATGACGCGTGTGTGTGCGTCAGTGAGAGATGGAGAGAACGAACGATGTCTGTGTGTACATGAATCAACAAAATGTGGGTGTCTATCATTCTCACCCTAATGTGTATTGATTGTTCTCTCTGAAAGGGAATTCAAGTTTGGACCAATGCTAAGGAATGTTTTAGCAAGATGTGAATTCCTGGTCCCACGCCCGGCCCAGAAGACACGGAAGAGCGCTTGGTCAAGGCCTGCGGAGGGGACAGAATCGCCATTGCCATGGGAACATGCTCCTCGGAGACCAGATGAGGATGGTTACTGAAATTCCCATGTGAGCGCTTGTGGTCTGAAAAGGGATGGCAGTTTAAGAAGAAAACACAAGATATGGATAAACAAATGAAACTTTACAAACTACTTTGCAATTTCCCTGTTCTCTTATTAGTATTAAGTTTATCTGTGTTTCTGATTCTTTTGTACTTTTGTGCAGGTTTGTGCAACTTTTTGCCTTTTTTTGAAATGAACTATTCCAGTGCTTTTTCAAAACTTTCCAAAGCTTTTTTCCGTACTTAAGTTTACGATATTTTGTGAGTTTTTTTTTTTTTCCCTGGGTGGTTCTCTTTTAGTTTTTTTAGCTCTTCAGAAGACAGACCACCTCTTCTGTTCCTTTGTGCTTAGTGCCTGGACTAAGTTTGGGTTTTATGAAGTCTGGTAGAAGCACTCGCTGCAGAAGCCCTGCCAGCGCTGAGGTGCTCATTAAGGGAGCTCATTTCATTGCACCTGAGTATCCCCATCGTACTTGACTGGTGGTCGTTTCGGTATTGCACACTTAACTTTGCCTAATGTCGCACTGCCAGCAAGACCGTGATTGCCTGGTACTGCCCCTAGTGGCACACCAAAGACTAATGCAGAGTTTAAACTCCTGTACTAAAATTTTGCGTTTACTCCAGAACATAACATTCATTTCAGAACTTGGTAACGTGGTGTATTTTTGTTGGTAAACCCAGAATGGAAGTGTAAAGTTGAATCCCCTCTGTTCAGCTTGTTCCGAGTGGTTGTAATATAATTCATTGTTGGATATGCCCGTTCATAATGCTCTCCTACCTTTAAGAGTACAAGCAAACGATTCCCACACATGCGTCTGCAGTGTGTAGATGTGTTGCCAATGACCTGAACACATAACATGCATGTCCAGCACTTTTAATATCCCCAAATGTATTCTTTTTTTAAGGTCAGTATTGGGGGTAATTACAAAGGAAAACACTGACTCACAAATACATTATTAGCCAAGATGACTCTAATGCCTCGGTGTGCATCCATTACATTTAACTTGCCTCTCACCTTCATCTCTTAATCAAGAATTTATATATGCTGCTGCCAAATTGTGTATTTTCTTACCAATTTTGTTACTTAAAGAAAGTTGCTGGTAAAGCTACAAATTCTTACTTTCTAATAGCATTGAACGTGCCTTTTATTGTTTATAAATAGTGGATCAATATTTTGAACGTGTCTGGCATTAGGTCTGATTTGTTACTTTGAATCAGATAAATCAGATAAACTTATCTTATTAATAGTTTTTCCCATGTATATTTTGTTCTCTAAATGAAACGTGTGCGTCAGTTGTTCTTACACTTGGAAAGAGCTAAATGTGAGCCTTGGCCTGCCTGTAAATCCTTTATTATGAAAAAACCATGATCTGTATTTCAGTCTTTTTTTGGCCATAACAACTATCACGAACGGCAGAGTTGATTTCTGCTTTGTGGGTGGGGTCCATATGTCGATTTAATATTGGCTGAGGGGACAGGATGTCAGGGTGAAAGAAATGTCAGACCATGTGATAATGGCCTTTAGTTAACCTTGCAGGGAGTGAAACTGTTTTTACCCTTCTTCAGTCTGAAACAAAACGGAGTGGAAGCTGTAACATCAGGATATGCTTGAAAGATTATAGGTCTGACTGGGAGGGGTGAAGTCATCCTTTGTACTTGCAATTGTAAACAGTGTATTCCAAAATGGTTTTTTTTAAAACACTAATAAATTAAAAGCTGTATTTGTAATGTAGCATGTTTTTCAGTGTGTGATTTAGAACATGAGTGGGAGGTTTACATTTGTTGATTATGCACTGTGTATCTTAGTAAATGTTTTGCTGACTGAATATTTGCAGTAGAAAGTTTGCAATAAAGATGCCAAGACAAGCCAGGATCCACTAGACCAATCCAGGGGTGGAAAAATGTTCAGAACAGCACTGAATGCTAACATACTTTGAACAGGGGACATCTCCTAAAACACTACATTATATGCTCAAGTACCCACATTCTACTGGTGAATTATTTGCTTTCACTCAAGGGCAATATATATTATATAAACTGTAAATTCAAGGTGATTAAATCTGGTCTTGAACTATCTTCAAACCAGGTTTTGCTCCTTTGTGTCTTTGCAATGTACATGCAAAAGGAAAATAAAATATTATAATACCATGTACTATTATTATACCATGAAGATCTATTTCCAACATTAATGATAATACAACATTGACTATTTTTATATGTCTTGCTTTGTTCTCTAGTTGGCTGCCGACTGTTCATGAAGCAGCTATAGATTTAGATAATACAAAATGTGGAGATTAAGTTCTGACAAAAGACTATCACAAAAGACATACATCAATGTCTTTTTGGTTCAATAAACTGAATTCATGAGAGCTATAGGCTAAAATAATTTTCTGGTCTATGGTCATTGCAACCCTTTTTGGGAAGTTGAAACTACACTACTTACACTTCATAATAAATGCTGCCATCTTGCGGCTAGTGCTTTGAACAGCAGCTGGGTTTTCCAAGAATACGTAGCCAAATCTTCAGTAGTTAGCTGTGCTCTAAGGCTGGTTCGCAAATCTTTATTCAGTTTTGAGTGGTTTTTACAGGAAAAAGATAAGAATACTGTAGAGAGGGAGGCCATGCAGGCGAGCGATTGCACCATCTCTGACTTACGACCGGGCCTGTGAATGAACTGAGGCGAGACCAGGGTCCTGGTGGCCTCCTCTCAGGAGGTCAGAATGAATAGGAGCAAAGCACGGAAACCTTTTTCCACCACGCAGCACGCAAATAGACAGGAAGTAGGCCTATCGCATTATCTTGCCAGTAACCTATAAAAACGATATATATAGAGTGTTAATGCATGGATGAGTTGTATGAAGAAAGCATCCAGGGAGGATGGGGAGACTGAAGACCATTATGAGGCCCAGGTTTTATAGTCAGATGTGGTGTTCTTATTCTGGTTATTCACAGTCATTCAATGTTCTGAGATGGGGGGGGGGCAAATGTGGTTCCTGGAGGGCTGTGGGATTCCTGTTTTTCATTTCCCGATAGTGATCCAGTATGCTTAATTAAACGTATGTCTTTAGGTCTGTGCATTTTTTGAAATTTTATAAAGAAGTCTTGATTGGATGATTTAATAATGTTTGATGCATACGTGTGTGTGTGCCCACTAGTGTGTGTGCGTGCCCGTGTGCGCACGCGCTGAGTGCCACAGAGAGCAGCAAGGTGTGACATTTTTTGTCACTGGTATGACTTGGCTGGGAATTGAATGCCAAAACTACCAGCAGTTGGAGGGTACATGCTAATCCATGAGGCTAAAATTAGGCTGACCTTACATTCCGCCTGTAGCATATCACTGCATGTTCCCTGAAACTATGATGGCGGTGTATCAAAGCTCACTCATCTACACTCATCACACTCGTCTACCTTACGCTCACATTACCCATACAGGTATTGCTGTCTGCTCTAATGAGCCAAGCACGGTACAGTGAATTAAAAAAAAAACTTTACTTTTAAATAAAAAAATGTATTTGTATTTGTAAATGTTTGAGACCAAAGAATCCCCTGTTGATTTTATTAAGAGCAAAGAAAAAATAAGGCATCAGAACTAAGTCAGGGTCATCTGAAACTTTGCTTCATATTCTCAGAGATAAAACAGCTACTGTCTCTACCTGGTACTATTGCAGGCACTGGAAGGGTATCCAAGTGTTTTGCCAGATAATTTCCCTGTACGCCCGGATCCTTGGATGCCACACTTGTGAACTTTACAAAACATGCGGATATCACTTCGGTGCTGAGCAGAGAAAAGTTAAAGTCAAGACAAAGTGTATGGTGATTTCAGGCATGCATCAATTATTACAATTATATTCTTTGACAATGCTCTGGTCATATGGTTATTATTTAGTCAATAATAATAATAATAATAATAATAATAATAATAATAATAATGAGGATAATAATAATAATACTGTACTTCTTGATGTATTAAGCTGGTTTTATGGTGCTGGTTTTTTCTGCCCCCCTCAGAATTCCAGCCCAAGCATGGCTGGCCTTACAGTCTTTCCCAGCAGATGTTCTTCAGGTTGCCAGATATGAACAGAATAAAACTGGACAAACATGATGGGGTTGGAGGCTGTGATCACGAAAAGGGCGAGCATTTGCAAACACAGACTGGGGGTGGGGAGGGTGTTGCTGGAGAGATTGCAGAGCCGAATGGAGGACAACTAGATCAAAAACTGTCTCAATGACGGATGTCTGCCCACCCTAGATGATCTGTTGGTAACCTGATGGTAGAGCGCAGTTGGCGCTGCTTGACTGTGGCGTCATATGTCTGCAGTTGGTTTTTCAAGCGCGCAGTATAAGGCTCACGGTCACGCCAGGTGATCCCGCAGAGGCGTCAGTTGTGGAATTCTTCAAGCGTCTTGATAGGTGGTCCAGTGCTGTCGTACAGACTGCCTGGTACATTGCTGTCTCGGTTTGAAGGCGTAGGCTTTTATTTTGAGACTTTCTTCCCCAGTTTTCCAGAAACAGCTGACTCTTGCCTGATCTGGTCCTGCATTTCACAGTTGTTCATGCGGTCCTCGGAAAGGATGTGTCCAAGGTGTCTGAATGATGAGACTGTTGGCTCATCAGTGGTGAAGATGGCAAAATACTTTGGTCAGTTCAGTGTTTACCAAGAGTCTCATCTCCATGTTAGCCTGTACATCAGCTGTAAGGTAGACTGCAGGGCATCTAGTGTGTGTACCAGAAAGCATTACATTACATTACAGGCATTCAGCAGATGCTCTTATCCAGAGCAACTTACACAACAGTCTACATAGTATTTACATTGAATCAATTTATATAGATGGACATATTTATATTACTGTTTTTCAGGAATTTTACACAAGCTTGGATTTCCAAGCAGGTTGGTGGGAGGTCACACACACACACACACATACACACACACAGTTCACAGGTCTTGCTGAGTGTTTTGAGAATAGGAGGACAGAGAGACAGTTTGTTGGAATTTAAATTCACAACCAATGTTCTTTCCATTGACACTGGATCAGCTTAATACTTAACATCTCTTAGAACTATTTTTATGGAACAGTAAGACGTATACCATTCATTTGTGCATCACTTTTTTGGGACTGAGCCATACTCCAGCTTTATTTGTAGCTATATGTGAATTTTTTTGTTATGAAAAAAAAACAAAAAAAACATGCGTGTTTATATTTGGTGATTTATGAAATCTTTTTCAAAAAATTAAAACTGAAAATTCATTGAGAAAATTGCATCTAAATTGCACCATGAAAACGGATAATCACCAGCACAACTTTGTTTATTTCCGGAACATGATTAACGTTGCCATTTCAGGGTTTTGTAGTCTGAGACACTATTTTTCGTGGTTTCGGAGGACTACATGAGATTCCATGGAAATGGTAGGACCATATAAAAGGGTTTAAAAAAATTTTTTAAACCAATGGACCTGGGCCGTGGGGTGATGCCATAGATGCTGCAGCAGCGAAATCTTAGCGGAGAGCAGTTCGAGTCCCATAATGCACCACAGACGGTGGCACTTCGGAGATGGAATGCTGTTGCTGTCATCCGAGCCTCAGCTGAGAAACTTTCGCAGATCATGAGTACGGCGCTGCTTCATTAATACGCCAAAACAGGTACACGATCGCTGTCCGAAAGGTCTGCGCATGTGGGGGAACTTTTCCGTTTCGTTTCGAGTTCAAGCTTGAAAGTGGCAGTTGAGTACTTCCTAGTGCGTAGAATCTCGTTTTTTTTTTGTTTTGACTGATTGGGCCTCCTGAAATTCGCAGGTAGCTGGCAGCTCGCAAAGCCGAACTAGTTAACGTCTGCAAACTGTGCCTCCGAAATAGCTTGCGAAATAGCGACCTTGCTGACTAGCGTTATTTATCATGAAGAGATGCAACAGTTGCATAGCTGATATAGCTAACTGGCTACTGGCTAACAAAGGTCGCTTGGTATTTAGCCAGTTAGCAAATTAGCAAGCTTGCGCTACCTACGGGTGTTTTCAGAAGTAGCGAAACGGTTCACTCGGCAAACAAGGTATTGTAACAACAATCGATTTTACTTAGGCTTATATTTAGCTAGCTAGCTACACCGGTACTAATTTGTTGACGTTAGACGTACTAGCTTGCTGTAACAAGGCAATTACTTGTCATATCTCAGTGCGATTCAATTGTGATGCTGGTTAGCTAATGTTACACATTGTAAACTAACTAGGTAGCTTGATAGCATCACGCAAGTTGGCTAGATTTATGCATGTGTTTTAACAGCAATTCGCTTATAATATCAAAACGATTGGATCTGAAAATACAGACAGCAGCAGGCCTCGATGGTTTCAGTTGGCCTAACGATTCGATTCCAAATCAGAGTATGGTTGTTCCGTGTGTTAACTGTCTAGCAGACTACTGCAGGGGAGATAGTCTAACGTTAGCTACAACGTCCTGGAGTTTGTCGCCGTGCGATCGTACTTGATGTGCCACAACACAAACAAGTACATAGCGGCGAGTGAGTAATGTTGGCGCAAGGTTGACGTTACCGAATCCTGCGATCCCGATGGTTATGTTCTGAAACTTTATTAACGTTCGCTAGCTTGATAACGTAGCTAAGTTAGCAAATCACTCTCACTGTAAATAGCAAGCTTATTCACGAACAAACTATTTTGATCATTTAGATTTAGCTATTGTGAGTGCTGTTCAGTCTGGTAGCCACCTGAATACAGCGTACTTCTTTGGTAAAGGTGGCAAATGGAAACATTTATTGTCTGTTTTTCTCCAGCTGACTACAAGTTAGCTAGCTGTTGCATGCGATATTTCTTCAAGATGCTTTGTGTGAGCTGATTTTGACGTTAGTGGTCGTTAACGCCCAAAAATTTTGAATAACAATCGATCAACCTGTTAGTAAAGTGTGTGTATTTATTTAGCTAGGTGTCAAAATTGTGTTGTCACCTAACCAACAGATTCTCACCAAAATCATTTTTTCTATTATTTGCACGATTTACATTTCCCATTTTTTTAAATTACGTTAATGCGATGATGATATTCTAAGCATTACAGCTACATATGTTACTAGCTATCACGATAATGTAATGTGACGTGTACCTATGCTTGCTATATGGAAATACGTTAGTACCTGGATATGAGTTAAATAGAAATGCGAACTGTTGTTAAAACGGGCAAATAAGTTTGATGTAACTTCGTGCCTTGACCTAACTAAGGCCGGCTAATGGAAGGCCATAGACCTGTGCGCATTCCTGCACGCAGGCCTCCACCTGGCTGGTACATTCTGTTTGGTGGGGTGTTCGTTTGCATACCACACCCCCTCAGGCTCCGCCCCTCTCTCAGCAGGTCCTTGGCTGCCTCTGTGCCAGTGGAGAAGGATGAGCATGGAGGAGAAGCTGGAGGGCATGTTGCTGAAGTGCAGCGGGGTGGTGGGGCTGCACCCCTCCTCCAGGGTCCTGGGCCCCGCTGGCGAAGAGGGGAGGCGAGGGGGAGGGGGTTTAGTAGAGTTGTCTTTGGGCGAGCGGGTGCTGGCCCATCACGCCCTGCTGGTGGAGGACGAGGATGATGAAGATGAGGATGACGAGGAAAGTGTCCTGGCCCCGCACCACCTCGTCCCGCAGGGCGAGCTGATGGTCCAGGAGGAGACTGTGAGGAACGATGGGGAGGAGGAGCCTGACGCAGAGCTTCGGAGGGACCTCCCCCACAGGATGCCGTACCCCCTCAACCTGCCTGTGAGTCCTGGGTGGCAGCTAGTAATGTGGGAGAGAGATTGCTAGTAATGGGGGAGAGAGATTGCACAAAATGCGTAATTGTTGAAGCTACAGTATGCGGTCAGTCACTGACTTATTGACCAATCAAAGAAGTTTTGCTCTCGCAAAAACGCAAAAACAAATTGGTATGTGAAATAGTTCAGCATCGCAAGAAACAAATTTTACATTGTGCTGATGACTGTGAGTCATGGATTTAGGGATTTTCACTGTTCTAGCAAACTAGTTACCTTGCAATTTGTGTTAGTTAGATTTTAGTTTGTTTTTAAATAGCAATGTATGGTCATATAACATGTCACAATGTCCCATCTTGCACATTTCAACCGTGGTAGCACTGCTTTTCAGACTAGACTGACGGTTTGAGCACTGGGTAGGTCGCTGTCAATGTCGGCATTGGGTCTATAAAGCAATACAGTGGTTTCATACGGGAGGACATCTGCACATGAGGGATTGCCAGCGGTATAATGGAGTATAGAGCTACATATTGATAGTACATTTCTTTTCATCCAGCTTTTTGCATCTCGGTTTGGGTTTATTGACCGCTAACGTTTAGAGGCGAGGCCAGCTCGTCGCGTGGCGCTTCCCCCAGTTTCCTGCTGAAAGTGTGGGAGCTGAGCTCAGCAGCGGTGCCTGGTCTTCCGCAGGTGAGCGTCAAGCAGGAGCTGCGGCTGCCGGACGCAGCGGCGGGGCTGAAGAGGGAGAAGGAGAGGAGGCCGAGGGAGCTCTCAGACTGCCTCAAGAAAAAGAAAAGGAAGCAGCGCTCTCCCGCAAAGGTACGCTACACGCTACACTATGCACCAGGGGTATGCCTCCTGCCCGCAGGCCCAGGAGAGAACGCTGTCTCTGCGGTGGGCTCGGAGGTCCCGCGTCTGGCCTGGCCAGATTGCAGGGAACCCTGTTTGGCGCTCATATAAGAATAGGGCTCCGCTTCATTTTGATATTACGGGAATTTTTTTATATAAAGTTAATGTTACTGCCTGTATAGATGCTTGGAGCTCACTGGGAGGAGTCTCATATTAACCCATAATGTGGTTTGTTTTTTAAATTCCCTTTCATATGTATATTCCTGTGAAATATTAATGTTTAGGAATGCAAGATAAAACCGCACATGCAGAGTGTTGTTGTTTTGTCTGGAGGGTGTAGAGTGCGTGATTTACGTGGCTTGCTTCTCCAGATCCTCACCATTAACGAAGACGGGTCCCTGGGCCTCCAGACCTCCAAGTCTCACGTGTGCGAGCACTGCAGCGCCGCCTTCCGAACCAACTACCACCTGCAGAGGCACGTCTTCATCCACACCGGTGAGCCTCCTTTCGCTGGCCGCCTTTTCGCGCGCGGTCGGCCTGCGCAGCTGCCCCTCCCCCTCATTTTTCACTCTCCTCTTGATGAGCAAACAATGAATAATAGCTGCTTTTTTTCCTTTTTTGGTCAGTATTTGTGAAAGAGACCCTAAGGACGCTGCATATAATCGCAGGTTATTTACTGATGTTGTTAGTATTCCTACCAGTAAAGTGTGAGCGAGTGCAAATCTTCTGTGTTATTTCCTTGTGATTTAGTTCCATACGGTCCTGGAGGGGAGAGAGGGTTTGTTTTAATTATTCTCATATCCTCATATTAATCCTGTACATGAACTGAGGAATAAGGACAAGCCACTGTAATGGTTTCTTTATGATGTCCCGGCTCTATCTCTGTTTCTTCTCATTCTGTTTCACGCTGCTTAAAGCACTTTTGAACTGTTTTTAATGTGCATGTGCACATTCAGTCTCCCTTCCTTCTCTCATTCAGGTGAGAAGCCCTTTCAGTGTAATCAGTGTGATATGCGCTTCATTCAGAAGTATCTCCTCCAGCGGCATGAGAAGATCCACACAGGTAAGACCGAACTGAACAAGCACAGTCCCAAATTACATGAAAGAATTTAGGAAAATGCATGTGCAGAAATTGTTTGGAACATAGCCCGTTTAGTTTCTTTGAAACGTATCGCTGAGAGTTGAGTTCTAAGTAAGCAAATAGATTTTTTTTAGCATAACTTTAACATAACTACAAGGGATGGTGATTTTAAGTTATTTCACAAATTGAGTGATCGCATAATGTGCTCGATTCCAAATCGATTCCTAGAACGGGGATTCCTACAACGGCTTGACTGAATACTCAATTCTGATTGCCTGGGATGTGTGCTACCAACACACAGTTGTACATACATAGCCTTTATTAGAATGTAAAAAAGATCACGTAGTCACGTATCCATTGAGTCATCTATCAATCCATTACTCGTAACCGTCCCTACTTGATACACATAGCTGGAGAAGCCTAGGTCGTTATGTCACTGGAATGCTAGCTAATGCCTGCTGTTTTTGAAACATCTAAAGGGCAACAAACCAACTAGATAGCAGCTAGGTAGCCATCCTGAGAATGACGGTATATACATCTGTCATTCTGTTGAGGCCGCTCTCTGTCATTTAAAGCAATAAACTTTATCTAAATACAACAAACTCTATGGGTTTTGGCTAATTTCCTAACTAGCTACAGCTTGAATAGCTATTTATGTAGCTGCTTGCCAAGTGTGTCTCTACGGTCATGTCATTGGAGGGCAATTTAACATTGCAGTTGATATTTAGCCACTCAGGATTTTCAGAGAACACTGCCAGCATAAGAATGATGGTCTATTATAGCAAGAAAGTTTAGTAAGGAAGATTTAGTGGATTCTTCTGGTCAAACTCCTGTGAGCAAATGTAAATAAGTATTATGTAAATTGCCTGCTCTACTTTGAAATGTAAATACTGCACTTGAAAGCTAACATATTGCTATATACCAACCTAATTGTTTTTTACAGTCAGGCCCAGAATTAGCATCCTTGATGAAAATGAATAAAAAAAGCGTAAAATAAACAACACAGACAAGATATCTTATGCTGAAAAGTATGAGAAAACCATATACTTGTTTTCTAATACAATTGTTTAAAAAATTTGAGTGATGCACTTTTTTAAAAAAATGTAGGGGTCAAAATTATTGCTAATTTTAAAGTTTGTTTAAAGTAAAATCGGTTTAATCTTTGATAAAACATATTTGTGTTATCTCGGAGCAGTACCAACCAAAGAGAGAGACAAAATGTTTTTGTAAGTGTTGATAGTTTTATTCATTTATTAAATGATGTATGTATTTTGTAATGACATATTCTATTAAGTCAGATGGTTTTGGTTGAAGTAGATATTGTCCATTGATGATAAATGATATCTGCAGGGCTGAAGGAGAAGCATAAGCAGGTCATAAGAAGATCAGGAGAAGCAGAAAATAATTAAATAAATAATTGGGCCTTTATTGTTTGAAGATTGATTTGAATTTCATGCTGATGTTTGCATAGTGAGTCTGAAGTTATTTCTGTAGGGAAATCTAAATATTGCCAAACCCTGTTCCTGTTTCTCAGTGATGGCAGTGATGGTATGCAGACTGGTGTATAGGCCTTGTGCAGTGGAACTAGGTTCACTATGTGAAAACAATGGGCGAAAACATGTTTAGGCACGTGATATTGCGAGAAATGGAAACCTGGTTAAAGTGTTTCGTTTTGAGTCATCAGGCATTTTTTTTCCAAGTGGCCTTTGAAAGCTTTATGATAGAGACCTTTGATCCGGTACGGCTTCCTGGAGCCAGTTCATGAAAGCATCCGTTATTACTTCTTGTCAACGAAGAGCCTGTCAGGTGATGCTTGGTTCCTCAGCCTGAGAGAAGGTTTCAGCGGTGGGCCTGGTCTCTTGGTGAAGTGTCGCTGTTGTTCTTTTCCTGCTGGTTAAGGTGAGAAACCCTTCCGCTGTGACGAGTGCGGGATGAGGTTCATCCAGAAGTACCACATGCAGAGACACAAGCGGACCCACAGCGGGGAGAAGCCCTATCAGTGCGATTACTGCCACCAGGTACCCACCAGGTTTCTGCTCAAGGTCTTGCTGGCGGAGCTGACCCCAAGGCAGAGTTTGAGTTGAAAATCACTGTGACCGTTTCAACCCGGTCAGTAGAAAAGAGGGAAAAGGACATTCCTGTACACGAGTGCAGAAACTGTACAGCAGTGCGTGCATTTTCCTGTGCCTCATTCATCAGAATCTCTAAACTAGTTCCATCCCAAACTGTGCGTAACATGGCGCGTTTCCTGAACACGTTCTACCGTCACGTACACTTCAGAGTGCATAGAGAAATTGAGGGTACTGTAGGGAGGATTAGTGACCCTATAAATATATACATTTTCAATCTACACTGGTGCTGAAATTGTGCAGCACTGTAATTCAGTGGGGACAGATGCATTTCAGTCTTGTGTTTAAAATAGTGTACATGCATGTAATGCATATAAAAGAACAGTCATTCTCTGGTCTGTATACACACATTGTGTGTTGTTAATGCTGTGCAGATACATGCTGTTTTGTAAAGTGTATGTGCATGCACTCGTTCACACATTCTGTCCCCCCTCCCCAGTACTTCTCCAGGACGGACCGGGTCCTGAAGCACAAGCGCATGTGTCACGAGAACCCGGTGGGCCGGGGCGGCCGGGCCGGAGCCAGAGACGGGCTGCTGGGAGCCGAGGACAGCCTGGGCTTCCCCTTCCCCCCCAAAGAGTGCTCCCCCGCCGCCATGCCCCCAAAGAAGAAGCGCCAGCGAGCCGGCGAGAAGCCCCGCCTGGAGAAGGAGAGGGGGGACGCCAGGCCCTGCAAAAACGAGTGCCTGCCGCTGTTCGTCGCGGGCCCCGCCCACGTCCCGCCCGCCGTCTCCAAGGTGAAGGACGAGTACGTGGTGGCGGAGTACGCGGTGGAGCTCCCAGAGCCCACGCTGGCGGGGGGGCTGTCCGGGGCGGGGTCGCCCGAGGAGGCCCACCCCCCGAAGCTGGTCCTGAAGAAGGTGACGGGCAAGCGGAGCCAGAAGCAGCGGGCCGAGCCCCCGGGGAGCCTCTCCCCGCTGGCCGCCTTCGAGGACGGCAAGGCGGGCCGCTTCGCCTTCGAGCTGGTGGACAAGCAGGGCCTGCTGGACGTGGCGGCGCACGCGGAGCTGGACCCCGTGGACGGTGGCCTGCAGGGCGGGCCCAGCAAGCCTGCCGCCAGCAGCACCAACTACGACGACGCCGTGCAGTTCCTGAAGAAGAAGCGCTACCTGCAGGCGGCCGCCGCCTCCGCCGTCGCCGAGGCGACCCCCGGCGGGGGGCGGGACTACGCCCTGAGCGTGGGGGCGGCGTCCTCGCAGCCCGCCGTCACCCAGGCGGCCGTGGCCAGCGTCATGGACGAGGACGACGCCGTTCCCGCCGCCATCTTGGACGGGCACCAGACGCTGAGCGTGGAGATCAAGCCCGGCCACGAGCGCCACAGCGTTCTGCCCGACGAGGTCCTCCAGACCCTGCTGGACCACTACTCCAACAAGGCCAACGGCCAGCCCGACATCTCCTTCAGCGTGGCCGACACCGAGGTCACCTCCAGCGTGTCCATCAACTCCTCCGACGTGCCCGAGTCGGGGCCCTCGGAGGCCCTGGGCCCCGGGCTGCAGGCGCCCCCTGCTGAGAAGGCCAGCATGCTGCAGGAGTACTCCAAGTTCCTCCAGCAGGCGCTGGAGAGGACCAGCCAGAACGACGCCTTCCTGAACAACCAGAGCCTGGCCTTCGTGACCGAGACCCAGGCCCTGTTTCCCGCCGCGGAGAAGCAGTACGCCCCCGCCGGGCGCCTGCGGGCGGGGCTGGGCTCCCCGCTCAGGTCCCCCCTGGACAAGTCGCACTTCGGCCTCCTCGTCGGGGACGGCCAGCACCCCTTCTCCTTCTCGGGGGACGAGGCGAACCCCGCCTCCGTCTCGCCCACCGAGGACTTCCTGGAGCAGGTCACAGCGGCCAAGAAGGCCGATGCCGCGGTGGTGGCGGCGGCCGTCCACCCGTCCTTCCAGATGGGCGGCTTCGAGCAGAACTTCCGGTCCCCGCTCCAGACCTCCAGGTCCGGGATCGCCTCCCAGTTCAGCATCGTCAACGGGCAGCTGAGTCTGCGGGGCCAGGGGGGTGGAGCCTCCGACTTCCCAGAATTCTCCTTGGTCAGCGTGACTGAGTCCAGAACTCAACTGACCTCATCACCAGATGCCACAAGCAGTCAGACTTTTGGATGAAGGGGCGCAACCATCCGTATTCAAGGTCCTGTCAAAAAAAGCACTTTATATTCCTTTTGTTTGTGGTCTCCCAGCCTAGGTTGCACTGTAGGGGTGGTTCACTGTTCAATACATTATAGTTTGAGATATCATCTCTTCTGTTTTCCTGTCTTTTCTTTTTCTTTTTCTTTTGATCACATTTACAGTTTAAATATTCACACATATATATATAAAATATATCTTTCATGTTATGGTAAGCAACAAATTGAAAACAAGGAATACAAATTTATTGTCATTTGTAGTTCAGTACCTTCTTAGATTTTTAGAATATATTTATCTTTGTCGTTGTAGAATGTGATTTAAAACAAAACGTTTTTTGATGATGTGTGAAAAAGAAGCAGGTATCAGTCTTACCTCATAGCTGGCCAATACGCCCACACCCTGTCCTTTGAACATTTATTTGACAATCATTATGAGATGCGGTTGTTTATTGAATGGCAGAGAGTTCATAGCTAGACCACATTGATATTCTGACCCACTGGCTTTGTAGGAGTATGTAAATGTTTTGCATTTGCAAACCGCCACTGCATCAAGCTAACGGTAATGGTGCAGGGTCTTTTCTTTCCGGTCAGGGAGAAGGCTAAAGTTGTCATTTACCTGTGGCTGGTGTTTATATGTGCTTTTTTAGAGCCTGTCTTCATCCTTCTACCGTCCTCTTTTCATAATCTGATGAAAGGGACCTTTGCATTGCGTTATTGGTTGCCATGGAGAACACGGTTTTGTTATTTAGCTCTCATCAACATTTCACTGCCAGCCCTCGCTATTGCGTAAACACAGGACTGCAGGTGGGTGATGTCAGGTTTAAACAGCACTGCTAATGCACAGCAGTTTGGGCCTCGCTATAAGCTGGTACAAACGAGCCATTTCCACTGATCACTGGTCTCCTTCCATTACAAAATGGAGCCTCTATGTGTATCTGCTGAAAGTGGTGGGGGAAGAGGCTTCACAAACCCCGTAATGAGAGGACATGGTGTGCTGTTGGTCACTGGCTCATATTAAGAAGACTTTGCTGTCCTTGGAAAAGACAAGTTTTATTTTTCCAAGTCACACATTGTGGCCAAAATTAAAAATAGACATGACATGATGAAAGTAGCCACTGGAAAGACATGACATGATGCGTTGAGGCGTTCTTGAGACCGGACTTTCCCATTGCCATTTACTTGTATGTTCAGAAGATAGGTGGGAGGCAAACCACAGTAACTGTGAGAGGAAGTTGTTGTACTCTCATTTGGATAATCTAGCAAGTTGGCTTGCACTCTGAATTCTGAAGCTGCTAAAATTAAGTTGTTTTACACAAGCGCAAATGTTTGAAAAATAATTTTTTATCATTTCCCCCAGCACAGATAATGATAAATTGTTTGATTTGGTAAAGAAAGGTTCCGTTTGATGTTATTGATTCCTTTTCCTAATCACAATTCGGTGATGCACACAATTTTATGCGCTAAAATTTTGTGTTTATTGGTACAGTACTGAGTTTAAAAAAAAACTGATTTGTATCAAGAAGTGATAATGAAATAAATTGCTACTCAAACTAAGAGTAGCTATATTTGCACTTTGAACCATTGTAATCAGAAATTAGTTTTTGGACATTGTCCTAATACACTGGGCTGATTTGTGGACATTTGATGCCTTTTTAAAATGATGCCAAACTTTCATTTAATTGACTTTTGGAAATGTGATAGCGACCTGACTAATGTTTTATACTCTTTTGAACGATTGGCACTGATATGTCAAAGGAAGTTGGGCTGAAGAACAAGATTGTAATCGAGTTTTATGAAATATCATGTCAAGTTTTTCCTTTGTTTTACGCTTTGCTTGCTGAAATATATTAATTTTCATATCCTGTCAAGTGCATTTCAGTCTTAAATCGCTTGCATTGCACAATGATATTGTTTTATCTTCTGAAGAAAATAGTTTATTTTTTAATTTAATAATGTAGTTGTTGCTTAATCAGTGCCTTTACGTACCTGTAAACTCCCTTTGATGCTCTTATTGGAGCTGTTAAATCTGGGGCGAGGAGACCCATAATACGCACTTTCCAGATAGACTGGCTGCCAGCATTGGGCTTAAGCCCTTTTCCATTTCATTCACCAGAATTTTTGTCTTAATGGAAGTTTAATCTCTTCATGTGTTTTGGATTTTGGAATGACTGTTTATATTTAAAGCACTTTTTACACCATCACCGATCATGTCTTTTTGGATTAAGACTTTCACTGGACTGCAGCAGTTTGTGGTGTTGGAAAAAATCTATAAATATTTTTATTTCCCCCCAATGACCTAAAGGTATTATGGCCTATGTTAAAAAAAGGTGAAAAATAGTGATAGGGTTAAATTCTTTGTTTCTTGCAGAATGGTTGGTCAAGCATAATAGAATAAAATGCCACAAAAGAAAGATTTTTTTTCTTGGTTTCAAATAGGTTGTTTTACATATATTTTATGTCCATATCTGCATATGTTTGTCATATTCTTAACAACTGTAATCCATGCTTTAGACTTCTGATGCGCGCAATGTATTCTGGGTACAGAAATGGGTGGAGAGTTTAGGTTACTCGTTATACTCAATGCAAAACTCAAGGTGTGATTTAATAAGTGTAGGCTATATGCTTTTTAAAATTGTTAGGTATTGTTACATTTTTATTGTATTTGTACATATAGAAGAGTATTTATTGCAAATATAGCAAAATAAATAAACCTCAATCTCAGTCAAGTAAAAACGGATTCAGAGATGAAATGTTTTGATCATTGTTACTCTTAAGCTATCCCTGGTCAGAAGTTGAGAGGCAGTTTTACCACCTGTTGGTGTTTTGCTTTGAGATATTTGTACAGACGTCGTCCCCAAATTTGTAAGGTTTCTACAGAATTCAGCTATTCTATGATCATCATTTTCCAAATATCAGTCTTACCCCTCGCAATGTTTGTATACCATAGCTAGTGCAAGCCAGTCTTTGACTATTTTTTTTGTTCTTAAATCTCTTCAGACAATCAAGAGAGAACTTGCCTCAGCAGCTCCACCATTTCTCTTTACACACATTCCTTTTCTTTTTTGTGCATTTTATGCGGAAGCCTGTGTATGCTGTAAATACATTTTTGTATTTGGAGTCGTATGTATAACTTCTGTTGCTGTAAATACAAAACATGTAGTTCTGCCATTTATTTGACCTTGTTTTCAGTTGGCAATAATGTGCTGTACCATGTGAGTAACTGGAGTCTAGCAGAAATAACTGTGCAGTGATTTGCCTGTTTGATTAATTTAGCAAAACTGAAAAGTAAATACAAATAACTGAAAAAATGCAATACTTCAGTTGTTTGATCGGTGCTGCATTTTAATAAAACAATGCAATATTTTGGGATTGCTTGGAGTTCTCCAAATCTAAACCTGTGACCTCTCCAGTTGAGTACATTATTGCAGTCATTCTGTTTTATTATTCAATATTTTTACATTGAGTCGGTAATCAATGAAATGTTAATATTTTTCTATGGGAACCTGAATAATCTGGAGAGGAAATTGGGACATGTAGTTCATAACAGAAATGAGAGGACAATTAACTAATGTTATTACTCTGAGTATGTCTGAATATTACATCTTAAATTACCAAGTTCTGCAAAAAAAAAAAAAACAGAAAAACAATGGTTGGAGGCTATTGATGAAAAACAAATTCAAATTTGATTTGCATGTCCTCCTTTATGTCATTTTTAGTACACTGGGTATATTTTTATATGTAATGTAAGCCTTTTATTGTAGATGATGCATTTTGGTAGAGGACAATTAACTTTCATGCAATATTACGCATACATTTTGTCAAAATCTAATTTTATTGGCTGTCGTTGGTTTTTGATCGTGTCTTACTTGCAATTGTGTAATGATTTGTCCCTAAAATACATGTGATTTACAGTATGCTTGCTGACTCGTCTTTGTGTACTTTTTAAAATTACTTTTAAATGCTGTCCCCAAAAATGACACCCTTAGTTTCTGTGAGATTTAACCAGTTTTATTTGTTATTCCTGTCACATAGCTTCAGCAAGTGTGACTGCGACTATTGAATCAGTGAAAAATTTGGCACTCTTAGGACGTTATACCTTTTATTTGATTTTATAGCCTCAGAGGGGATTTTGGCTGTTCTACTTGCTTAATGCACCCTTGGTGGGAACGTTTCATAATAGGGTGTAGCTTTGTGATGTTTTCCCAAACTAAAAGTGGTGCCAAAAATGGAGTCTTTGAGGTCTGAGGCTGTAACCTAATTAGACATCCGCCCTGTAAAATCCTGCTGAAATTTGAGTGAGTGGAATTATGTTAAAATCAAACAAACAATGACTAGGGGTGACTTCTTTTGTTTTGTTTCTGTTCTGAAAAACCTTAGAACCCAAGATCCAAAGAACATCAGTGAAAGAACAGAAGCATTAAAATAAATATTTAAAAAAAGCAGATTAAGATGGAATATATTTAGAGTGAAGCTAAATATTGCTGTTCATTACATTGTTTTAGCAGATGCTTTTATCCCAAATGACTTTCAGTGTAGGAGAAACATATGTAGTGAATTAATATCAGAAGTACCGTGTCTATTCAGTGCATAGCAGTGGCTAGTATGGCCCACAAGTGGATTTCAATCTCAAACCCAAGAAGTAGCAGTACGTAAGTTACAGATATCCTGGTATATGTTTGTGTGCTTATGAAATGGATAAACCAATCTGTGTGACAAAGACCTTGTCTGCACAAGTCGCCTTGCAAAAGTACCCATGCTAGGGCAGTTTGAACTGACCATTGACCATGTCACGCTTGAATAGAGTTCTTCAGTGGTGGTCGTGTCCAGCAGGTGTCTCCATAGCAACACTGACCAACTGGGGCTAGCTGTGTCCCCGTACAGCCGCTTTCATCAGCGCTGTCACTGACGAAACCAACTCCAAACCAACAGTTGATTGCAAACCTTCCTCGGATGATCACTCTTCAAACTGGTCAAATAAGGATAAGGATTTTCCCATTGTGTGATATGTTTAAAAGGGGTTAATGTTTTGTGCAGAGCCCAGTTATACTCACTCAACATAATTCAAACATAAAGGCTGCTGTGTGGTTCAAAAAATGAGACTTGGGAGGGGTCCCACAATGATCTTTCCCTGAAACACGGGTGTATTTTATCAGAACATCAAAAACACGTCAAACAGAAATTATTAAATGCCTTTGATCTATGGCAATTTACTTTATTTACTAGTTTTGTTTTCATCCTTTTTTGAAAAATGAAAACCTAACAGAAGCCCAGAAACAGGGATTTGTTGAGGATGCAACTTCTGACCTTTGGGTGTCATGTGAATTGACATGGTCACTGTATTTGCTCAGAGGACCCTAGTGCTTGGGGGGTGGGGGGTGGGGGGGGTGGGGGTGGGGCGGGAGAGAGATTGTTTCAGACCCGGCTCTGTGTGTTCTACAGCAGGCAACAGGAAGTCGATCCCACTGCTTCCTGTTCGCACTGATTATCCACTTCCTGCCTGGAGTCAGAGCAAAGACTTCCAAACGGGATTTGACCGCACCCTCAGACAGCCTGAAGTGAAAACAGTGTCAGGTAATGGGTCACGGGGTACGGGGAAGGGGATTTAGGATTGGGGGTAGTTACAAAATTAGAGAGGACCTGTCACTCCTCAAGCACCTCCTCCCATCAAATTACGTGCTTTTCTGGTGGGGATCTGATCTCGTATCTGAAAGGGAGCAAGGTTGTGTGCCCCCGCTCCAGGTTTTTCCAATTACACCGCTCTGCACTGACCTCACAGTGGGAACCGAGCCAGGTGGTGCAGTGGCCCAGCCCTGGGGCTCCTGGAGGTCTGGTTACCTGCCAGCAGTAATGTAGGAAACAGAGCTGCTGTGCAGATGTGTTTATGGTTTGATACGATTGTTCAGGGACCAATTGGAGAGCACTATTATGAGGTTGATCGGTCAATATGGGGGGTGGGAGGTGGTATTGGGTACTGCAGCCAAAGTTTAATCGACTTCCCCTCTTGCTGCTAACTGAATGGTGGTTTGCGACAGGTTGAAAAAAAGATTGACTTTTTACTTTGGCAAGGTGATTTTATTTATCTTTATTTGTAGGATGAGAGAGGTTTAAAAAGCACAACCTTTTTTTGGATTGTACACTTCTGGTACACAAATGCTCACAACACTGCAATAAAATAATTGTAGTTGGTACTCATCTCCAGTACTACCTGTATAGAGGCCTGAACTATGCCCTTCTGTTTTATGTGGTTAATTGAAACAAAGTGGGCAAAAAAGAGAAAAAACCCAGCTTCTGACCTCATATATTTTACACGGCTGAGTCCCTTTAACTGTGCTCCAGATTGTCAGGAAATGCAGTCAGCAGTGCACTCATGGTTTTGGGTTTAGGGTGTTAACCGGTCTCACCCACATTTTTGGATCATGAGAAAGAAACCCTTAGCTCCAGGATCATCGCTTCCTGGTCAAAATGGTGGAGCTGAGTGTACGTGCTAATAATAGCTGCCCCTATGACCACATGAAAGGATGTTGTCATTGAGTACTGCATATGACACAAGTCCTGTCACTATCCATTTTTCACCGCTAACTGCAATAATTCTCACTTTCTCAAAATGTGTAAATGTGGACCTCTTCCTTTAAATGCTCCAGATTTAAAGTTCTTTTTTTTTATTACTGTCATTTTGTCTGGCTGTCATTGCAATGGTTGAACGCAATGGAAAAACAGGACTGTCATTGCAATGGTTGAACATTATCACTACAGAAGTGAAGAGAAATAGTATAGTGCCAAATAGAAAAGGTTAGCAGTTGAAGAGAGAAATCTCAATATACAGAGAGAGAGAGAGAGATGGAACAATTGTGGGACCCTGTTTCTGGTTTTCACAAACACTGAAAGGAGTGGCCTTCTTATCTTCATATTGTTTTATGCAAAAAAAAAATGTTATGCAAGAACAAGAGCTTTGAAATTAGCTCATATGGATTACACTGCATCAGAAATTACACAAAAAAAGTTATGTTATGGTCAGATATAGCAACAGTGTGTGTGATACATGATCTTAACCTTTTGTAAAATATGCAAAGAGAAGTATTTGTTTTTGCCATTCACTTTGCTGTAGTGAAGAGTTGCATAAAGGCTGAGGAGGACAGCACTGTCAGCACCACGTGGAGGGTTAAGTGGGAGAGAGAGAATGAGAAAGCGCCTCGCCTGACCATGCGCGATCAGGAAGCCATGGTGAGTCGTGGGGGGGGGGGGGGGGGGGGGCCGGAGCGTGCGGCTTCTTGCTCTGAGAACAGCGACTTGGACGGTAGAGGCAGGGCGGTGCTCCAGAAGGGTGGCGACTTCCTTTTGGATAAACATGTCATTAATCTGAGAGAACACATTCTTTCCCATCGCAAGATAACCAACGGGGGAATGTTCTCTGTTTTAGCACACACTGTCTTCAGGTCCTGGTTCATTAATCTTCCCATTCTGACCTTCCTGTAGATTTTATAACCTGCACATCAATATGTATAGATTGAGCTTAAATTCTTCCTTAAAAATACTGAAAGTTTTTTTGTTTTCAGAATAAAATAATAAACTATTTTTTATCATTCACAGTGTGCTTCTTGGCAGGCAAGTTCAGTTGACTGAATGAGTTTGGCAGTTTTCTTGTAGCATTATTTTCCAGATCTTTTATATTTGACCACATTATAGGGAGATTACTTCAGCAGTATTATGCATTCCCCAAATGTCGCAGGAACCTCCAGGGCGCTGCTAACACGTGATGGACCAATCGACCAGTAGTTTGAGAATGAGGCTGTAGGTTGTAGGTTTGAATCCCAGCTGTGGCGCTGCCATTGTAACTTGAGCAAGGTACTTAACTTCAGTTGCTTCAGTAAAATGTCTAGCTGTGTTAACGGTCTGTTTGTATGTCAAAATGTGATCTGTGTAAACTGTGCTGGATAACAGTGTGTGCTAAACACCGTTATGTAACCTGACAGAAGTACAGCACACCCAGTTGGAGCCGAAGCCCTATGGAGGCCATCTGTGAACAACTCAGAGATATGAGGACTCTACCTCCCATTTTTACCGTGAAATGCACTCCTCCGCTTCTGGGTGAGGCCACTGAAATTTCAACAGGCAAAAAGTTTTTTGTGCGAAGGGAAACCACACACAGCGGTGACGCAAAGTGCCGAAGGTGCGGCCCGATCTGAGGACCCGTCTGCGCCTGTCCTAGGACGGTCGTGTTTGGCTGTGGACATGCCTGACCACCCAGCCACCCCCACCCACCCCCACCCAAGCCAGCGCTCACTCGGGCAAACCCACCGGACAGGACTATTGAACTTGGCCCGCCGCCCTGAGAATCCGACCAGGCCTCCAGTTCGCACGTATCTTGGCAGGGGCTGTTGTCCCGTCCCCCCACACCCCCGCACCCCGCAGGACGGTTGCATAACGAACCGATCCTAAATCAGAGGGGGTCAGCATTGGACACCCTTGGCCCAGCTGGAGCATGGTCAGGGGAGTGGTGAGTGGCAGTATATCACACCCAGACGGGAGCGTCAGCATTGGGGCCAGCAGGGCCTCAGTGAACGACAGGGGCGGGTCTGTCCAGCTCAACACCCCGATTTCTCCCCCGCACTTATCGCTCCAGTAGCTAGATGTACAACATCCCATCCCCACCCAAAACTGAAACTAAGGAGGTGTTTCGTGTGTTCAAAAACATACATTTTCAATGTACCATTAGATGATGATATTCAGTAAGACTGTTCACAATTTAAAGAATTTGAAACTCATGACATTACTTATTTACTTAACAGATCCCAAGCAACTTCATCCCCTTAGTTTTTATATGCTCTGCATTTATACAGCTGCATTTGCTATTTACTGAAGCAACTGACCTGAATGATTTATTGATTGTCAGTGGCCCAGCTAAGATTTGAACCTGTACTGCAGATTTACAAACCCAGTTCCTTATCCTCAGCATGAAACTGCCACACTCCATATAAATGAAATATGTCCTCTTCCCCCGTGTGTTATTTATTCAAAAGGAACTACAGGTAATATTCACTTTTTATTTTAGATTCCACCCAGCCAGGGCATAGTAAATAACTGAAGCTGATGACTCTAAACAAGGATACTTTTAAGAACAAATGCTAATCTTGTGTTTTTCTGACCAAGCACCTTGAATTCTTCAGGAAAGTACCTGTGATAATGAGCTGTGTTTGTGTGTGTGTGTGTGGGCGTGCATATGTATGTGGGGTTGAGGTCAGGGTCTGTGCAGGCCAGTTAAGTTCTTCCACACTGTCCTCAACAAAACCATTTTTATACGGATCTCGCTGTGTGCCTGGGGGCATTGTCATTCCGAAACAGGAAAGGGCCTTCCCCAAACTGTCGGGGAAGCACAAAATCATCCAGAATGTGATTGTATGCTGTAGCATTAAGATATGCCTTCACTGGAAGTAAGAGCCCTAGCCCAAACCATGAAAGGCTCCAGGCTGCCTCTCGTCTCCCTGTGTGACTCAGTCTTCTGAAACAGGAAACAGGAAGAGGTAAAAGTCGCTCACTTCCTTTGTTATGTTACTTCTCAGTCCTGTTTAAATCTGCCAGCCAATGGTCGAGCACACAAAACTGATGTGGGGAAAAAAGTGGAAACAGATGACAACAAACAAATTAAATTAAGCTTTACAAATAGAAAACTGACTTAGAGTTGTGTGGAGTTGTGAACCATTTCGGGGGAAAGATTCCCATCCAAGCAAGACAGGCTGGCCTTATCTGCTGTTTTGAATTCTATTTCTCAATGTCTCCATTCATTTTAAGATTCTTCAAAGCAGTCATGCAACATTTAGGGTTTATGTTAGAGAAAAGTGGTGCTTCATTTAGTTGATTCAGTGATTATAGCAATTTCATAATTTGTTATGAGCCACCCTCTTGGTATTAACTGTCATTGATCATTTCCGTAATTAGCAAGTTCAAGTAGAGAACTCGAGCATTAAAATTTTTCATTGAACATACTGGCTAATTTCCACTGAAAAGAAGATCAAGTGCCATTTTTGAAATCAGTTTTTGGATGCTTGTTGAGCATTTCCAGCAGATGGCATGAAACCTAAGAAAGCAAATGTAAGGCATTCTTTTTACGTTTGGCAAACATGAACAAAACATCAACTCATTTACAGCTACATGTTAACATGATGATTACCATTTTGCTGTTTTAATTTGAAAAATTGGAACCCAAGAGCCATTGGTCACACTCAAGTGCTGCTGTTGACATTTTTATTTTTTACATTTTTATTGTTCATTCATTCATGCACATGCTTGTGGCTGCTATGAAATGCCAGTCCCCACGTCCACTATGCACATTCCAGAATGTGTCTGGACAGCTGTTGCAAATGTGCTCAATAAAAGCCCAAGCTCAGCTGGGACGTGACCTCACAACCTCCTCCAAGGAGGGCCCAGAGCCCCAACCCCCAGCCGCACACAGCTGCCTGAGACACAGGTGTGGAGTATGGGGCCAGGGTGGGGCATCGGGCCTGTTGGGCGTGGCTTCAGTTTGTCAGCAGTGCTCTTTCTGGAAGGGAGCAGGAGAGGAGCTTGGCCTGACTGGGCTGAGCTGGGCTGTGTGTAAAAAGTCATTTTGAAAATATTCTCATATTTTTATTTTGTTATTGGGGCGATATAGCTCAGGAGGTAAGAGCGTTTGTCTGGCAGTCGGAGGGCTGCCAGTTCGATCCCCCGCCCTGGGCGTGTCGAAGTGTCCCTGAGCAAGACCCCTAACCCCTAATTGCTCCCAATGAGCTGATTGGTACCTTGCATGGCAGCCTTTCACCGTTGGTGTGTGAGTGTGTGTGAATGGGTGAACGACAGGCATCAATTGTAAAGCACTTTGGATAAAAGCACTATATAAATGCAGTCCATTTACCATCACCATTTGTTACATATTTTTGTGAAAATAAAGAAAGGATTCACTCGGGGGAAAAAAAAGAAAACAAGAGCTCAAAAGGAAGAGAAGGCACAATCTTTTTTTTTCATGTCAAAATTGCTTTATATTTGAAATACTACAGCTATTGTTTACAAACACAATAGAGAATTGCACTATGGGATTCTTGGCTCTTGGCTCCAAATTGTACCTTTTGAACTTCCCCAGAGGACATTGGGTCATGACTGCTGCATTTGTTAATATGCAGAGGTAATATTTATCGGCTTCATACAAAGTATTTTTCATATATTTATTATTTACTAACTGTAATGTGACCGTTTATAATATTGTGTGTCTGCCGTAATTCAGGGAGTACTTGAATTACAGCAAAGTACTCCCTGAATTACTTGTCTTACCTCCTTTTAAAACAGTCCAATCTACCACAGATTTTCCCATACTCTATGTTCTCCTTACAAGTTCCTTTGATACAAATTTTATCTTGACAACTTGGTCCTGGTATTTGCAGTGCATGGCCACTCATTTCAATCTGAAATGAGCTCCCAAAATTATCTGGGCAGCACAGTGATTGTGCAGAAAAGCTAGTTTTGCACCATTACCCAGTATACGGTATGGGTGGTTAGAAGCCCACTTAACTGCTAGAGTTTTAATGGAAGCCAAAAATCAGTTTTCATTGTGGCAAACATTATATTGAATAAATCTACAGTACATTACAGTATCCTCACCAAATCCCTTGTTTAAATCCTAGTCTTTAATTTTCTTAATTGAGATAAATGTGTAAGAATATATCTGGAAAACCCATATTACATTACATCTGCGTGAATACAAGATGTCATTTTGAAGCACTTATGGAAGAGGAGGCATCGTTTTTCAGTATGATATTAATCAACCAATGGAAAAGAGACAAACTAGACCAAGGTCTGGCAGATGTTATAGTTTCGAGGTATTTTAAGTCGGCTGATTTTTTGGGCATTTTCACTGGAATTGGAAAGCATTCGTATTGACTTCTTATTTAGCTTATTTAATTATATTTCTGCACAATCTGAACTAGAATGCCCAGCTGTAAAAAGCATAAATCTATATGATGTCAATTTTCAATTAACTCATGAATCCTTTTAATTAGCTCATATAAATTCTATTAAATGTTTCGTTGATTTAATTATAAAACCCCTAACCGTTTGTCCGGCCAAGAGAAAAAAATCGATTCGAATGACAATAAACGGGTTTTATTGCTGCGCGATCGTAGCCTAGAGCGCAAAAACTAAAGGAAAGGTGTAATGATCGCACCTCAGGCGCCGCACAAATTTTCTCCTCACCCTCCGGCGCTGTCTGACCTTGCTCCGCAGCCGGGAATGAGGCCCCCAGACATCTCCCGCAGAATCAAAGCCGCAAAACAAACGCAGGAAGGAGGGCGTGGGCGACCCGGGTCAGCGTGTAGCCCCGCCAGAGAATTGCAGTGCTCCAGCTCAGCCGTAATCAAAGAGGATCAGCTTGTTTGAGGGTGGATTTTAAGGGCTGGCTCAGAAAAGGCACACAGTCCAAAAGAAAAAAAAAACTGCTTTTTTTGTCAGACCTACAAAATTATAGTGAGCAAAAATAAAAAAAATTAAAAATAACAGCATTTGAAACACATCACAGAGATGCTAGAATTTCCCCCTACAGTATGTACTGGGAAACATCGATGTTTGTTGATTCTGATCACATCTCCCTACTGCCATATTCTCCTGTGAAGCACAGCATAGACAGTATAAAATTAGATTACTATAATTGCGCTACAAGGATCTCACAGTAAATTTAGGTCTGAACTGCAGTAGTATAAATGGCCATATATGGTAATAGCACGGCTGACTACTGGTTTGAATTACATTATTCACTTAGCAGCTCTCAGGGAAATCGAGTACATTAACATATGCATTGCACATTATATAACGCCTGTACAAAGGGATCTTTTGGGACCCATGATAACTTAAAAAACACTACCCCAAAGAAGCCGGAGCACACAACTTTAAAGCTTTGAACACATTCTGTGGAAGAAAACTAATATTTCAAAATTTATGTTTTGAAAGATTAATGCCATAATACCATTGTACAAGTACTTAAGCAGGAGATATATATATCCTAACATCAATTACGTAAAGTATATACATGTAGTTTTGCAGTGTTCAACCAGTTACTCCTGGCTGCAGTATACCAATATCTAACCTGAAATAAGGTCAGGAAAATACTTGATAGCCGCCCTCTTCACACCAGACTATGCAATAAAAGGAGTAGCAGACCCTTACAACACAAATGTATTCTTAAATTGTTCTGCATTGTGTATCGTGATGTGTCTGATCGGGCATCAAAGTGGCTGGCAAATAAATTTCTCTAAATGGTAAATAATCTCTTAATTTGACTTCCAAGTTGAGATAATTGTTCCCGGTTCTGTCATCTTGCACAAATATACAGAAAACATTTACCATGTGTGTGTGTGTGTGTGTTCCATAACTTGCCACATTTTCAACTGTAACTACCAGAGTCTGACTGAAACCTTCTAACTTGACTCTTTGTTTCTTACCAGAGAAAATGAGCAATTTCTTCTCTGAATTTGAGTATACATTTACAAAAGTATGCTGTGATTCTAACAGTTCTGCCTGTAATACAGCCATTTATTCTGCATTTCAGTGACAGTCATTTCATTTGATCTCACACCTCCCTCTGCAACCCATAACTCAGCATTAGGGTCAAACCACAACAGATGTCTGTTGATTGTAAATTATTTATTTTTGAACAGAAATGGCAATATCATCACGATTACAGTAAAAAAAAAAAATTCATAAACTTTTACATAACACCTAATACTTTTACATATAATTGATTTGATAGTAGTTGATACAACACTGAATAATGCAATGCTTTATTCTAAAGACACACCTTAATATGTGTCTAAGGCTGACATGTATTTTTGCCGTCTTGTTTTTTCAATGACAGGAACTGTAATTTTGACAATAAAAATCCATTTAAATCATCACCATGCGGTGCTTTTCATGTTCATGCTCTTGTGAAAAGCTATGTAAACACTTAAGCTGTTCAAAATGGGCCAGTTTGTCTCATATATATAATATTAAACATACATGCCAATGGATCTTTTCATATTAATATATATTACAAAATGTGTAATGAAGAAAGGCTACAGTGGTTAGTTAGAGAAAACTCCACAAAAGGGTACGATATGCACTATTAAGAGAGCAAAACAGAACATGCGCATATCAAGGTGCACTTACAGAAAAAATAATACCTTTTTACCTTATCAAACAAGAGTAGTCTTCAGATGCTCAATGCTGTCCTATTTTATTTTTTTATAAATGCACCACAGAGCAGAAGAAATAAAAACACACATTTTGGCAGCCAGGCCTTCATCAAGTGTGATAAAACATTCTCTGTGTTTTGAAACAGGTGCCTTTCCATCGCCATTTATCAAACAATTAACTAATCCATCAATAAACCAATAAGCAAGTAAATTAGTTAAATACTTAATCAGTTGCACACATGAAACCTATACAATGTTCTGAATAAGTATCTAAGTAGCAAGCAATCAACAAATGCATTTAATCAATCCAGTCATAGAACTCGGTGGTAATTCAGTTGAGAACGACAATATTTCTTTAAAAAGGGATCATTATAGAAATTGTTAGATGTTAGATGTGAGTTGATCACATAGTTTAAAATATTAGGCACAATGTTAAAGTGATATAGCTTACAAAGTTATTCAATTCAGGGAAGACACTACAGTATAAGTAATAGTCATATGCTCATGCTGAGGATGCGTTTCCCTGAAACCATGTGCTTAAGTGTGTATTTATGTCAGAGTGTATATGGAACTAACACAAAGTGCATTAAAGAGCTCGCCTATATGCAGTGACATTGATTAAGTTCAGGAAGTTTACAAGATTACAAGGCTGATTTCATCTCCAGGCGAAACAGCTTTTGGATGTAAATCATTTTATTTACACTCCCTAGGACACCACATTCTTTTTACTTAAAGGTCCCGGTTTGATAGGTCTATAATATCTGAAGGTTTTAAGCAAAACTCAGAATCTAAACACGTTTCATATCTCATACTGCGACAATGATTTCTGTCTCTCCAATAAACGAATGTTACGGCCTTAAAAACACATTTTGCACTGCGAATACAGGACCCAAAAGTAACAATAGCTTTACCGCCCAGACAGAGACTGAAGGATATCCTGCCCCAAGGCGGAATAGGGTGGTAACCGCTATCGCTAATGTCTGTGGGAGGAGTCAGCTCTTTCAGATGCGATAGTGCTTCTGGGTCTGTCTTACACTGCGGTCTCTACAATAAAAACCGCTACCCCTTTCAATGGAGTTCAGGAGGATGTTCCGCCAGGATTTTTAATTTAAGAAACTGTTGAAGTAGCTGAACAGTTTCCGATGGTGGCCCTGAACAATCTGCGATTTTATTTATTTGGGTTTAAATCGCCACCGTTTTCCTCTCTTCCTCAGCAGCATCATGGAAACGTGTTCTGTGATACAGAAATCCCGTCTTGTGCTGCTCGCGCTTCTCCTGATTGTTTTCAATGCACTCTGTGCAGCTCGATCGTTTACTGCAAGCACAGACACAGATCATACAGCAATGACGGAGTCTTACTTGCCCTTCAACGTTACCAATTTGGAGGAGATCACCGCCCTGCCCACGGAGTTTGTGAACACCGCGTCGTCCTCCACCAGGGGTGCCGTCACGGAGTGGGAAAATTCTGCATCGACCGAAATCAGAGACCCCCTCCTCGGCTTCTCAGAGGAACAACAGCCGCCGACTGAAGCCAATTCGGGTAAGAGAAAAGCAGTAGCATTCATTCAAAAGTGAAGTCTGAAAACTGAAAGCGACACCTTCCACTGCATTTGAGTTCTTTTTGTTTTAATTTTGCTCGAGTTCGCCATCTCAACAAGCTACTTCACAGTTTGCCAAATTACAAAATAGGCTACGTCTTTGCAATCTGGAAACCTACCGTTAGCTTTTGAGGTGTCTCAGGAAAAACTCTAATTAAGACAGGCATGTTTGAAACAGCAAGCCCTCTAAGCAGTGAATGGTAGGCGCAGCTATACACGTGCAGTCTTCCAACAGAATTCATACACAAATATTGTAAGCTATATTTCTTCTTATCATCAGTTCATCACAGGACCAATGAGGATGTAAGGGAAAGCAAAACTGACTTCTCAAAAAGTAAAATTCAACTTCAATAATGGGTCTATCTATTTTAACAGCATACTACTTATGTAATACTGCTCACTTCATGGACTTTCTAATTTATTTCTCCTCAGATAATTCTGCGTGTATTATTTCACCACACTGGCTTGTAGGCATATTCTACTGGAATAATATATTATTTAGTCTGTTTACTTTATATTTAAAATAAGTTCTATTTGGAAATTTGGGGTCTTGTCTTGAAATTGAGCAAACATATCCATTCGTTTTGCATTCAGTTGCCTATTTAAACAACTGTTTTAGTTGAATGGATAGTTAATTTAAATTTAATTAAGTTTAGAATTTCAATCAAATAAAGTTAAATTAATTATTTGGTACATTTCAAATGAAGATGTTTACTTTAGCAGAATGTAGTGCTGTCACACTCATGGGACATTTCCTCTTGCTTGTATATTATACACCCACCTGTACCAGTTACTCCAGTACCTGGCTGTTGCAATTGGTGATCATTTTGGAGCAAGTAGAAAAAAACTTTTAATGTGGTATGGTAAAGTATGTGTTCCCAAAATGGGATGTAGGTTCCCTGTGTGTCCAAAAGGAGTCTGAGTGGGTCCTTGACAAAAAGGGATTAGAATATTTCATCTGTATTTCTACATTGCATCAATTGCATATTTTAGACATAGTTTAGTTTACAGATCCTTGGTAATCTATTTATTATACATTATTAGATGTTTATTGTGTTAAACAGCTAGAATTTGTTTGTTATATAATGACACTTTTATAAAAAAGGAAACATTGGTCTGTATTCAATCAACATTTGCCTGTAACTCATTGAAATGCAAGCATTGTTTTTGTTCTTCACAAATGCAGGTGAGTTCAGTGATTAGGCAGGATATAACTTGCCAAATTGAAACTGTGTGTGATAAATAAAATGAATGCCTGTCAGTCAAAGGTTGATTGAATCTAGGCCATTGTGTTTTAACAAGTACAGAGTGGCTTACCCAGTTTGATTATATTTCATTGTCAAATCATCAACATCAACATTAATCCTGAACCAAGTCTGCATGCGAGACATCCTGATTGAGCCCTACTGGTAGTTTTAACAACTGCCAGTAGGGCTAAACATCATTAACCCTCCTCTTATGTTCAAATTAACCTACAACTTTTATGTTTGGGGTCAATTTGACCCCACCAATATAAACCTGCAGAAAATAATTGTAACTGAACAAAAGTTTCTCTCTCAGCTACTTTAGGCCTTTCTACTGACCATCTTAATAGCCCAGTAAATAAAACATGACTCCCCCCATCCTCCCCTTATACATCAAGTATTGATTTTATATGACTATTGCGAAATATGCAAATGACTGTACAATCTCATTCATTGACCTAAAATGGAAAACAAAGTATGTTTTGGTGTTTGCAGGGCTTTATGTTGGTATTAAGTGCTCATTAAAAAAGAAAAATAACATTTGGAAAGAAACACACCTTTTATTATCAAGCATAGTAACATTTTATGTTCGGGGTCAATTTGACCCCAGGAAAAAATATTAAAAATGTCAAACATTTCAAATGTCTAGGTTCAGAAAACACTTTAGAACATCAATAAGTAACACATGACAGTTAACAATGAAGAAAACACCAATAAAAAGTAAATTAGTCACCAGAATTGAGTTTTGATAAAAAATGAACATAACAGCTCAATTAGGTACCAGTGGGTATCAATTCTTCATTCAGACGAGATAGGTGCAAGTTTGTCATGCTCCTGTCGACCCTGCCTTGTGTCCCTGTCATCAAAGTGTATAATGTGGGAGAAAACATGAAATCTCTCCAGAGACATTGTGGCTGGAAAAATTGCCCTACCAGTGTCAGCATTCCAAAGGCTTGCTGTTGCTTCACCTTTTGACTTGTACACTCCTGCCAAAATGAGCAACCCAACATAGGATTGCTAGTGGGTCACATCCAGCTCTTTCCAATTGTCACCATACACACGCATTCCCTCTAATTTTGTCATCTCAAGAATATCCTTTTGCATTGATGGTGTTATGAAGAGTTCAAATGCAGACTTTATGTCTTGTACATGACTGCTAGCATATCTGGGGGGGCCTGGAACCATTTTGATGACATTAGCAGCACTAAGTCTACCCTGTCCTTCAACTGGGGATCCGGACCATAGTAATTTTCCATTTTTGGAAGTGAACATGTCAGTTCTTGGTGGTTGAGAGATGACAGGAGGGTTTCTTGGGGGTTGAGAGATGACAGGAGGGTTTCTTGGTGGTTGAGAGATGACAGGAGGGTGTTTTGGTGGTTGAGAAACAACAGGAGGGTCAGAATGTGGTATCTCAAAGGCTTCATTCTCATCATCAGGAGGATGCCACATAATCAGGGTCCTCCTCAACATTATCCTCAGTCTCAGACATCCTCATCTAAATTACTTTCACCCTCCAAGATCTGTGACAGAACCTCAGTGGCAGAAAATATACGCCTCTGTCTGGTGGTCATTTTCAAAATCTTTAGTTGAGGCACAAGAAATGGTTTAGAGTCTGCTCCCGCCCCCATGTTGCGAGAATGATCAGAGATCTCGTGGGAACTATGTTTTCTCCTCACACACACACACACACACACAAATTAATGTGAAAGTGCCCTCAGCCAACACAACAAAAACAAGATCAAAATGATGGTTTTATATAACAGTAGAGCTTGGGTTCAAAATGACCCCAACAACACCGATGCGTACAACATGTGTACAGAACATTGAAAATAATTTTTTCAGTTAATTTCATGTTTGCCATGTTTTCCCCATAAAGTTAGGAAAAGTCATGAAATATCTAGCTGAAAAAAAGTATGGTAACCATATTTTTAGAGACAGTAAACATTGAATGGGGTCAAATTGACCCCAAACATAATAGGAGGGTTAAAATTGATTGCAGTCCAAGAAAAATGTGATTGCAGTCCAAGAAAAATGTGATTGTCCACATTTCCCTTTTTTCAATCAACTCCAACTGTGTGGGTTTTTATTAAATGGTGAGGTCCCTGGATAAGAATAACATTTTTAGACAATCTTAACTTAAATGAGAGCAAAACTGTTCATTTTTCTCCTTTGTACGTCACACTTTCTCACATATTCATAATATATTCACTGCTATTTGGGATATTGGCCAGAGTTGTATACTTCACTGCCCACATTCAGAACTTAAAGAGACTAATAAAGCAAGTGAACAATGTAATGTGATCTTTGAGCGTAATCATTATCCTCAAAACAATAGTAACAGTTTAAACAGTTTCCTAGTATCAAGAACTTCAGTCCTTGGGAAATCTTAAGTACTTTTTGAGAGCTCTGACGCTTGGTTTTGGCTACCTTTTCTTATATTTGCTACTTTTACCATAGGCCTCTTTGAGAGCCTGGGGCTTTCCTTTCACTTGTAGCCAGGGGCTGATGTGGAGTTTTTGGGCACTTCAGTCTCTGTTTGTCAATGTTGAAAAGGAGGTTTGAACGCTGTGTCTTGTGTTGTGTTGACTGGCTGGAGGTTACTGTCATGTGAGCTGTTGTGTTTGGGCATGTGAGAATGCAGCTCATGTCACTAAATAAACTTACAGAACAGCTCTCAAAGTTGATTATGTGCAACTGCAACCACACACACACTCATGGTTGCACACCTATAGTATACACACATGCACGTGTGCACTCGAACAAGACTTGATTGAAACCAGGTGGAGCAACTATTAACATTAGTCTTCTTACATCAATCAAGAAAGGCGGTCTTTGTGAGTACAAAAATGTGTTTCAAGTTAACAACTAAGCCCATGGGGTAAAGGAAACTGATCCACCTGAATGATTGTTCATCTTCCAAAGAAGTTCATGTTATCATTGCACAGTACGGAAATATCAGCAAGGGAAACCGCACGGTTTCAAACAGGAAATCAATGACCGAACAAGTGAGCTTTTAGGCAAGATCTTCAGTCAGGTAGCCTACATCTACACACGATCATATCGAATGATGTAATTTGTCATAATGATGTCATATTGATGTGATAATAGAGGGCTGCCAGTCAGTGAAGCAATGGATAATAGGACACCACAGATCTTTGTTAAAAGCCATAATCAGTGGAGTATGGCAAGACAAACATTAACAAAGAACAATTTTGTTATAAATATGTCTGTGCTGTGTAGAAATAGCAATGCAAAGGTGTATTGATGATACCAAAGCAAGTTGATTCAGTGGTAGGATCAGAGAGACACATGAGCCAAAAAATAGCCAGCTCCAGTGATAGGAACTATTCCTACATTCCAGAGGCTGCCTCTGCCTCGTGAATTTGGATAGCTAGCTGTCTAGGTTAGCAAGTGGTTGATATCTGACAACTCTTGCTTTCTTGAATTCTGTAGCGCTTAATTTATAATATAGCAATTAAAAAATTATTTTTGTAATTATACAGGGTTGTTATGTTCCCATTTACTTTTCCCAGGTTTGTGGTGCAGTTTTTTTGTGTAGACACCGTATGCTTTATGATTAATAGAGGTTCTACAACCTTTGCTGGCTGAAATGGACTTTTTCTGTGTTGCACTCCATGCCAACGGATGGCTACTGTTTAGAGATTTGAGACACGCCGGTTCTCTGACTCTTTTGAATACCTGCTGGTTTAAGAGCCCTTCTGGAGTGGAGCTTCATTTTCCAGTAACTGGATGAGAGGTGGTCTGCAGTGAGGAGCAGTGGTCTTCATTCTCTCCAGTGGAGCCATGAGAAACACAGGGTGGGGACAGAGAATTCACCCTTATATAAGTGTTCTTCCTCTTAACTTTGTTGTGACTACTGTTGTTGTGTTACTGACATATTTTTGAATTCTTAAAATGTCTGAAAACGAGTCGAGGATGGCTAGATAAAGGCTTTTTCTCTGTTTTCACAGAACTGTAGTTCACATGCAGGAATAGTGAGGAATAACCTGGATGAAGTTTTTTTTTAATAAAAATAATAAAATAAAATAATAATTGAGTTAAGATGAAGTAACTTCTAATGCATAGATTTTATTGTCAGAAAAAAAAGTTCATTTTAGAGCAGGGTGGTGGAAAGTGTCCCATGCATGCAACTTGCAAAAAAGACCTCACTTTTTTAGTAAATGTACTTCATGTAGAATCACATGATGAATTATCCCTGAGTAACCACCTGTTTTAATAATAATTTGATAATGTTCCTGTAACTAAGCCATAAGGCTTGTAGTATGTTCTTCTGTATATCTATGAATGCCTGCAAAACACTAAGGGGCCCCATAAATGAAGCCAGCAGAAGAAACCGCTTAGCTGAGAATTTCAACATGGATGCATGAATTTCAAGTTGCTGGAAGAAATCAAAACACTTTGTTTTGATATCATCCCTGTTTTAAATATTTTCTTGGCAATAATGTTTTTCAGTCTGTGTTTGATTACAGTGTGCAAAGTGGCAGAGCAAAGTCCATGACTGAGAATAGCCTACTTTCCACTCCTGTGTGTGTGTGTGTGTATATGTTTGTTTTCCACAGCCTCTCTCACACACACACACACACTGGTTGTAGTAGTCCTGTGTCTCAGCAGTCTTGTTCCTCAGCTGTCAGCAGCAGCAGCTCAGCTCCTGTGGAGCTCAGCCAGCCCACTTCCCCTCCTGGGCCTGACTGCCCGACAGTCACTGGCATGCCTGCTAGGCGTAGGCCTGACTGCCTGTCAGTGTACAGCATGCTAGCTAGAGGTAGGCCTTACTGCCTGTCAGTGTACAGCATGCTAGGAAGAGGTAGGCCTTACTGCCTGACAGTCACTGGCATGCCTGCTAGGCGTAGGCCTGACTGCCTGTCAGTGTACAGCATGCTAGCAAGAGGTAGGCCTTACTGCCTGACAGTCACTGGCATGCCTGCTAGGCGTAGACCTGACTGCCTGTCAGTGTACAGCATGCTAGCGAGAGGTAGGCCTTACTGCCTGTCAGTGTACAGCATGCTAGCGAGAGGTAGGCCTTACTGCCTGTCAGTGTACAGCATGCTAGCGAGAGGTAGGCCTGACTACTTGACAGTGTATAGCATGCTAGCTAGAAGTAGGCCTGACCGCCTGACAGTGTCTTGCATGCTAGCTGTTATTACAGTTTCTCAATGTTTTTCCTAATGGTGCCGCGTAGCTGATTATGAATTTGATATCTTTATGTTCAAATAAAATATGCAATTTAGAGTTTTTCCATTATAAAATCACATGATGTTCACTTGTGTGACAAATAGTGTGATGTTAATTCTTTTATTTTCCATTAATACAATCTGAAATAACATATAATGCATTGAATAGCAGATACAATTTACAGATAGGTAACACATTGTACGCGATTCATATAGGCAAGCCGAGGAGGGAAATATGCTACTGATTTTGCATGCTAACCAATGGCATCATCGAAAAAGTCATGTAGCACCAGTAACCAATCAGATTGTAGTATACTACCTATATCTGAGATAACAATGTCATGATTTCAAAGGAAATACTGACATCCAAGCTAGCTATATACTCCAGAGAATAAGCTTTTTAAATGATATTTGATTCAACTGGGTCAGTCCTACAGCCTTAGTGACACACGTTTGTGAAAGATTCTAACCTGTGCCTGGTATTGCCTTGACACGGCTGGTATAAAAACGTCTAAATTAACTAGTTAAAGTAGTTTCTGATCATTGTTTCATATATTTTTTGAAACTAATGTAGTGGCTAAATATCATAAAATCTCAAAATTTACCTTTCCAGCCAAAATCACCTTTTCCACCTGTGGTGCCTCCCCATAAATCAGTAGTGTTTACAAAAACTAAACAATGAAATCTCATGTTAAGGTTCAGTTTGTTACTATAGGAGATTAAAGGTGTGTACAGAATGTTACTGACTAATATATATTATGGAATGTTAGTAATTAGTATATCATTCATTTGTATTGCTGAAATGTTATTTGGCTGATTATGTATGTTCAACCTGATCTTTTTACAACAGTTACAGTTACTGTAACTTTAAAATTCACAAAAGTGAAATTATGTTATTTTACAAAGATATTACAGACTACAGGACACATTTTTTGCAGTTGTATACACAACCAAATTTCACTGTCTCACTAACAATGAATTCCTCAAAGTGAACTGTTTGCTTCTTTAACCACACGGTTGCTTATTTTCTGAATTCGGAGGATAAAACACGAATGCTCCCTGTGATAATGTTCTAACACGGCCTTCTGCAAGGTCAGCTCCAGGAAGGAAACGGTAATTCCCTCTCCTCCCGGGCGCCTCCATTTTTAGGGCTCGAGCTTTTGTTAGCTTAGACGGGCTCGGCTGCCAATTGTCCCCCACCCATAATCATTACATCCGCAGTGACTTCTGAAAACATTTCATTCCAGAAGTTCATGAGTAATCTCCATTTGGTGCTCTCTAGTGGCGGCCTATCCACATTGCAGTCAACATAAATGTAGCAGTCTACTGGGTTTATGTTGGTGCTAAAACACATTGTCTTTCCCCAATTTCTACCATCTGTATCTGTTCAGTTATTACAGTCACTCGCACATCCACACAAGAAGCAGTATAATTCAAGTGTGTGCATCCATCCAATGCACTTGCCTGTAAGTTAGTGGCTGTTTAGCACTCTACATGCCACACATGAATAACTGTATTCATTTTTGATTTATTTTGTTTTGCAGCTACTGAGGTGAATGCAAGCACAAGGACCTCTGTGGATACAGAGAGCTGGGATTCACCTGCCCTGACAGATGGCGCATACACGTCCTCCACCATCAGCCGAGCTGGGGAAAGGACTCTACTGTCAGTCACCACCAACAGCACCGCCCCATATACTGACAACTCCTCCCCTTACTCCGAAACCTCCCCGTATTCTAAAAACACTTCCTCTTACTCCAAAAACACTTCCCCGTATTCAGACAATTCCTCCCCATATTCTGATTTGTCCTCTCCATATTCTGACAATTCCTCCCATTCTGAAAACACTTCCTCTTATTCCGAAAACACCTCCCCCTTTTCTGAAAACTCCACCCCGTACTCTGAGGAGTTTAACTCCTCCCAGGCCTACTCTCAGGGGTTCACTCAGGAGGGGCGATCAGAGAGCACAGTGAACGGGGTCTCCACCGACGGGGCCACGTCACCTGGGTTCGACCAATCAGATGCCCCCTCTGGCTCTTTCTCCTCCCACTTCCCCACCAACAGCTCCCGGAGCGCTCATTCTGAAACAGGCTTGCCCTCCGACATCTCTGAGCCGTCCACCGGCACCGAGCCGGACAGCACCCCAAATTCGACACCCCCCCTTACTATCACAGACAGAGGGGGCGGGGATGGTGCGGACACCACGCATTTTGGCCACACCTCCCGTGCTGGGACGTACCAGTCGGAGACAGGGTATCCCTCGTCCTCTGAGCCGTCTGTCCCTTCTACGGAAGACAACGCCCCCAACACGTCCAGGCCGGGGAAGGAGAGCGCAATCACGTCAGTCAGCGCCGCTGGGACCACCACTGAATCCTCCACTGGGGCTTTCCGCCCACCAGCCCAGGACCACACCCAGGACCACACCCAGGACACACAGCCTCACACTCAGGAGGATGACCCAGATCAGGCCTTCTCAACGGTGGCCCCCGAGGGCGACGACACTACTACAGTCATCTACAGCCCCTCGACTGTGTTCCCCTTCACCCCTGAGACGGAGCGGCCCGCTATGACCACAGAGGTCCTGGCAACCACCCTGATGACTTCTACAGAAAGGACCCAGTTCGCCGAGGGAGACACCTTCCAAACCGCAACCAGCGCCTCTGTCACTATGCCGGGCTCCACCACGACCCCGTACCGGCCCGGCACCTCTGCCGAGCCCTCGACTCCACCCACCACCACCGCCACCGCCACCACCACCACCACCACCACCACCGCCGCCACCACAGCCTTCCCCTGGACCACCCTAGAGCCCCAGGCCTCACCGTCCACCGCCCAGTACCTCCCCCCCTCCCATACCGCCGGGACTGTTTCCCACACCTCCGCTGCCACCAGCCCCATCTCCACCGACGTCAGCACCCTGCACCTGGAGACCAGCACGGCCACGCCCGGCAACGCCACGCGCCGCGCCGGACACACCACGGCCTCCTACAGCAATACTGCCCGCAGCAGGACCGTGCCTGCGCACACGACCGGGAACCACACTGACCGAGCCTCGACCACGTTCCAAGCCACCACTGTGCAGATGCACGTCAGACCAACGGTCATGCCAGGTGCTTATTTTACATTTCCTTTCCACATGTATTTATTTTTAATTTACAGAATTTAATAATGGTTTGAGGTTTAAAAAAATTGTGTTACTACAGTAATAAATACAGTTAAAATGGTGAAGATATCGGCTGCTTGACTAATAGCACAAATGCCCAAACTTTACAAACAGAATTTGAGCATCTTGCATTCAGGGAAACTGGAATTACTGTTTATTGTTCTATGCTGGAATGGAACATGACTGCAGCAAATCTATGAATTACAATCATTCAATCAACATTTGTCCTTAACTTGGACTCTGGATTAACTAAAAGTGTTGCTTTTTTCTTCACAATTACCTTAGGAAAGAACATGATTTGCACTGGAAAAAGATATGTTTGCATTTAACTCTGAATTGTTGATTGAATCCAGGCCTGTGTGCTTTTAAGGAGTGCAAATATAGGCTACTTACAAATCAGTTGATATTTTATGTATATTCAATTTTGACAGCGGTGCCAGAATTCCTTTGAGTCTGATGCCTGAGTGTGTCTTTCTGGGTGTTTTTCAGAGAGTCCGTGCGGCTCGAACCCTTGCAGGAATGGAGGGACGTGTATGTTGGAAGGTGGCAAAGGTCACAGATGTGTGTGCTTGCCGTCTTGGACTGGACCAGACTGTAGTGAAGGTCAGCCAATAATCTAATAGCACATAAACGTATAATCTAACATCGCTTTAATTTCTAACCATTTAAATTACACCTTCAAAACATTTAAATAATATAAATGCAGTAACACATTTTATCAGTGTAGTAAAGTTAATAGCATAATTATAACATAACAACAAGTGGAATAACATTACCATAGGCATTTGCAAAAATGTGTTCTTGTCAATATAACACTTTGTGACAGTATAATGATGTTATTTGCAATGTTTACAACTATAATAATGTTAACAGTGCATTGATCGTAGGGCAATAACATGGCCTGTGTTTAGGCCTGCAGAGCTGACTGTGGCTCTGCGTAGGTGAGGCTCTCAGTGCGGTGCCAGTGTGAAACGGTCATCTCTCTGCCTCCTCAGACATGGACGAGTGCGTGAGCGCCCCCTGTCCCGTGGGCTCCAAGTGCGTGAACACGCGGGGCTCCTTCGGCTGCGTGTGCCCGCTGGGGTCTGACCTGGAGCACGGGCGAGCCTGCACGCGGGGTAGGGCACAAGGGGGGCGCGGGCACTGCCACCCCAGTGCGCACACCACAGAGCCATGTAATCACGGGAAATACACGCACCTGTATTTCACTATTGCAGGAAAAAAGCTGGGCAGTTAAAGATATATATTTTTTAAATTAACATTAATATTTTAAAAAATTAACAATGATGTTTTACATGATCCTTTGTATGTAATTTTTTCCAGTAATCATAATCATTACCTTATCTTACAGACAAATTGGGTTTTTTGACAAGCAGTGAAGTAGATTAAACTTAAGATTCTCTCTGTGCATCCTGAGAAAATATTTATCTTTTATTTTCCATACGAGCCCCACTGACATAAAAAAAAAATTATTTTTCATGGGAGCTCTGAACAAGAGCTTCCAGCAGCACAGTATGAAATATAATACAGCACAGTAGAATTAAAACTTCCATAAAACAGAAAATGTATCAATGTTCTTCAGCACCTTATCTGTCAAGAACAAGAACGTGTGCCAGCTTTTATTGTTCATAACAAACTCTTTGTTGAATCATGCAGTGTTTTAGTCTGTTACCTAATCCCCCCATTTTTAAACGTGTCTCCACAGCGAGGACGTTTCTGGGCACTTTCCACCTCAGCAATGTGCCGTTCAACTCCACACACCCCAGGAGCTTTGGCCTCCATGAGCTGCAGAGAGAGATCATTCAGCTGGTAAGGGTGTGGGACACAGAGGGGCCAAAGATCATGCTTACACCTGGCACCAGTTTCCATATCTTAATAATATTATAACAGTCTGTCTGCTTGTAGATTTGAAGCGCAGTTATCATTCAGATATGTCAGATTATTGTATGAAGTTAACCACTGGGGAAAAGTTTTCTGCATTTGTGTGTTTATTTTGTTTCTTTGTTGGCAAGGCTTTTATAAGACACATTTACACATCATTGGCATTTACACACAATTGTCTCATATAGCCACACTTCGAAGCACACAATGATTATAGTAACCATGTCTTTTTGCTGCCCATAATTACTGACTGCCACTTTACAATTTTACTGTTAGGATTTTCTTTCATAGATATACACACATAGGGAGCAAATTCATCAATATAAATGTGTGTGTGTGTGTGTGTGTGTGTGTAACTATAACATCAGCTAAGCCTAGCAGATTGAGAACTTGACTGTTAACCAAGTTAACGTTTCTAGTTCAAGCCTAAGGTGGTGTAATGTTTTTGAAGCCTTGAACAAAGTTCAAAACCTAAAGAATGTAAGCATGTAAACTGCTTGAATTTTCTTGATGCTGTGTGTGTAACATGTCTCAATATGTCTGTGTTGCATGTTTTTAGCTCAACGCTTCACTTTCCGTTTTGAAGGGCTACAGTCGATCCACACTGAATAAAAGGTGATCCCCTATTCCCTCTCCTGAAACTCTGGTCCTGTGGGTGTCTGTAGACCGGGAGGGTGCAGTGAGCGTGTTCCTGTCGTATTTCTCTCCCTAGCGAGGGGGATGGGGTGCAGATCTCAGCCGTGCACACGTTCGCCATGTCGGCCGACGTGACCAGCGAGCTCGTGACGAAGAAAATCGAGGCGTTCCTGGAGAGCTGCAGCCAGGCTGTGGGGCACTGCAAGGTGGCTCTGCATCACTCTCTGCTCTACAAAGGTAGACACTCTCTCCACTTACCTCTTTCACTCTTATCGCTCGCTGTGATACAAACATACAGTCAGAAAAGGCTAAACTTTACACCTTACAACAACCTGGGAGAGTCATCACAGGGTGTGTACTGTCTGTATCTCCCCTACACTCCTACAAAGCAGTGAAACACGTGCCAGTGTAGTGAGGTTAATTTCAAGTTTATTCAGAACAACTGAGTTAAACAACCAGTCAGAATTCTGTATGTCTGTAGAGCCCAACTTAGTGAAATAACATAGACATGACAATGGTTACAAAATAAAGGGTATATATTTATTGGCTATGATAATGAATATGTCAATATAAGCTAATTTAAAACAATAATTTGCATAACATGAGGAATAATATTATACGATTCTTAATCAGAGGAAGTGATAATTTGGCCTAACTGATCAAGCAGAGAGTTTATTGCAGGGTCACTAGAGGAAGGGGACAGGCACATCATCATGCCTTGGTTGACCAAAAAATGTTAAAGGTGAGCGTAACTCAGCAGAGGGTCAGTCCCGTGGTCAGGAAGCCAGAGGCCACAAATGTTCCTGTGCGTAGTTACATTGTTATACAATTTTGTTGTGTTCCATCGAGTTTCCTTCACCTCCTCCTTTAGAACAGAAAAAAAATTGGGGAACACGGCTTAAAACTCTTCAGCTCTTTAGCTGCTAAAGCTAACAGGAGAGTCCAAGCTAGGTTTTGAGGGGAGATAAAGTCTGTAGTTTTTAGATTGTCAGAAAAATGGTGTTTTAACACCAGGTCTGAACTTCATTTTCCATCAGCACCTTTGTGAAATTCTCAAGAGCAGTGTTAAGCACATATTATTGGGTGCAGTATAGCATACTGATTTATGGAGATGCATACTGCTGTCAGTGCCTTAACTAAGACACACTGGGCACATAAATTGTGTAAGAATATTCGGCACATGGAAGTGATTTTTAGGAGGGAACCATGCATTGTAATACTAGTGAAATGAAAGGAGAATATCCTGTAGAGTGTCTGATGCCCATGTTACTCTATGCAGCTGAGAGCCTCTGTATTGCGATGGGGACCCAGTGTGACCCAGAGCGGACCAACTGCACTGACGCTGATGGCACCACTTCCTGCCAGTGTCACGCCGGATACTTCAAACACAACATTGAAGACCTGACCTGCAGAGGTAGGTGCTGGTTGTGGGTGGGCTATGCACAGGTGCAGTATCTGTAAGTAGTGACAGAACATTGAGATTCATAATCCCCATTATGGCTGGGCCTTTCCACCAAATCTATTCCCCACACCAAAACACGATTGGTATGTTTTCTGAAGCTTCACACTTCCTGCTTTGCTGATACTTTGTTGGCATTTTCACTTTAGTACCCCCCCCCCCCCCCTTTTGGTGCAAGGGCTAGAACTATTTCTCTCTGTTGCAGCCAAAAAAGGGGATTACGTGTAAGTTTAATCACTTTTGAGGGGACACTCTAAACTCAATCAGAAATTGATGTGACGCATTTCCAACTCACCCAGAGCATGAGTTCATTTTAATATTGTGAACATTTCCCATAATAACCTCAATGACTAACAAGCTCTCCATCTCATCTCTACAGTACTTCTCCATGGCTTTGATCGTAATCTTTTTTGTGTTTGTTGCACAGAATGTGAGGACGGCTTTAAACTGGAAAATGGCACCTGTGTTCGGTACGTTTTTTAAACTTATATTGAATGGTTTATTATATTGTAACACATAAAAAATTAAAGAACAACTGTATTTTTCAGAAACCACAGTTCACATCTTGTTTGTTTTTCCTACAGGTGTATGTTTGGATTTGGAGGGTTTAACTGTGGAAATTGTAAGTTGAGTCTTTAAACACAGGTTCATATACAGAGCACAGATGTAGTTTGAGCTCAGATGTTGTAGAGAGTTCCACGTTCAGGTATATTCTAAGTGAGGCAGTACTGCTATCCTGGGCTGCCTTGGATATTTAAACATTACTAATAGAAATGATCAAGTTTTTAAGAAGTTCATTTTTACTTTTGCCTGGCCTCAGTCAACATTTGACTATTACTTGCAGGCAGTTTCTTTCATTGAATAGTCTCAAATTACTCTCTTAATGTGTGAATTCAATCAGCATTTATCTTTAGCACTACAATCTGTTCTTCACAAACTCAGTTTGGTCAGTTAGTTTTAGGAATCTGTCATACTTGTCAGTCTTATCACTTTAAGTTTTATATTGATTGAATCCCAGTCTGTGTTTAAGAGAAGTATCTATTAGAATTGTTTTTGGTGAAAAACGTATAAGCTGATTTGTGAAAAATGTCAGTTTTATCACTGTGATCACAGAAGCATGCCCTTAACATGGATCAGTGGGCCAGTCAGATAGCTGCAGGAGCGGCTTTTTCCTTAAGTGTACCTTCTTTGTGTGTTTTTAGTTTATAAGCTGATCACAGTGGTGGTGTCCCCTGCTGGTGGAGTCCTGCTCCTGATCCTCATCATCGCCCTGATCGTCACATGCTGCAGGTAAGCCACCAGACATTTTGGTACCCACAAAAAGATCTCCCAGGCCGCCCCATAACAGTACTATATTTTGAAGACCCCTGTCAGTCAGAGGCCTTGGAATCATCCTAACCCCCCCTCCCCTCCACACGGCGCCCCTGGCCAAAATCACAGTATCAGCCAAATCAGTGAAACAATCAGACTCGGTACATAAAATGTACTTTCCTGTACATTGCATTACAATGCATTCATCCTGTAGAAACTCAGATCCAACGGGATTAACAAAATATGCTTGTCATGTACACAGTAAATAAACATATTTTGTGTCATAAGTGTATTGTGTGACATTGTGAAAACAATGTTTTTGACTGCTGCGAAACTGGCATAAAATTACAATAGCTTATTTTTTATGTGGCAAGTCAACAATTTGCCTAAATCTCATTTGTGTTGTGTTCCCAGGAAAGACAAAAATGATATCAGCAAAATTATTTTCAAGAGCGGAGATTTTCAGTTGTCTCCGTATGCTGAGTATCCCAAGAATAATCGAGTATCGATGGAGTGGGGGAGGGAAACTATCGAGATGCAGGAGAATGGGAGTACCAAAAACCTTCTGCAGATGACTGACATCTATTACTCAGTACGTACGTTTTTATTACTCGCTGTGTATGGGGTTTCATTACTCGGTATGTATGGGGTTTTATTACCCAGTATGTATGGGGTTTCATTACCCAGTATGTATGGGGTTTTATTACCCAGTATGTATGGGGTTTTATTACCCAGTATGTATGGGGTTTCATTACCCAGTATGTATTTGGGTTTTATTACCCAGTATGTATGGGGTTTTATTACCCAGTATGTACGGGGTTTTATTACCCAGTATGTACGGGGTTTTATTACCCAGTATGTATGGGGTTTTATTACCCAGTATGTATGGGGTTTTATTACCCAGTATGTATGGGGTTTCATTACCCAGTATGTATTGGGTTTTATTACCCAGTATGTATGGGGTTTCATTACCCAGTATGTATTGGGTTTTATTACCCAGTATGTATGGGGTTTTATTACCCAGTATGTATGGGGTTTTATTACCCAGTATGTATGGGGTTTTATTACTCAGTATGTATGGGGTTTCATTACCCAGTATGTATGGGGTTTTATTACTCAGTATGTATTGGGTTTCATTACGAAATATGTGTGATTACTTTGTATGGTGTTTACATTACTATATATGTATGATGTTTATATTACTTAGTATGTATGCAGTTAATATTACTAAATATGTACGTGTGGTGTTTATATTGGTATATCCAGTATATCCATATTATTATCATGCCTATACACATATAATGCATGGCTGTCAACCTCAGAATGTTACTAAAATTCATGAAATAGTCACGTGAGGCTTATGGTGATAGTAAAATTTAATCATTTTAATCAGTATCAGTATCACTAAGGCAGTAAGGAAAGTCACATAGTTATTTATATTGACGTGTAGAGTTTCCTCTCCCCAATTTTAAATGGTCTGTATTTTGGTTTTTTGTAGCCTGCGCTGCGTAACCCGGAGCTGGAGCGGAGTGGGCTGTACCCGTTCTCTGGAATGCCAGGCTCCCGCCACTCCTGCATCTACCCCGCCCAGTGGAACCCCTCCTTTATCAGCGATGACACACGGCGGAGGGACTACTTTTAACCAGTGGGAGGAGTCAGTGAGACTCAGTCAGGTGACAGACTGTTATGGATCACTAGTCGGGTATATGGTGTGGTTGCGGTCACTTCCTGTTTGAAACTGACAAAATGTGTGCTGGACAGACCACTAAATGGCAAATGAATGTGAACTTTTTATATACGTGTATATATATATATATATATATATATTGTTTCTTGGAGAGGGCTTCCAGATTTTGCGACTGGCTGAAAATAGATTAACCTGTCAAAGAAATCAAATTCTAATATTTAGTGCTGTGACGGAATGTTCATAGAACCTTCCGGCCTTTTCCCTGCCTCTGTTACAAATGAACCGAGGACTTTCAACAAGTGTTATATTTATGACTATTTTATGATTAAGTTTTTTTTGCAGAAAATAATGTATACTGGCAATATGTAGGGTGATGCTGTATGCATGTAAACACCAACAGGTTTGCACTTGAACCATTGAAATTGCAGGTTTGATCATCATTGATGACCAAAGTTGTAATATGCCCTAAATTGTTTATTTTAGGTTTGGGAATGCATGTTATGATTTTACAGGAGTGGATGCAAGTTTTCTTTAAGCATGTTGTGAAAATTGCTTGTGTGTGTCTGTGTGTGTGTGTATACATGTGCCTGTGTGGCAGATTATTTTATTGTAGAATAGAGAAAGTATTCAATTTTACAGTATTTTGGAATAGTGAGGTGTGCTACATGTGTTTTTTAGTCCATAGAAAATTACACTAGGAACACTAGATCCCTTGAAGGTGATATTTGACAGAGTTCATTCTCATTAAATTTTTCCTGAAAAAAAACATTGTCTTTGCAAAATTGGAAGGGAAATCTACAAACATTCTTTTAAAATCCTTCAATCAAGCAAATTAGATTTGAACTGAAAAAATGTGATCTCTGGAAAAATTGAAAAAAGATGACATTGTATTTTGTAGTTTTCTTAAGAACAAGTTTTTGTAAAGAAACCCTGGAGAAGGTATTTCATTTGACATACCATGATCAAACTGACAGAACAGCACTTAGAGTATTTAAAGTTTTGTACTTCCAAGCAGGCACATGAGGCTTTCTCACACAACAATGCTGTAATCGTTTTTACCACACTGAGATGCATTGGCATTGGATAACTTTTATTCTGTAATTTAAGAAGCTTTTAATTCTTTATTAGTCATCAGTCAAGAATAATTTCCGCTGAGAAATGTAAACATTTTTTGCCTGTTATTCCAAGTGGATACTGGTGTTCCCCAAAGACCACTGTTCACAACAAATGTGTCACCTGCCTGTCAGAATGCAGCAAGATAATTTGAAGACCTTGTATTTTTGTACATGGATTGTTTGTGCCAAGTATCACACAAATGTTTTTTATATGAGATGTACTATATTTTTAACTAGTCTTTCTAGTCTCAAAACCTTACTTTTTCCATCCTTTTAATATGAATTGTCCTTCAATTCTGGCGTTGTAGTCAGACATACATATTGCAAGAATAAAAGATGAACCCTTTGCAAGTTGTGTTTATATATGTATTTAATCTTTGTAAGAAATCTTTCACCTTTTTTCTTCAATTTTGGAATGTCTGGTTTTATTTGTTGACCACAGGACACGTACACAGTTTGCTTATTTTTTATCTAATAACCCAAGACACAAGAATTAAAGGCTGCTCACCAATTTGTTATGTATTATTTAATATATTCATTATATGTTTTCTGGGTTTTTCTTTTCCATCCACACACTATGTGGCACAGTGCCCACACCCATGACTGTGCCAAAGCGCAATAGCCATTTGAGAACCAAGAACAATTCCAAATATTGAAGTGATTATAACTTATATTTTGCATTGTGCACACATTTACTCTCAGAATTTAGCTTATGACTATTTTCTAAATTAAATATCATTATTGTTCAGGGATCTTCTGTTTCAGTTCATTTTGTGCTACAGTCTCCATTTTATTATGGTATAGGAGGTAGAGCTGCTACCGGTAAATCAAGGAATCAATATTCAGGTAATTCAGAGTTTCAGTAATTAAGAATTTAAAACTGTTTTAGTTTTTCATAAATATTTTTTACAATGCTGGAACATATGAGAAATATCTAAAAAATCTGTGAATTCTGTAAATCTTTGGACTTGGAATGGCACAGACTCACAGACAGAATTTGCCTACTCTGCTTCATTTTCATTGAAATGATATCACAGAGCTACATTTGGTTTTCAAAGCATGAGAGTCTTGATCACTGCAGCTCTTGTAACCTTTTTTGGGGAAGCACATGCAAATCATATGCAAATTAAAGCTTCTCCATCAAGGTACCTCCATATTACCCAAAATTAATTTGAGTTGGTATGTGTTTGCATGTTTGTGGTTGTGTGTTTTTGAGGGTGCAGGTGGTGCAGCACCTTTGTGATTGAGTCTTTGTACAGTGTACACTACAAATAAAATTTTATTAAATTTAGTTTATTATCTGTTGTAAGGATTAAATAGGATGGCATACTGTAGGCTAGAGCACACATTTTCAATCGAGTAACAACGGCAGACCAATATTAATGGAAAACATGAAGCTAATATAAAGTGGCATCACCAGGTAGGTACTATTTGTGAAACTCGGCAGTTTATGCTATTAGCCCTATTGACAAGCCAAAGTTAATTTATCATTCTTATAGTCCTTAATTAAAAGATCAATAAAATAGTTAATTTAGTTATATTTAATCAGAGGGGTGTAGTAAAAAGGTTGACTTACAAAGAAAACTTTGAAAACATTCTCTGGAGAGCTTTGAAGCTTAAGATTACTGGTGACCCACATCATGTCTGCACAGCTGAGATCATAGATCACAGAGTTTCACAGATGAGCCACATAGTTTTTTTTCTTTGTTACGCTCTTTAAAAACTGTTTTTCAAATAAGACTAAAAACTTAAACTTATTGCAGGGTGCAGCCACATTATTGCATTTACTGTAATACACTCCAGTACAAAAAGAAAACTTACACATGTACTCAAAGCTTTTTGGAACATATTCTTTCCCTTATGTAATCCTTATACTTCATGTATGCCAGGAGAATCCTAATATACATCAATTGCATGAAATTGCATCAGTCAGAATGATTGTTTCCACCTCTCATGTTTAGAATAAAGACGGCCACATAAAAATAAACAAAAATGTAAAATAATTGTATGATAACAATCATTATCTCTCAGTATTCAATGCATAAATGTGATCTGCAAGATACGTTCATGCTCTGTTGAATCCACACAGCTGAGTGCTCTGCACAGCTCTGTTCCACAGATCAGCTGCTCGCTGCCGGAACAGGGTCTGTCCAAAGCCAAAGTTTATCATGGTGCCCACGGAGAAGAAGGAAATGACTGTGCACAGAATTTCAAAATCTACGAATTCAGGAATAAAATAGTCCAGGATAATCCACAGTGAGCTGAAGGTGTAGAGTCCAGCCTGAATGATGCCTGTGATGGTGACCCTCCACTGACTCTGCAGGTGGGGGCTGGAGAAGGAGCTGCTAGGGGTCGCCTGCATCATCTTCATGTGCTTCCACAGGTACAGCACCGTGGCACAGCTGGATGAAGTCATTGCAATTACACAAAGAATGAAATAGGACACTTCAACTCCAGTCCTGACATTCTCAATGCCTTTGTCAGCCTCGGAATCATTGACAGATGCTGAAGTAACGCTGCCATTTTGTTGTTTAGGCCCTTTGTCCTTTAGTGAAAAAATGTATGCAACAGTAATCACGCTGTCAGACAAAATAAGGACCCTGTCAATGGCCAAACCCCAGTAAACTACTGGTTTGAAGTTCCTCTTCATCCATATGAAGAACGCACGTTGGGCAGGGACGATTCTGATGTGGTAGAAGACGCTTAGCCATGCAGTGGGAGACATGCTGAAGAGAATGCTCAACCACAGTAAGTACCACTTTTTGTCTTCAATCCCCGGTTCCTTATTTATTTCTGAGAATGTCAGACAGACAGAGAGAAGTATGGTGAACTGCACCAAGCCGTTACATCCCACCACTGACCACAGAAGCAGTAAAAGTGGCTGCTTTATGCCTTCCTCTTGCCCGCTTTTTGGAAGCAGCAGACAGGAGCAGAAAAAACATGTAATCAGCAAGCTGGTTGATGCAGCAGCCCCATTTAGAGGGACATATGTATTGTCATCCATCAGGAGGGCCATGCTGTAGACTTCAATCAAGCCAGTTCCACCTTAACTCTGTTGTGCTCAGGTCTCTCTTTATCGAATGACCTCGTGTGCTAACTTGGAATTTATTGTGCTTTCAGGTGTCCAAGATACAATGCAAACAGAGACAGACACATTTGCATTCGACATGAATCTGCCTATGTAAAACAGTCGTGTGTGTAATACCAGAACTTCAAAGCTTTAATTTCAGCCCAGCAGCAAGCTGCATTTCAAGACTCATTGTCCATCCCATACACTGGTGTGTTTCTGAAAACACAATATTCAATTAAAATGCCTAGACCAGAATTAGAGAACCAAAGCTCAAGTGGGTTGGGTGAAGTCAGACCAGGATGTATTTTCAGCAACAGCATGCACCTCAACGAGTAGGTTTTAACCCTAAATATGCAGAATGTGTTATAGTAAAATATTAAATTATAGCTACTGTATGGTTTGTGTAATACAGTTATTAAATGTCATTTCTACTCTGCAATGTGTGCTTACAACTACATATACTGAAGAACACTTATTAATGTGTATTCAAATATATGCAGTATATTTTTGTATAAAAATATGCACTTTCATAATTTCAGATCTTAGGTGATAATGCATGGAGGAATCTATGAGAAATTGAAGCCATTCTATTATTGTTTTTGGCTCAGAATTTTACTGGCACACACACTTCATTCTAAGCTTACTTTTATTTTAAATTAGATAAATCATAGATCATAGAGAGGAAATAAAGAATCTTGATCATCACAGCTGTTCTAACCTTTCATTGCAAATCGCATTCAAATCACTTGCAAATGAAAGCTTCTCTGTCATGGTTCTGTGTTTCTGTTTCTGTTTTTCCCTGTTGGGCCACCAGATGGCAGCACTTCTGTTTTGTGTCCCCTGTTGGTTAATTGTACCTGAAAAGTGCCAAACTCTCGGTGCTGTATAGGTATGGGGCATGCCCCCGCCAAGGTGTAACTTGGCGGGATGGCATACCTGCCATCCCAATTATTGCTTTCAATTATTTTATTATTGTTTCTGCTTGTATCTCGTTGTTCCCACCCTGTTCTGGTTTGATTGTTAATTGTGCCCTCCTGTTTCTTGTTGGTTTTGAGTCTATTTAAGTCCTTTGTCTCCCTGACTCGGGTGCTGGTTCCTTGTGTTTCTGTTTGTGTTTCTGCCTACTTTCCTGCCTGCGTTCCTGCTTGTGTGTGTTCCGCCTGCCCGTATTCTGTCCTGCCTGTGTTCCGCCCTGCCCGTGTTCTGTTCTGTTTTTTTTCAGTTCTTAAGTATCTTTTTGTGTTTGTGGTTTTTCCCCTCGTGGCCTTTTGTTTGTTCCCTGTTTTTTTATTAAGTAAAGTCTTTGTTTGAATTTTCCTTTTAGAGTCTCCCGTGTTTTTTTACTCTGCGCCTGGATCCAACCCCCCGAATCCCTGACATTCTCCATGAACATTCATCCTTATTCCTTAAAACTTTATATCCATTTAAATTCCGCATACACGTACACACACATGCACACACACACGTGTGCACACAGACATGCACACACGCACATTTTACAGTTTTACGTTTTAGTGGCAACAGCACAATCTGCCAAGCTGATGGTTCTACTCTAGTCTCTCTATCTCTATAACATAACTCAGGTGCTAAATTTAGAATTTTTGTGCTTTAAATGTCTGACATGGATCCCAATGTGCCATGGCACCTTTTCATTTGATTAATGCGCCCATTTAAAGTCAATGTTCAAGCTGTTTCAAGAGCCACCACAGTAATAGCTTTTCACTGATTCCATCCCAAAGGCTGTGCCCCATGATTTTACTTCAGTTTCATGAGAACTACCAATTAGAGCAGATATTAGATCACATAACACTTTTTCACCAATTACAGCAACATGCTGAAATATTTCAATCCTTTAGCCTCAAAGGCCTGAAATAAAAGATGTTTGACGGTGAGATGGTCTACAGTCATGCCAGGGTAGATGGCTCATGATTATTCCGATAGGTAGGTCCTAGTTACAGACAAGGTAAAGCAGGCAGCTTGTTTGTGGCTAGCAACTGTCTCCCTCATTTACTAATCCTGACAAGTTTGCAGTCTTGTCTGTCACAGACAAGACAAAAAGGCCTAAGCAGTAGCAATTGATGCTAGCAAGCTGGCTATCTATACTCATAGGTAATGTCCCTTAACATTAGCTGAACCACAGCTCATTGCCACTTCCTTAGTAGCTGCACCCAGGTATTTGGAACATTGTTTCCATCATAATATAAGCACAACGCATCATTTATATTCAGAAGCAGTCTTAAAAACAGATTAATTTTGCATGCGATCATTTTGCAGCATTTACATAATATGTGTATAGGTTACATGCAAAAATGCTATGGCCATTATAATATTTGTTTTCATTGCGAGCACCTGGAAAGCACAAGAAATTCAAATCTAGTCCTTGTGAAGGTGTTCCTGCAAAAGAGTGCTATTGTGCTGTTGAGATGAGGTTACATGATTAATTAATTGGTGATGCAATGTAGGAACATGATGCTTTTTGAAAAATGAATACTCAAATTAGTTGGCCTATTTTTATTCCTGACAGCTTTTAAATTTTCCTTTAGTTACTCAGGTACTGACTTGCTAATAAATGTTCCCTGGGAAATAAAATTACTGTTACTGCTCTTGTACTACATTCGCACTTCTGACAAAAACCCACTGTGACGCCAGGAAGGAAATTTTGATGCTTTCCACTAGGGGGCAACAGGCCCTACTCACAGGTATGACATAATAATCACTACAGCTGCGGCCCATAAGTTCTGGGTCTAATAAAAAGGGCCTGTTTGTCAGGCCTGGGAGAGAGGGGTTTGGACCGGCTGAGCTGTGTTTGGTGCTCTGACCCCAAAGTTTCTGGGGAAGACTTGTTGCTCATTTCTCCTGTGACGCATTTTCATTTTGAAGGCTTTTTGAGTAGTTTTTTTTTGTTTTTGTGCAAGAAAAGATGGCAAGCCAAAGTTTTATTTTGAGTTTGTTTTGGCTATTCATGTTGTGATGCCAAGGCCCTCCCCAGCCTTGCATCACACCCACTCTGTTTCTGCAGTTTGATCTGCAGATAGGAAAGTCCATGTCCCCACTCACAAGAAATGTGGCCTGTCTGTGTAGGTGGATGGGTGCGTGTTATGCTTTGCAGGAAGTTGCAAATATCCTCCCTCATCTGCTGATTGGTTTTCGGGATGTTATCGTATCTCTTTGTCCTACTAATCTTTCCCTCTCAGGGGTGTTTACCTCTTTCACTCTTTTATCGCTCACTGTGATACATTCCCTCTTAAGTCAGAATGTGCTGAGCTAGACACCTCACAACAACAAGCCTGGTTGAGTCATAACATGGTGTGTACTGTCAGCACCTCCCCTACACTCTTATAAAGCATGGAAAACATGCTATTTTGTAGTGTTCCTTTTTAGTGAGCCTCTGTATTGCGATGGGGACCTAGTGTGACCCAGAGCGGACCAACTGCACTGACGCTGATGGCACCACTTCCTGCCAGTGTCACGCCGGATACTCCAAACACAACATTGAAGACCTGACCTGCAGAGGTAGGTGCTGGTTGTGGGTGGGCTATGCACAGGTGCAGTATCTGTAAGTAGTGACAGAACATTGAGATTCCCATTATGGCTGGGCCTTTCCACCAAATCTATTCCCCACACCAAAACACGATTGGTTTGTATCAGTGGGCATATGAGAACTCCACCAATTGTTTGTTTTCAGATGCTTCACACTTCCTGCTTTGCAAGTACTTTGTTGATTTTTTCACTTTAGTACCCTCCTCCTTTTGTGCAAGGGCTAGAACTATTTCTCTCTGTTGCAGCCAAAAAAGGGGGTTACGTGTAAGTTTAATCACTTTTGAGGGGACACTCAGAACTCAATCAGGAATTGATGTGACGCATTTCCAATCCATCTAGAGCATGAGTTAATTTTGATCAGATATTGTGTACGTTTTGCTTAATGACAGTCATGCTCTCCATCTCGTCTACAATACTTCTGCATGGCTTTGATTCTAATCTTTTTTGTATTTTTCTCACAGAATGTGAAGATGGCTTTAAACAGGAAAATGGTACCTGTGTTTGGTAAGTTGCTTTTATGTAATTAAATGGTTAATTATATTCCATCCATCCGTCATCTCTACCTGATTATCCTCAGCAGGGTTGCTGGAGCCCATCCCAGCACCCACGCGGACACAGGGAGAACATGCAAACTCCACACAGAAAGGCCCTAAGCTGAGATTCAAACCCACAGCCTTCTTGCTGTGAGGCAACAGTGCTACCCACTGCACCACCGTGCCACCCTGGTTAATTATATTGTAAGACATAAAAAATTAAGGAAGCATTGGATTCTTCAGAAACCTTGGTTTACATGTTGTTAGTTTCTCCCACAGGTGTCAGTTCGGATTTAGGGGGTTTAACTGTGTAAATTGTAAGTTGAGTCTTTAAAAACAGGATCATAGACGGAGCACAGATGTAGTTTGAGCTCACCTGCATGTTCAGGTATATTCTGAGTGGGGTAGTACTGATACCCTACTGCTGTCCTGGGCTGCCCTGGATATGTAAACATTACTAATAGAAATTAAAAGAAATTTTGGCCTGGCTTCAGTCAACATTTGACCACAACGTTCATATGAATGCCAATATTTCATTTCTTACTTAAAAACTGTTTTGCAACTTCAATGATGACAAGATTTAGCTTTAAAAATTGATTGCATTGGAAGAATATGGTGCTTCAGATTCTTTGATTGAATAGTCTCAAATTAGTTTCTCAGGCATGGAGTCAATCTGAATGTATCCTTAACTTTGTCTCAATCACTACAAATTTTCTTCAAATACTGCGTTTGGTCAGTTCATTTTAGGGATTACTTTTAAATGTCAGTCTTATAATTGTAAGATAAGGACAAATGTTGATTGAATCCCAGCCTGTGTGGTGTTTAAATTGGTATGTCCAGTGTTTATATTGCTGAATATGTGTTTGTATGCTCAGTACATATGGTATTTATGTGACATATAAACCACGACATGCAGGGCATATACAATAATATGTTGTTATGACAGGGTGTCTGTCTATCTATCTATCTATCTATCAAATAGGAAGACATTCTGTCGGCAAGTACACACATTTTCAACCAAGTAACAATAGTAGACCCATATTAATGGAAAACATGCATATAAAATATGCAATACCAATGTAAAGTGGTATACAGATCTATCCCTATCACATCTTAAGAGTATTTGTCAGCAGGTAAAAGATTAAAACATCACCAGGTAGGTACTATTTGTGAAAAGTAGCCGTTTGTGCAATTAGTTCTCTTGATCACAAACAAAAGTCAATTTATGATAATAGATATAATTGTAAAAACAGAATTGTGAAGTATAAGTAGCTTTGACGTATTAATGTTATTTAGAAAGGTAATATCTCTGTCTAAGTATTCTGAACTTAGAAAAGACTTCTAGTTCATTTTGCAAGCCCCAGCCAGCATATGTCTTATACATTATGTATGTGCAATTGCATAGACTAGGAGAGTGCTGGAACATGCATCTGCAGTCCTTAATTAGGGCGGGTAGCTGGATGGAACAGCAATGAAAGCTACGATAAATCAAACAACAGTTTGCACACTGCAAGTCTGAGGAAGGGCCTGTGTGCCTAAAATGGTGCTCATTTGGTGCATTAAATTATTAAATGGAGGCCTTGCAGTGTGCAGACTGTTGTTTGACCTATATGCATAGGTCAAACAACCTTGTATAACCTTGTATACTATCAGCAACATAGTATACCTGGGGAAAATATGGAAAGACCTTAATTTAGTTATATTTAATTAAAGGAAATTAATAAAAAGGTTGACATACAAAATAAGATTTTGGAAATATTCTCTGGAAAACTTTGAAGCACAAGATTACTGAAGGCCCACATTATGTCTGCACAGCTGAGATCACAGATCACAGAGTTTCACAAATGAGCCACATTGTTATTTTTTTGTTATGCTCTTTAAAAACTGTGTTTGAAATAAGGCTAAAAACTTTTTTTAAACTATTTTTTAATATTGGTAAATGGACTGCATTTATATAGTGCTTTTATCCAAAGCGCTTTACAATTGATGCCCCTCATTCACCAGAGCAATTAGGTGTCTTGCTCAGGGACACTTCGACATTGTCATGGTTTTGGCTGATACCACCATTTATTTTCCTTCCTGCGCCTTTTCTTCAGTTATTATGGCCATTGGTTTTTAATGCGCCTTTTCTTCAGTTATTACGGCCATTGAGTTGATTGAATTATACACGTGCAAATTTCTTTTTACAATTTGCACCTTTTGGCGTTCTATTTAAACCCCGAGCAAGCTGATAAGCTTTGCTTCAGTGTCACTTACGTTGCACGAGAGCCGGTAATCTGAAAAGGGAAAAGGGAAAAGGGAAAAGGGAAAAGGGAAAAGGGAAAAGGGAAAAGGGAAAAGGGAAAAGGGAAAAGGGAAAAGGGAAAAGGGAAAAGGGAAAAGGGAAAAGGGAAAAGGTGCGATATTGGATTGTTGTGGCTATAAAATTAGCACAACAGTCTTTAGCTTATTAGGTTGTTGGCAACAAGTTAGTGCCATAACCTAAACTCAGAATTCTTTCTTTAGGGTGTTACTTTTTCAGCCTCGGTTCGAGGTCTGTTTTCTTTGAGTTGCTCCATTTTCTGCTCCGGCAGTTTTATTTTCAGAAAATTCATACTCCTTAAGCTTTAGTTTTTTTTTTTACCCAGTATGTGGGTTGTGTAGAGCTTTTTTTTGGGATACTCGCCCTAAGGAGTATTGTTTTCCTTTCCATTATTTTTTTCGCTGTCGTTGTCTCTTGAGACTTTGTGGTTATTCTACCTCTGGTGAATAGCTTAAAGAACCCCCTGTTCAGTCGCGGTTGGTCTCCCAAAACCCCCACTCCATCACAGACATGCCCAGGGCGGGGATCGAACTGGCAACCCTCCGACTGCCAGACAACCGCTTTTACCTCCTGAGCTATGTCGCCCCATACATTGCAGGGTGCAGCCACATTATTGCATTTACTGTAATACACTCCAGTACAAAAAGAAAACTTATACATGTCCTCAAAGCTTGTGGAACATATTCTTTCACTTATAAACCCTATACTTCATGTATGCCAGGAGAATCCTTATATACATCAATTGCATCAATCAGAATGATTGTTTCCACCTCATGTTTAGAATAAAGACGGCCACATACAATTATTTTACATTTGTTTATTTTTATGATAACAATCATTATCTCTCAGTATTCAATGCATAAATGTGATCTGCAAGCTACGTTCATGCTCTGTTGAATCCACACAGCTGAGTGCTCTGCACAGCTCTGTTCCACAGATCAGCTGCTCGCTGCCGGAACAGGGTCTGTCCAAAGCCAAAGTTTATTATGGTGCCCAAGGAGAAGAAGGAAATGACTGTGCACAGAATTTCAAATTCTACTAATTCAGGAAGAAAATAGTGCAGGATAATACACAGCAAGCTGAAGATGGAGAGTCCAGCCTGGATGATGCATGTGATGGTGACCCTCCACTGACTCTGCAGGTGGGGGCTGGAGAAGGAGCTGTTAGGGGTCGCCTGCATCATCTTCATGTGCTTCCACAGGTACAGCACCGTGGCACAGCTGGATGAAGTCATTACAATTAAACAAATAATGAAATAGAACACGTCAATACATACCACTACAATGATAACTTCAATTATTTCACTAGCCTCAGAGTCATTTAAAAGTGCTGAAGTAAAGTTTCCATTTTGTACTTTTAACCTCTTGTCATTTAATGAAAGAACCAACTTAAATTTGATGATGTTGTCACATAAAATAAGGACCCTCTCAATGGCCAAACCCCAGTAAACTACTGGTTTGAAGTTCCTCTTCATCCATATGAAGAACGCACGTTGGGCAGGGACGATTCTGATGTGGTAGAAGACGCTCAGCCATGCAGGGGGAGACAAGTTGAGGAAAATGCTCAAGTACAGTAAGGTCTGTATTCCAATGACAAATCCCGAGTCCATATTTATTTTTGAGAATGTCAGACAGACAGAGAAAAGTATGGTGAACTGCACAAAGCCGTTCCATCCCACCACTGACCACAGAAGCAGTAAAAGTGGCTGCTTAATGGCTTCCTCTTGACCGCTTTTTGGAAGCAGCAGGCAGGAACAGAAAAAAGTGATCAGCAGGCTGGTCGATGCAACAGCCCCATTTAGAAAGACATATATTTTATCATCCATCTGGAGAGTCATGCTGTAGTCTTATGCTTCAATCAAGCCAGTGGTTCCACCTTAACTCTGTTGCGCTCAGGTCTCTCTTTATCTAATGATCTCTTGTGCTAACTTGGAATTTATTGTGATTTCAGGTGTCCAAGATGCAATGCAAACAGAAACAGGAATTTCAATGTGCCATGACGCATTTCCATTTGACATGAATCTGCCTATGTAAAACAGTAGTGTATGTAATGCCAGAACTTAGAAGCTTTTATTTCAAGCTAGCAACAAGCTACAGTATGTTTCCAGACTCAAAACTTATGGGATGGATTCTTCAATAATAAAATAATTCATCCCATAGTCTGTGTTTCTGAAAACAGAATATTCAATTAAAATGAGTAGACCAGAATTAGAGAACCAGAGCTCAAGTGGGTGGGGTGATGTCAGATCAAGATATATTTTCAGCAATGGAATGTGCCTGAATGAGTAGGTCTCTTTTATTTTCAGCCTTCCTAATTCATTCATCTGTGCTCATTCCTCAGGTTTTACAGTGATCTATATATTGCGATTAAAATGTCTGTAGCCATTATGGTATCTAACGAAACTGAGATGCCCGACCACAACAGTGTGTCTGTTCCTGTCTTTTCATGGTCAACTCATGTACCTGTGAATGGCTTCAAATTGATAGTCAGCTTCAGAATATTTAATGGCATTCTTTTAAACCCTAAATATGCAGAATGTGTTATCAAACTAAATAAAAAATTGAAATATAGGTTCTTTATAATTAGCGTAATACAGTTATGAAATCTAATTTGTACTCTGCAATGAGTGCCTATGCTTAAAGTAAATATTTTTATACAACAATATACTGCATATATTCAAATATATGTTAATAATTGTTCTTCAGTGAATTTATTTAATATATATTGAAATATATACAGTATATTTTTGTATAAAAATATTCACTTTAATCATTTCAGATTATATATTATAATACATATGAACTTTTCACCTGATAAAAATTGTAGCCATTCTATGATTTTCTGGGCAGAATTACTGGCACACACAGAACTTAATTCTGAGCTTGATTTTATTTTAAATAAGATAAATCATAGATAATAGAGAGGAAATAAAGCATCTTGATCATCACAGCTGTTCTAACCTTTCATTGTAAATCACATTCAAATTACATGCAAATGAAATCTTCTCCATGAAGGTACATCCTCATTCCTTAAAACTTAATTTCCACTTCCATTCCACATACAGTACATATACATATGTGCACACACATTTTTAAACATTTTTAAATTCTACATTGTAGTTGCAGCAGCACAACCATTTGTCCATTTAAAACAGTGGTTTGTTTCAAGTCTGTTTCAAGAGCCACCACAGTAGCAGCTTTTCCCAGATTCCATCCCAAAGGCTGCTTATTTACAAACATAGGTGCTAAATTGGTTTGATCTGCACGCCTCTGTTTGTAAACCAAAGGCCTGAAATAAAAGATAATTTAGTCTAATTGTTTGTTCTTGGAGTCTTGTGCCTTGTGTTCACTTTCTGTGGTCTCACATGGTGTTTGCTATTTATTTCTCAAGTTCCAGGTTTTTCCCTCTTGTTCGTTTATTTTTGTTAATTGAATCACCATTTATCCTGGTTCCTGCTTTTTTGTCTCTGAACCTTTCATCTTGGGCATGTATTAGGCAGGGACCCTTTGGGTGTTCAAGACCAGGCTTGACACATTGCTGGATATTCTCTAAACAGTAGGTGAAATGACAAGCCCATATGGACTGAATGGCCTGTTCTCATGAGAAGCTGTAGTCTCTGCCAACTCCAATTGGGGCATAGGAGCTGTCCGGTGCTGAAAGGGAGAGGCAGCCAAAGGAAATCTCAAACACAAAGATATGTTTCTCATTACATTACATTTCATTACAGACATTTAGCAGACGCTCTTATCCAGAGCGACTTACACAACTTTTACACAGCATTTTTTTACATTGTATCCATTTATACAGCTGGATATATACTGAAGCAATTCTGGTTAAGTACCTTGCTCAAGGGTACAACGGCAGTGTCCTTACCTGGGAATCGAACCTGCAACCTTTCGGTTACAAACCCAGTTCCTTACCCACTGTGCTACACTCCTTCTCGTTCAGTGTCTGCAGACAGCTTTAAAAAGTCAGATCTGGTGAGATGGTCTACAGTCATGTCAGGGTCAAGGGCTCATGATTATTCTGATAGGTCCTAGTTACAGCCAAGGCACAGCTGCTAGCTTGTTTGTAGCTAGCTAATGTTACCGCTACCTCATTTACTTATCCTGACAGGATTGTAGTCTTGTCTGTCACAGACACAAATGCATAAGCTGTGATAATTGATGCTAGCAAGTTGGCTATCTGTACTCATAGATGATGTCCCTTAACTTTAGCTGAACCACAGCTCATTGCCACTTTCTTAGTAGCTGCACATATTTTATATTCAGAAACAGTCGATAAGGCAGATTAATTTTCCATGCGATCATTTTGCAGCATTTACATAATATATGTATAAGTTACATTCAAAATAATATCTGTTTTCATTGCATTTTGAGCACCTGAAAAGCACAAGAAATTCAAACTTAATGTTTGTACAGATGTCCCGGCAAGAGAGAGGCATTGTGCTGTTGATATAAGGTTATAAGTTTAATTCACTTGTGTTGCAATGTAAGAGCAGGATACTTTCTGAGTAATGACACATACCAAAATTAGTAGACCTGTTATTATTCTGACCTGCTTCAAATTCTCCTTTAGTTTATCAGGTACTGACTTGCTAATAAATGTGCCCTGGGAAATAAAAGTTCTACCACTGTTGTACTACATTCACACTTTTGCTAAAAACTCACTGTTTCTACAATATGATCTGCAGAAAGTAATGTCACCACTCACAAGAAATGTGGTCTGTCAATGTGGATGGTATAGGGGGTGTGTTTTGTAGGGAGTTGCAAATATCCTGCCTCATCCACTGTTTAGTTTCCAGGATTCTTCAAAGACATGTTAGCATATTGTTAGGAGCCACAATTTTGTATGGGGGAAACCTCACACTTGATTCATTAGATAAATGGTATCTCCAGAAACCTTTCTCGCTCTCTCGTGATTGGATGGTGGTCACCCAGTTACAATTTCCAACAATACAGATGTTACAGGTGATGTTTGCTTGCTAATATAGAGTAACTGTGGCAGGGGTCTGTCCAGCAGGAGGAATCAGAGCAATCTAGAGCAATGCCTACTGATTAAGTACATTGAATCATTGTGACTGACCTGTTGAAATGGTTTGGTTCAAAGAATACCACATTCTAACCACAGAAATTTGCCTCTTCTCCTTGGGCACCATGATGGCTTTGGATAGACCCTGTTCCGGCAGCGGGCAGCTGATCTGTGGAACAGAGCTGTGCAGATCACTCACATCTGTGGATTCAACAGAACATGAATGCAGTTTTTGTTTCACATTTACATTTTTTTTCTTGATTTCCGGGAAATACTTACCCAGTCTCTCAAAGTGCACAGTCCCTCACACCCTGTTTTTAATTATTAACTTTCTTTCAGGCAGATTCCATTTCATTGAACATAAAGATTTTTAATTACCAACAGGTTTCATTACTTGTAGGTTTAATTACTTACATAACTTTTAATTTTTTTCATCTACTTTCTCCAGTCTGACATGCAGTGGTTAAACACACATTCATTGCTTTTTAAATAGGAGTATATATCTTTATAGGTACAGTACATTATTAGCAATGTCAGAAATTTTTTAAATGACAAAAAAATATTTTAACAATGTATTGACATGGACTTCCAGCATTTGATAGTTTTACATGTGGAGTTATTATATTTTATATATACAGTGTATCCTGCTATTTATTCACTATAGGATTAGACACTATGAATATGAACTTTTAAAATATAAAATTTTGCTGGACATAAAAATGCACAAGATCTATGTATGATAAGCACAAGATTTTACCATGTTGGCAGGTGTGCTTTTAGTGGAGGCAAAAGGGTTGTGTTATTGTGCATGGATTCTTTTTTGATTTGTGTGCACGCATGTTTTATTTCTGCTGTACTCAAGAGTAAAAGGTGGTTATATTTGACTAATAAATATTGCTGCTGAGATGTGGAATTGTTTATCTGATTTTCACAGTGATCTAAGACAGAAGACTGATTTGATGAGTGGGTTATTCACTTTTGGAGAAGAAAAATGCATATATTTTCCCACCATCTTGGATCGAATCCAGACAGTGCCAGTGCCGACTGTGACCGGTCGCTCCATATGGCAACAGGCAATTGCCAATTGCATCACCCAGGGTATGAGATGGTTCAGTGAGTTAGGGATCCGTGTTTCATCACTTGCCGCATATGAAATGTCTGCAATTTCTTTAAAAGATAAGAAAAATTACACATAAGACTGTTCAACAGATAAAAATGGGCAGGTGCACAATGGTAACAGAGTGTGTGTGTGAGAGAGAGACAATTTACAGATCATGTAAAAGAGATGAGATGTTCATGGATAGGTATGAGTGAGCTAGAGAATATAACAGAGCCTACATTTTTTGAAAAGTAAGATCACATGTTTATAATTCATTGGATAATAGTAGATGCAATGTTCAGAGGCTAAGCAGTGTCTGCAATTGCTATGACCTTCAAAGTTCACATCAATGTAAACTAGAAAGGAATAAACACATCTTTAAAAAATGCATAATCAAAGGCTGTTGTTCAATGGAACAAAGCACCAGAAATATTTGAAATTGTCCAAGTATACGCTAAAAATTTAATTATCAATAACATAAGGAAGATCCTGAAACCATAAATGGCCACACAAAGTAAACTTCGAATATACTGTGTCCATAGTTCCCCCATGTGTATACAGAGAACTGCGGAAAAGAAACAACATTACAGATATGATTCGTACTACAGGCAAACAGGGAAACTTATTGAGTTCCAGGATCAATGTATTGTCTAAAAAGACCGTCTCTGCAAACACATTTAATACCATTTTCAAGGTAAAGTCACGCATCCTCCAATAAGATCACCAGGCATCTGTGGGGGAATCTCCAAAATATACGATCGATATACATTCAAAGAGCACTGTTTTTAAAAATGGAAGACACGCCGTCAAGCGGCCAATTGTGGGAGGCGCGAGCGATGCCAGATTATTTCGTCGGACACTGACTAATCTAAACTCCTTTTGGAGCTAAACCCCTCCCCTTTCGAGTTAGACCAGTTTCATTTGGAGCTGATCCAGGCGCCCTCTTCATAAAATAGAAACAAGGACCAATGACAGTGGTCGGTTTAGTGAGGTCAGAGGTTGAGCGAATTCGAGAGTATCCACTAGCTTGATTTTTTGTCCGCAGGAAGTACAAGAGCAATAAATTGTGCTGACAGCCTGGACAAGCACGATCATCTTGTTATTTCCTCCAACATCTTTTTAGTAATTTGACTCGGGAGGCGGGTCTAAATTTTCGTTTATTGTGTTCGTTTAGTCAGTGCACTGTGGTCTCTCACTTCTCACTTTTAGTGTCGTAGATGGGTGTCTAACCGAACAACAACAACAAAAACATGTTCAGCAGTAAAATTGTTAGGACCTGTTTTGGCGTGGTAAACAGTCATGTCCGGCGTCTTGCAGGTCGAGTATCCCTTATTGTAAATACGAGGTAGGTCTAATCTGGAATATCGCTTGCTAGCTAGCTATATTTCTAAATTGCACATAGCAAGTGAGTTTGTTAGCTCGACGATTTACTTAGCACGGTGTAAAAAAAGACAAATGGGTGTAAAAAAAGACAAATGGTTGTCTTAATCTTCCCTGACTTTGTTTTAGCCATATTCTTAACGCTTATTCGGTTAACTCGTGATTATAAGGCTTCGCTTGGGGTAGGATATGAACTTTCACCAGAGGGCAGTTCACACGCTTGACGCTTGAGATAGTTATAATCTATTCGAGGTCACACCTTTAAGATTGGTGATATTTAGCTAGCTATTGCAAATTCACGCAACCGTCAAAGTTTTGTTTTGTACGTTCATTTTATTCTACAGTATTCTCTGTAGTGCTAGAAATCATTCTCGTATTGTTTGAGTTTGAAGGATAAATTAAACTGGTGTTTATTGTCTAGCGGTGTAAATATATTTAAACTTTATAGCCCAATACCTTGTGTGTTATATTAGACAAGTCAATTGAAGAAAATGTATTCGTAGGCGCATTAAGGGGTACAAAATGTTTGTTTTCATTTACACTGTTGTAGGCAACTTATTGAATTATACTTACGGTCCGCTTGAATAAACAAAATATAAATATAAATAAATATATATAATATATTATATAAATGTAACAATGTATTTTCTCTAAACTAGTATTGTTTCTGTTTATACCTGTATACCTGGATGAGTCTGTGTTGTATTGGATCACCTCTTATTGATTACCTCATCACAAGGTTAAATCCTAAATTTAGACCACAAGATTACTCAACTGGAACAATTGTTATAAAGTTCAGTGGTCTAGTGGACAAATGTAGAGGTTAAAGGCCTGCTAAGGTCATTGGTACTATCCTTGAATGGCGTACTTGATATGTGGATGTCGAAGATGCATATGAACCTTAAGCTTTTTTGAGGGCAAAACTGTTAGACGTTTTTTTGGATGCACACCACAATGCCTTTTGACAGGAGCAAATAATTATGTGCAATTTCTTAGATCCTTTAATATATCCAAAAGAAGGCCTGACTGTGCCCAGTTTGCAACTGCTTTGAGATTTGTGCTCAGTGCATTGGGGCTTCCCACTGATGCTGTCACAACAAATTTCATCCCCCCTATTCACTTTCGGGGTTACGTTGTGCCATTACATTGCGCCGATTGGTCAGATCTCTCTATCCGAAGATTCAAATTCAAATAAGCTTTATTGGCATGACGTATAAATACACATATTGCAAAAACATCAGTACAATAAACATGTGAACAGAATACAAATTTGTTTGTGTGTATGTGTGTGGTTTTCCTGTGTCTTCGCTTGTGTAATGGCCTGTGTAAATTAGGTGAAACAGTGAGTACAATAATTAATATTAAAAAAAAATCTCTCTAGCAAGATTCATAGGTCGCTAGCAAGAGAAATGGACTGCATTTATATAGCGCTTTTATCCAAAGTGCTTTACAATTGATGCCTCTCATTCGCCAGAGCAGTTAGGGGTTAGGGGTTAGGTGTCTTGCTCAAGGACACTTCGACATGCCCAGGGCGGGGTTTGAACCGGCAACCCTCCGACAGCCAGTCAATTGGTCTTACCTCCTGAGCTATGTCGCGCCCTAAATAAATAGCTAGCGAGACAGGTGACTAGCTAGCTAGCTGGAAGAGCTTCTCTTAGACTTTTATAAAAGCTTCTCTTCCTAGCTAGCCAGCTAGCTAGCGATCGCTCAATATCGTTAGCAACCAGCAGAGAGTGCTTGGAAACTACGCATGCAAGGTAGTCAAGTTGACGCTAACTTACGCATTAAGGGAACATAACCGGAAACGTAACCCCGGAAGTGAATAGGGGGATGAAATTTGTTATGACAATGCCTCATTAATGGATATATGTGACCCTGCGGTACGAGCAGGGTGTTGGCTGAGCATATGTGTGTGGGGTCTCTTCCTCCCTCGAAGGCTCCAGCACACCCAGTCTGACCATGGGGCGGAGCCTGGGCCCTTCCGTCCAGAGACCGCCTCCGCCAGGACGCTGATGGACATTGGCACTCGCAGGATCTTCTCTGAGGAACACGACCTCTTCAGGCAAAATGTACGTCGCTTCTTTCAGGAGGAGGTGGTGCCACATCACAGCGAGTAGGTTACTCCAGCCCGAGCCTCAATAAACCTGACCAAATGACACGCACAGCACGTACACCTGCTTCCTCAAACGCCCTCTTGATTTATCTCAATGCCTTGCCCTTTCTCTCCCATATTTATTGGTAATTGTAATGCTTATCTAAGGTTATAAAACATAACCAATGCTAATCCACCCCACCCAAACCCCAAACAACAACTGGAATATATATTCTCACTCTCTCCTTGTATTCACATATCTTTTTTTTTTTTCTATGGAAAATGTGTTTTTTATAGCTTTGTTTCCAATAAGGAGTGTAATTTTGCTGCTATGTATTTCTGGAGACTTTAAAAGACTTAATCAGGGGAACTCAGCATTGGAAAGGTAGTCTTCTTGTAAGATTGAATGTTGAGCACTTCATATGCATTGTCCTGTCTATCCCTGTCCCCAAGGCTGTCTCTGTCTTGCTTTTCATCCCCCACCTCTTTGCAGTGTTAGGGGTGTCATGTCCACCTGTTGTCCCTGAGGTGCAGAAGTAATCTGTGAGTTTCTGGTGGCTGAACTCTTTGTTTATCGCCTCTCTTCGCTACAGATGGGAGAAGGCAGGCGAAGTGAGCAGGGAGCTGTGGGAGAAGGCTGGAATGCAGGGGCTGCTGGCAATTTGCATACCGGAGGAGCAAGGCGGGGTTGGGGGTGACCTGTTGTCTGCGGCAGTGGTCTGGGAAGAACAGTGAGTTTGAATTTGAAGTGTGCACTGACGTTCTTGGGGTGTCGGGGCATGACAGTGAAAACGAGCTCAGCTGTTAAACACGGTGAAGCCTGAACACATTGGCACCGCTTATAACCACAGCTGGTACCTCAGGACGGTCCCTGCCTCTGGACTTAGTGCAGAGCCCCTGCAATGCATCGGGGCCCTGACTGTCCTCTGCGCCTCTGTTCAGGATGTACTGCAACTGCAGCGGGCCTGGCTTCTCCCTGCACTCGGACATCATCATGCCCTACATCAGCCACTACGGCACCCCGGCCCAGATCGAGCGCTACATCCCCCAGTTGACCGCTGGGAAGTGCATCGCCGCCATTGCCATGACCGAGCCCGGAGCTGGCAGGTGAGGCCACCAGCCCGAAAGCGCCCCTGTTGACGTTTGGGGCAAGCACACCTTTGTGGATACGACTACAGGCTTATTGTGGGTGGATTACCCACAATTACTCATAATTTTGAAATATATCTCTTACACTGTTTCCGACCACTGAAGGTGGTTTGGTGTAACAGTGCATCTTGGATCACTGTCATCAAAGCTCTCTGCTGTTATGTCTTCGGAGTTAGGGTGGTTACATGTGAGGTAACGGACAAGCCAATCGGCTCTTAACCAAATCCGATGTCTACAGCCAGAAATTGACTGCATAGGGGAGTTGTATTTATGTAGAAAATTGGACTTGGTGTATTCCTTAGGCTACATTTTACATTTATGTATTAGTCGTTTAGCAGACTGTTCTTATCCAGAACAGTTTACACTTTTACATGCGACTTGCACAACATTTTACATTGCATTTGCATTGCATCCATTTATACAGCTGGATATATACTGAAGCAATGCAGGTTAAGTACCTTGCGCAAGGGTACAACGGCAGTGTCCTACCTGGGAATCGAGCCTGCGACCTTTAGGTTACAAGACCTGTTCCTTGCCCATTATGCTACACTGCCGCCCGCCCACCAAAGCTGTTGACCACTGGCATAATGCATGACATGACTTGTGATCATATTGCGGCTGTGTTGTGGCAAGTGCAGTGTGGGATTGCGTTTCTCTTTGTGGCTATCTGTGTTGTGTTCTGAGTGGCAAGTACTGAAGTGGCAAAGAAGATTCATCATCAGAGCAGAGGGCTCTTGGCGTGCTGTTCCTCATACCCTGATTGCCTGTATGCAGTTTTTCCCTCTTCAGCGAGCACTTGTGAGCCTTTATGGGTAGCTATTGAGACTCAATGGGAAATTTTAAGAATTGAAGTGAATAATGCAAACTAATATTTCAGGTTGTGGGATAACACATTGGATATGGATATATTGCTTGAGAGACCCACAGATTTTTCAGTTCATGCTGGCCATTTATTGAAGGTTTTGTTCATGTTCTACATGTTTGGTGTCATTCTTAGTGACCTCTGACTATATGAATTCTTGACCCTTATTGTGGTCCTTACATAGACACATGCTAGCCTCTCCCTATCTGACCTTTGAGTAAGGTACAGATAATGAAGTATTGGGCTGGGCCATACAGAGATGTAGCCAAGAGAGGGGTCAAAAAAATGTGGATGTACATGTGAAATATACATGAGCTCATCACAAACTGGAACTGCACATGTGCACAGAATGCACTATGTCATATGGCATTGGTCATTTCAGACTTTTTTGTTTAAGAAACAATGATGCGATGTCTTGCATTGTAGTTGAATTTGAGTCTTCTGATTATATTAAGCTGGAGAATGTCTCACAAATGGGTATCTACTATTTTTTAAATATTATTTTAATTTACGAATACCATTCTTTGCATTTATGTAGCTCTCTATTGTATTATGTCAGTGCTCTATGTAATTGTGCGTGTATGTTTAGGTATGTCTTTAAAATAAAAAAATAAAAAATTAAATCCATTGTATCATGCAATCGACAGTGTACACATAAGCAAATAGTTGACTGCTGGGCTGTGTTAGTTGAGCAGTTCTACTTCTCCTTTCCTCGCAGTGATCTCCAAGGTGTGCGGACATACGCCAAAAGGGATGGCAGTGACTGGATCCTCAATGGGAACAAGGTTGGTATGAGGGAAAAGTGTAGAGCCAACATGGAAGACAGAGCCAGCTTCTTGAAGGTTTAGCAGCCAGCTCCAGATGGAGCCATTTTGAGTCTGACCTTCATCAGTGATATCCTCCACCCTCAGGTGTTCATATCTAATGGCTGGATGAGCGACGTTGTTGTCGTGGTGGCGGTCACGAACCCGGAGGCAAAGACTGTGGCTCACGGCATCAGCCTCTTCTTGGTAGATGCTGGGATGAAAGGGTTCCACAAGGGGCGCAAGCTGGAGAAGATTGGCCTCAAGGCGCAGGTTGGAGAAACTGGATCCAGAGACCATTTATCCCCAGCAAGACCAATGTGTCTCTGCTTCTTCCTGTCTTAAACAAAGGAGTTCTGCTCACAGCTTAAAGGGTCACAATCATAGCTTCTTCATGAATATTCCACAGCAGGCTGGGATGGTACACATCTTGAGTCTATGCAAGTATGTGTTAAAAAATTGCTTTTTATCAGAAGTAAATAAGATTAGAAAGCAATTAACACCCTCAGTATCACTTATCATTCGTAAAGGCCTGAAAGCAAATAAAGTCCTTCATCTCATTAGTAATGCAATATCTTTGACTGAATTACGGGGACCCAGAGTTATAATGAGTTCAGTGGCTTTGTGTTCACATGACCACATCTGATAACATGCTTCCTCCAGTATTTAAGGCAGTGACAGTAACTTTCTCCTCCTCTGCTCAGGACACAGCCGAGCTTTTCTTTGAGGACGTTCGTCTCCCAGCCAACGCCCTCCTGGGGGAGGTCAACAAGGGCTTCTACTACCTCATGAACGAGCTGCCCCAGGTAAAAACCAAAACTACCCATGGTGTGGCGGTGTGGGAGGTTTAACAAGTTTTAATTAACTTTGGCCCCTACTCAACCCCTTTCTCTGTTTTTTCTGCAATACTGGTACTCTGCCCCTGCTGCTCCAGGATTTCTCCTCCGTGTATGGTGTTCTGCTGCTTTTCCCCTTAGGAACGGCTGGTGATCGCTGGTATGGCCATCGCGAGCTGTGAGTTTATGTTCGAGGAGACCAGGAACTACGTCATCCAGAGGAAGGCCTTTGGCAAGACCATAGCCCACCTGCAGGTGAGTCCTGCTGGCCAGTGAACCCTGCAGCCGAGCTCTCTTCTCCAGAGAACTGGGCTTGTAACCATAAATGGTTACCAAGTTCGATTCCCAAGTAGGACAAAGCCATTGTACCCTTGAGTAAGATAAAGATAAAACCTCTGAGGAAAGATGCATAATCTTTTCAAGCTCTCCTGCAGAGCACCACTTATAACCACCCCCGCGGGTCAGATCGACCTTGTGCAGCCGTACAGCCAGCTGTGTGTCTCCCTGCATGGCGGCCGGCCACAGTCTGCACTGCCACAGTGCCGATATGAAACACAGTGCCCTAACAGGATGAGCCACTGAGCAGCCCCGTGTGGCCAGTGTCCTGACTGTTTCACGGTGTGTTCTCTGGTACAGACAGTTCAGCACAAGCTGGCCGAGCTGAAGACAGAGATCTGCGTGGGCCGTGCCTTTGTGGACAGCTGTCTGCAGCTGCACGCAGAAAAGAAGCTGGACTCCTCCACCGCCTCCATGGCCAAATACTGGTGAGATGCGCATATGAGCGCCTGCGCACACTGTCCATCGCATATGCATGCACACATGCTCACCCTCACACGTATGCACACACATGCACACACATGCACTTAGCTCCACACACACACACACACACCTGCACACTCAAACACACCCTCACCTGTACATGTTCACCCTCTGACACTCATAAACACATACAAGACCATGCATACATATGCATTACACACATGGAGGAGAGGAACACATGTAAGATTAGGAGAACTCGCCAATGTCAGGCCTTTGCTTTTTCTGTGCCGGTTCACTGATCTGCATATGACTTAGATTGATGGTTGCAGTTCCTGATCTTCATTTCATTGGGATGGGCTATTGTAATTCCAGCCCCTGGGTACCGTTTGTCTTTTTACAGGGCGTCTGATCTACAGAACCGGGTGGCAACGCAGTGCCTGCAGCTCCACGGGGGGTGGGGCTATATGTGGGAGTACCCCATTGCCAAGTGAGTGACAGCCAGCTTATTGTTGGTTACTGAAAACCTCCAACCAAAATGGGGGCATTGTTCTCATGGCTTCCCTTTGCAGTTCTTTCTGTTGGCAGTGTTGATGAAAGCTCTTTTATGAAATAGTACAAGCCCGTTGACTGGGGTGATGTGCCTAGATCAGGTGTGTCGTAGGGCCCTGGGGCTGCCCCTGTGGATAGGCAAAATGTTTGTGTCCCTGTGCATTTCTGGATCTGTTTGGCTCTACAGTCATGTCCTCTTGTTTCTTCTCTCTCTACCACTCTCTACTGTACCCCCCCACCCCACCCCACCCACAGGGCCTTTGTTGACTCCCGCATCCAGCCCATTTATGGCGGCACAAATGAAATAATGAAGGAGCTGATTGCACGCAGCATCATCAGCAAGAAGTGAGGCCCACGGAAGGCACTTACGCCTTAGTTCTGTGGTTCTGGTTTTTAGTACAGTAAGGCTCAGCCTCACACTGTGGTGTGGTTTTCTGCAAGAAAAGCTGACTGGATGTTGACGTTGCTTTGATATCGCTGTGGGGCTAACGCCAATCAAACCAGTGAAATAATCAAGCTTAGCTAGGCTGCTGCATTTCTAACTGTAAAAAACATTTTTCAAATGTTTTTATAAAAAATATTTAGTTAATGTATAACTTTTTATCGATCTGTTTCTGAAAAATGCACTGTATTTATCTAATTGTTAGATAATACAACCATGTTTTTGACTTGCATTGTTAATGAGGTCTTAGTATAGTCCTCTCTGGTGTTACTACAGAAATATTGTGTGTCAATGTACATGTTTGTTTTGCATTTAAACAAAATTCTGATTTTAATATATTCAGGCATCAGTGATGATATATTTAAAGAAAACACATTCAGTCTCCTTTCAGATGTTGTTGCTAGTTAAGAAACTGGCAAATGTGATCTTTTTTCTTTTTAATGTTTCTAATGACTTCTGTTTTATAATAGTTCATTTCTATGCCATGGAAACTTTTACCATGTTCTATAATATAAGTGATTGAAGGGCTCTTTCCATTGCAGTTGAGAGTCATAAAAAGTATACCCCTTTGACCTTCTTATGATACAGAACCACTTGGAACAAGTGTGACTAACTTCCCTTGTGCAGAGCTTCATTGAAATGCTTCCAGTTTTATGGAGTGATGATGGAAATTGCCATGCTGCTTCTTCTGTACCGGTGTACTACAGAGTGACCTTTAGATGGCAGTCTGTTCACAAACATTGAACAATGGGGCTTTTTAAAAAGGTTTATATGATGCTAGATGGCCAATTTGAAGTCATGGGGACAACAGTCTTTCAGAATTAAGATTTGTTACCTTGAAGCACATTTCATCTATTGAGCACAATCTTTTCCCTATTTCTGTGAAATTGATCATCTTTGATTACAGGTTTGATATTAACAATCACAGGCAGGTCGTTGAAAACGGCTATGGATTGTCTTGTGTTTCTGACTTGGAATCATTAGCTTTTGTAGCAAAGAGGTTGATAATACCTATGAACAATATTTTATGGTGGCATTAATGAAAACCATAGTTGTGTAGTTATAGGTATGTATGTCTAATATAGACACTTTACTAATTCTTTTTTAACTTTACAAATAATTAACTGGATGTATCACGCTCTGTAGATTTTCCGTCAGAAATAAATCGCAAATCATTGAGAAGTAAAACATTAACAATCCATGACTGTAAAAAGTAAACGACTGAAACCCATTATGTCATGGGAAACTCGAAGTGTGAAACTGTGAACTTTGATTTAATGGAACATTCACATTCTTTCAAAAAAAAAAAAAAAAAAAATCATGTTACCTAAAGAATTTCTGCCTTCCTTAAGGTTGTTCATTAATATTTTTCGAAATTCGCCATATTTTAAGCGGCTCAGAACAGATGCTAAAAGCCGTGGCATTAACAGGGGTGTGGGGGGGATTCCAGAACTACTTATTCAGAGTTAAAGGACCTATTCATATGTTAAATGGAATAAATCTATGCAATTAACCCTTTCACAAATGTGGCTGTTGTTTATCAAGGACCTCGTATCCAATTTTAGTCTATACTACTAAGTGTAGCGTCGAGGGATTTAAAAAATCATAGTATCGGTTTCATTCGTTTATTTTAATAAATTGCGTATTTCGGTCTACCGTGTAAAATGCATGTCAGGCATTTGTGCGGTGAGCAAATGTGATGATAACAGTGGTTGTGTTTTATTTTTTATCGAGTTTGCAATACAGTTTTTAGCGACGTGAAAACATTTTCGTTGAGCAGAAGAAAAAACCATTTCAGTCTGTTACACATGTTAGCATGCAGCATGACCATATTTCTGATCGCCACAGAAGGCTGAGGAGAACCTGCTCAAACGCGTGGTCATGTAATAGCCTTGTTTTCTCAGAACATAAATACTTCCCTCCCTGTCCGCCTGATTGGTTATTGTGTATTGACTAATCCATATATGAAATAAGCGCCATTTTGGTTCTAAGCCTGAGCTGTGCATAGTAAATTGGAAGTCTGAGGATTGAGCCAAGCTGTTCGGAAAAACGGACAGTTACCTGGGCTGGTCTTTGCCGCCAATTTCTTATTGGTCTACGTCAAATAATATTTACATAGACACACCCACAAATAGTTCCCTCCTCCGTGGATGAGGAGTTCGCGGACAAGCTCAGTTCCAGCGGCAGTTGCTAAGAAAGCGAGGGACAGAGGGGCAGTAGCTGGAGGCAGGCTCCTAAAATAAACGGTACATTTGGAAGTTTTTGGAATAATATACATCTCCTGAAAAGAAGTGACAGGGTTTGAAACTTCAAAGTGATCAAACACAGGATTTTGCTTTCTGAATACTACGGATCAGTCACGGAGAGAGTGAGTAGAATGTGGTATCGTTATTTTCAAGTTGACTGTTGGTTTTTGTATGTTCTGTGCCCGCTCGGGATTTCATATCTCGGGACTGATTATGTACTGGTCAAACATGAGAGAAACGAACTAATTTAACTTGATCAACCAGCAAAATGTCAGCTACATTTTCCTTGCCAACAGATCTTTCCTTATGAGCATTGATCAACCCATTACCATTTCCAGCACTGCAATTTGTTTTGAACAAATCAAAACTGATTGAAATATGTTCACTTAAAAATGTATGGCAGATCAGGGTAAAAAAAATAAAAATATTGATAAATGAAATAAACTGATATTATTATCTCATTAACACTTGGACTGAATGGTCGTGTTTTCTTAGATACAGGCACATGTAGAGTGGCACCATCTGGTCACTGAATAGCTGTGTCCTCTGAACCAGAGAAAATGGCCCCAGCTTTGACAGAGACGGCCACGGATGGCCATGGAATCCACCTGTCTTCCCCGCTGGGGTCCAGCGGCATTGACCTGGACGGGTCCCTCTTGGGCATGGAGCTGGACCCGCAGCAGAAGCTGATGGAGGACGACTGCTCCCAGACGGCCTGGCTGAACCTCACCTTCCTGCCCTCCCCTGACGCCTGCTCCAAGGACGCCCTGGAGCTCCAGACTCCATTCCTGTCCCCCCTGGTACAGTCCTCAGGGAGCTACAGAACCATGCTCCAGTCCAGCCCCGGGACCCTTCTCAACCTGCTGTCCCTGAACAGGAGCCTGGCCAGCCCTGTGTTGCCATGTTCACAGGGCCTGGAAGCTTACATCCTGTCTGGCCCGGAGCCTGGAGGCCAGGGGGCAGCACGGGCTATCCGGGGTGCGAGCCCAAAGCCCCCCCTGCCAAAAGAGCGCTGCCTCAGGGGGGCGGAGCCCCTGGCCCATTCTCTGCTCCTCACATCTCCATGGGTCAAAGCTGAGAGGGAGCTAGGCTGGCCCCAAACCCAGGCCCAACCCAAGAGCGCCGAACCGAAGCAGACCGCGCTGGTCCGGACGCAGCTGTGTCGCTCCCGGCAACATGCCCTGCTGGGACAGGCCGCCCGGGTCCAGAAGAGGCTGCAGGCCCTTCTCGGGGAGCACGCGCTACGCCACTGCGGCCTCCAGTTGGGCAGGCTGACGGAGGCGCTCTCCGGAGACCGCTCCCTCCCGGGGTCACGCTCGCCCACCGAGTCCAAGCCGTTCCACACCCCCGTGGGGTTGGAGATGGACGAGGAGGGGGCTCTGTGGAGCAGCCTTGCCTTCTCTCCTCCCCCTCAGAAGGTACCCTCTCCCCTGCAGAAGTCTGCAGACATCCGGACGTTCGTCTGTTCCGCCCGAGCTGTGGTGGGCGGGGTGCGGAACGCCCTGGACTCAGACGCCACAGACAGCAGCTCTGATGAGGAATGGGACATCGAAGGGGCTCAAGGATCCAACTGCCTGCCTGTGTAAGTCAGTCTGTGTGCCTGTTTTATCATCAGCTGATTGCTAATGTGACATCACCATCATCATTCTTTGTGAGAATCCTCTTGTGCACCTGTGTAAGTCCACTTGTACACTTAAGTCCAACTGCATGCATGTGTGTACTGGGTAGTGTGCAAGTGTACTCTTGTAGAGGGTATTGTGAAGACTTGTGGAATTTCAGCTGTCTACTTAATATGAGGGTGCAGTACATTATTTTTTTGTGCATTGGTAAATTGTGTATTTTTGTAGTCCTATCACAAGTTTGACTTGGTCAATAGTTTGAATTATGTTTGAGCTGTGTTTTTTCTGTTTGTGTGGATGTCAAATTTGTTCTGGGGTAGCCTACATTATTTATATGTGTAGCACTTCATACTTTTCTAAAACACACTGGAGACTCCTTTTGCCATCGCACGTGAAAGGGTGTTTCTGGTAATACTGTCCATGCTACACTGTGACAGAGTTTTAAATTTTGTCTCAGAAAAAGGTGTGTCTGGGAAAAATCAATATTAATTGGTGTCACTTGTACACAGGTAAAGAATGGTGGCCTTTATGTGCCAAATCTGTGGAATTAATGCACAACGTAAACTGGCGCAGTTTTTACATTGTTCTTTAAAAATATCATAACTCAGTGATGTTGACCCACCAGCGCAGATGACTCAGAGGGGGCTTTGGGGGGGGGGGCAGGCTGGCAAGACGCTGCACCCAGAATACCTCCGCCTGATTGGATCTCCTCTTTCAAATGGGAGAACAAAGGGGCCGGGCCGTGCTCCCCGACCGCCTGCGTCTTGGCAAGGTTACGCCGGCCCGGCTCCCCCGGCCCTCTCCACAGCCACTTCACAGGCACTCGGCGCGCCCTCGTCCGCTGATTGCAGTGGCGGGAAAGCGCGGCTCCTGGTTCACCTCCCCCTTTCATCTTCATCTCTCCGCTCTCTCCCTTCGCCGAGCAATCAGGGCCCTGCTACCAGCGCTGGCCTGTTCATCCGTCCCACAAAAAAGAAAAAGAAAACAGAATCTTTATGGTGCTGCGGTATTCTCCTCAAAGTAGGCTACATGGAGGTTTACAGATAGCCTGTATAAACAGGGCGGTGCGTGGAGAGCCTGCTGGGTCTATGTGCGCTCATTTGAGTGTGCGTGTTCTCTCGTTCATGTGTGTGTGGGCAGAGAGATTGGAGGATGGGGGCTCATTTCATGGGTTTCAAAGGCTGCGTTGAGCTATATCAACCTGCCGGGGGAAAACTGCATTAAAGGCCTCAGCCAATCACCTTTTTTGTTTCTAAAGTATGTCTGAACATGAGAGCTAGAGCCCTGAAGGGGCATACACCTTAAGTAATTAGCACTTTTTGATAGACTTTTTTTTCACTTCTCTCATCAATGACTCTTACATTGATTCCATTACTCCATGGCTCCTAACACAAGCCTGAAAATGACATACCCATAATTAAATCGTTACTGTTTTTGAATCCTTTTGACTTTGACAGGCATGATCCTGGTCTCTTGTGAAAGGGGACCCTTGGGAGTTTCTCTATCTACTGTGCGGACTACTTCTGTCACGTGCCCGGACTTCCATTTCCATGCAGGGATGTGGTTGGTGTGGGGTTAAAGGTTCACTTTTAGACCGCCTTATTTTGGACGGTCGGCTTTCTGTTAAGATCTAGGAGGATGCAGTCTCCTGGACGCCATGACAGCTTGAACAGCTGCGAAACGCAGTAACAGGCTTGGAGAACAGCCTGGCATGTTGTGGTTGAGGGACTCCACCCTCTGCAAGTCGGGCTCTTCACCCCCGTCCTCTGCCATCCAGAGCCAAAAATAAATGTATATATCAAAATATTTTAAAACATGAAACCCAGAATACAGTGATTTTATCGCACAATGTGCACATTTGCATGACACAACTCACCAGGACAACAGAAATGGTTGAGTATAAAATACAGACGATACATTTGAATGTTGTTTTGTTGTACGGTTGATGGTGTTTTTCTCTTTCTCCTGCTGGCCAGAGAAGACTGTTCTGTTGTTCTGTGTTGCTGTGGATTCCTGCAGAGCCACACTCCAGCAGTAACAACACTGAAAGTGCCGTCGTCTTCTTTTCCAGCTCAGAGTAAATAAACTCAGGCTTATGCAACGTCCTCCCTCTAAGGATACACCCTCTGAGCTTTGTGTACCCTACCAAAGCCCTGGGCTTTCTGTGTGTGTGTGTGTGTTTGTGTGTGTGTGAGAGAGAGTGTGTGTGTGTGTGTGTGTATGTTTGCTTGTGTGTATTTGTGGGTGTGTGTAGTGTATTTAGAGTATTTGTGTGTCTGTCTGTATATGTGTATGAGTATTTGTGATCTGTTGGTATGTGTGTGGTGTGTATGAGTATTTCTATATCTGTCTGTACGTGTGTGTGTTATTAAGCTGAACTAGTTAGGCTGGAGCTGACCAAAAGCAAAGCCCTTTTCATATTCTGAGTGTCATACTCTGGTTCAGCCCGGAACCTATCATTTATTTACCTCTGTGAGCTGGAGAGGAGGAAGAGCACTTAGTGTTCATTATGAACGAGGTCACTTTTCAACCAGGGTGCTTACACAGGCCTGGGAGTCTAGAAAAAGGAAGAATTTTTATTTGTGAAATGTGCAGGTGCCTCATTCAGGGTCGCCTGCATTTATGGGATGAGAATGACTTTACTGTGACCTGTGAGGTCTGTCAGGGAACACCCCCACCACCGACCGCCCCCCTGGTGAGGACTCATCGCCAGGTTACCAGACGCTCTGCCCAGGAATGCTGGGATGGTAGGGTGGTGTTTTCTCGAGGAGAAGGGGGTGGGTGATGGTGGTGGAAACTTTGTGGTCCCTGACTCTTCCAAACAAACTGCTCCAAGTGACAAAAGGCTAAATGTTTATGTGTTCTGGGAAGGAAGCAGAGAATGACTGGCTGTGGTTTGTTTGGCTGGATAGGTGTCACCAGCTGTGGCAGGTTTGTGTTGAAGGCCTTGTCTCCAAGGCTGTGTTACTCTGCCCTACGCTTTAGTGGAGTGAGTAGGGGTTCAATGCTGCTGTGCCCCCCCTTTCTGAGTCTACAGCGTTCGGCTAATTCCTTTGCTGTATACTCATCTGCTTTTTTTTTTTTGAAAGCTGTGATCAATTAACAGTGGGTTGCATTGTACTACTTTTCCAATGTAGAGCTGGAACAAACTGGCCCTTTTGAACAGTAGAGCTGGAACCAGGTTGATGTTGGAGCTGGCCGAACAGGCACGGGACAGTTGCTTTTCTCAAACACTACAAAATTTTTACACTTTTATTGAAACCTGAGTTAGTAATCTATAGACAAATTTCTTGGTAAACCTTTCCATGTCTGTTCTGTTTGCCCCTCAGTTTTAGAGCCGACCGGAAATGGTCTTTACGTCGCTTGCCAATCCTGTCCGCAGCTTGCCTATAAGCAAACCTGAATCTATGTCAATCACATTCTGAAGGTTTATTTCTGATTTTGCTCCCATTTGCTCCAAAAAATTGGTGCATTAGCGTGCTCCTAAATTTTTCAATTCATGAGCAGAGCACGTGCGCTCTTTGGAAAGACATTTTAGCGTAGAGCCCTGAGTGTAATGCAGAAGTTAGCAGGAACAGTCCGGAAAGCGAGCCGGTCCAGCTGCATCTGCAGTGCACAGTGGAAAAGCAATATAAAGAGCCAGCTTGTCTGGGCCCAGGTCTGCAGTGGCAAAGGAAAGACCTCCTTCCTTGAGGTATGGGGAAACAGCACTGCATTATCGGTGAGTGGGAGGAACCGAGCAAGTGGGAACCTGTCGAGTATTCCCGGGTTTCACTCTGGTTGCCAGGGCCTTCCAAGCTAGATCTGTTGAGGACTCATTTTTTCCATGTTCGTTACTAGGCGGCAAGGAGAGGAGTTAAAATCCTCTGTTGGAGATCAGTGTCAGTCCACCCTGTGTACAAGCCAATGATATTCCATTACAGGCTGTGGCCTTTTTTTCAGTAAATGTTTTGCATATGTTCACAGTTAAAGATCTCCGCTGTTCTCTTGCACTTTAAAAGAGAGCACAGATTCTCTTTTGAAAGAATCCCCAAACGACCCATCATGTGTAAGTAGTCCCTGTGAGACAAACACGATTTCCAAACGGTGATGGTTCAGCATTTTGGAGGTGACCAGGGCTGTGAGCATCTTACTGTAAATCCTGGTGTAAAAAAAAAAAGAATCAAAAGAGTGACTATGGGTTTTCTACTTCTTTCACCTACACAGATGAGCTTTGGGGCGTGGGGTGGCGGGGTTGTGGATTTTGGTGTGCGGGTGTTATTGAGACTAGGGTTCAAAAATAATTTTGTACCTTGCAAATCTCTTTGCTTCGAATTTTCCACTTGGAATGGTGCCCACTTGCTGCAGCCGTGAGCTGTTTGTTTGTGTAGTGGTTAGGAGGGCCTGTGATCGCAGAAAGAGCTATCTGTCCGTGCTTCCTGGCATGTGTGGGCGTGCTCGACGGTGTGACTGCGCCGTAAATATTCCCGGCATTTTCCTTTTTAATCAGCGCGGGCCTGGAGGCAGCGGCGGTTATTGTGTGTCTGTCAGAGACGGAGCTACGTGTGGGCATGGGCGCCGGGCCATTGTGTCTGCGCAGTGCGTTAGACCGACTGCTTATCATAACAGGAAAGACACAGACGTTCAGGTGTTTCATTTCAGATGGATTTTTATTTCTTTTGCGTGTGCCTCATGGATCAATTTTGGGTTCTGTAAATTTTCTTATCTCAGTTACATCAGTTGATTTTCTATTTTCTATTAGTTAATAAAGTAGTTTTGCAGAAGTGTCATTGAAAGTCTGTTTTCAACTGTGAGAACTTGATGATTTACATACAGAAAATAGAAAATCTATTTTGGTCACCGTCACCGATAGTTTCGAAGCAGAACATGGCAGGGAGACCAAATGTGTTTACATAGTTCTCAGTTGGATTATTTGTACTTGTATGAGATCCCTTATGTCTGGCTTTATTTGAGAGGCATCAGTGTGCAGTTCAGTCCCTTTCCGGACATTTTGAGCGTTCCCACCAGCCGCCACAGATAACCTTTCCCAGCTCTGTTTGAAGTGGGCAGCTCCTGGCATTCCCAAGGTTGCATTGCAATACCATGGTAACTGATGCGTGAAACAGCTTGCAGAAGGTCACTGGCTAAAGGATAGTAGGATTTTCACTGGTGTAGAAATGTAGCCAAAGTTTACAGATAACCCCTTTTACCTGGGCCAAGAAAAAAGGTTCCTTTTGGCACTGTCTCAAATCCTTTCCATCGAAATCTTGAAAATCTGTCATGCTGTAATCTGGGGAAAAACAAATGCCACAAACTGTTCTTTTGTGTTCAGAAAGAATGTGCCTTCAATAAGTGTGGATCATTGGTGCTTAAGCTGGAGTGGAAATAACCTGGGTGCACCACATGGGATTTCAGCTATGCCAAGCAAATTTTAAAGGTCAAAGCATAGCGTGAAGGGCGCAATCAACCAAATGACTTTTGCTGTTGTGTAGCACCTGTGGCCCAACCATGTAAAACTCTCACGTTCAACAGAACTGCGATGCCTTTGGAAAATAAACGAGGAGCATGCTCATTAAGAGAAGCACTACTGTGAGCGATTTCACTGCCTTGGCAATCTCTGTTAGACTTCCCATGCTGATTAGTGTGAATTAATTAGCTGTGAATTAATCGTGTTTAAGTGGGTAGAAGAATTGATGGAGATTGTTTTGTTTAAATGGTACATTACATGGAGAAAGCTAAAGGAAGGCTATGGCTTTTTTGCATTTTGATTTAGTATGCTGCCCTATAAGTAGTAGCTGTACTCTTCCATTATAATCATTTTAATAGTGTCAGAAAGCGTACCTGTTTTACACATTTTTTAAATTGTACTTTCTGTGTCCTTTATATGAAAATGAAAACAACCAAACAAAAAAAGTCAATAGGTTTACAGCATTCCAGTAAATTCTTTTCCTCTAGGTGACTTGGAAACAGTCCAGACAAGCAATAAAACAGGGCCGGAAGCCACCGCTCCCTGCCGATGTGCAGATTGAGTTGGGTTGGGTTTTGTCAGGCCACTTGGCAGTCTTACCCCCGAGGCAACGGTGGTGCTATGTGGGTCTTGCTTTTCAGAAAGTGTCAGAGTCGTCTAGTGGTCCAGACCCGATAGAAATGTAGCGTCTGACAAGTGTCGTGTCAAACTCCTGTTGGAAATGTTGAAGCACACTTTTTTTTAAAGACCTTAAGAAATGTGTATAACTTTTCACATGTGGTGAAGCCACCAGTTGCTAAACTGGAGCAAAATACAGATTTTAAGGATGAAACAGTGGAGTGCATTAATAATGATAGTGTTGGAGATGAATGCTTGTTAAAACAGTGACCTCTATTCACAGTATTGCGTTGTCCTCCGTGGCTGTGGGTACAGGGAGCTGTCATGTGCAGCGGTTTAGGAGAGAAATAAAGATGTCAGGCAGGAAGTGGAGATGCATTCTGCCTCGCTCTAATCTAGCGTAAGAGGCAGCACTGACGGGCGTGGGTAAGCACAGAGGACTGAGGAGAGCAGGCTCTGGGTTTGTGACTCAGTCTGCTGGAGTGCTTTTCAGCACAACACCAGTTGCCCTTGGAGGAGGGTCTTGACCAAACAAAGAAATAGCAGGCTGCAGCTAAAGTGGCAGTGGAATTTCCCCTTTTCAGCTCTTGCCGGGAGAAGTAGTTTCTTACATGACTCAAGTTTGCGTCAGCTCCTTTCTTTCCTGCTCTGCTTCTATTTTGGATTTCGAATTTGGATCCGATCTTCCGCTTTTCATTGTAAATTAGGTAAACCCTGAAAAAGAATGTGCCCCGAGCAATGATGTGTGTTTTGTTTTGTGTGCTGGGCCATAAGAGCGCTGAAAAGCTTTCATTATGCTCGCCGGTGACCTGTTTGCAGACACGGTGACAGCATGCCCCCGCTTTCCCTGCCAAATCTGTCGCTGCCAGATCCAGATACGTAGTTGGTGGTGCTCTCCGGTGAGGGGAATAGGGCTATAATTGAGGTAATGGCAGAAAGGGGGGGGGGGGGGTGACCTATTTGCTGTGATTGGCCACGGCTATGCCTGATTGAACGACGAGGCCGAGGCTTCCGCCAGCGTGAGCTCGCTCGCTGTGGTGCTTTAACAATCACCATGGTAATTGCCATAAAATATTCCGAGTATTATCTCTCAATTGCTCGCCGCCGCTGCCCCTGTTCCCCTCCCCCCTCCCCCCTCCCCTGAGCTCTCTCGCCGGGCCATGCCGCTAATCGCACGCCGTGCTTTTATGCCCACGTTCCACTGTAGGTGATTCTGTTGGGCTTCTGCGGGATCATGATAATTGAGCGGGCCTTAGCCCTGCACAGTGATGTTTGATTCATTAATTCATTTTCAGCCCTCCTCCCCTCTCTCTCTCTGTCTCTCTCTCTGTCTCTATTATTAGCATTGTCTATATTAGCATTGGAGAAGATGTCCAGGATTGCTAAAAGCATTTTATGAAAATAAGATACAAGCCCCCCTGTGTGTTAAAGTATACCAATGGATGGAAAATGAATGCTTGTTTCACACCTCTGACCTCCTCTTTCTCTTTCTCTCCTTCTGTCATGCTCTCTCTCTGTGGAGCAGGTGGCAGGGGCGTGAGTGGAAGTGGTGGTCGGAGCGGGCGGAGATCGGTAGCCGGTGGACCTGGCTGCAGGTTCGAGTCTCGGAGCTGGAGTTCCGGATCCAGCAGCTGAGCGACCTCCAGAGGCAGATCAGCTCCACTAAGGTACGGCCCGACTAGCCAAACACCGCTCCCTCACCCGACTGCTCTCTCCTCTTTTCTGCTTTTCTTCAGGCAGGAGGGAAGAACAGAGGGAAGCAGATGGAGGTAGTATCACAGTGCAGACAGTGCCATGGCAGGGATCAAACCCCCAACCGCGCGGGGGATTAGTATGTGACTTGAGAGTCGACCACGGAGTCCGACACGTATCTCAGCGGCTTCATCGCTGTTTACAGCCTGATCGACCAATCATAGATCTCTGACTGCTTATGCCAAGTGTAGACTACACCATTTTCAAAATACCAAATTCGCTCTGCCGTCACATTACACAACATTCTTTCTTTTAATCTGTTGTCTTGCCGACGTAACAGTGAGCACACGGAACATTTGAGGGCGTACAAGGTTCGCAAATTATGAGATCTTTCACTGGGACGGACCCTGACAAAGACCATCTGATCCCGAAACATGTTATTTAACATAAACACAGGCGTGAGGTGACCCCTCTCTCTGGTTTCCTCTCGCTCCCACATTGGCTGTTGCTCATCGTCGTTCTCACTACTTGTCGTACATTGTTCGCACAACTAGATTGAGTGCCGATAATTTCAAACGTGCTTGAACCGAGCGTGCTAACCGAGCGTCTCAAGCCCTTAAAAGGGGAATTTCGCATTGTCACCTGGAGAAAAATCTGTTTTCATTCACTAACCTGCAAATTGCCTGGATGGTTTACTTCTTGTCATCTGATCCCAGCCCATCTAGAAACAAGGATCAGTTGGTTTGCCTGGACCCTGCATGGGCCTTTTCTGGGTGTTGTAGATGAACACATGAATGTGTTTCCTGGTGCTGTAGAGTAGACGCTCCTGTGTTATGAGTATGACAGGGTGTCAGACGCGCCTGCCCGCGGGGTGGATCTGCTTTCTCTGGCAGGGGTTTGTGCTGTTCTTATCTGCCTCGGCTGGCCCGCCGATAGCCGGAGGGCTCCAGAGGTAAATTAAGGGCTCGCTCTCCTGTCACACGTTTGTTTCCGAATGTAAACTCCCTTGCCTGTGAGCTCCCAGATAACCTGTCCCCGCCTCTCCGCCCCCAGGGGGGCGTGGTCTTGGCGGAGACTCCCAGCGGCCGGAGCCACCAGGCGCTGCTGGCGGGGGAGAGGGGGGATTGCGACTCCCGCGACTTCACCTCCGACCCCGAGCTGGAGCCCAGCAGCCCCACGCGGCTGCTGAGGAACATCGAGAAGCAGGTGAGCCGGCTGCTGGGAATGCTGGGTAGGGAGCAAAACCACCTGATTGGCCAAACACCCCGCACACTTCTCATGGTGCAGGGAGTACTCATAGTAGCATAAAGTGCATAAATCAAAACGGAAAAACTGGTGCTGCTGCCATTGAATTAATATTTCCATTTTCTCAACTGGTGTTTGCCAGAGTTTTTGCAGTATGGCTTCTTATGTTTGCGTGGGTATGTGCTGTATATATTTACATTACGTTTGTATGGACTTGCTGTGGTCATGCTGCAGTTTGCATCAAGGTCATTTTTAACTCATTTGGCAATACTTTGAAAGCTATTTTACCCATTAGTGCTTTCAGAATGTTGAGTGGAAGAAGATAAGGTGGCTTTCAGCTTTATTATTTAAAGGATTTATTTGCCTCTGGTGTCAACACCCAAACAAACAAGCTTTCCACAGGGAGAGCCAGAAGAATGCCCTCTCATCACATTGGTGAAATAGAAACTAAATATGGGTTTTAAATCAATACCTATACAGTCTTTTTGGCATAGCAGAGGCTGCTTTCAGCTGTTTTATGTTCCCACAAATGCACTGAAATTTCTTGATTTTACCAGAGCTTTAATTTCATAGTTTCTTTATATTTATATACCACCTGTGTGTAAAGGAGTCAGAAATACGTGGAATGCAGGGTAAGTGTAACTCCCGTATACTTGTACGCATGTGAACGTGTGCTTACCATGAGCAAATAAAAAATTCAAGGAAGTGTCTAGCTAGTTCAAGGAACACTCAACTTTGCTAAAAACCCTTCAGCAGGTGTGTAAATCCTCCAAGTGTGAATAGGACCCTTATTGATTAGAGATTAACTGTCATCCTCTCTGACTGGTTGCTCACTGTGCGGAATGCCCAAGTGACGTTTGAAAAACAGCAGCAGCGTCTGGACAAAGAATTACATTTGAATTTGAACAGGGATTCGGGATCTGTCCTGTGCCATCTGGCCGGCAGTCGATTTGACCTTTGATTTGTAAGAAGTAAATTCATTCCGGTCACTGTTTAATGGAGTCGTGATGGAAATTTTTAGTATTTGAGCTGAACGCTTTCTCCATCGCTGACTTAATTTGGACCAATAGAAGCAGTGTGCTTTCCAGACCTAAGCCATTCAACTGGGAGTCGGTCCAGTCAGCCAAGTCTTGCCTGAGGAAGTCAGCTTGGGTTCTCCAGTCGTGTGTGTGTCATTCTGAGATGTTTGGTAAGGAGTGCCGGTGTGGAGAGGTCACCTGCCGGTGTGTGTGCTGGCCATTTGAAACAAGACGTTTCTTTTCGGGTGCCTCTGTGGCTTTTGTGTGCGGCGAACGCGGACATGTTGGGTCTGACAGACGCAAGGCCCTGCTCTGCACCCGAGGTTACGCTCTCTGCTGCCCGAACAGCGCTCCTGGACGGATTACCAAACGCACGGGCGAATGGGTTGGCGGACGGATGCACGGATGAGGAGATTTGCAGTGTGTGGGTGGGAGTAGAGGTGGAGTAACAGAGAGATAACTCGCCTGTTTGAAAGACAGGAGAGTCGATAGATGCACAGACAGATGGTACAGACTGATGAATAGATACGCATCGATGAAGAGTAATTTGCGTGTAACTCCATATGAAGCGCGTTCAGGTGCCGGGCCATTTCAGGTTATTATGAGCGACCTGTGCATCCTGTGCTGCCTGTGCCGTTTAAAATCTCTCATCCTCTGCTGCCTGTGCCGTTTAAAATCTCTCATCCTGTGCTGCCTGTGTTGTCTAAAATCTCTCATCCTGTGCTGCCTGTGCCATCTAAAATCTCTCATCCTGTGCTGCCTGTGCCATCTAAAATCTCTCATCCTGTGCTGCCTGTGCCATCTAAAATCTCTCATCCTGTGCTGCCTGTGCCATCTAAAATCTCTCATCCTGTGCCCGCAGAGTGCCCAGCTGACTCGGATTGTCAACAGCCTGATGCCTCCCTTCGGATTCTCCCCTTCCTCATCGCCTACGTCCAAACCGCCCTGCCGGTGGAAGGGGCGGAGCAAAAGGAGCCTGAGCAGGTGAGGAGAAAGACCTTCCCAAGCCCTGAGCAGGCAGCCCTATCCTCAGCACAGTGCAGGACCAATTCCGTGCATCCGTACTCTTGTACACAAGCCAATCAGAATGTACCATATTGCTGTGTGCATGTAATTGCTGAAACTCTTCTCAACCTCTGTGACCTAGTATGAAATATAAAAAGCTCAATAATGTTTGGGACAAAGACATATTTTTTTCTTTATTTGTCTCTGTATTTCACAAATTTAAATAGGTAATCAAAAAATCACATATGGTTATATATTTATGCACTTTATTTTCACCATTTAGAAAATACAGCATTTTCAATATGTAGCCCCCCTTCCATTTCAGGGTATACTGTTTAGCACATATTAATGTTATGTAAATGAAAGTAGTCATGTTAACTACTTTGTTTCATATCATTTGCTTGCAATGACTACTTGAATCTGTGATCCTTCGACATCACCAGGTGTCGAGTATCTTCTCTGGTGATGCTCTGCCAGGCAGCCATTTTCAGCTCCTGCTTGTTTCAGGGGCTAGTTGCCTTCAGTTTTCTCTTCAGCATATGAAATCGGGTGAATGACTTGGCCTGTAAATCATTTTTCACTCCTTTGTTGCTTTAGCAGTATGTTTGGGATCATTGTCTTGCTTTATGATGAAGCGCTGTCCAATGAGTTTGGAGGCATTTGTTAGAACTTAGTATCAATTTAAGCCGGTACTGTAGCACATAAGAGAATTGGATTCTGAACATGAATTGGGTTGTATCACCTCTGATGCCGCTTGTGGAAGGGTTGAGCAGACCCTTCGCCCTTAAAGGGAAAGAGGGAGAGAATATGGCGGCAGGTCTCCTTTCTGGCTGAGCGGAGTCGTGCCAGACTGCAGAAAGCTCATTTAATGGAAGGTCAGCATGACTGCGCTGATCCGAGCAGGAGAGGGAGTCTATCAGAATACGCCCTGTATTTTGTGTCCTGAGGGGCGGATAAATCCTAAATCCGATTGCTTGTCCTCTGGGCCGCCAAACAGCCAGTTCTGGTAATATAGACCAATCTTTTGAGCGCATACATACTGGTATGGTGGTTTACGTCTCAAAAGACAGGAAATTAAATTGATTAGCCCTAACGCCTGTTCTCAATCGAGGTGTATCAGCACAGATCTTTGACAACTGCTGCAGCCCTCTATATGTCTACTGTACGTCAAACAACATGTACTCACCACTGGGCTGATTGCGTAAGACTCACTCTTCTCTCAAAGAGCCTAATTCATACTCTTCAGAGTAGTGACAACCATATGAATGTTTACACTGTGAGGAATTCAGACTGATGCCAATAGTGTGTTGCAGTATATGTGGCAAAGCAGTAGGCTAAGCTGTTTGCTGTGTAATGCAAAGGTAGGCCTACTTGCCATTGGCATGGGATATTACAAGCTAGGCAAGTTAGCTTGATAATGTAAATGTTATCCATCTACAAAATTAAGTAACATTTAATTCGATTTTTTAAAAATGTTACTCCCGCCTACCAGTCTAATCAGAGGAGAACCAATTTAAGTTTATCCTGGAAAAATGAGTAAGTAATCTTACTGCCTTACTACTGGGCTAAAGACAATTTACTGGTAATCTCCAGTGCTTTGAAGCATCACATTTTGGCAGTCTGGAACAGTAAAATCATAGCTTTGGGCACATAGATGAAAGCTTTGTCCACCCTGCTGAGCTGAGAATGAGATTGAAATGTTAGCTGAGAGCTCCTTGGCAGACCAAAAGCAGTATTAATATTCGGGATGTGTCATTTAATTGAGTTGGCTTCTGTCTGTTCTTTGGTTGTCAGAATGAAACAATGAACTCTGCTTTATGTTTCCTCTGTCACTGTATAAAACTGTATCATGGGTAGGTTAAAGCTCAGTGCAAAGAGATATGTTCATTCACGCTTTCAGGTAGGAAAAATAATATCAATTCATTATCAGGTATTTATGCAGGTTTCTCTAGCTCCCTGTAGTGAGTATTGTTGAGAAGGAGTATAATTAGTTTTTCTCTTAATGCTTAACATTAATTAGCAAGCGATTTACTACTGATTCAAGATATCATGTAGGGCTTCTGTCATCAAGTAATAAAACAATATAATACTGTGTCTCGTCCCTAATCCATGCTGTTTCCAGTGCAGTGATATTAATACATTTTCCAGTGCTGTGATATACAGGTCGGAGCGCACATGACACTTCCTCTGTGTCAGCCCTCTTGGCCCCCCGGGGTTGCTGGGGTAACGGCCTCTTGGTTGGATGCTTCAGAGCGCCTGCTGTTTTTGGCAGAGGCAACAGAGCCTCTGTGCTTCTCCCGGGCCATTGTGGACCCCCCTTTTCAACAGGGAGCCTTTGGGAGTGTTTCAGACCCTCGTTCACACTTAAAGAGGACAGGGGGTTGGTTCTGCATTTTCTAGAGCTGGCTTCCTTGCTGCTGATTTCCCAGAGTACTCTGCTGTTGTTACCAGTAGCATTACGGCACGTAGCGGCCGGTGCATTCCCAGTGGACGTTACAGACAAAGAGTCACATAGGAAAGCACATCTCTCGATCAGGTGCGATTTCATGAACACAGTCCATAAATGAACAGAGAAAGAAATGGAATTTTGGAGAACTTTCGCACTGTTTGTTCTCTGCCGAGCTGGATGACGGTTTAGTCACTGTTTCAAATCCACAAAAATGTGTACCGACCCTTCAGCTCTCATTTTCTTTTTGGCAAAACGGTTTGGCAAGTGCCTGCAGGCATGCATTTTAAAGGACAGCAGCACTTTGATCAGAGGTGCTCAGTCCTGGTCCCAGAGGGCACTGATGACTTAACCAAATGACTCCATTAATTGTTGTCTTTTTTAACTAATGTGCTTTCCTCTCTTCAGTTTAGTGTTTGTCTGTTTTTCAAGAGAGATTTCTGCCCTGCAGGGCTAGAGTTGCAAAGCCCTGACTTAGACTTCTTAGGCAAATTGTCACTTGTGTAACTTTTTTGTATGCAAACTGCTACTTAAGTGACATGAAAGTAGCTTTCATTTACATTGCATTTTTTCCAGGAGTTAACAGTTGACAGCATTGCGAAATTTGGCGTTAAACATTTGATAACTTTGCACAAAGGGCGGTACAGTCCTCGAGAAAGAGCCAGTCACAAGGCACCATGCTGCTGGGTTTCGAACATATAACCTCTGTAGCCGTGGCTGTGTGGCAGCTACAGAGACTTGGGCACAGGAGCAGGTAAATCTGGGTAAAATGAGTAACCAGCCCTGGCTGTTCTCTGCAGTGACCAGTGTTTCCCGGCCAACCTGTTGCCGGGTCAGGGGGGGGTGAAGAGGCGGCGGGTGTGTCGCAGGAGGCCGAAGCTCGCCCAGCGGGACAGCACCTGCGTCGCCGCCCGGACACGCCCCCTGCTGACCTATCACAAGCCCCGCCTTTTCACCTTGGACCCGCCTACCTGCCTGCACAGACGACAGGTATGAGGAGTGTACCCAGTTTCGTCCTGGCGAAGACCCTCCAAGACATAATCTCATCAACGCTACACAAATCTTCCAAATCCTCCTGCTGTCACAACATGCTTCCCTTGTAATGTCAGGCACGGAATGTCACATTGATGCAATTAAGCCCATTTTGAATGAAAGGCTTTTGTTGTAGCATGGGACCAAAAAGGCCTCGACATTGGATAAAGCAGTGCACCTCAGTAACTGCCGGTTTCAAGCGAACAAACGTGTGAGCAGCCGCTCAGACAAAGCACAAGCCCTTTGTTCATCTGTTATTGAAACTCCCAGTGCAGCAACTGCTGTGACATCCAGGCGGTGTGGTAGGTAGGGAATTGGACTCTATTACATATCTATCTATTATAGTCAGATATATTATTTAAGCAAGTTACCCCTGTAAAACATCCAACTATGAGTATTTATATCTGGGTAAAATGTAGGTTATGTGAGTCACCAATCATTATATAGTGGTATATCTACTAAGAAGTAGCAAATAACAAATGATAATAATATTTTTAGGTTACATTTAAAAAATTTGTGAGTTCATTTGAATGCTTCTCCGCCAAATTGTTGACTTTAACATTCAGTTTATAAAATTCCAGACTAAATAAGCACATATTTTGCCAGGTGATTCCACACTTTGACTGGCATGCCCAGTAATCAGTAAAAATAACCTCAGCCGAAGCACTAAAAGCTCAATTTGTGCCAAACGGGTTGCAGTCTGCAGATGACAGGAGGCTCGGGCTCGTGGCTTAATTTTAGCCTTTATCTTCTCCTGAAGGTTCCCCGTTGGCTGTGTGCACGGTGTTCTCAGCAAAATAATTGAGAGCTGGGTACATTTCTGAAAAGGCATAATTGCCACATTATAATTCTGAGGAAAGCAGGCCTGGAGAAACAGCACTGTAACAGAAAGGTTATAATGGCTTTGAGTGGAACTGCCAGCCACCGCTGTGCAATTCAGCGGGAAGCGCGTCTCTCGTGTCACCGACCACACGAGTGATGGGGCCCTGCTGTGCCCTGTGAGGATGGCGTCGCCGTCAGCGTGCGGCCCCCCCACCCCCACCCCGGTGAGAGTGTCCCCCCTCGGGGAGCTCATACGGTTACGGGCCCCTGTGTCCTTATATCCGACGTGAGGGGTGTGATTGCGGGGCGGGGCGGCCCGGTGCATGCTTTGGTCTGGGTGGCGCCCCAGATGCAGCTGCTGCCTGCTCCTCCATCGCTGGAACTCTGGAGCCAATGCTAGCAGCTGCGAGGGTGGGGAGTTCCAAACTGACAGCCCATGGAAATGAAAGAAGGGGGAAAATCCAAAATAAGGGAAGCCAAAATTAGTATCGAAAAATTATTGCTTATATTACAGGAGATCCAATTTATAACTGGGTCTCAAGCCCAAAGCCTTTTAATTCTTTATTTTTGTGTCTAGGGTGTCTGTATTTCATGTAGTAATACATTATCTTAACCACAACAGAAAGCATTGATTCTGTGTCATTATAGAGTATCACATAGACTCAGTTGCTTGCAGTGAGATGTGTAGTATTCACTGCTGTACAATATTTAGTACTTTCTGTTTTAAGAGGAAACAGATCTATAACTGGCCAATCATGATCAGTTTCATTTAAAGGGGGTGGGGTGTTGTATCTGATCCCACAGTGATGCTGTCAGACAGGACTTCAGAGTCTTGAGTAAACACTTGAGTGCTATTGTGAAGGCAGCCTTCTGTTGCTAGGGGAAACACCCTCATGACTGTGGACTCTCTCCCTGCAGGGTCAGGTGACCATCCCCAGCTGTGACCCCTGTGACCCCCCAGCTGCACACGCATACCCCTCACAGGCCAGCGACCCTACCTCAAGAGGGTGGTGTAGGGAGGTGGAGCGGATGAGGCCACACCCAGTCATTTCCCTCACCTCAGGTAAACTCCTGCCAGCCTAACAGTGCTTAAAGGCTCCTTTATAAAGTGTCTCATACTAATTTCTACCAGTTCTTTGGCCTCGACTATTTGATGTGATGTTTTGGGTCTCTTGTGACACCATCAGATATATTACATTTGAATACCACAATATTAAAACAAACACTTTCTCCTGATTATTATTGGGATTGGTTAGTTAGAGCCCATATTGTGTAGATTATGTTGTAGAGTCAGGGAACAATTTTAATGACTCATTGTGGCGGAATTTGATCCACTGTCTGCCTCCAGTAGTAGTGTTTTTAAAGTGAATCCCACCCATAGAAGTGTTACTATGACAGAACGCTGTGTATGTCAGGTAGTTAAGGGAAAAGTATTTTAAACCCCCGGAGGCAGAATTTGTCACTAGAAGCAGAAAGCTGATTTTAGTGGTGAGCCCTGGATCTAAGCCCATAACCACCTGGTGGAGTTCAAAGCCCATCTCCCCTGCCTGCTTCCCTAACCCGAAGTTGGATGTGAGGTGTCATTGAGCAATACGAGCCCCGTCTCCCAAACTCATGGCCAGGTCCCGGCCCATCTCCGGCCTGTCTCTCACCACGGCTCAGGCTCTCTTGCCAAACCGCTGGGTCCTGTCAGGAGGGGAGGCGAGTGAAAGGTGATTACACAGACACGCCTGTCCCGGTGCCTCCCGGGTCTCCTATCATCCGCCTCATTTAAAGTTCTGTAGAGGCGCCTTTGTCCTTCGCAGTCAGCTGGTCTCGTAAAGCAAGTGACCCTGAAAATCCATCGGCGTCTTCTAGACGCAGGTAAAGGTTCAGTGGAAGTGCCTCGCTCTCCGCGCGGTGTCGTTGTGTAGCCTAAGGCTCCCTGTGGAATTAGGCTGCGGAGAACCATCTGTGCAGGCGGCGAATGGGCCGCCCTCTTTATTCCACCGCAGTACAGGCATCTGCTGCATTTCCATTGTCCGTATGGAACTCGATGACACTGACGTTAGCAGACAGGAATGCCTGTCGTTTTGGGCCTGTGGGGTATGTGTGTATATCCCAGGTGTAGCTGTATTCCCATGTGTTTGTGCGTGTGTACAGTATGTCTATTGTAAGTGTATCTAGTCTGTACTCCATCTCGAGCAGGTAGCCTTTATCACATGCGTGTTTCCTCCATGTCTCGTCTGTACCATGTGTGTGTTTCTATACCGCGTGTGAATGTGTGTATTCTGTATATGTGAATGGTGATCCCATGTGCATGTATTGTGTGTGTGTGTGTGTGTGTGTGTGTGTGTGCGTGTCTGTGTGGATACCTTACGTGTGCATTCACCCATGGCTTCTCCTTTGTGGATGAGGAACAGATCATCTGTCTCTTTTTTTATTATGTTACTTTTTTTGTCCCTGAATTGTGGCCCAGAGACACCAGGTCAATGCTAATTGGTGAATTATTATTGCCAGGATATATAATGGAAACAGTGCCTGCTGAACAGAAGCTTGGTAAGCTGAGGGCACTTCATTTCACCCGGCTGTGTGCTTGTGTCTTTTATTATGATATATTTATAGATTCGCTCATCATAGCCAAGAGATGCTTTTTGTTGGGAGGCGGGCTTGGTTGGCCCTGGTTTAGTTCATGAAAATCCTCATATTAAAGGAAAATGTATTGTGCTTGTATTAGCTTATTGTTGTTGATTTTCATATTTTATGATTGGCTTGGCACACAAGGGACCTTTAAGTAGGCCAGTCTGATTGAACGTGTTCCATTAAGTACCTGTTTAGAGTGTATTAGATGTGGATTTGAGGACATAATGGAGAATGAGAGCAGGGCCTTGGTTTTACCCGAGCGGACGGGCTGCCCCTGTATCTGACGCCCTGTCCACTCTGCCCTACAGAGACTCCGCTGCCCGTCCTGCTCCAGAGTGCCCTCTGCAGGGAGGACTGGGTCCAGCGGGCAGCTGCCGTAAAGACGGAGGATCCAGGTCCGTGCAGGTGCCCCAGCTTTGGGGGCAAAGAACACCATTTCCCAGCTCTCTTTGGTAAGAGATGGTTTTCCTTATAAGGATAGTACTTTAATTATATAATGCTACTCGTTCATATTGGTAGCATGCACATCTAAAAGCAAAGACATATTTGCAAATGGCATTAAAACGGATTTGAATGTGTGCGTAATTCTAGAGTGAAAGCATCATTGTGTTGAACTTGGTCTTATTCCATTGCAGATCCCGGAAACCTGTTTCATACATGAATAAGCCTTTTTAATGAGTAACTTTGTGTAGAGTAATGCACCGTTGTGTTGTGTTTGCTTTTACCTCATTTGCCCTTGTGTGATCTGGTTCTGTTGACAATAATTTAGTCCCACAGTCCACTATTGATCCCATTGTCTACTATATTAATCCTATACTCCACTTTATTAGTACGGCAGTCCTCTTTGTTAGACCTGTAGTCCTAATTATATCCCAGACTGCTTTGGTGCAAGCCCTGCGTCATCTGCTGGTACGGTATCATCAGAGGTTGAGTGATGAGCAGCAGGTGCTTTATCTGTATCCAAATGAGTGTGCAGGAAGAAAGCAGAGTTTGCAACAACAGCATCAGCGTGATGCAAGGGGAGCTCCCCCATGCTGTTAGGTTGATTTCCTGTCAGAACTCGTAACCTTCAAAAGTCACAGCGCAAGCTAAAAAACTGTGTGCATGTAATGCGCACAAACGCACACACACACACACAGACACACACACACACACTCATAAGTCAAATAAGAGAACCAAGAAATGGTCTGCTTTTCCTCTTGTGCCATCATTTTTGTTTTCGGGTCGTTCTCTATTTCTATTGAAATAAAGAACAAAGATGAGACAGGAAGGGGTTAGAAGCCCTGCTGTTGACTCGCTTTTACAGGGCACAAGGTGTCTCGCTGCCATGTGTGCAGAAGATTCGGGAAGAATGCGAAACCTGACGGCGTTCCAGGCTTATCTTGGCCGGGCAGACGGCACATCTGGGCGCCCCAGAACTCGACACCACTGTCTGTGCTCAGCCTGCTGTGAAGCACAGCTGGCGGGGGTAGATTAGCAGACAGCTCCTCTTGCATTAGTGCGGCTCCGATATGTCCATTCTTCCAGGCAGAGCCCTACGCCCCTCGGAAAAGGAGCTGGCTGCTTCACTGTGGAGGGCCCGGGGGAGGCTTGCAGGCGCTTGACGTTTTTGGGAGAGAACGTGTTGTTGTACGCTTTGCACGGCGGGATTTTGATGCGCGCCCGACGTCCTTTTACGGTCTGCTGCGTCATGAGAGAGAGTTCCCTGCGTTTTTTGTTTCAGGGTGCGGTCACACCGAAGTGCATCATGGGAAGAGATCCAGGAGGGCCTGTGGGGTGGGGTCACCGGTCAGGTGGACCCCCGCTGCTCAGGGCTGCCCCAGGCGGGCGTGGCGAGGAGGGAGGAAAAGACAGCACAGCGACTGGAGGGCGGAAGGTAGGAGTACATACTGCCCCCTACTGGAGAACTGTAATATGACTTTCTTCATAGTATACCCTTCCTGGTCTTTTTGTTGTTAGATAAACCCGTGGGCAGCTACACTAGGTGTAGACTGCATTGAGGGGGATGTTCATCTGTAGAACAGTGTATAGCCTCTGGTGATCATGTTTTTGCAGATGGAGATGTTTTCTTGTCGAACTATTGCCTCCCGCCGACACCTGAGGACAGCCCACCTGACCTCATGACCCCACGGTCCAATCAGACTCACAAACAGCCTTCACAGGTAGCCCATCAACACATCCCTCCGACAGTCATGGGTGAAGCATATTTTAAATTCATGGGTTGTAACTGAAAAAGACAATTTCTTTTATTGATGTATTGTAGATAATGGTGTCTGACATTGTTTGGGTTGCAGGTTTTTGTAGTGTCTGATTTCAAACAAATTTCTGCTGAGGAGATTCTCATTTGAGAAATAGTGACATCTGGTGGTTGGCTGTTCTGTGTGCCTTCAAAGGAGATTGATGGCACTCAGGTGGTGGACTTTCAAAGACTATGCAGATGGGTGCGCGCGCGTTTGAACTTCTTTGTGAAGGCGTCCGCACACATGTGTCTGTGCGTGAGCGCGTGTGCCTGCTCGCGTGTGATTTGTGCATTTGCGTGTAAAGAGAGAGAGCTCACCATTGCCTTTCGTCTCCAGAGCTTCGCGCGTCGGCGTCTCCGTGGCGAGTGTTTCTATGACATCGACGACATCGTTATTCCCATGTCCCTGGCGGTCAGCAGCAAGGTGGAGCAGCTGCAGTATAAGAACATCCTCACGCCCAGGTACACCTGCACACGCCCCCTGCCCCTCACGCCCAGGTACACCTGCACACGCCCCCTGCCCCTCACACCCAGGTACACCTGCACACGCCCCCTGCCCCTCACGCCCAGGTACACCTGCACACGCCCCCTGCCCCTCACGCCCAGGTACACCTGCACACGCCCCCTGCCCCTCACGCCCAGGTACACCTGCACACGCCCCCTGCCCCTCACGCCCAGGTACACCTGCACACGCCCCCTGCCCCTCACGCCCAGGTACACCTGCACACGCCCCCTGCCCCTCACGCCCAGGTACACCTGCACACGCCCCCTGCCCCTCACGCCCAGGTACACCTGCACACGCCCCCTGCCCCTCACGCCCAGGTACACCTGCACACGCCCCCTGCCCCTCACGCCCAGGTACACCTGCACACGCCCCCTGCCCCTCACGCCCAGGTACACCTGCACACGCCCCCTGCCCCTCACGCCCAGGTACACCTGCACACGCCCCCTGCCCCTCACGCCCAGGTACACCTGCACACGCCCCCTGCCCCTCACGCCCAGGTACACCTGCACACGCCCCCTGCCCCTCACGCCCAGGTACACCTGCACACGCCCCCTGCCCCTCACGCCCTCAGTGGCCTCCCTCTCTGAAATGACGTAGCCCACTCCTCATTTACAGTGCTCGGCGGGACAGTTCAAACTAGTACTTCGATTGGCTGTTATTTTCTCCAGATTTTAATTGGATTGGTGCTTTCTGTGCTGGTGACCTTGAGGTTTCAGGCTTGACCACAGTCATTAGAAAGGTGCCACACTGAATCCTGGGACCATTTTGGGCCATTTTTTGGTGCTAAATAGGAATCCAGTAAGATCATAGGTTTTGTTTTTCCCTTTAAATTAAGTGGCTGACATAGCATTCTCACAACAATGTTTTTGTGTGGTGTTGTGCAATATAAGCCGTGAACGTTATTATATATCTTGAGCAATGTTTGCATTGTTTACAGTGGATAATTCTGCAAAATGAAGGTATTGATAGTTACCGTGGCTTCCTGGCAAGCCGTGTTTCTGTAGAAATGAAGAGGTGCTCATAGCCGCTCAGGTTTTCTGTGTTATTTCCCCTATGAACAGCTGGCGAATCATCAACATGCTACCTCTGGAGGAGAGGGAGGGGGGCGGGGACGAGGTAAGAACCCTGGGGCGGCGGCCTGGTGGGGGGTGGGCCCGTATGCAAACACAGCTGCTCTGTATACAAGCTTGCGCTCCTGCCCTCCTCATGAATATTCAGCCCCAGGGAGTTCCCCACATCCCCAATGCAGCGATTGGTTTTCCAGGTGATCACCTGGGAGCTGGTTATTTATACTGATAACCGAGAGCGTTAGGCCTTGTTGTTCTATTTTTAACGGTAATGGGAAATTGATCTGCGGAATTAGCGTTTGCTGAGCCACAGGTCCCAACACGCACACATTCTAAGAGCTGTACCATTTTGCGTAGCATTTGTGCTTTAATTGCAGTAGTGAGTAGCTGCCACATTTTGACCCAGCCTCAAATGCGTTACACTTAAGCAGTAATGAGCGTGTGGGGAAATACTGCAGTGCAAAACATTTGCAGGGTTCCCTTACTCAGCCCTGTGCACCCCATGTCTACTGTTTTGCGTCAGCCATCATTGCACCCCTGGATGCTAGCAATCTGTTTAGAGGTCACATGATCTCAGAAATAGGAATTTTTCTATTAACATAGAGAGGCCTGACTAAAAAAGTTTTGGAACCAATGCTTTAGCCCTTTGTATTCTCCTGCGCAGTTCTGTGTCACATGAAACCCGGGCTGTGGAGACAGTGACTCTCTCCGTCTCGCAGGTGGAGGTTCTGCTGGACGGGGCCTTCTCTCGCCGGCACCAGGTGGGAGAGCACCGGGAGCGCCTCTGCTGGTCCTCCTGGGCACGTGGGCGGGGTCGGAGGCGGAGTCGCAGGTTGGTGCAGCTTGTTTATCTCATATTCAGTTACACACTTGTCCCGTTAAATAAGTTTTTATGTGATGGTCAATGAGACATAACACCAGTCTCACTTATTTACACATACTATGTGAAGCTCACCTGTGCTTCCATTTAATTCATATTCATTTATTTAAATCTTTTGGCTTGGAGCTTACTTACAACCAATGGTATCCAACCTGTCGGAAAAATGATGTGGATAAAAAATTACTATTTTTGAAAGGGGTGTCCACCCAAGTTGTTTATTGTGCATGGTAATGTCTGCTACATATGAATAACTTTTTTTGCAGAAAAATATAACTGTCATTATGTTTGCTTGTGCTGTTTAGTTCAAAATCAACCATGCTTTAATTGGGAGATTGTATGAATATTGTAAAATATGAAAAAATGTTTGGTTTAAGGATATTCATTTATTAACAATGGCTCAGTCGTGGTGATATCTGGTTGAAATGCTGGGCTGGGCTTGAATAAAGAAGGTGAAGCCCATTCCATCTCTTATAAACATGCTTGCCAGATGGATTCTGGGACCTGTAGTAAAAGTGATGTGCCCCTGAAAGGGGTGTGATCTCTCCCTGCAGGTCCTCCAGCAGCAAAGCAGGCAGCATCCTGGACGTAGCCCCGTCTGCAAAGGGCTGCGCAGCCTTGAGCAGTCTGGCTGCGCAGGTGGACTGGGACTGTGTCCACCCTGCTGCAGATACTGAGGATAGCTTTCAAGAATGCGCAGTAAGAGTCACGCATTTGCTGTTATGATTCAGTGCACCCACTCGAGCGCAGTGGGACTACTTTTACACAGGCTTCTGTGTAGGCTTCATTTCCTGTTGAGGTCATTATTGCTGTGCATTAGCCCCTGATGGATTCTTTCCGGAATTCTCATTTAGGAATTATTGTGAGAAAGTGCCGCATCGTTTTAAGAGCTGGGCTTAGCCTATATCCCAGAAACTGTAGATTCAGTTTTCGAGTGGGAGTGAAGTATTTCACCTGATTATTTCAAATATTCCTCTAAATAATATGCACTTGGAATGTGGCAAGAATATTTTTATTTATGTGGACTATGCACTATGGCTTCTTCCAATTTGTCTTGATAATGTTGACAGAATCAGTTAATATCTTTGGTAAGCAGGCTAAATAAGTATCTTTTCTCATTGCTGGCTTGCCATGTGGCCATGGCAACGTTTTAAGTAGTTAAAAAGCAGTCTGCCCTCTTTCTTTCCGCATTATGCAAATGGGAAGCAGGCAGTTAAAGATGGATATGCACTAACAGATCAGAAGCTGTCATGGCTGAGCCACACAGGTGGGTTTGTATGTATGAGTTTGTATAAATGAGTCGGCTGCCTTATGCTCTGTGCCACAGTCTTACTTATTGTTCACAGTAACGAGCTACATAAAAATTAAAATTACTAGATGTGTTTGCTTAGTAAATATGCAAAGTAATGCATACTACAGTAATTAAGAATGGCATAATAGACTACACTGACAGAAAAGGTAAGAATCATCAGTTTTATTGCTATACTATTAACTACAGAAAGGATAAAGCCGGAACATATGAAGTGGAAACAAATTTCGATCCCTCTATGTCTGTCCGTGTGTCTGCATATAGTATGTAGGATTTAATGCAGAGCCATGGATTGTGCTGTTACCATGTCATTTATGAATGTTTGACACGTCTCCCTCGCCCCGATACTGACATTCTATCATGCATCCGCAGGGTCTCTCTTGAGGGTTATGGGCTGTTTGTTTTTAAAGGGCCCTCGAGCCCGCGGGAAGCAGTTAAAGCACTGCTCGACTCGAAAGGCTCTTTCCTATGTGAGTCATGCCGCTTTGTGCGGTAGGCTTAATTAAATGTCCATCACAACCACAACAGGATTAGTGTCCTACATTAATGAGACACTCTGGTCGAAATATACTTTTGCACGTTTTCCACAAGCAATTTATACAGCATTGAATCTGGACAGTGCTGCATAAAGTGTATCTTACTAACCCTGTCATTTAGAATTCAAATTGGAGTTAAGATTTACTCTGCTGATGTGTTTGTGGGGAGATGTTTGAGCTGGGAGTGACACTGCAGGGTTTTAATGCTTAAAAAATGTTTCCCTCCCATTTTCTAGCCAATTGGGAATGGCCAAACATGTACACATGAACGCATGCGCATACATGCGCACATGCACACAAATACACACACACACACACAGCAGACTGTGGGGCCTGTGCACTTCAACAGTCCCTTAATAGGATGAGCCATCCAGCGGCAGTGTGGCTGGGCTATTTTTAAAGATTGATCCATGCCCAGTGTAGGGGAAACGGGATAGACTGCTCGTTTTGAAATGCTGAGAAGCAAACGTGACAGCTCAGATGCAGGTGCTAGGCCAGAGTAATCACACTTTGTAGTTAATGCCTGCTGCAGACTGAGGGCTGACTTTTGTGTTTTAAGCACGAAGTGTGCTCCCCGCTGTGCTGTTATTATTTTGAGAGCAGAACACAGATTAAGCACAATTATGCTAATCAGTAAAATTGTGACTTCTTGGTTTTGACTCAGTGCTGCTTTTAGATATTTTCAAGAACCTGAATTAAAACCAGACCTATAACAACGTGAAAAAAACAGAGCATAAGAACTTATGCTCAAAAGGTTTGTAAGTTCACAAATTGGAAATGGTCTACCAGGTTGTTTGCTATTGCTGAGCTCACCAGTGAATTCTTGCTTCTTAACAATGTACCATTTTCATTTTGACACTCCCAATGTTTTGGCAGTGTCTGGTAGATTTATTCAGATTCTTCCACCCCATGATGGCCTGCTTTACTGGCGTAGACACTTCTTTGGTCCTAATGTTGAGAGACAACAGCCGCGGACTCCAAATGCAAATTCCACACATTGAATCAACTCTAGACCTTTTGTTAGCTTTCTTGTGCTTGAGATAATGATGCGACAACACTAGGATGTCGCATCAGGATGTAAGGATAAGGATGTAACAACATTTCTGGGAAAATTGCAGGAAATACAAAGGCAATGCTAGTCCATCAAAAACCTCCCTCTTGACAAAGATTAAAGGATTTTAGTCATCCAATAAGAAATCCTGCTTTAATTATTAATAATATTCAAGCGAAAGGTAAACAGCCGCCTGCTGTGCAGATCAATGATGCATTCTCTGTACTCTCACCCCAGTTCCTGCTGCCATGGGAACGGCGGACTTTCCCCCTGTCTGAGGAAGATGAGGAGGCCCTGAAGCCTGAGGAGGACTCTCTGGCCTCTCTGCGGTCGGACAGCGAGGGGACTGAGTTCTGCAGCACAGACACCTGCTCAGAGCACAGCCTCTCTGGCACTGACTGTTGCGCCACAGCTCTCTCTGCTGGAGGCATGAGGCAAAACATGCTGATGGCTAACATGGGGAATTAATTGGATTTCGCAAAGCCAGCTGAGATTTCTCCACAGCACTACATTCAGAGTACAGGTACCATGCCAGTGGGTGGTAGTAGTAGTAATAATAATAATAATAATTATAATATTTGCATATTGTGTGCGTCTTTCCAGGTGTTTTCTTGCTTGTCAGTTAAGACTGAAAGCTGAATGCACTTTTTTGAGTTTTGAGGGAGATGCTTGTTTGATGGGTTACTTGGTTTACTTACTCAGCCTGACAGACAAGATTTATATTCATATGTCTTACCCATTTAGTCAGATGAATTCTTATTGGAGCAACTAATGCAAAGTACGAAAAGTATTCCAGGCAAAAACAAGGCAAGTAGCAGTGGATGCTAGTGAATGACGAGAGTTCTTATTTATGAACTATTCCCTGTGTCTCTTTGCAGGCCCTTTCTGGACCATGCGACAGAAGGGGAGAGGCCATCACCTCCTGTGATCCCTGAATGCAAACACACACTCACAGGAAGTGACATCACACCCACCATCGATTGGAGTGGTCTACATTCCACCTCGACAGTCCTTTTTTATATGTTGCCTGTTTTACGAGACAGAAAACAACAAATCAGTTTTTACCATCTTTTCTACTGCCCCAGTCTTTTTGTTCCCTACAAAAGAAGGTTCTTAAAATGGACGGCTGTGTTCTGTGCCCATACAGGTGTTTAGTTTCTCATTCTGCAGGAGACTGATTTAACCTTTTTGGTTGTTATATAATCTGCAGATTTAGTGGTTTACCAGTCTACTGAAAGGTAACTGACCACAGTGTATATAGTTAAACTGTTATATTTATTTTTTACATTTTGGTTGCCATTTTTAAGCTTTCAAAAGATCTGTAAAATTGTTGGTGTATTTTCATTTAAAAAATGTTTTTTTAAATGGTCTTCATTCAGCATTTCCTTTCTGTCAGAATGGATATATTGTCAATTACATGCTATACATGCCACTGCTTTAGCCTGAACCATCCATTTTGACATTTTTGTCTGTTTTCACATTACGGTACAGTATATTGGTCATTTTGACCAACTTTGGGTGGGATTGTAATGTATATTACATCATTAAAAAAGGTACACATTGATATGAGCTTGGAAGATTATTTATTGTTAAACCTCCCTAAAGCAATCTGTACTTCTGAGTTTTATTCCATATCCAAAAGGTTGATGGTACACCAACACTAAGCTAAATTCTAAACAAAATCAATAGACTTGAAGACCCACATACTGTAGGCTTCTATAAATGATGCACTTGAATTTGTTTGACTTTTGAGAGCATTACAGCAGTATATTAAAACCACAAGGTGGCACTGTTGTCCAAATCATGGTCGCCAGGGTCTGCTCAGAATGATGTTAATGGTTTGGATGAGTTTCATTGCCTCGGCTGTATTGTGCAACGGCATGCAGTCTTCACCATGAGTCATTCAGTTCTCTTTGTAACACATCACTCTTGAATATTAAAAGAATTAGCATAATATTCACTTTTAAATCAGAGATTGAGAACACATGAATTTAAACCATCTCAATTTTACATGACATTAATATAATAAGGTGCAAAACATTTGAAGTTGAACAAGCGCTCATTCAGTAACATTCATCGGAAACTTGCCTGTGATTTTACAAGGGAGTAATTTTAAACCCATGGCCATGAAATAAAACACTTTATTGCTTTTATCTATCATTGATTTAAGGTGCAGTGCTATAACCCATGTGCAATATTCCAGTCTGGGAAGGTTTTTCGCCATTTGTAATGGTTTTGGGGACATGTGGGCCTACCTTTGGGAAAGCACGTCAGATTTCCCTGCTTTATTCAATCCACTTCAACCTTTTATCATGGTGTATACATCCTGGGGTATGATCGGGAATGAAATCTGGTTTTATCTAGTATCAGAGGTATGCACTTGTTGAACATCTCATTCCAAAACCATAGGCGCTCATATGGAGTTGGACCTCCCTTTGCTGCTGTAACAGCCTCCACTCTTCAGGGAAGGCTTTCCAGTAGATTTTGGAACAAGGCTGTGGGGAATTGATTCCATTCAGCCACAAGAGCATTATAGTGAGTACAGGCACTGATGTTGGGCGTAAGCCTTGGCTCACAATCAGCATTCCAAATTTACAAACTGCATAACTTTTAAATACACTTTACAGCCAGGCTCTAGGATTTCTTTGCTGAAATTTATGTTCACGACAAAGTGAAAATTTGTAAGACCCAGAGAGCACACTGTGTCCCTGATTCCCTGGAAGTGCAGTTCTGTGTACATTCCACCCTCTGAGGATGCTTTGTAAATTCTTCATGGTTTTTTGTGGTATGGCAAAGGTTGAATGGGCACAAAAGCGTCCATCCATCCATTATCTAACCTGCTTATCCTGTTCAGGGTCGCGGGGGGGTTGGGGGGGGTCTTGAACCTATCCCAGCATGCTTTGGGAGGGAGACAGGAAAACACCCTGTACAGGTCTCCAATCCTTTTGTAACCCCCCCCCCCCCACCCGACCTCATCCAGAGAATGGTATTTTGACTAACATTTTCTCAGTCTTTGACATGCTGTATGTTGAAGATTCTTTTCCTATTTTTTTTTCACAGTGTGTTTTTTGAGCCACTCTCAAAAGCTGGTGGATGGAACCAGGCAGATTAAATCGAGCCGGCAGCAGTAGAGGTTATCAGTTCTGCCTGAGAGTTCCTGTCAAAGTCAAAGAAGACAGCATCAAAAGAAGAGCTTGGACCTTCATTAGCTGAAATCTGCAGTCCTGGAAGAACCGCAGCTTGGACTTCTGCCCGCCTTGTTTCGTAACTCCACTCAAATGGCCTTTGATCATTATGCAGCTTACTGCAGGCTCATTCCTTTTTTTTTTTTTTTTACATCAGTCAATTGTCTTTCGCACCCATATTATCGTTTGCTGTTATAAACCTTGTTTTCTGTGATGTGTGATTTCTGGACTTAGAACTGGGCAAGTAGGGGTCTCCTATGGAGGGTCTTTATATCCCCCCTTGCTAAATGCCTGGGAGAGTCTGCCCTAGAATTCCAGTCATATTATTGATCAGCTCTGATGTAATGGCTCATTAGTCTTAATTTATCAGCGTGAGTCATCGAACATGAGCACTCTGCCCCATGGGGGCCCCAAACGCCCCCTTACATCCCTCGTGTCTCGACTGTGAAACACCTCTGGATGCCCTGCGGTGTTTTATGCACTTCCTCTGTGGTGTAACACAGAAACTGCCTTAAAGATCTCTACCTAGTATGCTCACGTTATTATTTTTTTGCTACTCTGTTGCCACGGCGACAGCTTGGTCCCAGCACTAGTTTGTCACCATTGGCTGTGAGCTTGGAACTGTGACAAGTATTGGATGGCTGTGCAAGCCGCTGCTTTGCTTCCACAATGTCACTGCATATGGTGCAAAAAAAAAAAAAAAAATCAATAGTGGGGTTGAATTCAATCAGGCCCTGCACCAGCACCAGCATGCACCGGTACACAAGTGATGCTAAGTACACCACAAAGGACTGCCTTTGGGGAAAGAGTTAGAGTCCTGAAAATGCCTGTGGTAGTAGCTTATAGTGGCTGTTCCTGGATCGGCCCCATGAGCGCAATGTCTGCGTGACTCCTCTGTTCCTGGGCGTGTGCCTCTGGTCTGAGGTCAGATGACCTCAGAGACCTATTGGCATCCTCTCAGTGTTACCAGTGGCAGAGGACAGAAATTCTCCATGAATTGGATGTACACACATATGCCCAACTGTCTGCCTGCCATTGTGTGCCGTCACCCCCACCCCCAACCTTCTTCCCATACTCCTCAGCAAGAGCTATGCCTGTCTCCATGGCGATGCAGGCACCCTGGCTGGATAGATCCACCCCCACTCACGGGGCCAAGCTGGGTAAGAGATGGAAAAGGGAATCAGCTGGCACCTCCCCAACTTCCCCCAACTCCTGCATGCCACCTCAACCCCCCCACCCCCCACCTGGTCACATGGGGACCTGAGTCCCTCAGTACCACGGTCAATGCCACGTTTGCCACCCTTCACGAAACACCACTATTTGTTCCAGTTACAGTAGCTGTCTCTGCATATAACTGTCAGAGCCATGTCAGATATACTGGGGACAGGACTTGTGGCTGGCTACTGACAGAGGGGTGCTGGCAGAACATTGGCTTGACACCGCTTAAGATTTTACAGTGACTGTCTGTGTGTGCATAATCAGCCTGCTCAGGAGGGGCCTAGATATCATGTTGACTTTAGGCATGTGTTGCAGTGGAGGGTGACGGAGCAGGAACAGGTAGGTAGCGCACCTGGATTTCCATGCAATCCTTTCCCTCCCACCAGTGTTTTCACAAGCAGTTGTTGGCTTGTGTCCAGGAAAGAGCAGGAACAGCAACAGGATAGAGACCCATCTTGCAACACCTATCATCTGTTGTTTGAATGTCCAGGGAGTAAGTTCTTCAGGAAAAACTTTACAAAATGTCTTCAGGGGCCTCTCTGCCCAGTACGTACGAGGGGAAGGAGTAAGGCTTTGAGATACGATAACAGATGGACAGACACTGAGGAAACCCTGACAGTCTGTTAAAACTCCATGGAGCCAAACCAAACACTTTGTTGACATAATGGGTTTAGAATTTCTATAAGATTACCTACCAAAGCCGCTCATGGATAAACATGTTTAGGTACCGCAGCTTTTTAAATTCTGAAGTAAAATTGGAATAAAATTATGCTTGGTTTTATGGAAGAGGCTGTTTAACCTATGTACTGAGAAGCGTTGAGTAAATTATTACCTACATGCAAGAGCGATCCTTTTCTGGATGCAGAGTTAAGGAATGAGATATATTTTTTTAAGTAGCCTATGACTTATCCAGAAACCAATGAAACCACCCGTAGGGGTTGCACAGCTGGTTATAGCCCTGGGCACTACAGTTTCTAATCTGCCAAGTAGTCCATTAGGGCGTCCATTTCTCCATTTCATTAGGTTTAACAAAAGGTACGCGGCACCAGCTGGGCTACCGTATGCACCTTAAAACAAAGCAGATGATTGGAGGTCTCATCGAGTTTGCTTTCCAAAGCCGAGTTAAACAAGTTTGAGAGATTTTGCTGTACAGTGTAGCTCACAGCACAAGAAATACCACGTGAAAATGGCAAACCCGTTAATCGATTAAGTCCAGGGTTTTTGTTTTTAAATAAATATACGTTTTATTCACGTTTTTTGTTTGTTTTTATAGCTACTTGTGGCTTGTTGAACAAGCAGATAATTGATGCGACGAAGTCGTGTATAGTTGTTTTAACTGGATTTACTTGTAGCAATGGACTGTAGTTAAACAGATTTTTTTCAACAAATATCTGTTAAAACACGCATAAATCGTTCTGCGTTTGTGATACATTTAATAATTTTGGTTCGTCCAATACGGTATTTACGGTAGATTGATGTTGATGGGAGGGGTTAAGAAAGCTCAATATTGTACAGATTGTCACTGAGCCCCGAGAGGTAGTTTTGCAGCGGACCAGTTACATCGAACAGGTATGTTTAAATTACATTTTTATTTTTAAAAAGCACACCATAACTTCTTTTACATCTTATTATTTACCACAATCAATGTATTTGTTTGTAGTAAAGTTTCTTATGGATTGTGCATCACATCTCGGTTCACTAATCCGAGATATTGCGTCTTAGATAAAGGACACATTGTTTGTCTACAATTGAATGGAATTGTGACCGTTTCTTTGCACCGAGACACATTATTATGCTTATATATCCTAACTTCCCTTTAGTATGGGATACCACATATTGCAGAACGCTTGTTTATAGCTTTTATCAGCCAGTTACACATTTTTGCGTTCATTACAGAACATGATTTATATGTTATATACCCACTTTTTAAAAAAATGACAGTTGAAAGTGAAAACAACGTCCGGATAGTGGTTTGATGAACTGGGAATGTGATATTTAATTAGGTTGCCTGGCAAACTGTGTTGAGTGCTGGAAGCAGCTGAAAGAGACGAGGTGCGCAAGGAGTATGAAGCGCGCGCCTAGCAGTGGCTGTGGTAAAGCGGCTACACTGGTGCACATTGTTCAGGTCCAGCAGAAATGATGCTGAAACGCTGGCCTGTGTTTGCTCGTTCCATCCTTGCCCAGGTTGTTTAACTGTTCAGTCAGTGTATAAACGTTCTGCATGACGGAAGAATCCTTATTTACCTAATGCCTTCAGTAGAACGGTTCGCATGGCAACGTGCTGTATTTTCGAGTACGAGGGCCAGTTGTCTTCATTATTTTAAACCATCAGACAGGAATTTAGTATTCAGGCTGAAATCAAGTACTCTACAAGCGCATTTAAAGATCTCTAAATTGAAAAAGCTTATACCTTTTATACATTCCAGCAGTCACCACTGTTACCAAATATATGTAGAAGAAAAAAACCTAGAATCAGGTCTGAAAAGATTCAGTTCAATCCAATTCGCAGATCAGATATTCTATAGACTGATCTGTCATCAATCTATTTCCCTAGACAAACTGAAAGCTATTTTTTTTCGGAGCAGGTTCGTTGATATTAGATTATGCATTATATTCATAAGCCAGTTCAAGCGTGTAGTCGTTTCCTAGAGGTTCTTTCATGAATTCATTGACAATCGCAGACAGATATTTGCCTGAGGCAAAAAAGCAGTGGATTGTTCACATACCGCCAAACGTGCCTTGTGCGCAGTATAGTTTTAATGGTTAAACACTCTCGTGAAAGACAGACGTTTAAAAAAAAAAAAAAAATCAGTTGGGTCTCCTTGTTGCTTGCAAAAATATAATGCATTTGTCATGGACCGTATAGTCGGTAAGGTGTCATATGGAAGCGTATCCTTTCCTGTCGGAGCGGCGTGCGGTAGTGTTTGGACTTCACTCCCGACATCAGTGGGAGGGGCTGACTAATTTCTACGCTAAGAGTTGTCTTTCATTTTGATTAAGATTGGAGAGTTCTTTAGGCGCGCGCACGCGAGCACAAGCACGGATGAAGCAGTTTTTAAATCAAGAAAGCCTAGATTTACAAGAGGAAGAGGTATGTCTTGCTATACACAAAACCTTGTTACAGCCCGCATTATTGTATTACTATAATGTGCATCTCAAGCTAAGATGATAACCAGGGAACCAGTTTGGAGCTCTCTAATCAATTTATTGTATTTGGTACCTGCTATACCATGCCATATAGTTTTATTAACACTACTATTAACTATTTATCTATTGTATTATAGGCTACGATAACAATGGCAGGTTATTGTTGGGTGATTTTTATCATATACTAATGATTTGATTTGATTAAAAAAAAGTATTATTATTCTTACTTATTCTTCATTCATTTTCATTCATTCATTTTGGTAAAATCTATTCGATACAGTAACTGGGTGTTGTAAAACCTTTTTTTTAGGTTTGTGTGGCCTTTTCTCACTTTGAGCACCTTACCCTCAAAAGGTCTGTGCACACACACAATTAACATAGATTTTTGTAATTGTGAACACTCCCAAGTCAACTTGAGTTAAGGCAGTATGGAGAATCTCTCATTAAAACAGAAAGGACCCATTGAATCTGAAATAGTATCCTACTGTACACGAATAACAGAATCACAGCACATCAGGTCCTTTGGAAAGAGATTCTCTTGGAAGCATTGTGTTCAGAGGAAACACCGAGAAAGCTTGCTTTGGGGCTTGTCAGGTCCCTGCTTGATGAATCATAAAAAACCCCTTTCCATGAAACTATGTTGTATACACGACATCTAGGATATGTGGTCTTTGATCTGCTATATCTGCCTCTCTCCTACTTTCCAGAGAGTGTGAAAAGTCTGCACTGGAAAACAATTGTAAAATTCCCCCTGTAAAAAAAGGCTTTCTTTTTGAGAACCTGTATACAGAATGTCTTACGCTGGTATGTTTGTAAACTTTCTAAGACTAGACTAAGTTTATCGATGCACACGTCTTCTTGTCCCTTTGCTCACAGCCAGTTCGCACGCTCCATCTGTTGATTTTTAGATATGGCCGAGGAATCTCCCCATCATACAGTAACATGCTAGGCAGGCGTAATTCATTTGACATGCATCCAGTGATATTTATGCATGTGTAGAGTGTTATGTAGCATGGGGGGGGAAACAGACGTGGTGGATTGAACTGTGAAAGCTGTCAGGTTGCCAGCCTAGCCTCATAATGGATCTTGTTCAGTACTCGCAGCTGCTGCGAAAGCGCCCAGTGTCGTCCTACTGCCAAATGAGTTTTGACAGAGTGCCTTAGGAAAACCGTGGAAGTTGGTATCAAGTTCCCGGATCCTCTTGTGGGAGACGCGATTACATCAGCATCGATTGAGGTTGCCGTAGTCGCACGCGGGTCGTAATCGGAGCGACCTCAATCGCGGCGGTGCGGGGAACGCTCTGGAGCTCTCGGCGTTCCGGGCCGGCGAAACAGAATCTCTGCGCAGCTTTACGAAGAAACGCTCGGAATGTGAAACGCTTTCCCGAACATCACCTTCCATTAAGCGTGCTGTCACACTGCTGGGGCTGCAGTAATGCTTTCTCTATTCAGAATTCCTCATTTAAAAATGACAGTGTTCTGGATTTTTTTTCTATATCTTTTGGATTTATTTTGCTTTGAGAGGAGATTTCATTTCTTTTGGTGAAAAATAGAGTGATGGTGGAATTTCTAAAGTGGCTGTCACTGCAGACAATAAACATTTGCCTCAATAAAAATTGATGCATGCATTTTGGAGCGTCTGCGAGCTAAGTCTAGGCTACTGTTCATCCCGGCAGTGTGCACGGACGTGTGTTGGAGTCGGAAGCTGTGAGTGAGAGAATCACAGGTCTTTGATTGGAGGAGGACCGGGGGCAGGAGTGTGGACCCAACACAATGACCTCACTGTTCACTGCCTGCTGACAACAAGCTTTCCACTTCCTGTCCAGTAAACAGTCTGCGTGTAATGTAGCGAAGATTCTCTGATTACTGCTCTCGTGTGTGTGTGTGTGTGTGTGTGTGTGTGCGTGTAACATGTGTGTGGGTTTGTGTGTGCATACGTGCGCTTGTTTTTTATACAGGCCAAATGCCCTTAATAGGAAGTGACGCTTCTCAGACGTGTGATTACACTCTTCAGACGGCTTACAGAATCTTCTTCGTCCGGGAAGATAATCTGTCTCACGCAACCCCCTCAGGAGTGACCTGACCTCACACCACACTCATCAGTCTATCGGTCATCCAGTGCTACTGTAGCCATCGATAGAGCAGTCCTTACCATGGCCAATTATTTGATCTTCCTGTCGGTAGAGAGACAATATTCACATTGGCTCACATGTTGCTTGCTTTTCTAGCCCAGGGCAACTCTAGCACTCTAATCTAGAGGTAGGTTCTATACTTATAATATTACTATGTATTTACCGATATAGGAGTACAGTTTAAATTATTGGAATGTATTTGTGATAAACTGTTTAGCATATTACATGTAATATGACCACATACAGGCGCCAGAACTGGCTTGTGAGGTATCAGTCACCAGGCGGCGATGGGATGATGTTACATTATGTATGAATATGTCTCAGCTGTCCAACTATCTCCAGCTGATGATGAATTAGTGATAGACTGATGAAATTAAAATGACACAATCTCCTCCTAAAATGTGCAGAAGGAGTGTTATGCTGTCAGATAAAGCAATTAACTGATTTCAAAGGAAATTCCCTATAATTATGTCAGATGTGAGCTGCCATTTCTTTCTGGGTTCCCCAAAAATACTTTTGTCCCACTGGCGTGATGATATTTTTATTATCTGCTGAAACATGTAGCATTGAAGAATATTTGGATGTAACATGCTTCTGACATTTAAACACCAGTTCACTCTCTGCATATGTAGGCCGTATGACTGCACAAGGACTGCTGACAGACCCATTCCTAAATCTCTTAGCTTAATAAGTGGGGAGTTGTGATTTATATTAGGAATCCATCACGTATGAGGGATGGAAGTGAACCTGGAACACATGTAGAGAAATGGTACTGTCTAATTGCACTGATCCTAGATCAGTGAAACCGTTTTACGAATGGGTGGAGATAGTTTCAGAATTGGTTGTTCACATGTTGTTCTTGGCATAGTTTCTAGGGACAGGGAGTATCTGATTGCTTGTTAAGGATTGACGGCACATTGTGACTCCACCCATTACAGGTTTGTGACAGGTTATGTGGCATCTGGTTTGTCCAGCCATAGTTAATTACTTTCTTCTTCTTTCCTGTGTTGATTGGCCCCTGCTGGACTACAGACTTCGGCATAGACACCCTCTTGCCCTCATGCCCCAAACTGCAATCTGCCTACCCTCAGGGGACTGTCCAAGTGGCTGGATTACATAGCATGCTGTCAGTGGGTGGGGTGTGCCACACAGGTCAAAATATCAGCCAGCTCGGTTAGCTTATGCTCTCACTCGGGTTGTCGAGGCAGTGTTCGCGGTTGCCGCAGCGATTAAGGATTATGGATGGGCCGCGCCTGAGTTCTTTGGCTGCTTTTAATGCCAGCGCTCAGGATGAAACCCCACCTCTGAAGACATGAGGCTTTTAATCATACTTCAAACCGACAAAAGAGAGAATCGGCACTTACAACTGCAAGGGTGCTGCCTCCACAGTTAGCTCGGTAAATACAGAGAAAAGGAATACATGCTTGAATGTAATGATTTCTCTAATTCACTTCACTCCATTGCCATGATTGAAGGATATGACTACAGCAGGTGAAGGATGTGACTATAGCGGGTGAAGGATGTGACTACAGCAGGTGAAGAATGTGACTACAGCAGCTGAAGAATGCGACTACAGTGTCTGAAGGATGTGACTACAGTGGGTGAATGATGTGACTAGCTGGTGAAGGATGTGACTATGGCTAGTGAAGGATGTGACTAGCTGGTGAAGGATTTGACTACAGCAGGTGCAGGATGTGACTACAGCAGGTAAGGGATATGACTACAGCGGGTGAAGGATGTGACTAGACTGATGCTGGCATTTGGACTTCCCGCCCTCTCTCATGAAGTAGGCTGTTGCTACAGAGCCAGCCGAGTGCGGCCTCTCCAGTGGCTCCCGTGAGGCACGCAGCCTAAATTAGGAACGCAGTCTGCCGAACCCACGCACTCAGCTGCTGCGTTCTGCCACTTCCGTTTTCTTCCTGGTTTCTTTTCCAGACATAAAATGGATTAAACCGAAAGGATTTAACACTGAGCTACAAGTTTCCGGAAGGTTCAGTCCACCCAGTTGTGCCCCTTATTTGTGAGTGAGTGTTTAGTCTTGCGTCAGGGAATTTCTTAACACTTAAATCCTATTGGTGCACAGTGCTGTGCCATCTGGACAGACATGGGTTGGATGGCCTCAGAGCTGATGGGTTTAAGCAGGGGCACTCGGCCTCCTGTCTTAGGGAATGGGAAACCTGTCCGCAGGTTTATGTAACCTGTCAGAGCTGCGTCCCTAATCTGGAAACGGCACACTTCCAGTGCCTTTTGCCCCATGTTCTGTGCCCTGTGCCATCCCAGTCGCTGGCACCACAGCGTGGACGTGATTAAATGCTCACAAGAGGAACACCAGGAGCCGTAACTTTTCACGAGGAGCGGCATGCCTACTCACCCAGCCGTAAGGCGTGGCAGCACGTACCGTTTTGCTCTTCCTCCTCGAGGCCTCTGGCTCCTCCCCTTCTGTCATGCCCCACTGACAGGGCGGGGCACCTCCACGGCGGGAGGACACGTGGAAGAGCGGCGTTTAACCCGCTGAGGCTGCTCGGCCACTCTCCCTGCTCCCGCGAGTCTCGCCATGTCCTGCCTGGACATCGGGGTGTGGCCTCGCTTGTGGGTCATGTGGGCACCACGCCCCGGCCTGTTGTGTTTGGTTGTCAGGCCGACCCCGGCCTGTGGCGAGGGGAGACTGCTAGGAACGTTGCCCCCGGCGCTGCTGCGTCCTCAGCTTTGCGAGTAACACACGGTGGTTTGCAGAGCAGACGTGTTGACAGCTTCCAGATGTGGATAGGAAATGGCGCAGAGCTCCTCGTATTCTCTTTTTCCACCAGCTGATCGGATTTTGGATGTTGAGTTCTGCCTTAAACAAATAAAAATAGTGAACAGCAAGGTTTTTCTTTCCCCTCCGGGCGGAGTTTGCAGACTTATTCAGAAGCTTATCTTCACCTGGTCAATCCACATCTTTCAGTCTGGTTTTTGCTGTTAAAAAACAACAAAACAAATAAAACCAAGTATCTGAGTTTGATTCATCATCAGAAAAGGCTGCTGGATGTCTGCACCAGTCAATATTAGCCCCTGTTGTCAAGGAATGCAATCTCTGTCCTCTCCCCCTGTGAAAAGCAAACATGGCTTGGGGTCTCACAGGAAGGTGACTCTGCTCTGACAGATGCTGTAGTTCAGGTTATTGGCAATAGTGTGTTCACACCTGGGGGGGGGGTTGGTAGTGTCTCATTGGCCTCAACACACTCACTGAGATGAGGTTTTCATGAACATGGTTTTCCCTAGATATTAATAGTGGAGGCACTGCACCACTGAATTCACGAGAGCCTCAGCAAGTATCAGAGCAAAATCCATAAAACCTCAGACTGTGGCACCCAGCCACTGTGGTTGGTTTAATAAAAAGTTTACCTACTGAATGGTTTACAGCAGACAAATTTTCCAGCCACAGCTAAAATTTCTTAATGTATAGTTGTTTTTGTGTATTTATATAGTTAATTAGTTATTGGCATTGTGTAGTCATATTTTTAGCAGGCCAAGTGTAGGCTATGCCATAGCTTGCCACTTCACAGCTGCCCTTAGGCAAACTCTGAATTTACATGTATGTATACAGCAGGCACTCCTACTCCTGTCCAGCACGATTCCTGTCCAGCACATGGCACATGCAATAGGACTTGGTAAATACCATTGTACAGTACATACAGAAATAGCCCATTATGTGATCAAAACAAAGCTTCATTGTTAGAAGCAATGCTGTTATAAAAATCTTTTAAAGCATAACTGCCTTGCTGAAGGGGAAATAACACGATTAGCAGGCCATCAGCGGTGACAAACACCCCTCTACCCCCGGATACGAGGGCTGCCTGATGACATGACGTCATGAGATAGTGGAGTAATTGTGCTGCGGAGGACTGAGGAATTCAAAAATGGAAACTCGTGAAATCCGTCTTTTACAGTGCCTTATGGCAGAAACCATGGCCACAACAACGCAATGGATGAAATGGGGTCAGTAATTAACCAGTCCCTCACAGCGACCCCAGGGGAGCGGCCCAAAATGTCCCTGGCTTTTACTGTACCCATTGTCATTCACAGACTTCAAAACACAGGCTAAGCAAGCATGTGTGTTCAGGGGCTTGCTGTCTGTCTCTGGAACCTTGTCGGCCTCAAAGACAAAATAATTAATTTAGGGTTTTAAGAGCTGCATTTCTACAAGCCTTTTTTGAACCATTTATACAAGCGTGTTTTTTCTTGTTGGTTTGAGTGTTGAAAACAATGTCACAAATTAAAACCGCTAAAGATGAGGTTTAGCTGCATGCTACCCACATGCTAACCATGCTGGGTAGCATGCTGCTAATTGGGCAAAGGAAACCCATGGAAATTTTTGTTCCCTTCTCCCTCCCGTCTTTCTGATCAGGCATAGCTTTTGCGATAGTCCTGTTGTATATTTGGTGTTGAAAAGGGAAATGGATTGAATGGAGTCTTGGCTTAAATTAATAGCTTCCGCATGGTGCTACACAAACGCTGTGACAGTTCCTGCTGGGTGGTGTCTGCTCTGATGCACACCAGTGGCCAATGGTCTTGCGAAGCAGGGAACGTAACCTGTGACCTCAGTCTGACATTAACGTGTGCAAGCTGGAGATAGCTCATCTGTTACAGCTCCAGCAGCTGGACTGCAGCACACAGCAATGTGTGTCTGGGCAGCCTTGTCCTAGTGATCAGTCTTGTCGTTGAGCCGCCTTGTATCAGTGAACAGTCGTGTTGTTGAGTGTTCACGTATGGCACAATGGTGCCATTGCAGGTAGAGCTGTGCCTCCAGGCTGCCTCTGATTGCAGCCTTCAGTGCTCCTCCTAAGGTCTTCTGGTGAAAAGGTGGGAACTTACTGCGACCAGTTGGTCTCGATCATCACAGTTTCCCTTAACCCTGTGGAAGAGTCCAATTAAGAATCTAACCACAAAGCGCTGTGTCCTTAACAGTAGCTAATGAATTCTTATGTCTGCTCAAATTCAAAGTTGAATTTAAAGTTAAATGCCATTGGTTTGATTCTGGGCCGTTGTTTAGTGCGTGTTTTGTCCTATGCCTACCAGACCGATGGTGGCTCCAGTTGATTTAGACTAATCCCGTAATGATGGAATCCTAATTCGTCGATCAATACTCACCAATTCACCATTCTCTGCGCGGTCAATTGACTCTGTTTAAGTGGGGATCGGAAATGTCAGTGCCTTTTGACGACAACGCTTTTAATGAGCGTCAGGGATGAGACCAAGCAAAAATCAGCTGCTGAGTGTGCCTTTTCATTATGTGCGAAGACTGAGTGGCTTTAAGTCCAAAGTATCCATATTGTAGCGTCAGCACTATATCATGCTTTACCCAAAGTCACTATCAATTCGTGACGGTGTTAATAATGGAGATTAAACATGGGACCTCATTGATAGAATGAAAAATTTTTGTTCTTTATGTTGATCGATTATTGTAAATGAAACCTGTCAAAAATATTTAAAATAACAAGTTATTCTGCCTTTTAAGTGTCTGACTGAGCCATCTGAAGCAAGCCGTTAATATTCAGAATTGGAGGGAAGGGGGTGTTCTGATGGCGGAATTTTGCTCCATTGAAGGGTGTACCAGTGAGAGCAGAGGAGAGAGGAGAGAGACAGGAAGTGAAGTGAAGAGGAGCAGGAGCGTGGGCTGGCTTTGGGAGGGGGGGGGGGGCAGTGACTCACACACTTGAAATTCAGCACTTAGTCCCATTTCCACCTCCACCTTCCATCCCTCTCTCTTCTGCACAGGAGATGCTCTTTTATCCATCTGGCTGTAGGGACGAGAGAAGTGCGGGGGTGGGAGGAGGTGGCTCTAGGCTTTTGACGGGGGGGCGGGAGGGGGGGGGGCGCGGGCGGTATACACGCAGCGCTGGTGCAGGGAATGCGTAGGCCGGCCTGCCATCTCTGCAAGAGAGCGTATAATTACAGAACCGGGCTGGGGCTTTAAAGCTGTGTTCTACCTTCCTGTGGGGGGAGGAAAGGGGGATCACAGAAGGGGTCACGCCCCACGTGGATCACAGGAGAAGCCGTGCTGAGACATGGGCATTGTTAACGCCCCTGAAAACGGGGCAGGACGGACAGACGGACAGACAGCACCACGTCTGCATTCTCTGTCTGGATGAAGATTTTCATATAAATCTTAGCGCAGAGCCGCTGCCAGGGAGCAGGACTACAGTAGCTGAGATCAGAGCAGCCTCTCTCAGTGGGAGATTTCACTGTCTTGCCTCATCCGCAGATGTGAGGAAGAGGCGTGTCAGAGGAGCTGGAGTCAGACACGTGTGGAGGAGCAGGGAGCTGGTCTGTGTGGTTTTAATCACACTGAGGGAGGAGCTCTGCTTCATTCCTGCCCTCCACTCTGCTCGCTGTTTAACCAGGCCCTTCTCCTTTCATGTTCCTCCTTGGCTAGTGAGCGGAGGCCAGGACGGGCAGGGTGGTGGTGTTAGTCCATGTGAATTCTGGGCAGTTGGTCCTGTAAGGGTTTGAGACTAGGGGTGGAGAGGTGGAGGGGTGGGCTGTTCTTTCCTAGACCACTGTGGGTCTAAGCAATCGGATCACCCTGAGGGGGATGGAGCATGATGGGGACGCAGTGTAGAGGGGGCTTTTAAATGTGCTGGGTGGAAAAGAAAGCAGAGGCATATATTTTGTGTAAGGGCGATGAGGCATGCTGGCCAGTCGCTGGCTTTCTCTGCCTCGGGAGTCTCATGTTGGCGCCCTTGGGGAAGTGGCGTGAGGGCGAGGGCCGTGTTTATGCAACGAGTACGAGCGCAGCCACATGTGGCCTGGAGCGGAGGGGAGCGCGGAAATCTGCAGTAAATCATAGCAAGAACAGCAGCTAGAGCAGCTACAGTAGCCAGAATAGCCAGGGCAGCTGCTGCAGTCAGAGCAGCCACGGCAGAGCAATCTATACAATTAGAGCAGTCGGTGCAGTCAGGGTAGTAGCAGCTGTAGCAGTCGGTGCAGTCAGGGTAGTAGCAGCTGTAGCAGTCGGTGCACTCAGGGTAGTAGCATCTGTAGCAGTTGGTGCAGTCAGGGCAGTAGCAGCTGTAGCAGTCGGTGCACTCAGGGTAGTAGCATCTGTAGCAGTTGGTGCAGTCAGGGCAGTAGCAGCTGTAGCAGTTGGTGCACTCAGGGTAGTAGTAGCTGTAGCAGTCGGTGCAGTCAGGGCAGTAGCAGCTGTAGCAGTTGGTGCACTCAGGGTAGTAGCAGCTGTAGCAGTCGGTGCAGTCAGGGCAGTAGCAGCTGTAGCAGTCGGTGCAGTCAGGGCAGTAGCAGCTGTAGCAGTTGGTGCACTCAGGGCAGTAGCAGCTGTAGCAGTTGGTGCAGTCAGGGCAGTAGCAGCTGTAGCAGCTGTAGCAGTCGGTGTAGTCAGGGCAGTAGCAGCTGTAACAGCCGTAGCAGTCGGTGCCATCAGAACAGCGAGCAGCATTGGAGGTCTTCTTTTTCGGTGAATGAATTAACTCTTAAAGGGTTCTTGAATTTATGTGAAGCAGATTGGTTCTTATTGACATATTGCTGCTGTCAGACTGTGGTCAGAGTCAGATTGTATGGTTGGTCAGATCAATTGCAGCCTTCCCTTAAAGTAAAGGATAACCTATAAGCAACCTGACAGGGAGACCAGGTCCTGTGCCCATAGTCTCACTGGTTGCACATATATGCTCCCTGTACCGTTGTTCCCATGTATCTACAACCTGTCAGCACCAGCATCATGACTCCAAAACTCCATCATTTCTGTTGGTCTCATACAGTATCATCTCATACAGTATCATCATCACACATCACACACTCCCTACCTGTTCCTGATTGAGATGTCACGCACTCATATACACAAAAATCCACACACACTCTGAATGGCACAAAGATCTTTGGCCAATTGGGACCAATTTGGATAAACCAACCCAGGACCATAGGAGCCCAGTCATGCCTTGCATCTACACTGTACCCTTCTCAGGAAGGTTTTTCCTGGGCCTGAAATCTCGCAAGAACATCTACAGGCATGGACACATTTCTTTGCTGTCCTCTGTTCAGTGTTTACTTCTTCAGAAGCTGTCACTGCATAATGGCTCTGACCATTGACCCTGGGTCAGCTTAATCTCTTTTTGCGCAAGATTGTGGTTGCTGGGGTCAGCGTATCTGACCCTGACCACCCGATGTGACCTGTTTGCTTTCGTGTGTTTGTGTTGAATGTTACGTTCTTATTTTCAAATGCACTGTATTAATTGTGTCACAGTAGCTCAGTGATTAATTGTGGGCGGTAGTTCTCAGAGTGCCATTCTGCACAGCCAGACTTCGTGCGGCTCGGCTGCCCTCTGGGCCTCCCGTGGAGCAGGAAACCTCGGGAAACTACGCCACCACGCACCGCCGATGTGCCTGCTACCGCAGTCATGACCGCGAGCACGCTGCCAACCGCAATCCGCCTGCGAAGAGCCGAGGGCAGGGCAGCCTCCGCTGGCCTGATTGCTCAGGGTTACCTGGTTAACTGGCAGGGACTGACGACATCCTCTCCTTTCTGTACCTGCACGCTGGCCGAGGACAGGCTTTCAACACCCACGGAAGTTCGCCATGTTATTGCCATGGCAACCTGCTATTAAATTTGAGTCGTGAGTTTTAATGTCAGTGTTTACAGATCAAAATTAAACTATGGGAGAAAAAAAGCCCTGAGAATGCATTTTTTAAAAATGTCATTTCATTTTTTTTTTAACGAGGATAGAGGGACACAGTCTTTAGAGCGAACAGTTACCCAGCAGGTAACTCTCTTTTTATAGCTGTTAACTGTTCACTCTCCTGTTAAAACGGCTATTTCATTTTTTTAAGAAGGAGGATAAAGGAGTGAACAGAGGCCCTGGTGTGGGCAAGAGCCCCTTTGTTTGACCGGGTTTGTCTTGGCGCAGACGCTCATTCAAGTGTTGCGGGGGAGGGACGGCTGCAGCTGTACAGAAGCTGAGAGGCTCGTTAAGTTGGCCCTTGCTGTTTTTAGGAAACAGAGGGCCATTTAAAGATGATCCTGCACACTGGCATTGTTCACATGGTGTCCGCAGGAGCCCCAACGATGTCTCCATGAAGCAGACGCAGTCTATTCCTCTTCGGTCAATAGGACCCAGTGGGAATGGGCCAGTTGCTCTCTTCTGAGCCGCTGCCCATACCGAGGGGTTTAGAGAGGGGAATTACTTGATTACTCTGGAGTAGGACTGTGTGTGTGTTTATGGGGTGGGAGTGGGTCTTAGAGAGGTGGTGCCTTTTTTGCTGTGGAAGGACTCGTTCGCTGTTCATTTAGATGCTAATTTCTAGCCATCTGCTCCAAAAGACCCTGGGGATTACGGGACCTGGTACTCTTTGAGGAACCCCACACCCCACCACCCCCAGCTCTTAGGATGACCTGATGGATACATCCCCTCGACACGCAGTCCTTGCTGCTCCGAAGGCCCTCACTGCTTAGCCCCCCCCCACCTCATTCCAGCTTCTGCCAGCCAGGGAGTGCATCAGTTTGATCGTTCTTACTTATTAGTGCTTCTGGAGTAATCTTGCTGATGCTGACCAAAGTGGATGTATTTGTCCACCCTCTTTTGATGCAGGGTGTGGCAGCTTGTGGCGGGGCTTGAAAGACATATTTTGTACTGCCAGGATCCTCTGCATTCCTGCTGCCGATCGTGCATACTGAAGCCAACCTTACAAACACAGCTATGCCATTTATGGGTGTGTGTGTGTGTGTGTGATCTGTTTGATAATGTAGATGAGAGAGAGAGAGAGAGAGAAAGAGAGAGAGAGACTCTTTTTCATACCCTTCAGTGCACGGTCCTTGCTTTGATTGTATGGTCTCCATGGCAACTTGCCATCCACCAATTGCAGGGATTGGGCAGCCTCTCCAGAGACATGAAAGTTCATCCATTACTGACAGAAATAAGGTAGGAATAAGAAGTGAGCAGAGACTAATTCACATAGCCCTATCATAGACGTCACACACTGAAGCAAACAACTCAAATTGCAAGATGTGGACAGGAAGTGATCTTGAAGGGAGATTAAAAAAAATCTTTTATCTGCATTCCTATCTAGGCAATGAATTCACTGGATATAGATCAAATCTTACCCTGTCTGTTCCTCAACATTTTTAAAAGGGACGTCTTAGGGTTAAGATGTTGTCCATCTCCAATAGCATCCCAGATTTAGTAAGAACCTCCTACTCCCTGTTTTTTCTCGTTACCCTTCTCTCCTGTGATTGTGCCTGAGCTCCTGCAGGGCTGTGGTCCAGCTGACATATTCTCAGCTGACTGACAACACTGCATTACTTTGAGTAGAAGATGAAGGCCTTGGACTCCTTGGCTGCTCTGTGATAGTTTTAAACTGTCAGAGAAGGCTACATCCCTCTGAGTTTACCACAGAAAACTGCTGCCTTTGATACTTCCTGCCCTAAGACCAAGAGTCTTGCTTTCTTGCTTTTTTGCAGGAATGGAAACCTTGCCCTCCCCACCTCTTTTACACTTTTTTAGACATTGTTATAGTGTCTGACCACTAGTTCAAAAGCTTAAACTCTTTTCTTTAAAGCTCTGAGGAAATTCATTCTACTTTTTCTGGGATTTCGTACAGAAGTTTTCCTGGTTGGCGCTTTATTATTGGGCAGGGTGGTTATGGATGCATGCGTATACTGAGACTGTGTGACATGTTGGTGCCGTCTTGCACCCACTGCAGCAGAGTATACCCGTATTGCTGTTATTTCAGATGGAATGTTGAGCTAAGCCAATGTGCTTTTCATCAAGGGTGCTTGTCCTCACCCCATCCTGATCTGTGTTGCTACAGGAATGGATAAGTACAGAAAGGCACTTCTTGATAGGACTGCCATTGTGCCTAGTAGCTGAAGTTTGTAGGTCTCTCACAGGTGACACTTTTGGACTGCTGAATGTCCGTCATCACAGAGCTGGACAGTTCATGGTTCTGAGGATGCCGTGCTACATCGGGGATGGGAATCGATCTTTCTCTCTCGGGTACGTGTCCCTGGGAGCTTTCCCTGGCTGAATGATAGGCCATGCTAAGAGGCGCCACTAGGGTGAGAGGGTCATTGGTGACACTTCCCAGGATGCTTTGCTGTGCCTCTTCTACCTCTTGCTGTTCATCAGACTCACCTGTTTTGAATGGATCTGTGGCCAGAATCTGTGTCTTCACAGATGACTGCAGCTTCCTGTTCCAGTATGGTGGATCTGCTGTTGCACAGACTCTGAAGGCCATTACGACTAAGCTGAGAACCATACTCCACTTCCCTCATGGTGTAGAAACAGACCAAGCAGTCAGTTTGAGTGTGCTCTGAGTCCTGGTTTCTCTGCTGCAGGGTAAAGAGTTTGGGCTTGTTGTACTGTTTTTCCAAGCGATGCCATGGGGAGGAACAGAGGGATGTAGAGGTCCAGGAACAGGTTGTTTTGAGCTTTGCATCTTCCACTTCCTACCTTAGAGGCTTTGGTTGTGACGTTAGACCAGTGTTGATTCTAGCAGCTATCTGACATTGTGAACAAGAGATCAGGGACTTGGCTGGGGGGGTGGTGGTATGTGTACTTCAAGCTTGCATTGGCTGTGGTCTGTCAGAGGGATATTCAGAGTGAACGTTGCTTGTAACCATGGAGACTGACTCCATTTCCCGTGGCCATGGAAACAGTGCTTTTGCAGCTTCATTCGCCGCCCACAGCTACTGTACTGTGATCTGCACAAATGCACACATTATATTCATCAGTGTAAAGGGAACCCACTCTTCATTAACCTCAATGGCTTTGAATTTTTGGACACATTAACAGCTAATGCTATGTAGACAATACCAGCTATTACAGTCAGTGATGTTCTGAGTGGTTCCATAAAAACGGTCCACGGGGCTGGATGAATATCAGTTCTTTAAACAATTCCGATTTCAACTGTGAACTATTTTCATAGTCTCTTGTTGCATAAGTTTGGATTTTTTTGAGCTCGCACCGGCCCCTTGTGTTCATGTTTTAGTTGGGTCCTTAACGCTACTTTACTCAGATGCCCCCCCCCCAATCTAAGAGGAGGAAGTCATTTGTAACACACCTCGTTATGGGTTCACATCCTGAGCCAGGTCTGAATGGTGGTGCCACTGTCACACGGCCTCTCTCAGATCTATTTCTGCCATTTCCTCAACGGTGAAGAAAGCCAGAAGCCACCTGCTGAGTTATGGGGTCACTCCATGAGAGGAAAACCGGCTTGAGCAAACACAAAGATGAGGGCATTTAAAATCCTACTTCATTGGAGACATGAGCTCACTTGGGTCTTGAGACTGATGTCTTTAAACATATGTGGTATGTGGCGGAACAGGGGCGGGATTATTAACTAGGCAGAGGGTAATTGAACAGTGCTCTTTTTGCTTGCTGCCCACACATGCACATAAACAAAAGCTGTGACTTCCCTCTGAAAGAAAGCTGTGATAAAACGCCTGGGACAGATTCCTCGGGGGCGCTGGTCAGACATTGAGCCAGAGAACCTTGTGTGTGTGTACATCATTCTGAGAAGGTTTGTGTGATTTCAGAGTTGTGTAGCATTCTGGGGCCTCCTGTCGACTGTAAGGTTTCTTGCCGTGCCTCAAACTACAGGAAATGGAAGACCGCTGTATTGGCGAAACACATGACATGCCTCAGTGGGGGAAAAAACAAAAAATGCAAACCGCACGGTGTGTTAATGCTTTTGTGGAAAATTGACCGCATCATTGCAGGGATCACCGATGAGTTGTTGGAGAAACGAGAAAAAAACTGGCGTCTGCTCCATTTTGCCTCGCAGCAGATAGCTGCCGAATCATGCTGTGAAAAGAACATAACTCTGTTTTTTCCACTGGCACTGAAATGTATGACAAGCCAATCAGAGCATGAGTTAGGACATTTGAATCTCCCTCCAAATCACGAACCACACCTTCTAAATACACAGATACACGGGTCAAATAGTGGCCTAAACTGCTCTGTGCAAGCATCATTTTGGAAGTGTTGCGACTTTGTGTTCCATGTTTTTCCATTTACTTTGGCTTCAGGATGCTTGTTTCTGTCATCCATTCTCCTGGGTCTGGATTTAGCAGGTGCAGGAGAAACCAATGACTCAGCGTTCTTCATGTGGCCTGCCAAATAGAGACCCACTCCCACGATTCCATTAAAAATCAGCACAGCTCCTGGGCTGCCTAATCATGACTCATTTTTGGCTCGCTTAATCGATCTCATTCCCTTACTCCACTCGTCTTTGGAAGTATTTATTTATCTGTTCGTTAGTTTATTTTAACAAAGATACATTGTTCCAATTTAATCTTTCCACAAGTTTAATAAAGTTTCAGTTCACTTCTTCATGTTCCGTGCATCAATCCGTTTTATTTCAGAGCATTGGCACTCTCTGAGTTGGGAAATCAACACTTGGTAATTGACGTGAGAAAGCATGTTTCTGTTTTAGCATTTGTGTTAAGATACTTGGAGCAATGACTTCCAGATTCTTCCTCTGTAATTCCGCCTTATGACCATATTGGCCCCCTGCCCTCTGATCTCAGAAACTTCCTGGCCAAGGGCCAACTTAGCAAGAGAACAGAACATTGCTTCTCTCTTCCACTTGACTGTCATTTCAGTTCATACAGTAGTTTTTGTTGTTGTTGTTGTGACAGCCAGGTTATGAAACAGGCTCGCTATGCTGTAAGAGCTTTTTTTTTAGCCTTGTACAGAAATGCTCATTAAAGAATACACAGTTCTTTATCACTAGTGCATATTCTTGTTTTTGTTTATCCTTGACATCCTGTGTATATACGTGTCAGATGAAGGGCGAGAATCTCAACATTCCAGCGACGTGTGTGTGGTGCGATAAACAAGTCGTGTGATGCTGAGTAAATTGTGCCACATTATGCACTGGTGTGAAAAACGGCACGTTTTTGCCACGGGAAAGTCGTGGGAAAGCCCCGCTAAGCGCTTTTCAGCCCTGAAATCCGTCTGCTTTGCCTTATCCAACATGGGCGGGATAGTGAGATGGTGGGATGTTACTGGATTATGGATCACGGTGACCGCTGTGGCGTTTGGATTACTGCTGTCTGCAAGAACACTGGGACTGGAATCAGCAGAGACAGGATTAGCTGAAGGGAGCAGCCACACCGTTACCACGGCACCCCGCTGTCCCACTTTCCTGCCAGTCAGGTCCCTCGGGTCACTCTGAAAACCTGACCTTTGACCCTCGCCCATTTTGTTGTAATTATCCCTCTCATCCATGTTTTTACCTTCTGTGGGTGTGCATCTGTCACTCACAAAAGTATTCTCTTGTCTACCCTTCCTCCCTCTGTCCTGTTCTCTCTATCTCCCTTTTTCTCTCTCTACGCATGTCTGCCCCTCCCCCATTTCTCTCTTGTTACCTGTCAGGCTGTCTCTCTTTTTATCTCTTTCTCTGGCTTTGTTCATATTCTCCTCAGCAGCAGTAACAGGCTGGTGTTATGGGCCTATGCACAGACACATACATGTTCACCTTTTACAGAATGAGTCATACTCTTTCCTGTTTCACATGGACTATATGTGTTTATGAGCCTGTACCAAAGAAAGGTGTTTTGTGTTTTCATTGACAATGTACATGTTTATCAAAGAGAAGATCTGCAAGTCTTCATTTTTTGTATTGCTAAATGTGTCCTCATAAGCAATTACTTCAGTTCCTTAGAACTGAGTAGTCATTTTCAGGTTACTGTTACAGATAAATTTTCAGGAGCCTGAGTGTTTTTTTAATCTATGGATAAAATGGCACTGGTGCGTGCGGGTGCCATTTTACTGAGCTTTTGCATGTCTTCCTACTTGCGCGGTCATCGCCTCTCCACCAACTACCTCGTCAGCAGTGCTCCTCGGTCACACTGTTCATTAGCATTAGCGTTTGTGCTGATAAGTGGTTCTAACATCCATTCTGCGCTACCTGTTTCTGTCAGGGCTGGTAGCTGCGACTGTCACTCACGTGTCGCTAGCACGCAGCGTGCAAACCTGGCTGTGTTCAGACGCTGTGTAGGCGAGACCTTTCGCTGTCCGCGCTGGTGTCTGGTGCTAGCGGTCTCGCCCCCTGTGGTGAATGGCGGCGGAGCGGGAGCTGAGAGGAGCCGCACTCCCCAGTGAACAGAAGGTCTGTTCGAGCTCCGGGGGTGCCAGGCCGGGCTGAAGGGGGTCCTTGTTCCCCTCTTCCTGCTCCAAATGGCCTGGGCTAAAAGCAGCCGCTCTCTGGAGAGGGGCCCGTGCCTCTTAATTACCTCTCTGCGTCTCGGGTGGGAAGAGGGGCGATGTGGCTCTGACCCCTGTGATGTCACAGAAACTCACCCCCTCCCTCATACTGCCCCGGGGGAGTGTGGGGGGAGGGGCCCGGAGCCGCCTCTCCGCGGAGAGAGGTCAGGGTCACACTTCCTGGCTTGCCGAGCAGATGGTTGATTGGTTGGGTCAGACTCATGTCACATGACCGGAACCGGTCCAGAGTTCCCCCAGTTTTGAAGGCTGCCGGGTAAGAAGGCAGACCGGAGCGTGTGACCAATCCTGCGGCCCCGGGCACAGAACAGGGGCCCCTGTTTCAAATGGCATGTGGCCATCGTCCAAGCCAAATAAGAAGGGGGAAAAACACAGGACTTTTAAGTTTATTTCAAGGTCCTGTCGTTCTGCTTTGCTAAGTGTAAGCACCACTGAAACGCTTCAGGCTTTTACTGAAGTAAAGACTGACGTTATTACAGCTCTAGTGTAAATCTAAATATAGAAATATGGAATGTAAAAATATATCAATATGGTGGAGCAGATTAGATTGTTTAAAGATACATCTTATATTGCAAACATAAATCACTACATTGCCACTTTTTTAATATGCTTTTGATGCTGCATCGTGTAATATTCACATTGTCATGTAATTCAATTTGTTTCCACTTGAATGCTATCTTCTGTGAAGTAAACAGTGATTTAAGTAGGCCTGTTTGACTTGAATATTTTTTAAAAAGCATTCCTTATTGTTATGATCCTACAATTTTGTTTTAGTGCATGCATGCATCAACGGTGGCTATTTCTGAATTTGAAGCAGCCATTAGGTTTGGCCTGAAAAAAAAAAAAATAGGGGCTAATTATTAGTTGTATTGTCCTGAAGCTTGGAAACCTGACAGTGTTTAAGTTGAATTCCACATTGCCACATTAGATCACCTCTTTCAGGAAAAGTGCATGCTGGGATGCTGGAGGACCCTGGACTATTGGAATGACAGCGGGTCTTATGTTATGCCCTTCAGGTCTCTCTGTGCCTCCTTGTATCACTGTTGATCATGTTATCTCATTTGGTCAGAGCTTAAACAAAGCCTTCTCCTTCTGACCCTCCACTCATTTTGATTTGATTATGGCTGACCTGTGTTCCTGAGGTCATCCAAAACTGCTGTCTTGGTGAACTATGTTTGCACAAAACCACCGCCCGTGTACTGTGTGTCCACACCGCAAAGCAAATAAACAGTGCCACCTGGTTTGGTAATGTCATCAGAATGAGCTTTAAGGATCATAGTCAGTGATGTTTGGGGTTGTGGTATGTCCTAGTGTGTTTAGTAGTATGGTATTTTGGTGATATGGGTATCTGTAGGTAGTGCAGAATTCAGAGCCGTTAGTGCTTTTATGTTGTCATACACACACACACACACACACACACACACACACACACTCACACACTTTCAGGCCACATGCTACCTATGACTACCTGCTGTCTACTGTGATCCTTGGCTTGAATCTGGAGGCTTTGAATTGTGATTAAAGGAGATTGGCTGTGGCGAGATCTGGGTCAGCCTGGTTATCTGTCTGCAAAGACCTGAGTGTTGCCATGGCCCTGTTGGTTGGCTCCTCCATCCTGAACATTGAGTTTGGGTCCCAGCACAGTTATATGCAAGGAGCACCTGCATGTGCTGAAGACTAGCACTGTGTGACATCACGCAGGGGGAGACCAGAGTGCTGTGGTGTTGCCGGCGCTGCGTGCACTGTGTCCAGCTGCACCGCGTCTCTGGGAAAAGAGGATTGCGCGGTTTTTCCACAGGCCTGAGTCATAGCGCGTGCGAGGCTGCGAGCGTGTGCGGACTGTTTGAGTCTGCCGCTGGGCGTAGGGGTGGCTAAAGTCCCCCGACACACCCTGGTGCCACCACATCACACACATAAACACACACAGACACACATGCGTACAACTTCATAAACACACGCGCATACACACACACATGCGCACAACCTCATAAACACACATGCAACACACATAAACACTCTCACAAACCCAGACACACACACACACACACTTGCAGGCCACACTGTACTACTGCCCGCTGTTTACTGTGATCCATGGCTTACACATCCTCATAAACACACATATGCAAACACATTAACACAAATAAATGCATACACACACACACACACTGAAAAAACACATGCACAGACAATACAGATTCATGCACATATACACACATACCAACTAGGGATAGAGGGAGATCCCACTATTTGTATTTGTATCTGTATTTGTTCAACCAAAACATTTTTTGCATTTGTATTTGAATAAAAACCAGAAGTGGGAGTGGTGTGGAGTTTAACACTTAAGCAGTATTAAATGCCAAAAATGTTAGATTTTTTACCAGTATAATCACTGGCACTGCTAAGTGTGAAGAAAATGGCACAGACTGCCAGTATTTCTTTACTTACTTATTTTCATTACTCAGTTTTTTTCAAATTTTAGAAATGCAGTTATATAAAGCCTAAATATTTAAGAAAGTCATAGAAGAAGGAGGATATAGCATTTATGACATTAGAGTAATTTTATTATAAAATCCCCAAAGCCCGATGGCCTCGCTCTGGTCTATCTACTGTTAAAGGAAACTCTCATTCGCGGTCTCTCCACCGTTGTGTTTCTAATTAGGAAACTTGGTGCTGACTTCTGAGAGAAACGCACCAAAGAGAGAGAGAAAACAGATCAGAATCCAAATAATATTGGTCAAATTCGAGAGGTGAAATCATTCAGGGAGAACGCATTATCTGAGTGTTGCCGAGTATGGTATTTGTATTTGGCACCATCCCTAATACCCACATGTGTAAACACATATAGGTACACAATCTCTCTCTCTTACATACACACAAACACTCAACCTATCTTTCTCTCTCCCTTTTTTCTTCTGCTATATCTCCTGGACTTTCACTTTTGCATTCTCCTCTGTCCCACTCTGTTTTGAAACCCCCCTCTCTCTCTCGCACCCCTCCCCTCTCTCTCTCTCTTTCTCTCTCTCTCTCCCCTTCATTCACCAGTCCTTTTTGCACATCTTTTGCTCCCAAATGGTTTTGCTTCTGTTGTAAATTGGCCCCTGGGAAAAATATTTTAAATGTGAGGAATTTCCTGTGCCCTTAATACCATGGGGGGAATGGGGGAACAGTGTGCAAGGGGGGATGAGAGAGAAAATGAGAGAGAGAGAGAGAAAAGAAGTTAAGCAGTCAGGAGAAGGATGGAGAGAGGAAGGGATCAAAGAGAAGGTGACTGCTACACAACAAAACTTCAGACTATAACGCTTCATATCATTTTTTACCCATTTATTTAGACTTCATCATAATTAGTGTTTTTGTTTCATGCTCATTAGTTGAAATGTGAACAGTACTTATTTGCTAAATAATTTGCATTTTTTGGCATCATTTACCTTCTGTATTTCATGTCAGTAAGCATGTTGAAATGAAATGTAATTGGAAAGGAGAGGGAAGGGAGGTAGAGAGATGCATCAGCGTGAATCTTGAGAGAGAGTGTGTGTGTGTGTGTGTTTGTGTGTTTGGGGGAGTGGGGTGGGGGTGGAAGAAGTGGTTGGGATCCTAAATTAGAAGCAGGAATTTCTGGGAAAGAGATTTGAGTGGAGGGGAGGGGAGGGGGTACCCCCCAGCCCACAGGCCTAAACAATGGCAATAGTGTTATTACTGCTGTCTACAGTGGCTGCAAAAGATTTTTGAGCAGAGAGAGAAAGGGGAAGAGGGAGAGGAGAGTAAAAACAGTAACTCGGAACAGGAAGGTCTCTAAACCTATGTGGAGAGCATCCCTCTTTATCTCTTTGTATCTCTGGAAGCAGCTCTTTGCAGGACGAAGACAGCCAAGACACCACATCTGCATCTTGAAGACATTATGGTGGCTGTGACTATGATATCCCCTATCCCTGTTAAAAGCCACAGGGGTTCTTCCCCATTAAGGGCACCAGGGGTCCCCTCTTTTATGGGCACCAAGAGTCCCCCCTCCTTTAAGGGCACCAGCCCCCCCCCCCCCCCAATTTTAATTATTAACATTTAAAGTACATTCATTGGAGCTTGGAGAAAAAAAGGTACTTTTTGAAAATTAACAGTAGGGGCAACAGTATAGTTTGGATGACAGGTTCATGGTTTTATATTCTATTGTTTAGTGGAACTAAAATACAGTATTCCCTTGCCTGGTGGTGGGGTGGTGTGACAGTCCCTGAGATTGTGGATTTTCAGGGGTTGGAAGTCATTTCAGTTCTGGTTGTATAGACAATATGGTCACATATCGAAAATAACCAGAATAACACTCTTAGGGTAGTCCCAATCCCAGATGCTCTCTCTACAGTCTTCCATCCAGTGTTCTATTATATGTCAGTGGTTTAATTGGCTTTAATCACCACCTCCAATTGGAGTACAACCTACATCTACAAGGTCATGATTTGCCAAAAGTGACTGACCATTTTATGAGCAAAACACACCTCCCAGAATTTGGGTGGAATCAGGGTTAACCCGGTCAGGCTCATTGCACCATTATGAGCCTGGGGTTTCGTCGCAGCCGTCAAACTGGGCTGTTACTCCAGCTTTGGCAGTGTGTCTGAGGGCACTATTGTCTCAGGGTTCAATGTCTGGCAGACATTTAAAAATCCTGATCTGCTCCATTAAGTACCACAGACGTTTGAGCTCTATTGTGGGTGATTTGTTAAGGCGGTGCTTATCTCACGGACAGGAAGTCTCCCAGACTGCTGCTGGGGGCCCGACCCATGCGCCGGGGGGGGGGGGGGGTCAGTGGTCTGCCCTTGCTTTTACCCCGCTCTCCTTTTTCGCTCTCCTTTTCTAATTTCCTAACCATTCTAATTTTCTAACATCCTTTTGACACATTCTACCTCCCTATCCCTACTTCTCTCTCTCTTTCTTTCATCTTCTCCTTCCTTTTTTCATTCTTATTCTCGCTCTTGTATTCAAATTCAGAGGCTTTATTGGTGTGACATATTTCAAAATACATATTGCCAAAGTGTAGTGATAACAGAAATCATTGTAACAATAATAAAAGCAACAGCAATGATGACAGCATAAATGACAAATAATATCTCTCTACATAAAGAGCTTGGTATCACAGCTACAGGACCTGGCTTGATTCCGAGCGGCAGGGCTTCCGCTGTCTGTAACTTGAGTGGACTGCTCCGTCTGTCAAACTGCGCACGGTGATCCTACCTGGCCGCTAATGCTGGCCCTGTGACCGCCAGTGCATCGGCTGCACAACGGCAGCTTGTGTTCTGTGTGCGAAAGAGCTGCACTTCCAGTTCCATATGGCCTTTAAAAGAGCGTGGGAAAAAAATTGAATGCCATCACAACACAACCGCATCGAGATCCACAGCTCCCACAATTCCACAGCACCTCACAGCCGTTTTCTGAATGAGCTGTGCAGTGCAAAACACCATTGTATCCCACGCTGTATCCTTGTATTGTAGGACTGAGAGCTGCACTGAGTTGTGTGATTTTAGCACTGCCCATCGTTTGGAGTCCTGTTAAGAAAGATACCTAAAATGGTATGAGAACATCGCAACCTTCCTGGTAATTTGGGTGCGACATCTCAACAACAATACTGGACAGTGACCAATAAGGAATTCTGACCTATGCACATCTGGGCCAATGAATGACCCTGCTGGTATCATCAGCTCATTTTAAACCACTAGCACTCAGCACTAGGGAGGGAAGATAAAGCCACTCTACTGAAACCATCATTTGTTGATTCAGGCAGTTGAGTGCTTCTCTGTAATACAGGCCTGGACATATTATAGTGCTTGAGGACCAGGCCTTGCAGGCACCATTTTTCCCTTCAGGACCAGGGCTGTATAACTCTGCTGCTGATAGTATGCACTTTACTGTTCTTATACCTAATAGCCTTCAATCACTTTGAAGGAGAGGGCTTGTGATATCCCCCATTGGTTTGAATTTGTATGTTTGTAAAAAAGAAAAAAAAGCTTGTTCTTTCTAATCTTGGGAAGCCACTTAACATTTTATTATTCAGGTATTTTGCTTTGATCACAAACTGATGATTTATAGTAATAAAATGCTTATGATTTATTTAGCAAGCCCAGTTTTATCTTTATTTCTTTCTTATCGATATTCATGAAGTAAAGCCTCAAACCCTGCATAAGACAACACATTATTCTCTGATATTAATTTTCCCTGCATGTGAGCCTGAGTCAGCACAGATCTTTTTGCTGTGAGTCATTATTTACATATTACTGGGGTTTCTTTTTTAGGAAGGGGGGGGGGGTGTTTCAATTTAAATAAGCAATCTTGGCAGCACTGGAATATATTACTTCAAGTTAATCTTAATGCACTTGTCAAATATGAACAGGGCTCTTCCTCTTAGTCAATCTAGTTATTGCACTCATTGGATGGTTAAAATAATGCTACTGCTGTATCTTGGAAACATCAGATTCCACCACAGACATTACGACGTAACAGATCTGGGAATGGGTCAGATGGTGGAAGTCTGGAAGATTTGTGGATTTCCATTGCCCCAATAGCACTCAAATTCAAATTCACCATGCTTTATTGGTTAGGGAGTGGTGAATAATGCATACGGCAATGCATTTGTAACATGAAGTTTGTTTTGTTTTGGTTGCATTATCCGAGTATTTCCCATGGGAGGCTTTGGTTTGATTGCTTCCTTCTGGAAACTCATTCTGGTATGTAGCTCACTGGTTCTCATACATTCTGACATTTAATTCTCTGCAGCGTCTGTGCATGTGGTCTGATGAGAGGAGATTTAGATAATTAAATTTTCCTCCTAGTCTTATCAAAGCCTTTAATGGGACTAGATTTTTGTATTTTTGTACACGGAACTTTTAACTGGATAAAATTTTCATGGATTTTAACTTCAGCAGTGGCAGTGGTACACGTCAGCTGAGTTAGGATTATCTGTGTGTCCTCGAAGAGAGCATCCCGTTATGATGGAGCTTGTACAGTGTGTGGCTTGCTTTATTCAGTGCTTTGCACAGGCAAACATCACAAAATTGGCCTCGGTTCTATCTTCTGAAGCGAAGTCAAAGATTAGCCACACTGGGGCAAAACAATTATCCAAATGACTGTGGCACCCTGCATGTGCATTTCCCCATAATGATGAGCCTGGGTCCTCTTTCTCCTGCTTTAGGAAATGAGACCCAAACATTGAGATGGGCATTTGCCCCTTTTGTTCTGGCGTGAGCGGTGTGAATGTAGGGCGGGGTGGAGAAATCAATCAGCGCTCCCTCCGCCTCCACCCCGGGGCCCAATTATCTGAAGAAGGCCACGCCCCGGGCGGTGACACCCCTGCTGGTGGGCTGGAAACTTCCTGGAGTAAAAGTATCAGCTACAAACAAGGGATTATGGGATTAAGAGAGTCCCCACAGTCAAGGGACAAAATGAGCATCTGGTCTCAGGAATTATTCTCCCCAAATTACCTGTGGATGGGAGTGGGTCGCGTGGGGACAAAGGAGACGGCGAGCCATGGGGATTTGTGGAGAGGGGGCGTGACTGGAGGGAAAGCGGGCGGAGGTCATGAAATATTCACCAGGCGGTGGGTATATCAGTAGTGCAATCAAAGGCAGTCTCGCTGTGAGGATGGCATTGGCCAGGCCCCTCGGCCAGCCCCATCCACACCCCCAACGTGCCTGTCTGGCTTCTGTGTTTGAGTGCTTGTGGGCTGGGAGCACGTTTCTTCTGTGCAGACAGCATAATGTAGGCGATGAAAATGCTTCTCGGAAGGACGGAAACCCCACTGCATGGACACGTGCCCCATTGCAGTGTGTATTACAGCCAAACAAACTGCAGCTCGACGGGACAATCAAATTTTGTCACACCTTCTGGCTGCTTAACCCTGACTGAGGAGAAAAGTTGGCTCTTAGGTGGATGACAGTAACTATGGTTTAAGGCTGCTATATGAGGGCAGTCAGAATCAGCTTTCACTTTGATTCAGCTGTAATTGAAAATCAGAGGATGGTTTTTCCGACCACGTTTCCTTCCCCCTTTCTGTGTGAAAGAAATGGAATCTTTCTGGGTTTGGAGATTAGGGAGTCATGGCACCAAATCCTTGGCAATGAAAGGAAGGTGAAAATCACAACATCCCTGTCAGCTGTGTTTAAGAGATTAACGTCTGGTGGCTGGTAATTAGGGTAAGGTTGCCAGTCACCTACAAAAACCAGGACAAAGCCCCCAAGATGGCTGAATTTACCCACAAACCCACAGCGCAGGTGTGTCCGTTCCCCAAATAAGGAGCTCCTGGATTTCTTCATGTAGAAAAACAGGCAAAGTGCACACATTAATATGTCCCTAGGACAGTTCTCTTAGGGAAAGCATTTGATTGGATGGGTGAAGCTTCAGTGAATTAGCACTTGTAGAGGCTATTGACCTGCTTGCTACTTGCTATGTCAAACTTAGCACTTTCCCTGTGTTTCAGTTTCAACTGGCTGTTCCCTGAAAGCTCTGTATTTGTTTCAGATTCTAGTTGATAACTGGAAGGTGAGCTGAGTTCAGCTTTAGAAGCTTTTAGCATCAGCTAACTGGGTAGAACACTGCAATTGTCTTCAACTCCATGGCAATATGAATCATAGGCTGCTTTTTAAAAAAAAATGAAATAAATAAATGCAAGCGCAGTCAGTGTGATTGCATTAGAATCATTGTGCAAGTTTCTTCTCCAGCATTTATTTTAGATAAAAATAAACGGTTCTAATTGATCTCTATATTGAAGTGGATTTCATAGGCTGAATCGATCTAAATTGATGGATTTTTTAAAACGTTTGTTTTTTCGTCCCTGTCGATTCCTTCTTTTCAGGCAGACTTTCCGTCTTGGTCAAATTGTGTAATCTCTTCAGTAGCATTGAACCTTGTTGAATGGAGCAAGAAACCTTTGAGAAGCTGTGGTAATCGCCAGTACTGATATGCTTTTCTCTCTGCTGTTACGTGCAGGAGTGTATGAGCTTTCTCTGTGGGGTCTGGTTTTCTGAAGGCCCATGTGATTGATTGGTGATAAGGGAGGTGATAATAGTGACCAGTGGCTGCTCTAATTAAACCCATCAGGACGAGCCTGAAAAGCTTCATTAGATATAAAAGATACAGTATCATGAGCCTTGAAGAATAGCTGAAAAAAATAGAAAGAATGGTTGTGGTGTCGTGTGAATATTTTTATTTCAGCAAACCTGATTTTTAACCTCTCGGACACACACCACTCCACGACATGATGGTTCTGTTGCAGCTTGTGGTGCAGTGGCCTGCAGTTGGTTCACAAAGTTCTTTCATGCGCAAATATATGGTCTTCACGTCTGCACGTCCAAACACACTGGAAAGGGAAGCATATTCTCAGCATAAGCCTCATCAGAGTTTGAAAGGGAACTGGCACTTCTTTCTAAAGCTGCAGTATATCTTTACCAAAATAAAAAATAAAATCCTTGATTGAAGGAGGCATCAGTTCTCTATAATTTGAATAATTACATGAAACAGATGCACCAAGGAGAGAATGTACAGATCCTTCATGACGGGAACTGGCCCTTTATTTCCCAGTGTTTACTTTAAAAACCACATTTCGGCATAGATCACCCTGGAATCTGCTCCCAAAGGTTTTTATTATTTCGTCCCTTTAGTTACTATTTACTTACTATTTTGGGTACACGAGGCCGCATCTGTGATTTTTAATATTATGGTATTAGGCACCGCACAACCACTGAAAGTATTTGTAATAAAACTCTTTGGGAACTGCACTTCTGAGACGGTCCCTGAAGGGCACTGCAGAAGCGGCGCTCCAGTTATGCCATGCTACTTTACCTGAACTGCTTCAGTAACATCAGTATTAATGGAGAGAAAGTAAAAATACAAGCTGTGTAAGTTGCTCTGGATAAGACCCCAACCACAGTAAGTAGGAGTGGAGCCGCAGGCTAGTCTCAGGTGCAGTCTGTCTACCCAGTCTGTTTACTGGAGGGAGGGTTAGAAGATTAGACTGGGGGACCAGCTGCATGCTTGAGGCTGAGGGTGAGTAATTGGCAGACCTACTCCTCAAGCTCAGGGCCATGACTGAACCTCAGCCCAATACCGTCCTTCACCAAGAACCCGCAAGGACTGATCCTGGATCAGGGGAGTCCACGCCTCATTTTAATCCAGTCAATAGGCATAATTAAACTAGAACCTGATCCTGGGTGTGTACCCTGGGGGCTATTGCCATCTAGTATACCCTAGAGGCCCGTTAACAGAAGCCTCTGAACCTGACTGCATCTCAAAATGTCCCCTCACCCCTCTCTGTCTCTGCAAGTGGCTTTGGGGGTGATGAGGCCTTGATTGTGCATTGGCCACTTCCCTGGTGGATTTAGGTGTAAGGGACATCCACATAGAACTTGGCTTTTTAGATGTACTCTTACACATACAAGATCCTGCATTTACTGCCTTAAACATCCTTTGGTGGCATTTGTCTCTGCTCATGTGGAACCTGTGCACCTGTAGCATGTGGTGTGAAGTGTTGTGGGCCGAGCCCTCTCTGATATGCCTCCCATTAGCTGTGGGACACCCTTGGGTGTAATCGATAGGTACATGCTGTGTGTGCAATCCCAACGTGCTGCTATTGAGAATCCCCTCATCTTCTTTCTCCACAGTAGAAAGGTTCCATCCCGGTGCCCCATTAACAAAGACTACTGAAAAGGACATTGCTGCTGCAAAAAATGTCACGTGCATGTCAAACTTGTAGCATGTGCCTTGTAAGCTAGCCCTTGCAAAGAATATTAGGATTGAGACGTACTTCTATACTATATGGGCTGTGGTGGAATTTTCAGTGAAAAGCAAATTGGGCTTCCAATAAGATTGCATGCTTGTTCAATTTATATCTTTGCCCCAACTTTAACCTCCCCCCCACTCCCCATTAAGCTCATTGATTCTCAGGTTTGTTTATTGGGGGCCATTCGACTCGCTGAACTGCAGGGCCTGTTTGATCTGAACTGAGCACAGAAAAAAATGCTGCTACAGGGAGCCAACTGATCATTGCATCTCTGAAATGCAAACTTTCTCCGTTTTCCCACAGCCTTTATGGTTTCATCTGCTTACTGTTTATGTATGAGTTTCCCTCTCGTGGCTTATTGAGGCTGCTGGGCTGGGGGTGATCTCAGCCAAGCTAATGCTGAGTGACTCACGCTCAGTCTCTCACAGGCCTGTGGCTAAAGTAAACTACACCATAGACCGAGTAGTGCCTCTCTGCCTGCATATGCATTCATTTACGCTTGAACAGGCATAATACACACTGTAAGTACACATAAACACATGGACAATTCACACTGTGACACACATAATCACACATACATTACACTCTAAGCTCAGACATTACATACAGTACACGTAATGCAACACACACACGTACACATACACACACACGCGCACACAGTTCACGTACACATGAAAAAATGCTTTCTCACACACATGACATGATAAATGGGCCACATTGTGTCTGTAACTGCACTGGCCTGGGACAAAATCCACCCTCCGGTACCAGAACCCTTCACGTGCCCCCACGTGTCCTCAGAGCCTGCATGGCTCCCTTCTCTAATGTGAGGTCCTGCTCAGTGGACAGCATGCGTGAGTCAATCTGCCCTTCTACCACAACGCACTGGCACGGCCTCTGCAGGGCTGAGGTATATTTAGGCAAATGAACATCGCTACAGACTGTGAGCAGGCTCTGAAACCGCTGTGTGTGCACGTACATGTGCGTGCGTGCGTGCGTGCGTGCGTGTTTGCGTGTGCGTGTGCGTGCGTGCATACAGAACGTCTGGAGGAGTGAAGCCCTCAGGGAGGCATGCTTGTGTGTCAGCACTGAAAATGCCCTAAGGAACTATGGAAAGTCATCACTCATCAATAAACTATGGTGTCATCTATTTAGTAAATATGAATTTGTATTTCATAATTTGAAATTGTATTGAACGTTTTGAAATTGAGTTTGATTACATTGAATTTGTATTTCATAATTTGAACTTTTATGGGTTTTTTTAACTGAATTCTGTGAATTTAAAAACTTGAAAAAATATTCAGTTTCAGTTCAGTTAAAACCTTCATATTCAACTCTCCTAAAGCTTTCAGATTTCCAAAATCTTTCAGTTTGTGAACATCCGGGCACTTAGGAAAAGCGGTTGTTTGCGGATATAATCAATCTGCTGGAGCGCATCACTCCCTTCTCTTTGCCATTTCTGAGGGCTAGAGGTTTTCTGGAACAATCTGTCTAACTCTGAAAACTTAGTCAGCTGTGTAATGCTGCGATTACATACTCAAACATTATTAAACAATGATTGCCATGCTCATGTTAGCTAATGTAAAACAGTCACCGGTGCTACTCTATTGATATTTTAACAACTGGGTACTACCAGGCTAATTTGTGGTCTTGTTTCCTGACCCCAGTCCCGGCCCCCAGCAGGGGGGATGCAGCTGTGGTCTTTTTCACTCTCGGGGCCCCACAGTGGTCTCTCTCACCAATCACAATAGCTACTGCACTAATTGGGAAGAAAAAATGTGCCCCCCTATATACGCTTACCCTCTAACAGCAGTGACGTCCAGCCAGTCTCACGAGGCTTCAGAGACACTACTGTTGCCATAATGGCAGTGCGTCTCTGTGGCAACATGCAGGCCCAGAGGCGTGAGGGAGTGCGGAGGGGTCTTAAAGGGGTCTTAAAAGGACTGCGAGCTGGGAAGAGAGAAGCAAAAGAAGGGATGTTTTAGCGGAAGTGATATGAGCAGGATCCTCTTTCCGGCTCTGAACCATTATTCTACCGTCAGCCCTGGCCTGAACACTACAATTACTGTGCACTGCCACACGCCCCCAACACGCCCCCCCTGTCCCCTCATTGCACCCCGCAGAGGAGCAGCCTTTGACTTTTATTTCCCCACCCCCACCCCCTTGGCTCACGACCCCTTTGTGAGCCTCTCTCTAGAGCTGGAGAAAGACTCCCCACTGACACCGCCTAATGACATTGGCGAGATGTTTCCCCAGCGCTGTGGTAACGCTGCGGTCAGGCGAGCGCTTGATCCAGACCGTTGTGCTGGTGGGCCCGCTGAAAAAACCGGGCCCTCTAAGCCCCCCTCTAAGAGGGCGAGCCAGGGTAGGCTGTGTGATGTGATGGATTATGGGAAATAAATATCGGTTGCATTAAAGAGATGGATGACCTCGCTGGTCGCTGGAGGACACTTGTGTTTGAAATGGGTTGCAGGTCTCCAGAGTGACGTGGCAGTCCAGCTGGTTTCCTATTGGTTTGTTGTCTGTGTGCCATGCGGGTGTGGTGAATTATATAAGTAATTTGTAGGTATTGGCATGTGACTGATGAGATGTGAGATGGAATATATGTGCTGTAGTATTTTCATTGTACACTCCAGCTGTGCTGAGATATTCTGGTTCTCCCCATCTTCTAGAAGTTTCCCTGAGCTTATGCACCTCCTCTCACACCCAAACATGTACACATGCACCATACTGAGATACACATAGGTGTGGGCCACTGGCATACTATGTGGGGTATGGTGTACATTATTGGGTATGGACTGCCCACTGCCTGTGGACGAGTGTGTAAAAAAAACACTGGGCACGGCATCCCTATCTGTCACCTCACCATCTCTCTCTCTCTCTCTCTCTCTCTCTCTCTCTCTCACTCTCTCCCTTTCCCTCTCTCTCTCTCTCTCCCTTTCCCTTTCCGTTTTCTCTCTCTGCAGGTCTGTGAGTGTGTTTCCTCATCCTCTGTGCTGAACTGAAAGTCTCATCTCCTATACAAGGTATGGATGCTTTTGTGTTTCTATACTATAGAATTGCTGCATCACTGTGTGTGTGTGTGTGTGTGTGTGTGTGCATATGCGTGTGTGCATGCATGTGGGTGTTTGTGTGTGTGAGAGAGAACGAGAGAGAGCTTGTGCTTTTGTGTGTGTGTGTGTGTGTGCGTATGTATGTGTGTGTGTGTGTGTGTGTGTGTGTGTATGTATGTATGTCTGTATGTTTGTGTGTGTGTATGTGCACATTTATGTGTGCTCGTCTGTGTGCCTGTGTGTTTATGTGTTGCTCTGGTAAAAAGGCTGATGGCTGGGTTTGTACACAGTGAGCCGCTCTGCTGCTGCAAGCACCGGCTCATTGCTATGCTGCTGCCGTCTGCCTCCCTCTCTGCTTCTCAGCTGTGGATCAATCGTGACTGTGTCTTACCTCTCTTTCTGACGTCAGCAATTCCTGTCACACCTGTTTGTGTGTGTGCGTGTGTGTGTGTGTGTGTTTGTGCCTGTGTGCAAGTGTGTGTTTTGGTCTGTATACAGGGAGCAGCAGTAGCCTGTAAACTGGTAAGCTGTCATTATTGACTGCTCGTTGTCAATTTTTTTCATGTTTGTGTTCATTTGTTGATAGATGGCTTCTTCCTTTGGGCGATGCTCCAGTTTGACTGATAGAGTGGGAATGGAGATGGCAGGGTGTCAGTGGGATGGGAATGGAACCTCCTTATGCTGGAAAGGGAATGCTGTTATGGCTATGGACTGTGAATGGGAATTTTGTACTGCTGGAATGGGAATGTCGCAGGACTGAAGTGAAGAAGAGTATAAATTAGAATTCCATTCATGTCAAATGGAATACTTGTGGTAGCAATTGTATAATTAAATGTCATATGGTGGATAGAGAGGGAATGGAAATGGCATAATTCCCATGGAGTGAGATTGGGAATGCGGGTCCATAATGAGTATGGGGAAGCTGAGTGTCTGAACCCTTCATTATTCCAGGTTTGTAGCTGGTATAGGGTGTGCGTGCATGCTTGTGTGCGTGTGTGTGAATGGAACACCAACGGATCTTGCTATACACGGTTCTTTGTTGGAAGCTGTGATTTTGCTTTGATATGGATTACTGTTCCTCACTGCTGCATAATTGCAACACAGACAGAGAAGCTGCATATCCAGACCCCTAAATGCACATTCGCACATTAAATGTCGGATCATGTGATATCGATTGTGCAAGGTCAGATCGGCAGCTCTGTATGACATCAAACAAATTTCTCCACGGCGATCCCCCTCGGCGCGTCTTCTGCTCAACCATGTTTGTCCCATTTGCTCAAAGCCTTTTGTTTGTTCTCTCCCAGGCTCTGTGGGTGGGGAGCGGTTTGTTAAACCGTGGAGCCTGTTCACTTCTCTCTTCACGCCTCTGCTATCTCCTCCTTCGCACAGCCAATCCCCGCCCCACACCGGTCCCGTCGTGGTAACGAGTAGTCCATGCCTTGCCGAGTGACAGATGACTGTAAACAAGGGCTGTGATAATTGAATTCCCCTAAGGAGTAGGGGAGGCGTTGGGAATCAGTGTTAATGCGTCACACCGGCAGTGGGGAAGAGTGGTGATGCAATGGCGGAAAGCAGATGACTGGCTGTCCCCTCCCACCCGGCAGAGCACACGCAGAGCGGGCCGAAGCGGCACTGCCGCCATGCTGGAATCTGGCCGCTCAGTGCCGTACGGCTGTAACGCGCTGGTAGGATGTTGCCGTAAAGAGACTCGGGTAGAGACTTCTGTGCTTCTTGGCCTTGAGCTGCCTGGAGGGCACAAGCATTGAAATTCAGCGTTCCTTCAGCTCCAGGCAAACACGCTGCTGCTGCCTAGCCATTTATCCAGCCTAGCACCGCACAACACGGCCTGTACTTTATGAATATACTGTATACAACAGGAGATGACATCACAGATGACATCATACCAGTTGAATCAGAAGAGTGAGCATATTAGCCTGCGATGCATCCATTGGTTAGGCATAACCTGGTGCTGAATATGTATATAATTGTATGTGAATCCCTTGCGTTGTTCAAGGCTTTGCCAGTATTGGGAAGGGGAATAGGTTATGCATACAAAGGATTCTATCATAAACCTCTAACCATGATTGACAAAAGACTTGTGGAGGGTCTGTGCTAATGAAGGTACACCTCTATTTTATACCTGATCTGAGCTAAGGATTCCTTTCAATATGCCAGACTGGTACCAGGATCTGGGATGCTACAGAATTGTAGTGGGAGCCACAGCATATGTGTTCATATGCTTGCTGGTGATGGAGGATGGCTGTAGAGCAAAGTAATGCTTGGAGGGTGATCTCAGACACTGAGTCAGCTCCGCTTCGCTAACAGCAAAAAGCTGTTATCACCGCCCACCTGCCCACCCCCTCTCTGGCCCCCCCATGCACGCTCTCCACCGCGGTTTCCATGGAGATGGCAACTCTCAGAAGGTTGTCAGGTAATGTTTTGTCGTTACCTTCCTTTCTGCAGCCGTTTTGCTGCGTTTGTTTGTGTCTTGTGTGTGGATGTGGGTGTGTGTGGGTGTGCATGTGTGTGTGGATGTGAGTGTGTGTATTTTTGTGAAATGTAATTTCAGAAGTGTTTACACTGCATACCTCTCTTTGAACTGCTAATTTTTTAATCTAATTATCTGCTACAAAAAAATGGTAGTCTTTAAAAAGTGTCTATTTTATCTGGGGCTTCATACAGACATGGGCAGTGTTCACATTCTGCCTGAATTATCAAGTACCAATCCAAAAATACCTTTTTCAAGGATGCAACAGTGGGCACACATTGAAGTTCCCTGTCTCTCATACAGGGATTAGACTGAAAACTAGTGAACTTTAGTGAACTAGATTTATATGGTCATATATGTATAATTTCCTCATCACAGAAATACTTATCTAAATACTACATTCAAATAATTCAGGAAGTTAATACATCAGGTAGTACTGAATATATATACATACAAGTTCATAATATGGTGGCACCATGAGTGCGTTCCAATTTTTAAAAAAAACTTTATTCCTACTTTATGGTCCATCTTTGTTGTTATGCTTTTCAGCACATGCTCCTACACATACCATACTAGTATCAAGGTGTGCATTTTGGAGCACAGCTCATGTGTCTGTCACAGTTGCTGAAAACAGACACAGCGCCTCCTGCCATTCCAGGAGGACTGCAGACATTAGGGATGCTTGGTTTGGGAGCGCTGGAGCACGCCACCCTTTCAGTGAGATGGAGGCCCGAAGTGCTGCGTTTCTGACCGAGCAGAGGAAGTCAGAGCGGAGGTAGTTCGGTTCAGGGCTCAGGTCAGTTTCATTTCAATTCAGGAAATTCTGGAAATGAATTGCAGTTCAGTTAATGAATTGAGGAAAACTCTGGCAGAGGAAAATGACTTAAAATTACATCCATTTTTCCATTCATGAATTGAATTTGAGTTCATTTCTAGAACTGACTGAAAGAAAACGGAATTGTCCTGTGCCCTGGCTAAAGAATGGGGAGCATCTCATTGAGACAGATGGGATGCAGGGGAGCTGTTCTACGCTGGACTGAAAATGACAGCCAGACACTGGCAGGGAAAGCTGTGGTACATTACAACAGCAGATGACTGCGCATTCTCGCTCCAGTTATGTCAGGGCTCAGAGATACGGAAACTAATGGTGGGTTAGAAATGTGAGGATGCAAGGTGTGCAAGGTGTCTTTCAAAAGGGCTTCTGGCTAAGGGGTGCCCTGACTGAATCTCCATCAATTTAGACATAAGCAGTTTTATCTCTCTCTCTCTCTTCTCTCTCTCTCCTCTCTCTCATACACACACTCACTCTCTTTGTCCATATCTGTCTGTTTCTCCCTCTGTCTCTTTCTCCATTTTCACTCTTGTTTTTTATTTAAAAATTAATGTACTTCATCACCATAAAGGACATTTGCATCACTCTGCGTAAAATAGAAAAGCACAGAGCTGTGACAGAAAAAGAGAAAAGTGAGTATGAAACCCAATTTACAGTATTAGGAAGCTATGCAGTGTGGTATTGAACGAACATTTAGAATAACTGACATAAAATAAAAGCAAAATAAATGCATACAATATGCAAAAATAGGAAGTAATCAGAACCTGCATTAAAATGTAGTGCTGGAATCTGTACTTCTGTCCCTCTCTCTCCTTAGTTAAAGTGAAGCGTAGAAGGTGTGCATGTGTGCAGAGTTAAGACTTTTGTTTACCAGTGTGCCGGGTTTTCCATATTGACAGATTTATGCAAACACAACCGAGAGGCTTTCAGGGCTTCTCCTCAGCAGCTGCTTCGCTCGTTGAATCAGAGCTTTTGGGGCATCTGCTCCTCTCTGTGGCGGATGTGGCGTTGGTGCTAAAGTGGCTGACTGCCAAAAAAGGGGGTGGGGGGTGTAATCAATGCGCATTTCTTCTCTCGTCACCGAGTCGTCACGACTGCATCTGCTCGCCCCCTCCAAACCCGCTTTGAGAAAAATAAAAAACACAGACACAAAAACAACCTTGTTGAATCTCATGCTGCCTGGTTTTTGATTGTTGATGCAATGCCCCCCCGCCCCCGCGGATTTCCCTCTATCTGTTGAGGCACTAGTGGGGTGCCGACAGGCTTTTGGGGTTTTGGGGTGGAGGTAGGCTGAGGTGATCTTTGGGCACAGGATGGAAGGGGTGAGACCACATCTTCTTTTCCACCTGAATTCTGCTCACCTCCCCTCCCCTGTCCAACATCCAAACCAACCTGCGGAAACTGCACAGCAATGATGTGTTCATTTTAATCATTTCACTGGGTTCACCCAGCTCTTCTCTGCATGAGTGAAGCCACTCACTGAGGCATATTTCACAATGGAATGATTAGAAATTGCTTTTGGTGTACACCATGTTAAAATTTACAGTCTATACACTGGAACTATATTTTAAGTAACTTGAAGTATTTTATTTCTGCCTTGTGATGTTATAGTATGTGTAATTTAATGCACAGATTGTGGAAAAATGGTAAAATATGTATGTATTTTGTAATGTATATTTATACATGACCATAATGGCGTGTATGTATGACTTTTTAAATTCCGAAATGTGAAGGATGGAAAGAATGCAGGACTTTCACTGTACTTATTTAGCAGATGTCCTTATGATAAAGAGCCGCATAAATTGTCCAGGACAAGAGCGTGGTTTGAGTACATGGTCATGGTCACAACAGTGATTCAGCGAGTTGGCAGACAGTCTGTCACAGACCAGCAGTGACCAATGAGCACGCAGCTTTTATAAGCAGCCTGCCCCCTCTCATGCTGGAGATAGAAGCCATGTCTCTCAGGGTTGTTTACCAAAAACAGATGAGCTTCTTTTGCAAGACTGTTTCCATTTAGGAGCTGAAAGCAGTTTGAATTCTACAATAAGTAACCCCCCCAGCCAAGGTCTACCAGCCAACCATCTCAGCCCAGAGGACGAACACCACTTTACTGTATTTAGACACTACACTTATCTCAAATCCATGTAATTATATATCCTGAAAAGACAAAAATGGTGGATACACCAGAGAGTGTGGTTGAGGCCAATTTGTGGATTAGATCTTTTCCCTGGTTTCCTTTGTCACCTCCATCCCCATTCCCATCCCCCTCCTTCTTGTTTGCATTCACAAGCTCATTTTTCCCCATTTAGAATCTGGATATTGATTGGCTGTGGCCTTTCCCTAGGATTCCTTTGCTGCTGTGCTTGCTTTGAACCTGCATTCTGGAGACCAGTGAATGCACAGTACACAGTGATTGGATTGCACATTGATTGGGAGACCTTACATTCTATGCATTGATACTTAGCCCTGGCCTTGGAGAGCCACAGTCTACTGGTTTTTGCTTCCACTTTAAAATCACTACCTAATTCAGACCCAAGAAAACCAGCGAGGTGACTGTTTAATCACCTATTTTAATTAATCTATTTAGTGTGTAACAATGAAAACCAGCAGACCCTGTGACTTGCTAGGATCAGAACTGGGGGTCGCTTTTCTAGACAGTGTTGCTAGCGTGAGCAAATGGCATATGTCCATCCCACTCCCGTACAGGCCTGAGGTTGAGCCAAGAGACTCTCTAGGTTTATATGCTTGTATGTACAGTAAAATCCCCCTAAGCCACCCCACCGTCCTGCTCAGACATGTTACACATGCTCTTCTGCAGGTGTATTGGCAAAACTAGCTCTCACTGAAAGAATCTCATGTGTGTTCATAGATATTCAGATATGAAATGGAAAACAGAAGTGAAAGATTGGCTAGAATTAAAATGAAGATATGCCACTGATATATTGGAATTTTGTCAAATTACATTCTAAAATACTTTGTACATAAAAGTGGGAACAGTGGGCATTCCAGATGGGTGACATGCACTTTTAAATGGGAAATGTGTTCCTCGTGTTTCATTTTGTAATTTATCTTACACTGAGACACATTAGTTTAGCTAAAGGGCCATGCAGAGGTACAGGTCTTCAGCACATGCACGCTAATGGGAGTATTATGGGATGCAGGTGTTGGTCACGCAGCGCTTTAGCTGGGTCTTCTTTGTGTTCAGTATATGTGTGCGTAACGAGGCTGAATGAGTCCATGTTCCTTTCATCAGCGAGGAAAATCATTTAGCTGGGAGTACTAAGTGACTCATCGTGCTCCTTGCAATTTAGCGCCCTGCAATCTGAAAATAATGGTGTTCGCCAACACTGTAGCGGTTCCTTCTAGCTGCAAGCTTGCCAATCGATGTCGCAGTCCTACAAACACTGTTTTTACCGTGTAAAGTGTTATTTTCTTGAACTCAATAGCAATATCAATTATGTGTATCGGTTTCAGCCAACTATCCCAGTGTGAGCAAAAGCTGCAATCTAGACATCTTGAGGGGTGGAAATTTAGGTTGAGAGATGTTTAACGTGAACAGACTAGGCTAACCCCAATGTAGCTCAGGTTTTACCAGAATGTAGGCTGGCTACATCCTAGCCAACTAGTAAACGTCCACCTTTCAATCAAAAATATTCACCTCAAACATTTTAACTGGGATCCTTTCAGGTTAGCTGGATTCTGTGATATGCTTGCACAAACAAGACAAAGTACACATACTGCTAGAATTTCTGTCTTTCTCTCAGGAGAAAAATACTTGCATGATAACTTGCTACACACATCTGTAAAGCGTTCAGGATGTGTTTATCATAGGTTAAGAGTAGTTTGATTGCTTCTCATCACTTCATCTGCCGTCACTCAGAGTGACTTCTGTCGCCAGTCATTGCGGTTCCTCCTCTCACATCGGACGTACCTGGGATCGTTCCTCAGAAATGTGCTTTGTGAGGCACTCTCATTTGCGTGTATTTGCCCCCATACATGTTTCCCTTGATGGCAACACGCTTCCCAGTCTCTCCTGCTGAAAGATGTTCTGTCAACATTAAGTTTTTGGCAAACTTAATGTTGGCACTTCTCAGAAGTGGCTTCTCTCTATCAACTCTCTCAGAGAAACCAAATCTTGGAAGTAGTGTACAGTAATTGGACAGTTTTGCCCATTTCAGCCAACGAGCTCAGTAACTCTGTCAGTATTTTAGCTGGTCTCTTTGTCATTTCAGTGGCAGTTGCCCTTCTCTTCTGATTGCTCAGTTTGGTAAGATGGCCTGATCTTGGTAGAGTCTGGGCAGTTCTTTTATCTTCATGACTCATTTGCTGTTTCACTTGTGAGACGTCACAAGCTTGGTGATATTTATTCTGCAGTCATGCAATAGCACACGGCTGGAATCAAATCAGCATAGGTGAACCTCTAACTTTTTTAATGTCATCTCTCAAGAAAGCAATAATGGCCCAATTTAGTTTAATACAAATGGAATGAATATTTTTATTTTGAATATAAGTATGAATTACATGTTTACTCACCAAGTAAAATGCAGGAAAATAAAATACCATTTTAAATATTTCATTTGACTTTGCAACACAGCAAAATGTGAAATAATTAATGGGCTGTGAAAACTTTCTGAAGGCACTGCTAGCCATTTGGGCACTAGGCATCAGTATGCACAGCAGACCCTTGGTGGTGTTCTTTACCCCTCTTGAGCACAGACTGAGCTGAATTCACTTGCTCTCCCTGGTCATTGTGGGTTATTTTGTCTGGAAGACCCTCCAGATTTGTGGCTGTTGGCTTATTCTGTTTTAAAAAATATATATATATTGTAAAAAGGCCAGTGTCTATCCTTTATACAAAACATTGGATGCAGCACTTGGGGATACATATGCAGGTTATATATCCTTGTGAGAAAGGAAAAAAAAAGTTTAAATATTTAAATTTTGATGATGAAAAACATGTTACAGTGAAAATATTTTCAAGAATATAATTTAGCTATTTATTTTTTATTGAATGTCCCCAATAGTATAAATCTCAGCATTGTCCTATTCTAATATATGATTCCTGAGATTACGAGCATTGCCTCTTGTCCTCTACAAAGATACACAGACAAAAATACATTTCCCGCTCTTTGGGGCACATGTACGCAAGCAGGAATTTCAGCAGAGTTACAGTGCAGTTGCATAATTAGGCTAGATTATATAAATGTTTGATTGTCTGCCAGTATTGCAGATCTCATAGCCTTAAAAAGAAGAGCAGTAATCATAAAAAATTTAATTTGTTTTCCAGTTCTTATCTCAGAATCTGTCTGGTGAATGGAGTCCATGGTATTTGCTTAACCCTCTGTAATTGGTGACCCTGCTGGTGACATTCAACGCTTTGTTTCAGTGGCATACTGAGTCGGAGCACAGGGAAAATGCTGCAATTTGTTTTTGAAGTGTAAAATTGTATATCTAGGGTCAGTGTTTTAGTGAGAGTGGTAACTCCTTTCAATCAGTGACACTTGAGCCCTTGAAAGAGCATTTTCATTAGTCTGGGAAAGATGGGGGTCAGTTCAGCCACCGTGGAAATGCACAGGTGGAACACAAGGTCCCCAGGCACTGTCCGTCCCTCCATCTGAATCATTCCCAGTCCTTGCAGATTTGAGAGGGAAATGGAAGGTTTTGACCCTGGTGTGTGCTGAAAAATAGATCGCTGACATTTTTGCTCTGAAAAGCTGTCTCATCGCCCATCACTACAACACCGACGGCCCATAAATCACACTGCAGGTCTCACAGGGGGATTTTGCCTCTCTTCGTACTTGCAGCACAAATACTCTTGATTGTCCTTTTGCTTCCCACTGTACACATTAGTAGCTCAGGTTAGCCTAGCCTAGCTTAGAATTTATTAGTTTAAGTTTGCTTAGCCTAGCATAACTCGTATAACATAACAGTACTTAGTTTATGTTACCTTAGCTAAGCATAGCATAGCAGGCGGCCACAGTGTCCACATCACAGGGTCCACAGCACAGTGTCCGCAACGTTGTCAGTGATAACGTCTTGCATAATTTCAACCCAACAAATCCTCTTCCGCATCCATGTCGACCTGCTCCTCTGACTTTTTGGCTTGTAGCGCATCCAGACCCCACAGCCACAGGAAAGCCTGACTCTCAACCGTAAGGCGGCACCTCGATAGGACATAACAAGTTCTGTCGCACCATTTGCGGGCAGCTGCGCTGGTGTTAGCGGTGCATGCTGAAGCAATTAGCCTTTGGGGACATCAGCGGTGTGGTGTGACGGATGTGGAGCTGGCCCAGGGGAGTCGTTGGCAGTAATTAATCACGCCTGACTAGAACCCTGTTGTTCTAATCTGCATCCCTGCACTAATTTGCGGCTCCCTGTGTCCCTCGTTGGTTTAAAACGCTTCCTTCCTGTTCGTACACTCCCCCTGATTTGTCTTGGAGTGACGGACTCTCAGATATTCTCACCCTACAGGACCACTGCCCCAAGAAGTAGCTTCAAATCCCTCAGCCTACACCCTTTCTGGCCCACACCCTTACCTGTATTGCAGCCAATTTCCATGGAAACGGAGGCCATCTCAGATGCTCATTCGCCTCTTCTTTCCGCAGAGCTCTTTGGTTTCAGCTGTCAAGATCGTTCATTAGCTGATTGCTTTTCTTGAGATGTGATCCTGAGAAACAGTAGTCACGACTATAGTGCTACAGGGACATTTCGGCTGAAAAAGAAGTTTCATAAGACACTGTGAAACTTTTCATACTTTTGGAGAGCAATGTATACAGTGCGTTAAAAAAACAAAGTTAAACTTAACTGAATTGGAATCAAAATTAGGAAATAAAATATAAATAAAACCTAATTATAAAGTACCTGAACCTACACACACACACACACAAGCACACACACAAACGTATTAATAAACCAACCTGCCAGAACAATAAAATGTTGCTCTGTGCTCGCTAACCACCTGCTCTGAAAATGGAAAATTCCTGTGGTCTTCCCCACTGCTGTTATTATGGTAATTCTGGTTATCACCTGCCCTCCCAAGTAACAGTATTATATCCCCCTTGCTGGAAAGTCAATATAAAGTACAGTATTGAATCCAAAATATTTCACATATTTTATAAATATATTTATATATGAAACTGTACTGCTCAAAATAGTTAAATGTATGCATGCAATAATTTGTATAAATGCGCCAACACAAAGCGATATGTACTATATTTTGGTAGTAAAACACATTTTCCTTAGATATGTTTTTTTCATTTATTTAAAATACATTTTTACATATTATATATCATACATTATATTTTATTGTTTTAATATTTTAGTGGCTGTACTCTCATGCCTGCATTTATAATGTGCACTGAACTACGCTTTGACCACGGTTGGTTTTTACAGTTACATTCACGTTGTTTTTCTCCCACCTGATTGGCCATAATCGGCATGGTCCTCCTGGCATGGCCCTTCTGGCCTGAAGTTGTGTTAATAACACAAAAGCTCTACTGAGCATGCCGCACAATATAGTGTTATCTTTTCCAACACCTTGCAGACATTACTGTCTGGGAATTGCATTTTGCATACAGCATGTCATAATTTAGGCAACTAATGGTTCCAAACTGTGTAGACGCGTCCTGGATTAATGTGTCTGTGAGAGTGTAATTGTATTAATTGAGGTGGTGGTGTTAAGTTCTTCAAGTTCATTTTTTTGATTCAGTATGAAGCTGAAATGGGAATCCATCTTGAGAGAGCATATGGAGACCTTTCTTTATGCTGTGATTTCTTTATGGTGTGTGTGCCTCAGAGAATAATAGAGCCATGTATTTTGTAATGGGGTGAGCTTTTGCTGAATTAATCATCCCAGTGCACTTACATAATGGTGATCAGTGTTGCCATGGTGCAGTGGCAGTCCTTGATCACTTGTCCTGCAGCTAGTTGTGACGCAGAAGGCACATCGGTTTACAAGTTACAATTTAGCAATTTAGCAGTTGCCTTTAACCATAGAGACATACAAAGTGCATTTAACATGGTAAGCAATCACAATAAGAGCTAGGGACAGGCACAGATACAATTATATGACTACCAACATCAAAGTATTTCTCTTAAGGACCGTGGGATAAAGGACCAAAGCGTTTGTTTTTTTGTAGAGAGAAACATTGAGTTTAATAGAAACATTTATGCTGTTGAGCTGTGAGACATTTGCGCAATACAGCCAGTAAATCTTCCATTGCCTGCAATGCATTTTCTTTAGATCACAATGTGTTGCTGTGTTGTGCTGTTGTGTTATTTTTAGGTAGGGATATGTGCTATTATGATAATTGCTATGGTGATTAGTATGGTTAAGTAGTAATGTGGTAAAATGCTGTGATAGGGGTTGCTGATGTGCTCAGTGAGTGGGAACTTATGGGGGTATGAACAGCCTGTCTGGTGGCATGAATTCAGCGGGCATTTCTCAGTGCCCCCCTTCTCTCTCTCTCACTCACTCTCTGTGTCTTTCTTTCGCTCTTTCTCTATCTCTCCTTTCCTCCTGATTCAGCTGAAATGGCTTTATTGGCATGACAAAAAAATGTTTATAAAACACAGTCATGATTTAAATCTTGCTCTTCCTCTGCAGGTGCGAATTACAGTCTACATCTCTTTTCCCACTGACTCGTCTGTGCGCTGAATCTCTGAGGGACGGAAGTCTTTGCCTGAACAGCCCAGCGTTCACCTCCGGGAGCTCCAGCCCACCTTGTCAGGTAGGGGTCTCAGACCTGGCCTGCATGGGTCTACATCCATGCTCATTTTCCATTGCCAATGCTCCAGGGCCCGGAATATTAAATCACCTGGCTTTTCAGGTGTGTGTGATCTGCTGGGTTAGAGAACATCCTGGAACAGGGGCGATGTCCCCTGCTATAAATCTGTTTTAGGCATCAGGAAGATGCATATCATTTTAGTTAAATGGCTTAGTGAATGATAGATGGATTAATCAATGTAGTGACTGGTATTTAACAGGCAGTTTATGTGAGTAAACAGTGAACAGTGCCCTGTGGTTCTCGGCTCTGAATCACCAGAGGAAGGAGGAAGTGAGCTTGAAGTGGTTCCCGCCGAGCAGAAGGGATGCGATGTGTATGGGGGAATTCCAGCCGAGGGGGCCTGGGGAGTGGGGGATTAGGGATTGTGCGCGGCCCTCACTCGAGCCCCACCTGGCTGTCGTGGGTTGGTGGCATGCTGGTGCTGTGACATGCACCTGCGGTAAACGCAAAGGCTCGGGCACCGCAGGAGGGAGACGCAGCAGCGAGCGCTGGCTGAGAGATGCACCTGCGACTGTGTCTCCTCAGCTTTAATTGGGGGATTCTGGGTAGGGCAAAGGCAGTGGGCTCACAGGTGTGCGAGTACCTGTCTGTCTGAATGAGGAGGGAAGGGGGTGCTGAACTCACTGCCTAAATATGAGGGGTTTTCAATGGCTGGTTTTCAAAAGGTTTTAATTTCTGTTTGGGTTTCTTTGACCAAATGTAACCACCTTGTTGCTGTGTTTCTTGTGCCGTGTTTCTTGTGGAGCATGCAGACAGAGGAGACCTGTGTGTCTGCCAGCCTCCCATTGGAATGCTGGGAAAAATGTGTGGGCAGCCAGGCTGGAGAACAAACAGCTAAAGTAAACATACAGTAACACAGTTTTTTTAATGAAGGAAGCAGGGCAATTTCTTGTGTGTAGGCTATTGCTGCTGTGCATCCTATTTGAAAGCTTATTCTAAAGTTCTAAAGAATTATATATATATCAGTGTACAGTACATGGTGTGTGTTACAGAGAGAGAGAGTGTATAAATGTGTGTTTGTGTGTGTGTGTTGGGGTGGTGCGCAGGGTACATTCTATTATGTGTTTATATATTCATGTACACGTGTGTGTGTGTGTGAGTGCAAGCAAGACAGCCCATAAACAAGATCACTCATCTTTAGGCTGGAAATGGGAAACAACGTTTTGTATGGCCCTTTTGCTGCTAGGACAGGAATTTTCAGGCTGAGCAACAGTACACAGCTGTCGCATGCATTCACAGTCCTCCCTCTGTGGGAAAACACAGACTGATAACTGGGGCTTAAGGAGGATCTGCTGAAAACATCTCACCATTGGCTTTTCCCAACTGAACTCCCTCTCCAGCATGCTTTCCTCAGAAGCCCACCAATGGGCTTGGCCAAAAGCAGCCATGTGACCATCTCCCATTTTCCCCTGTTACCAGCTGTGTGTATTGTGTCATAATTATCTACGCCGGTCCTACTTGAGCTGCTACCAGGCTGTTTTGGGTCTGTGGGAGGCTGTTTGGTTTGGGGGGGGGGAGTGAGCTCACTGTGTCCTGCTTTCAGATCCTGTGGCTCAGAAAAAAAGACAAAAGGAAATTAGAATCTTGTGGTGAGGCAACCTGTCCAGTATTGTTATATTTTTGATTCTGGGCCATACTACAGGCTGGCTGTGGTAATGCACCCCTCTCAGACAACTGCTACTGTATAACAGGCAATATTACCCCCATCGCTCACTGTGCAAGCGGGCTTTCAAAACCAGACCAGTATTAATTTCCAGCCTGTAGGCAGTGAATATGTTACACAACCGATCAGTAAATGCGCTCAGTACACAGAGTCAAGCTCTCTGCTTTGGTCTGAGTGAGTCAGGCTTTGCTGGTGCTGCACCGGGAGGTGTTAAATTTGGATGTACACCTTAAATTTTCAATGAGGTGTAACTCATGTAACTCAGGCAGGCAGCTCTGCTTTTAAAGTGTCCTGGGCTGCCCATTTTTTCAGCTCACTTTCTTTCAAAATTGAAGGTGGCCTCCTTTCGAAAGCATGCCACTGGATCGATTTAAGAGCCTTTGATTTCCTTTTTCACCAGATGGTTGGTTACCTGACCTTACATCCCTTCTTGGATTCAGTAGTGAAACCTTTGGTCTCTCTTGGTTTAAACCAAAAGGTGTCCCTGTGCAACCAAAACAGAAGAACTTGTTTGCTGATGCTGTGGAAGGCAGAAGGCATGCCTCGTCCAGTCTGCCAGGGGTCCCCAAACCACAGTTTGGAAGTGTAAACCAGACATGGTTTATTTGATCTGAAATTGTAGCATATGGCATATGGACAAAATATTATTTTCAAGGAAACAACAACAACTATTATAATTATTATTTATTTATTTTTCAAAAATGTTTTTATTGCTTCACAGCCTGCCAGCTATCCCCAAAACCCAGTTTTGGAACCTGTACTGTAGGATGTTGTCTGAGAAAAATGTCTCTCTAGTAATAATCACATATGACACACATATTCTGTACATTTTTCCTATTTACATTTTTTAAATAAGAAGAATGGTGTGTTCCTTTGTGTTGGCAGTTTTCTGATTGATTGTGGCTTCTACAATTCAACTGAGTTAGCAAGCAAGCTATCTGGTTGGCTGTCTGCAGCAGAGCAAGGAATGGGACAGGTGGCAAATACTTAGCTAAATTAAATGGTGGTCAAATCATTATTTGTTAAGCAGTATTTAAGAGGCAGTGCTTGGTTTAGTGTGTTGGCTTGCATTGTGGCAATGCACATTATCAAGCTAAACTGGGTTTATTTCTAGATGGTGGCCTTACAGCTTGGGTCATTCAGGAATTTTTAGCCTTTGTTGAAAACATTTTATAACAAAATTTTAATCAGCATATTTTAATTTTATTTTTATTTATTTTTATTTAAGTTTATTGTTTTTGAATTGTATCATTTGTTTTCTCCCTTCTCTTGAGTGGAGTGAACATGTGTATGATCAGGCAACAAACCATCTCAAAACAGATCAATTTATAGCATATTCTTAAACAAGAAATAAACTAGGAGAACAATGAAAAAAAAAGCTTTGCTCTGTGCAAACTGAGAGTTACAACAGTAGACCAATGCATTTCTGTGTACCTTTTTTTCCAGCCTAACTATGACCATATCTATTTGTGATGACACAAATGATGGATAATGAGAGGCCTATGACTGCAGTGAGGTCAGCACACCCCTAGTCTTTGTAGACATTTCTCTTTCTTTGGCAAGTGTAGTCCTCTGTGATTGTACCAGCTGGGGAAGCTTCACAGCGCTATCCCCGAGCACATTACAGGCCATTTTATCTGCTGTAATGTTCTTAGAATCTCCATGGTGGTTTTATTAGGTTTCCTGGCCTTTGTTTCTGCCTCTTAAAAGCCAGTGAAGATGGATGATTTTCTACTGGAAACCTTTAGTGAAACCCACCCCCCTTTCCCCTCCTTGTGGAGGGAGGAAAATGCTGCCGCAGATGCCTTTCAGCTGTGGAACTCCTTTTTAAGTTGTTATTGGTATTTGTACAGTTTTTGTTCCATTTCCTATTGTTTTGGTTGATTTTGGTTTGTTACTATGTGTCCACGCACCCCCCCCCCCCCCTCTTCCATTTGAAAAATACCGGCTGTACTGAGCTCTCAAATTGCCCTGTTCCACTTGCACTTGTACAAGGTTCCCTGCAGCTGAAGCAGGTGCTCCAGAGTTGGGTCCAATTCCATTTTAAATCTGCCACTTCTTGAAATCAACTGAAATTTAGCTCTTGAATTGGAAAGTCCTCATGGAGGATTATAGGAATTTCCTACATTGACTGAACGGAATTGGAATTGACCCAACCCTGAAGTGCACTCCTCCACATTTTCCCGTGAGCCAGTGACTATTTTATGCTTTCCCAGTCAAATAGTGACAGGAGGGCTAGCACGGACATTGCTATAGACTCCTGGTCAGAGGTGGCTCATTACTTAGTCTGATTTTAGGAGTGTAGCCAGTGTTTAAGGTGAGTGCATTTACTATTCCAACCAGTTTGTTATGACCTGCCACAACCCTCGAGACAGCAAGTGACACACTCTCACACACTACCACTGAACCCGCAGATTTAAAACAACTTTGCACTTTAGATCGATTTTTTTTTTGTATTCATTTCTTGTTCACTGTATAGTACTTTATTTGCCTGTGTTCTATCTACCTTGCCACTTTAGTTAGAATAGTGGTTTTGGTTGGAGGCCATTACATTCTAATTCAGGTTTAAATATTCTGAGCACTGTGCATTTTTAAACTTACACCTTACTTTTAATTTCATATTTCTATTGTGGGACACACTCTTCTTTAATGTGATACTGCATTGTGCATTTCAGTTATATGTAAATGCTTTAGCAATGTAAATGTTTGCTTGTCATGCCAATAAAGTAAACTGAAATGGAAAATTTGGAAGTAAAGGTTGAGCTGCTGGCCCATAATCCCTCCAAGGACAAGCACGGAGAGGGTTATCTGTAATGTCATCTCTGATTAGAAGCACATCATGTTTTCCTAACTAAAAAGGGATTTTTAGATAAACGACACACAACCTTATCCCTTGGAACATATGAGTGATAATGTAGCCAGGTGTGGTACATACAGACATTTTACTGTGGTTTTTGCAACAGATTGTGCAGTGATGAGAAGCAGTTTTGTCAAGGGATACACCATAGATATCACACTTTTATTGTGGAACGAATGCAAACATTTCAGTATTTGTAGTATTATATTTATTGCAGAAAGGGATTTGAATGTGGAGAACAGCCCATCTCTTACTTGTTAAGGTCTAAGGTCTTATTGACATCTGAATGTATGGAGACTTCTACTCACCAGCCTGAAACTCTGCAGGGTGTTAGCCCATTTGCTCTGGACAGGTTGTCCTGATGTCGTAAGCATGTTTTACATAATATCTCAACCTCCATACCTTTCAGCAGCTGGATTCTATGAAATGACATGGAATTTCCTGTGTGAATTTGTTGGTGTAACGCTGCAGCAGTGATTCACCTACATGCTCTGGTTTCTGTTATTTACAGCCTTGGACAGATTCAGTTGCAAGCCTGTCATTCATTCATGCATACAGCTGTTTATAAACATGAATCAACCAACACGGCTGCGTGAGCGTCATTTAATCTGAGTGTTATTGCGCTGTTTGTTTTGAGAAAACCCGGTAAACAGCTCTTCCGAGTAACCGGCTTCGAAGCGGCTGTTTTGCAGTAAATGGGAAAAGCCATGGAAAAATCCGAAGGAAAAACCTTGGGGTGGGGGTTGTCTGATACACTGAAATACGGCAGGTTGAAGAGCCAGGGAAATGGTTCACATTGTCTGTTGTTTCAGAAGTCTTCCCTGGCTCAAATCTTGTGAGCATATCAGTTCAACAATTGCATTGTTTAAATACTGAATGAAAAAGGAGGCCTAATCTTTCTGTACCTTGTCCAGCATTGAAAGGACGTGTGAGCATCCTCTCTGGTTTCATCTCAGCCGCTTCCCTACAAGCCAAACAATGAAAATTTGAAAACAATGAAATATCAAATTTAGCATTCTCTTGGAATTCATGCACAAGGACTGTGTCTGATTATCACAAGCACGATGTGCCAAAGTGCAGCCTATGTTCTGTTGACACACATGCACTTGCACACACACACACACATGCGTGTTCACACACACACACGCACACACCCACACACCCACACAAGCAAACACATGTACACAAACAAACATGCAAATACACACACCCAGACACACGCACACAATGCTACTATGGATGCTGCAGAGTGTTGGAAATGGCTCAAGTAAGGAGCGATTTGGACGCGGATGTGAAATTTGCTCGTGTGCCGCAGCTTCTTGAAACAGCTGCCTGCGGTGGGGACACCATGAGACAGCCATGCTGTTGGGCTGTTGAGGAGGAGAGGAGACGGCACATCACAACAACGTCCTCGGAAGAGCCCAGGGGGGAACAGTGGCGCGCTGTTCTTTATAAATTCTTGGACTTTATAAAATGGGCTGCTCACTGTGCAGAACGAAATCCTGATGCTTTTGCTTTTAGTATTTGTCCACTAGCTATGGTTAGATTAATGCCATCAAGTCTGTGTGTGTGCACGTGTGTGTATGTATGTTTGTATGTGCATGGCATGTCAACGTGTGTGTATGTGCGTAGGCGTGTCTGTGTGCATGTGAGTGTATGTGTGTGCACGTGTGAGTTGGCGGGTGCCTGCATTTCTGTGCTTGCTGTCCTCCATGGAATCCACAGCCAGCGGCTGTACGGGCACACCCAAAATACCCCAACCCAGCTGGGGCCCTCTCCTCCTCCCTGTGCATGTTGGGACAGAGCCACGTCTTCAGGCTGCATTGTGAGAGTGCTACAGGGGACTGACACGTTCTCACACTTTCGCTAGCATGTCACAAAATGAAGGAGAACCTGAGGGAGGACCAACGAGGGGTTAATTTTCATAACACTCTTCTGCATTTGGGTTGGTTAAAGGAAGAAAATGATGGACGATCCTTCGAACACACATCAGTGCTCAGGGGCGTTTCATTACTGATTTTAGTGTTTTCCATGGGTGGAGATGGTGGTAATTTGGATGGAAGCAGTGCAGCTCCTAATGGGGGTGTTGGGGCGGGGGGGGGGGGGGGTGGGGGGGGTGGGGAGGAGGTGTTAGTGGTTGTGTGCGTTTATTTGGAAATTTGGGGGGGTCTTGGCGGTGGAGAGGGGTGCAGTGTGATCAGAGGGGGTGCAGTGTGATCAGAGGGGGTACAGTGCTCTCCATGAAGAATGCAGCCATTTGCAGCTCTTTGGTTTTGGGACTTCATTGCACTCGGCAGTGCTCACCCCTGCTTGATAAACAAGAGTTTGGATACTTGCACTGATGTGTCAAGTCACACACACACACACACACACACACACACACACACACACACAAATACATCCCCACTCCTGATGATGTGATGCTTTTTCAGAGGGCCTGTATTTTCAGAGCAGTCTGTGTCCTCCACGCTAATCTCTTTCAGGGAAGGTGGCTCAGGGGTAGGTGTTGCGTCCCTGGGAGTTTGTGGGAATAACTAGATTAACAAGGACCAACATTATAGCCTTCGGCACATAAAACCATTTAAGAACACAAATTTAGTAGCAGCCATTATTTGTATTAGGGTTATTGCCTGTTTATTCATTTGGCAGAGGCTTTACCGAGAGTTGCAAGGCTGTCGTGGCATCAAGGCAGTTAAATAAAATGCCTATTCTGGGAGCGGCAAGCGCATGTGTACAGAACAGTCTGTAACTCGCTAAATGAGCAATCAACTTTGCTAAAATAAGCACACAGCGCTAACTGTTTTAACAGACACATAAACTGCCGTTTCTAACGGTTGCCCTCATTAAATAGAGCCATAAAATAACCCCCTCAGTGCTTCAAGATAATGTGAAAGAGCAAAAATATGTCAGATCTCGCATATGGGTTGGGGCAAGAATCAAGGAATCATGTGCTGGGTGCTAACATGCTAAGATTGGGTAACCAGGCGACACACTGAGAACACGATGTTCTCACTGGCCTGGCAATTGTACCCTCGCTGAACAACCCCTTCTGAATTTTTTTGCTGGGCAGATCTCTCACTTTCCCCTCTAAGATTGTGCTGCTTGACGGTATACATGAAGCCTTCGCTGGAGCGGGTATAATTCAAATGTGTGTTAGCATTTACTGTACTGAAGTGGAGGGCAGTATTGATCATCTAGTGAAGAGCTCGCTTGTGTATGGAAAGCCCAGGATCTGGTTGACTCCTCCTCTGCATCTCTCCTTCACCCTAATGTGCTTCTGTGACCTGGGACTGTCTCCAGGAATGGCCTGCTTGTTTCCTGCTCAGAGCCGGCTTGGTCGGGCGCAGGGGAGAAACAAGTGAAGGGTGAGCTGGAGACAGTGTGCACATTGAGTGTTCCGACTGGTCAGAGATCGGTTATGCTCTCTGCTGCCCCCTAGAGATATTACAGTCACTGGAATATTCATTATTCAGTGCAGGAAAATGAAGAGTACCTGTATTGTCCACTTCAGAGTGGTTTCTGTGATAATGATGTAAACTGATGTGATTATGTAGAATTGATAAAAATGTATTTAATTATTTATTGAATGATTGTGTAATTGGCTCCCATTGCATATTTATCGGGTTTCTGTTGTTTGTTTTGACTTTAGTTGTCTGCAATGTTCTTACAGTGCTCTGACAATGTGTCTTTTATCACAGCTGTATTGCAAGAACATATAAATGATGGTGAACTGGAGGTATATACTCCCTCTGAAAAACAATGTGCTCTTTAGTTTGTTGATCTAGTTCATTGGCATACATTAATTATGTTTTGTTTAAAATGTCAGCGATTTAATATTAAGTTCTTAATTTTAGAGATATTGTGACTTGGGGTTCAGTGTGTGTGTGTGTGTGTGTTGGTGGGTGGGTGGATGCGCTTTGAAGTGTGGGTGTGGCCGGTGTGTGAGAAGATTAGAGTCAATGCCGTTTGAGCAGGCAGACATGTCCACCCCATCCCCAGCCCCAGCTGAAGAGTTATAATAGGATTTATCTCCTGCTCCATGGGGGTCCAAGAATTAGGCTGAGCTGGCCTGTGGGCTAGTGACCAGCATTCCCTGTCTCAGCTCTGAAAGTGACCTTGGCCAAACATTAAATTTACATTTAGACATTCATATTTTCAGCAGAGCATCTTCTCCTATCCCTCTTTCCCTGAGTTAAATAGAAACATTTCTTCCTCCTTTTTTATGCCTTGGAGCTGTTCTTGCAAGTGCTCATGATAAAAATTTATGTTGTTAAATTTGCTTTTCATTTTCACAATTGTTAATAGCACCCTATTTCCACATTTCCACTTTAAGGCTTTTATAATGTCCCTTTAAAAGCACATTACAATGAAAGACGGAAGCTGACAGGTGCTCAAGGGAACGATGGGTGTGGAACTGATCCCACAGCCTCTGTGTTACTCTGACACCTGGCCCAGTGGGGTTCTGTGGAAGAGAGGACTCACAGAAAGGATGGGGCAAAAAGTGCTCATTTTATATAAGTCTAACAGTTTATTGTTAAACAAGGCTTTTTTAAGGTGTATATATTCTGTCATTGATTTTTGTGATTGAATTTGATGCTGTATTTAAAGCAGTGTATTTGTGGAGCGAATAAAAGTTTGGTTTGAAGAAAATATATATTTGAGGCTTATTAATAAATATTTGATTTTTTAAATGAAATCATAGCTTTTATAGTATATACTGTGATTGATCTAATGTCACAGATACGGCTCGCGTACAGCACTTGAACATTGGTTTGTACACCACCAAGCCCCGCCCCCAGGATCCTGTAATTGGCTGTGTCTGCTGTGTGTGACGGGAGGTCTGTGAAAGATGGTCAGGATCCCCCTTTATTGTGGGTTGTCTCCCCCGGTGCCCTGGATAATCTGATGTGCGGTGGTAGTGATTAGGCTGTTATAGCCTGGGGTGAAGCTCAGAGCAGCAGTACTGTACTAAATCACCCGCACGTCTTTTCTGGTCTGAACCAGCCATGGACCTCATGTCCCACACATACATCTCTGGCTCTTGGGATACCCCGTATTAGCCATTGAATCTGGGGTAAGCCAATTCTGAGAGAGTGGCTGTCTGAAAGGGATAGTTCTTTTTCCTTGTTTTGAGAAATTGTATTTCTGTAGAAATATGAAGGCTACTCTTGGTGACAGCCAATCATTTTAAAATTATTGTGAACAAGTGCACAATACTGTATAATCAATATTTTAACCTGAACTGAACAGTAGGCTATTAATATAATTTTTTTATTATCCTCGTGGTCCCTGTGTGTAGAATCAAACTAATCATTCTTACTTCAATTCTTACTGCTGTTAGCCCAACAGGGGGACAGTTGGATTAGGTGCTCTTCCGTCCTTTCAACCAGTTTCAAAACTGATGCTTTTCGGCTTGTTGCATACTTCAAGTGGAAAACGAGTGTGAAAGGATGTGTGAGCATCCTCTCTCGTTTCAGCCAAACAATGAAAATCTGAAAACAATGAAATATCAAATTTTGCATTCTCTTGGAATTCATGCACAAGGACTGTGTCTGATTATCACAAGCACAATGTGCCAAAGTGCAGCCTCTTTTCTGGAAGTGGTTAATCTGTAATTTCTTGCCATCAGAAGAGAATGGCACCACAGCAACAAGGCTGATCAAAGGCCTTCTCAAAGCCTGAAGCAGGGACCTTTCCTGTATTTCAAACCCACCCTGGAGGTCTCATTATCCCCCTCACTTCCTGAAGGTCTACCACACTGTTTCATTCAGTTTATGTACATTGTCGTGACTTTTTTCAGGAAAGTTATTAGTATTTTGTCTCAGAACAGTCATCTAATGTGTGGAACTAATTAGATCTCTGTACAAATTGAGAGTTTCCTGTACTAAAAAAAGTTTTTCTTTGAATATAAACCATACGGGTATCCCAAGCACTCTAATGAGAGTTTTTTTTTTCATGAAAAAAAAGGTAATGCTACGGGTACCTTTTCAGGATGGTGAAGTCCTGCTAGGAGACACAACTCAGGCCAGCCTGAGGGACATGCTATGAAAGATTTGAATTGTCGTTCTAGATACCCTGGGATACATTGAAAATTGAGCTTCTTGTTTGAAGGTAATAAGTCTTTAATTAAGGGTAATGTGAATGTTGTGGGGAAGCAGAAGGGGAGGGAGGGAGGGATTGATGTTTAAGGGAGTGTCTCTTGTGTTCAAAGTGCTCTGAAATGGCAGAGCTTATCAAAATGACATCTGCTCTTCTCCTGTCCTGTGTGGTTAACTTGCAGAGGTGGGTCCCCCTGAACACAAAAGACAGCAGGGGGCGAGGGGGGCTGACTGGTTGTCCTAGTGAGCTAGGACACGCCAGTCCATATTTTCGGGAGCTTCTCACATTATGCTCTCTCAGACAAGATGTGACCACTTTCTTTCAGTGTGCACTGAGGGAGTTTTGAAATCCCTCTTTGTGGATCCAAAAACACTTGTACTAATGTAATTAATACAGTACAAAGCAATGTAGAATGAGGCAACTAATATAATCCAGTACAAAGCAATGCAGATTAAGCTCTGTGGATGATGACTTAGTGACAGTCCTTGCTGACTCTGCCATGGTTGCTGTTCTGGCTGTGAACCTGGCCTCTGTCACTATCAACCCGTATGCAAGAGAATCTCAGATACAACCCGGGCTTCTTAAACAGGGTCTGTCAGGAGCACCACCTCCACATGCCCCAGCGCATTCCCATCATATACTCACTCATCCAGTGGCCATTATGGCACTACACTCACATGCATATCACAGGAACACCAGCAGTGGCAAAGGAACGTGTGCAGCCAAAGACTGCAGGCAATGAGCATCAAACAGAACAATATAATAGGTGTGTATGTGTGTGAGAGAGGTTTACTGAGATCTGTGCACACTTATATGAAATTTGTTTTTGTTTTTCCACATTGACTGACACATCTGTACTTTTCTGTCTGCAGTAAGGAGAGAACCCGGCCCCCCTTCCCCCGGTCACCATGGCAGATGGTCGGCAGCCTGAGGACAGTGTACCGCACTGGGGCCCTCCAGGGGCCCAGGACCCCGTGCCCCCTGCTGGCCACAGTGAGAACGGCTTCTCCTCTTACAGGGCCTGCCAGCCGGGCGGGGCCAACCCGGTCACCGCGCCCTACTCTGCGGCCAAAGAAAACGGCTTCAATGGCGACCTGGCTGGCGGGGATGCAGTGACAGCAGGTATGACCGCTCGAACGGCCGGCCCCTTCAGTTGGATGTGTGACAGTATTGAATTTACAGTTCAGACGTGGGACTGAGCACGAGAGCATGACTCCCTCCCCCAGAGCCTGAATAACAATGTGATTATTGCCCTTAGGTGTGAACCTTGGTCTCATCAACAGATGAGTTTTTCACCACTGGTGTGCACAGCAGTAATTTAAGAGTATGCAGAGACAATTGCAAACCCTAGATAATGTTTAAGGTTAAACTTCCCCCTGGGACGAGGGGTGGTGTGGTCCATGGGGCGGCCAACTGTTAACCCATATTTAAATGAATCACTGCCATGGTACTTCCTGTGCTGTGGTCCCTTCTCTTTCTGTTACCCTCTCTGCTTTGATATTATGATATTGTGTTTTTTTCATTGTGTCAGTTTTTCTGTGGATGAATCAGCTGATGTTTACTCGACACGTTTTTCCGCTCACGCAGGGGAGGGTGTTACGTATATCGCGCGACTGTTTTCTCAGCCTCGCACGTGCCCGTGGCTTGCTGTTGTTCACGAACACTGGAGCGTGTCTGAAGTCTTCATTAAAATGATTAACCACGTTAATAATGGACTCGTTTCTGCTGGCTGCTGTGCTGGAGCAGCTAGCCGTGTGCTCTGCCTGCCCTGTGGCAGGGATACAAAGATTATCTCCACATCACATGATCATGTCATCCATCACATCGGAGCTTGACAGGTGGGGGCTGTCTGTGAGGTTGCCTTTCAGGGCTTACGTGCTGTGTGCAGTCTAACTGCTGTGGTTTATGTAATATCACATTAAAGCAGAGAAAAAGCTTGAGCTCAGCTGAATTGCTGGGCCTGGTAGCATCAGCTAAAAAGTCAGGGGAAATGCATTAATGCCAGAATTCTCCACCCAGTATTGACTCAACAGCTGCCAGCTTTCTTCATCCATTATTTTAATTCCCTACATTATTTAGTTTTTCATGATATACTTAAAGGTAAAACGCTTTTCTACGATATTTTTAAAGCCAGTGTGGACTGAGGGCATTTATATATTAAGGTTATAATGAAAGCGTGCACAGTTAAAGCAATGTGCAAAAGGGTAATGTACTAAAATTGGCAATGATCCCTTCCCTTAGTCCATGCGTTTGAATTTGTGGACAGTGAGAGGAAGTGATGTTCGGAGAGCGCTGGTGAGCTGTCACACTTCTTGAAGGGTGTTTGTTTGACATTTCCAGAGGTACTGACTAGACACTATTGTCCAGGCTCTGTACTCATAAACTCAATGCATAACAGCTTTGTCCTCAGGATACTGCAACTCTCAGGTGTTTTACCCTATTATTTTGTGGTATCCTAACACTCACACTTCTGAAGGATCTTTTCCCTTGAGAGAGATGCGCATAAAGACATAACAGGACATGCAAATATTGTGTATCTACTCCCATAAATGAAATGAGAGGCGTTTTGCTGTTCTGTGTTCCCACTGTGTTATTTTGTAACAGACGTAGTGGGTGGCTGGTGTTCCTTGTCGAAATATCCAACAGCGGATATGAGTCTGTGGGATAAGCACAAGCGCGTGTATTAGGCCAGCAGTCTGTGGGAGCCAAGCAAAGCGAGGACGTGCACCTGCTGTTTCCGTAGTAATTGGGCTCACTAAAATCTCTCTGTCTCTCTCGCTCACTCTCCCCCTCCCCGCAAGAGCGAGATACGCAAGCCGGTCTCTCGTCCCGTGTTACCATGGCAACAGCCGAATTACATTTTCCCCAGCCTTTTGTTCTGACATTGCTGAATTCTTTCGTGTTCACATACATTTCTATTCCCCCTGACACAGTATCGGGATAGCGCTGGACTTGGCTGTCACTTCATATTTCACCGTGAAACTTCAGTGTTTCAAGTAAATGTCAACCAAATGGCTTTTTACCTCTTAACTGCAGAGAGCCTTAAGGCAACAGATTTCACACCAGATATTTATTGTGGAATGGGGAGACCAGCTGTCTTTGTTCTAGTCTTGCCCTCAGAATTCATGAATAATTCTGAAGTATATTTGTTTGGTGTTTTGCAGAGATTGGCTGCTGCTATAGACACCCACAGTGATGTTTTTCATTCTACTTTCTACAGGCCTTGCACTGCAATTTGACATTTATTCAAATATGAAATGTTTCTGCTGAAATAGCCACAAATTGCTCTGTGCATTGTGGGAAACCTCAGAGACTCAGCAGGGTAAAATGACATGCGTTCTGCCCAAAAATTGTCCTTTAACCACCATGCTTTACATAATCCTGGGAATCCATTTTGTAATTGGTCTATATTATATTTCTTATTAACATGAACAACATGTGTAACTTGGTAATTAATGGGTTTTTAACACTTACTACCTTTGATATGTGTTTAATATTTATACCAGTATTAATCTACAGGTAGTAATTTTGTAATTTTAATAACATGTTATAAATAGCCTAATTGTATTATTACTGGCTGGAAGCATTTATAGTTCATGTTAAAAATGTGTATTTCAGCTGTTCATGTGATTTATCCGAGCTTATTTATGTTTAAGAACAATTGTGAACCTGGTCAGTGAATATCAGGTTCACCATAGTTGCAGCTGATGGCTGTGGATCCACTGTTGTTTTAACATCTGAATGGCGGTCCTTGACCTGCTCATAAATGCACATTTCAACACCTACAGCTCTGAGAGATTAGCAGCTGGTTTCCTGGTGGAATTATGAACGTGCGTAATTATTGCTCATTTCTTTATTCATCAGTGCATTTAAATAAAAAAAAAAGCCAAGCGGAACATTTGTCCACATTAGCATGACTGTGGAGCACACACTGTGTAAAAATGCACTTAACTGTAGACTTGACACCAAAGACCTCTATTCTTTGTTAGCAGTTATCTCTCCCTGACCACAGCATTAAGCCTGACTGTTCCTGCTCTTCTGTGCCTGACAGGGCTTTCACATAAAAAGCTTGCAAATTATATTGGGTCTTTAGAGCAGGAAAGTGGCTCCGTAACTTTTTTGCGCGACAGACGAGGAATAGTGGACAAAACCAGGAAGCGAACAAAAGGCTGGAGTGGGCTGGCTGTGCAGCTGGGTTAGTGGAGATTGGGGAAGTAGAGATGAGTCGCATCCTGGGGTGGTAAAGAGGCCATGCCTCTGACCTGTCCATTTAGAGATATATGAAGTAATGCGCATGCACCCATAGATACCTATTTGGATAATCACATACACTCACGCACCCATGCACACACACTTGGGCAGAATGGGCACCCACACGCACACACACACACACACACACACTGCTTCAAATTGGCAGTCTCTGCTCTTTTCTATGGGAGATAAAATTTACTTTAAAGTCTATCATGTCCCTCTTCTCCCACTGTGGAACACAGTATCTGCATCCTCACTAGGGTGTGCTGCTGGCGGTCCGACCACAGCAAAGATGAAAAAGATGAACCTTCCACAGCAGACCAGCCAAACAATGCGTACGCTCAGCACCACTGGTTCTCCTGAAATGAAGGCATTATTTCTAGTATCTGAATTTATCATGTTGTGGAGAGGCCATAATGTAATGGGATTGCACTGCATATCTCCTGGTTGTCTGACAGTCAGATTTAGCTTTGTCATTGGTGAGTCGGCTCTAGAGGGGCTACTGATATTGGGCACAGCCTTTACACTGTAGACATGGTAAATGTTAGGGTGTAGTGCCACCACAGACATTTGGCACAAGCCGTGGTAGGCTGTGAGGAGATTGGAGGGGGGACCCACGTTACCGGGGCAACGGATCCGCTCCCCCGCGGAGGAGGCTTGGCTCTGGGTTCCAGTCGGCTGACTTCCCCCCGCGCGTGCGGACACGAGCCTCGATTTGTGCTCTTGTGTCTGTGCGTGCATGCAAAGCGCCATCATTGTCCTCCGGCTAGACTTCTAGGGACCGCATTCACAGAAACGCGCGCCTGTCTCTGGTGGTCCGACCGCAGTGATCGCTCTGTGCCTTGGATCGGGATTTTCAGAGCCTGGAGTTGGGAGGGGGAACGCCGGCAAGCCCGGTGCCTGGCGGGGGTGAGTGAATACGGCAGACGCTGCGGCAATCGAGAGGACCGCGGGCTCGTCCGCTGAGCTGATCTGGGTTAGTAGGGATTTAATGTTCAGTATCCAGTTTTTTGTTTGTATATTCTTGCCGAGCGTAGTGAGGAAGTGACTGCACAAACAAAGAAGAAGAGAAGGGAGGTGGAGCGCTTCCCACCGGTTCAGCAGCTGGGAGGCTGCTTCTGTAAAGCGGGGTGTGAATTGTTGCGTTGATGGTGAATTAAGTGTGATATATTTTGTTGTTGTGGTGGTTTTGCCACTCTCAGTGTTCTCCCTCTGTCAGCAGTGCTCCCATCTCCCATTTGCCTCTCCGAGCCGCCAGTCCTTCTGCTGTTGCTATGTGGCTGGTGATCTTGCACCTGCATGCTTGTGCGCTTATGGTCTGGATGGTTTGAGTGTCTCAGTCTGTAAGTGTTTGTCTGGGATTGTGTGTGTCTGTTTGGGTGCTCGACAGTGTGGGTGAGTATGTCTGTGTGTGTGTGTGTGTGTGTGTGTGTGTGTGTGTTTGGGTATTTGGGAATGTGTGTGTGCATCTGTGTGGTTAGATATGTTTATGAATTCTAATTTGTAGGTATATACATTCATTATGAGGATGTATAAATGCATGCTTGTGCTTGTGAATCTGAAATGTTCCATTTATGATTATACTGCTTTTGGTTTGACTGAGGAAATCAACCTAAATCTAGTATTACCCCTTGCTCACAGATTTCCTGTAGGGGCAGTATCCCAAGCCAGTACCAGTGCATGTTCTCCTTGTTTGTTGTAGATTGGTTTCAACATTGGCTTCTTTTCCAGCATATATTCTATGAAGATGTTTTCACACACACACCCACACACACACACACACACGCACACACACACACATTTATATTTTTTGTACAGTATGTAAATGGCATGGATTAGTACTTGCACTCAGCTATGTCTGAATGGATGTCCTGTGTGAATGTGTGTGTGTATGTGTGCATGTGTGACTGTGAGAAAGAGAGATGTGCAGTTTTTTCTTGTGCACGGTGAGTGGGCGGAACCCAGCTGTGGGCAAAGCTAACACAGACCCTGCTCCTCCTGTGTGGGTCTGTGGTGGGTGGAGATTGAGCCCAGCAGCTCCATAATGGAGAATAAAAAAAACACACACACAAAGGAAAAGAGAGAGAGAGAGGGCTAATAACCCTCCCTCATTAAGTGCAGCGAAATGCGCCGGGGTTGTGAAGTGTTTCACTGTAAACTGGGGGCTAAGAAGTGAAAAGCATCTAAAAAAAGCTCCCAGGAGCCCTGATACAGATTTTAATGCGCCTGACAAACAGAAGCAAGGTTGTTTATACAGACTGTATCAGACCACAATGCTATAAAACAAGGCTTATCTTCCTCTGCCAAGAAATTCTGTTGATTTTTAAGCATGATGATATTTGAAAAATTAACTGCAGTTTAGTATATTACTCATGGGCGTATAGCAATGAGTGGTTTTACACTCAAAACAGACTTTATCTTCGTTATTTATTCTTTCTTTATTAAGACATTCAACAGGAACAAGGCTGATGAAAACCTACCTTTTGGTTTCATGAATACAGACTCGCCTCTCTAAGCGCACTGATCTTTAGCTGTTCAGTTTCGCTGGTCTTTGGCCCAGTCCTCACCACCTGTTTACTTTCCACTTAGTGTTGCCTTTAATCACTTTTTGTGAATGCATTGATATTTTCATTGCCATATGACATTTATATGTTTATTACAAATGTTTTATTTTTTATCAGTTTGTTGCTGTGGTTCATTTTATATCTATACCAGTGTTAATCTGCCCTTGTTGTAAGCGCTATGTTGTCATTTCCCTAAAATATACAATTAGCTTATAGCTTTACAAGCTATAGCCCTGTGTTCTTGCTTATGGTTTGATGTCACCAAAAGTGTGCCCTAGCTGGGGTGTGTGGCCTGCTCAAGTGCGCCACCTGCTTCAGAACACTCTCAGAGTCCTGTAGCTTCCTCATACAATTCCTTATTGGATATTGGATGTTTTTGACCAGGAATTTCTACAGAATTGCTGAATTGGTTACTCTTTCCTCTCCTGCCTCCCAGCAACACTGTTGCCATAGCAATCCCTCCATACAGTAGGCGATGCTGCCAGTGTTTCCAGCATCAGCGATGATTGTTCTCTTTCAAACCTCCACTCGCCCACCCCCACCTCGTTCTCTCCCCAAATCCCCCATGAGATGTCTCACATCCGTTCCAACAGAAACAACAGCATATCTAGGTTTATGTTTTGCATTTATGATTTTCACAATACCTTTCTGATGAGTGTTCTGTTCGTTCTGTTCTTTGATGTAAGAGGATCTGACGCCCAGTTCACATTGAAAAACTGTGGCTGTCCAAAGATCTTTATATTAGTGATAATGGAGGGAACATGCATGGGCGGGGGGGGGGGGGGGGGGGGGCTGGATGGAAGGTAGGATCAGAGGGTTGAATGTGAAGAACTTGGGTGAGGGAAGGAGGGAGGGGAAGGCAGAGAGACAGGTATGATTTTTAGACAGGGAACAGTGAGACTGCTAGACTAACAGTAGCCATTTCTGGCCTCAACTGTGGCCTTTAGGAATACTGTTTTTACTGGTACCGGCAGGTGAATTGCTGATCTGTTGTGTGGAAGATGATAACCAGTATTTTAAGAGTCACTAAAGCTATCCCTCCCTCCCTCCCTCTCTCAGAGCAAGTGTCTGCACGGATCGTGCAAGAGGTGACAGCCGAGGCAGTGGCTGTACTGAAGGGGGAGCAGGAGCCTCGCCAGGACACCGCTAAGAGGCTTCCCTCAGGTAATGTACTTCCCTTCTGTCACCTGCTACCCACAGGTAACATACTTCCCCTCTATCACCTGCTACCCACAGGTAACATACCTCTGTCACGTGCTACCCACAGATAAGACACTTCCCTTCTGTAGCCTCCAGCCCTCTGGGGTTTACCTGGGCTCACCTGCAGAGCCTTTTATTTGAGTGCTTTGTGTACTGAGCTGAGAGGGCCACTTGGAGTGGGATGATTACTGTAGTAATAAAAAAACAAAAACTTGAAACATCAGTCATGGTCCAACCCCCAATCTGCCTCTGATATGAACCTGGTTACATAATACTCAGTGTGTGGTGTCTCTGGAGATATAAAACAGCCAGACAGTGCAGTAATATAATATCTGCTGTTTATGTTTTATTTGTAAATGATCCCAGTATTACAGTATTGCATCTATATAGGCTCATCGTTCTGCCTACAGCTCAGAGTATCCAGAATTGTGTCAAGCCTGGTCTTAAACACCCCAAGGGCTTCCAATTCTACAGCATAACCTGCCAATGTAAAAGAAGTGTACCCTATATCAGAATTATTATTATTTTTTTTTTTAGAAAGATCACGTTAGGATCAAACAGAACATCAAGCACAACACGATGGAAACAACTGCGCTTAAGAGAGCTGTGGTAATAAGGCATATTCCATGTGAGATACCCCCAGAAATACCCTTAACGTGATTCTCCCATCTTAACGTGCGGCGTATAGCACGTGCGGGCGACCCCCAGTGCGTGGCAGACATCTGTAGCTCACTTTGCCCGGGCTTACACAGAGGGAGAAGCCTGATGTAGAAGGCTGTTGAATGAAGAGACTTTCACCATTCACGGGGGCCAGATGTTGCAACTACATTCTAAATGGGTCCTTTGTTTACACACAGCGCTACCCCCTACTGCACAATTAGCCATTTCCATATTTCTGTGGTGTAACAAGCTGATGGAAAGGAACAGGGTTTTGTTACACTCTTGAATTGTACTGTTGATATTGAGCTGTGAGAAAAGCTGGGTATGCCAGGTGCCTCGCCATACAGTGCTTACCCTGGTACGGGAGGTTATCATACAGTGGATATCCAGATATACACAGGGATGTGAATTGTGAAAAAGTTTTAAAAACTAAATCAGATGTCACCGCGGAAAACGTTGAGTACAAGTTATTTATTGTCCGTGGAGACAACCTCCTTAAGACACTGAATGTCTGCCTGTATAACTTTTGGTGGTGCATTTAGCAGCTTGATTTTTGCCTGGTCAGCTCTCAAGATGGAGCAGGTCATTTTCAGCTGTGAATTCCAGCATACAGCAGTTGCAGGTTGAAGTCTCCTATCTCCATGTAACATGTCTGCTTCAATGGTGGACTTGTGAGCATGTGACACAATAGTTCCTGCTTTGGCCAGGACCTTCTGAGTCAGTCAGCATGTAGACAGGCTAACATTCACCTCCAGCTGCAGTGTATGTGAAAACCTGGATTCATGACTTGGTACAATATATAACAAAATTATGACTATTTTTTTTAAATTTATAACTAATTTATTGCCCTTTAAACCAAAGTGAGTTTCTGCTTGCTCAACGGCCTTTGAATATTTTGCAAGTCTAGAGTGCACTGTATATCTTCCAATCGTGGCTAAAATGGGCTGTAGGAATGACTTCATCTTGAAATGTGACTAAAGGGCAACTGTGAGAATAAATTTGGTGAGGAGTGTCGGAAACTGGTGTGCTTAGGCATACAGTTGTGTTTTCTGGTTGGGAATACTGTAGGAGGGACACAATGATGTGACAGATGCTAGGAAAATGAGGTGATCAACATGGGACAGGTGAGTGATGGTGCCAGCAATGAAGTCTGAATTGGATGAGTAGGATTGTATTTATCACTGGAGGAGGTTGATGTCTGGGGTTGGTTGATTTGTAGGAGAACTTTTGGGTGTTTAGACTACTTTCAGAGTGTTAATGGTGGCATTAATGGTGGTGTTATAAGCAGAGCTGAGAAACTGACATTTTGTAATGAAACTACCACATTCCATTGTTTTACTACAATACTTTATAATAACACTTAAAAAATTGTAAATGGTTATATGTGGGTATAACAACAACAGTAAGACATCAAAGCACAAACCAACTTACCTGTAGATGGTTATAAAAGTTAGAACTTTTCATGGAAGAGCAGGCAACTTGTTTGTAATGCTTGCAAATGTCTTTGAATTTTTCAGCAGTATTTTTAGCATGTACAAATTAAATTTGACTTAAATGAATTGTCTAAACCATGGACCTACTTTTAAATATTTAAAAATGTACCTTCCTTCCTCCCTTCCTTGAAGTAATCTAACAGGATTGGACAGCTGTAAGCGTGTGCTTCTTTAAACAACCGTAACCTATCCCAAAGGTTCCCAAACTCGGTAATGGGAACTGGTTTTTGCTACAGCTTTTGCTCTGTTGCTCAGTTAAGATTGTTCAGCACATACGTTCTTTCATAATCTTTTTCTTAAACTTATTAACACAATGCAGGTTTTGTTTGTTATCATTTGCTTTGTCTTTAAATTAGTCCGTGTTTACCAAATGTTTCGTTTTAGTGGCCAGTCGTTTTAGTGCCCGGCTGATTCACCCCAGTCATTATTTTCAGCAGTTATTTTTTTTAAACCTCTTTTATATTATTGTTTGCAATAATAAGCACAATGTGCATATGGGACTTTTATTCTTCATGGGATGCATAGCTGTTTATGACATAACTAAAGATGATAAATTATTCCAGCCCGAAAAGAGTCTAATTAAGAAGAATGAACAGCTTGTTAAAATTCTGGGATTGTGACTGTGTTTGGAACAAAAACCATCATACACAGGGGTCTCCAGGACTGTGTGTGAGAACCAATGGCCCATCCAGGAATGTTAGGTGATAGGAAGGAATCATTTTTCTTAGGAAGGGAGGAAGGGTTTTTTCTAACTCCATCCTCAAATGCTTTGATTTATCATATAGCTCTAAAATGTAATTTCTATCAGGTAACAGTTAACATACTTTGAAAAAGTAGGTACTGTCTGAGATCTGTTTTAGGAAAACGTGAGCCTGCAGTCGCTTTCTGACATTTTCTATTCAAATATTGACTAGAAGAGCTATTTAAGTCGGACCTTTGTTCCGATTGTCTGAAAAAGTAGGCATCTTTTAGGACATATATTCATATATATATATATTTAAAAAAAAAATCGTATTCAATTTTCCTAATTGTGTTTGAAAAAAAGTCAAATGATAATTACTTTCTGAAAATGCATTTAAAAGTAGTGCTGCCAGGTGTGGTCACTCCACACCCCTCTGTTCCTCACATCTATCTCCTCATTTCCCCCCACGCAGTCGAGGACTCCACCAACTTGCCCCCATCTCCTCCCCCCTCTCCCGCCGCTGAGCACTTCGCCCCCCTGGAGCCAGGTAGGAGACCCTGTTTTTTCCTTCTCCAAAACAGGTAGACTGGGAGAGAGAAGGGAAGAGAGCTGAAGGTGTCACCATGGTGAGGGTTCCAATGGGCTGTAGGGCTTTGTGGCTCATCTGAAGCCCAGTCAGTCCCAGTTCTGCCTGGCCACACCCCTCTTGAGTTCTGCTGCCCTCCTCAAACTTGGGCCACGTGGAAGGGAGGGGCTTTGCTGCTCAGCTGGACACTGGTGCATCATGGGATACATTGGGTGTCTTTGGTATAAGAGGGACAGGGAGGAAGTCATCCTGGTATTAGTTTTCCCATCACAGGAGTCATCTCCTACATCCTCCTACTCATTCCATTCCTCTGCCTGGTTTTACTGAGAGAGCTGTCCTGAGATCTCCATCGCATACCTCCTTGTAGCCCATCCCCTACCCACACAAACCCCAATGTGCACTTCCTTACCTCTCACCCCCACCTCCACCCCAGACCTGGCCAGACCACAGCTCTCAGAATGTTAGCTCTCACACCTGCATGATGTCACTGACTCCACCCAGCCCATCCCTCCCCGCCAGCCGTCTGCCCCACCCCTCCCTCCCCCTCCCCCACAGCCCATTGACTTCAGCAGCCTCCCCATGTCTTTTAGGTAGCTGTTGTTTGTGTTCTCCTGGTCCTGGTTCTGCATGTCTTGTGGTACTGTGCTGTAGTTCTGTCCATGTTGTTCCTGTTGTGGCCCCCCTGTGCTTGTTCTGTCTTTCTTGTGTCATGTTTTTCTTTTCTTGAAGTTGTCCTTACTGGGGCCTGGTCTGCGTCTGTGTCCAGTGGTCACATGACCTCCAAAACCAGTGGAACATGCCATTCTCAGATTGGCTAACACTGCACTGGGCTTCTGTATATTATGTCCTTCAAAACATACTGTACACATACAGCTGTTTAGCATTTAAAGTAAAGTAAACTAAACTAAAATAGCACTTTTGCATAAGTACATTTAAATTAATTAAATTAAGTACAATATCCAGTCCTTTTGTAGGATAAAACAATGTCTACCTCAAAAAAGACAAGTAAAATCACTCAGTCATATATTTCGTTTCACCTCACTTTCCGATTTTATTTTCAGTAGCATTTCCTTCGATATGACTAGGCTGCCTTACTTCTTGCCTGCCGAAGAATGAGACCAGACATGAGAATGGAACATCTCTTTTTTTAAAAGTTCAGTTCAGGAGGGCTGTATTTTACCACATGCTTTTTCCAATGCACCAGCCTTGCCCCCTTGTTACGGAGATGTTTTTGAGGTGCTAAGGTGGGTTTTGGCGGGGCAGCTCCAACACCAATCCTGAGCTTGGCCAGTTCTGTTCCCGGAACACTTGTGTCCCAGACAACCATGCCTGGACCTTGGCGTCCAGAAATCTGGGTGTCCAGTCATTTGGGTGTCTGATCATATCAGTGTCTGGTCATCCAGTCTCCTGGTTTTCTGGTCATCTGATCACTGGGCATGCTGTCTCCTGGTCGTCCGGTCGCCCGACAGTCTGGGTGACTGAGCCCCCGTGCGTCTCCTGTGTCTTACTCTGTTGGGGTCTCCCTGCCGCTCTCTTCCTTGTGTGTTCGTAGACGTAGAGGGTGAGGAGAAGGCAGTCCCTCTCCGACGCTTCCAAAATTCTCGGGAGAGGTGCAAGTTCCTCGCCCCCTCCATCTCGGTGTCTGTGCCCGACGATGACCCCTCCCACTCTGACGAGGAGTACTATGAGCACCCTTTGTTCAGCCCAGAGTGGAGTCGGCACGGTTCTCGCCCGTCGGGGCAAGCCGTCCCGATTAGACAGATCGAAGGTGAACCTCGCATGGTTCCTCGTCTCTTCCTCCTGTTACCCTCCTCCCTTTCCCTTACCCTTCCTCCTCTCCTGTCTTCTGTCCTCCCTCACCCCCCATCTCCTGTTTCTCTGTCTATGTCACTGTCTCCAAGTTGAAGCTGTTCCGATATAATTGTTGATTAATTTATCTGTGTATATTCCTTCTTTTCCATATTTCGGTCAAGTCATTTGGGGTTCACACATTTCTCTCAGTTTGCCTAAAATGAATCATCCTGCTGGGGATGGCACTGTCTTCATCAGTCACTCAAACCAATGCTGTATTCAATTTATTCACACTTTCTAAACTGTGCACACTGTGCACTTTTACATGCCTGCACATGATTATTCTTGCACTGCCTTTTCACATGCAAGAGCGCAGATGTTAAATTAGCATTTTATATAACTAGTGCAATGGAATGCTGGAGCACATACACCACATACTGCAGACACTGCAAATGACTGGCCGGGTTTAGGAAAAGGCTGCGCATGTGCCAACAGGTTCATGTGCTCGCTCTCCTCAAACCATGGTCTCTGAACTGTCTGATTCTGTGGTGTCGTCCAGATCTCTGTCTCCCACCACCCCACCGCGCACCACCTCACCCTGCCCCGCCCCACCCCTCCCCTCTCCACACCCTCCAAGCTCTCCCTTCATGCGTCCAACCTGCTGATGTGCACCCGCTGTAGATCACAGGAAGGCTTTCAGCTCTTTCTATCAAGCCAGCACACACACGCACACACACACACACGCACACACATGCACGCACCACATACACACAGGTATACTAACATTTGCACACACATAAACAAATGTACATATACACAGTAGACACACACACACACACACACACACCACACATCACACACACATATGCAAAGGACAAACAGGCAGTACTCAGCCATATCCTTGACCTTATTATTTCAGCAAACAGAGGTAACCCCCCATTTCGATAGGCTGCATGGGATCTTCCCCGCCCACTGCACAGTAAATCTAGGCCAGCCCTCCGTATTGCCATGCGATAGCCTCGCGTGTGATGGGTGCACTGCCACAGGCAGCCTGGCTCTGCAGTAACAAGAAAATAAAATGTATTCTCAGAGGTGCAGCACAAGAAGTTAATCAGCTTCTCTATTTCAGCTGGAGTTTCGATTTTGCCCCTCCCTGTCCGACAGCTTTGGGACCTCAATAAATCTCCTTGAGCAAAGGCATCAATCTAATGAATACATTAGAGCGCGCACACACAGGGAGAACCCCTCTGTCGTCTTCTTAAAGTGCCGCTTCAGCGTGCGATCGCCGCTTGCTCATTCTCATGCACATGGATTTGTGGATCGTGACAAAAATAGATTTAACCAGAATTACCACACTAAAACTGACACACGGGAAAGGCTTGTGCCTCAGCATTTGAATGTGCCTGATGTTTGAAAGCGCGTACGCGGCTACTGCAGTTAGAACCGTTCGGCTAGACCTGTCACGGGTCGCTGCAGCGAAAGGCAGTGAAAATACACTGCCACAGTCTGTTCATTCACGTCACTGCTTGTGGCAGGCTACACACTGCATCGTTACTGCCTTCTTCCAACTCGCAAAACAACATACATAACAGCCTTATGTAAGTATGTATGGAAATATCCAGTATATACACACCGTACATAGAATTTATTGCAAGGAAGATATGTGAGATCCATTTTGTAAAGCTTTTCGGTAAAGTCCTTACGAGAGGCAAACGGACCAGGGAAATCACTGTAGTTTTGGGATGATGGATTATTTTAGTGTTTAGGGAGGAATTGCAGGGCCGTAGCATGCATTATCGGTTATTACGGCTTATCTCTCCATGCAGTCAATCATCTGTATTTCTGTTTCTCTTACCATTAAGCGTTTTCCTACTTCTGTCTTTAGTTGTCATTTTCAGCCCATACTTTGCTTACAACTGTCAAAAGTTTACTGTCCATAATTTGCATATAGATATTGCCTGTGCAAACAACACAACTAAAAGACAATGTCTATTATAAACAACACTAGCCTGTTATGAATCACAAAAGGGTATGATGTGTCCATCACCCTGATTTAATGCACAGGAATAAAACGGACGGGGAACTGGACCTGTTGCTTCCAAGGACACTGTTCCACATACTGTACAGAATTGTATAAGAATTAGAAAGCAAACAGGGTTACGTGATTCAATTTAAGCCTATTCTGTTTGGTACTTATGCAAGTGGCACCTCCACAAGATGGCCACCACAGCCCGGAAACAGTATTAACGTTGAACTCTGTGATGTATTCATTGAACTTGCTCACAGTGCAATATAGGTGCCAAAAATTCACTTTATGGTAATCAACAGAAAAAGACAATAACAATTTACATTTTTATGCTGCATCCCACCAAACATGCCACTCAATATTCATAATAATAATAATAATAATAATAATTTTAAAAAAACCTACTTACAGTGTACTAATTTAGCTAGATAACAGATGATTAGCTAACTTAAGAGTTGTTTCTAACCAACAGTGGTAATCATTACACTGTGCAAAAGATGCACAATGAGCACCTTTATGTGACATGTCATGTCAGCCAAATCAGAGAAAAAAAAGGAAAGAAATCAATATGCTATATAGAGAAAGCTATTTCCTTTCTAGTTTTTCTACATTTCTGTGTTCATACAGCACGCGGCATCATCAAGACTGATTTCAACCAGGGGAGTCAATTGTGTTGTCACAGAACACACTCCCCTTTCTTTACAGACCTGCAGCCCTTAAGAAAAAAATCACACTGAGTCTCTTTCTGTTATCTCACCCTGTGATTAAACTAAAATAACTTTCACTAATTCTACAACATGCATTTCTAAATGTTGTATAAACCGTTGAGGATAGGTAATAGAAAACTCCATGCAATTTAAAACCAAATGGAAATTAATTTTTTAAAAAGTTAATTTCTGAGGCAGTCTCTTGCATTTATATCATCAAGCCGGTTTTGACAGATTATTCTTCAGTTTCTCAGTCAAGGATAAAATGTTGCTTTATTGACACAACACTTGGATTTTACTGAATCTATCTACAAGGCTAATATTGTCCATTGAGCTGAAAGTGTCTCACTGATAGTGTGATCTGTGTGACCCAAGTCTGTGTTGTCTGTAGTCTTCATGTTTCCACTTCTTCCCCGTTTTTCAAAGAAGAGACCATAGAGGCTATTACAGCTGCTGACGAGGAAGAGGAGATAACAGCGGATGCAGCAGCTCTTGAGAAGCAAGAGCAGCAGAGCAGTGGGGAGGAGTCTGAGCAGGGGCCTGAGGAGGAGCACTTAGGGCAGGCAGAGATCTTAGGCGAGGCCCAGGGCCAGCCTTGTCTGCAGGCCGAGACAGCTAACGTGCCTGCAGAAGCCCCGAACGGAACGGGCCACAAGGCCCTGTTGGAAACGTGTGATCAGGAAGGTGTGTCCCCTCCTCCTCCCAAAAAAGTCTGCATGTTTCCTACCTGTTTCTCCGAAGTGCAAGTTTAGCAACTATATAAGGGATGAGGGAAAATGATCTTTTCTTGGCTAACGCTGCTTGGCAAAACAGGCTTGAAGGTGACCCTGCTTAACGGGCGAACGCAGGCTGTAACCTATAAAACTGCTTAGAGCCACAATGCTGCTGTTTTTGTTTTTTTATTTTATTTTTGTTGCTTTTTCTCTTGTCTGTATGTCTTCTCAGCCATTGCTTGTTCAATGGTCACGGCTGTCGCTGAATCATTTTGCTCTCCTCCACTGGTGCAGCTTGCAAAAGCTTTTCTCCTGGTTGACCTGTCTTATTGGTTTTTATTCATCGCTAGCTCAGTGTCCGTTTGCCAGCTACATCGCTGATTAAATTTTGGGATTTATCCAGTGCCTCATTCATCCATTGTCTATGTACAGGATTAAATGCAGATTTGCCGATTCAACTGCATTTTCGGTTCAGCTTTTCTTGTTCTGCTTTTTTAACGTCTGTATTTTGTTTATTTTTTCCCTTTGTTTCTTTGTTCATCTCATTGCTTTCATTTAATGTGTTCAGTTTTAAAAGCACTGATTGCATCTTCAGTGATTGTTTGTTGTTCAAATGTACTGCATTCCTTCTTTTTAAATAAAAAGAAAACTTCTGGTCCTGAACAATATGATAAAAAACTTACTATGTAAGTATTACTGTTAGACATGCCAATTTGAGTTTGGAATTCCTTTTGCTTCACATAGGTTCAGCCTTAATGACGTTCATATGAACAATAAATTACACAGCAAATGTATTTTCAAAGATTACAACTCTGAATCTTGAAAAACATGTCCATGTATGTATTTATTTTTAAGGAAATGCACTTGTGAAAATTTATTTTTGTGACATGAAAATGACAAATGTAAAATTGAGAGAGGTAAATTAGAGTTATTTTGATAGTTTCTCCTATACGCAAATGAATTTGCGTACTGCAATGTATGGGTTTAAATCCCCATAATCAATATCATGTATTAGACCAGAAAAATAATACAGCAAATGAAGAGGGTGTTATGTAATTCATTGAAGACCTCCTCCACTCCTCCATGCCCGCCCCCCTCCCCCCAAGGAGATCAGACAAACATTCATTGCATCCATTTTCAACCATTTTCACCACTAAGGCTCTGTCCACGCCCAACAACCACCCCCCACCCTCCACAGACACACATCAGTGATACACCGAGCTCCATGTCATTACTCCTGGCCATGTGCTCTTATATTCCCCATTGCACCTGTGCAGTGACCTCGGCTTGCATTGTGCTTAGTGAGGAGCAGCCCCAGCTTTGCCTGCCTGTAATGCTGTTTGTTGAGTCTGTGGGCAGCTGCAAACTGCATTCAAGCTTAATGTGACTCAGGAGCAACCAGACTACTTTAGATTTGCTTACAGCCCTGAAGATGGAGGTGGGGAGGCCGAGCAGTGAGCAGGCCCCTCCCACTAGCCCAGACGTCCTTGGACCGGGCCAGTGGTCCATGGCCCAAAGCGCCACATTCCTCTCACCGGATTTAGCTGCGGATATGGAGGACCAAACTGCTCCCAGGACCACCGCTGAGAAGCAGCCCTCTGTGGAGGTGCTGGAGACTAGCAGTCTCATTACCACACCTGGCTGCTATGCAGATCGCCAAGATGATGGTGAAATCGGAATGTATGGGAAGCCAGTGCTGCCTAGGGGGCAGGGTAGTGAGGAGTTGAAAGCAGCCTGCCAGACTGCACCCTCAAATAGCAAAGGAAAGGAAGAGAGTCCTGCTGCGGGGGGGCAGAAGCTGCACTCAGACATTGTCGATCTATCGGCCACTGTGGACAAATCTGGAATGTCTGCTTACTTTGAGACCTCAGCTCTGAAGGAAGATGAAAGGGGGATCCAAAGTGAAGGCTACTACGAGCTGAGTGATGCCAGACAGAGGACCTTGGAGGGTGGTCCCCCACCTGCTGAAATCAGCTACAGCACCTTGGCTCAGACACAGTCCCTGGAGGACACAACCGAGGTCAGGAGGAGCCCGGCAGATGAGCTACATGCTCTCCCGCATGCGGAGAGAAATGATGACTTCAGGCTGTCACCAGGGAAGCTATCACTGGAGCAGAGGAGCTATTCGCTTAACATTCCCATTGGGTCCACGAGTCAGGGTGCCAGCCAGGGCAGAGGGCCCAGGAACTTCTCCCCGCTGGCCACTGACATTTTGTCATTCACCAGCCAGGAGGGTCTGGAGTCCACCGACTACCTTCCAGTCACAACTCCTTGTGTGGAGAAGCAGCCTGCATTCCCACCCCTGATCGTGGAGACTGCCGTCTCGGTCTCTACCCCACCATCCTCACCACCTGGTACAGCAACCAGCGCAAAGTCTAGCCCTGAGATGGAGTCACCAGAGTCACCGGTGCCCGCAAAGTCTTATTGCAAGAACGGCACAGTAATGGCACCTGACCTCCCTGAGATGCTGGACCTGGCTGGTACCCGGTCGAGGCTGGCATCTGATTGTACTGACCCGGAGGCTGTGAGGAGGAAGTCTGTTCCCTTTGACGTCCCCACCTTCACGGCAGAGTCCCTAGCTCAGATGGGCCTGGTGGACAAAGGTCAGAAGGTGGCAAAGAGTGAGAGCCAGCTTGAGGACCTTGGGTACTGCGTCTTCAATGAGTACTCTGGCCCAATGCCCTCGCCTGCTGACGTCCAGAGCCCAATGCAGTCCCCTCACCAAATATTTCCCATCATGTTGTCAGAGGAGGGGTCGGATATGGGGCCTACGGGGTTGCAGGCACAAAATGTGGGGGTGGAAGGACAAGAAGCTGAGCTGGTGGCAAAAGCCATCCCCCAATTTGAAAATGTAAAGGCTGGGGTGACTGGTGACATCAAAGAGCAGATCATCCCTAAGACAGATAGCCCATGGCCCTCCAAAGACTCCCCATCTCTCCTGTCAGTCACATCTGGCCAAGAGCCCCTTTTTCCACCAAAGGTGACTGTCACCCTTGAGGTGACAAAGTCAGAGCAGGAGACGGAGGCAGAGGAGGAAATGGCTGCTTATGAGCGGAAAATCCGCAAGCTGGAGACAGAGAACAGGCCACTGAGCATGGAGGAGGAGCGCGAGCTGCGGGAGCTGAGGGAGAAGGTGAAGGACAAACCAGACCTGGTGCACCAGGAGGCCTATGAGGAGGTGGATGCAGAGGACGTGTACCAGCTTACTGGAGTGGCTAAAGATAGAATTGCTCGCCCAATCAGACCATCGCCAGCCTCGTCGGTGGAGAGCACCACAGAGGAAGAGAGGGCTGGCATTCATGAACCAGAAAAGCCCCAGCAGGAGGATTTAGTCACACCAAAAGCTGCTGTCAAGACCTCTGACGAGAAACCCCCAAAGGTTGTCACCAAGCCATTCACCACGGCAGTCCAAGGAGGGTCTACAGAGGATGAGGAGGAGCATGTGAAACTGGCTGAGGAGCTGGAGGTTGTCATGGAGGATATCAAAGCACCGGTGAAGAATGAGCAAAGGCTCACAGAGGAGAAGGAGAAGGAAGAAGGGGCGAGAGCAGCCACCGATGAACCCGTGGAGCCCCGTGCTGCCATCGAGTCAGTTGTTACCGTTGAGGATGACTTTATCACTGTGGTGCAGACTATTGATGAGGGGGAGCAGCCGGGACACAGCGTCCGCTTCTCAGCTCCGCCTGAGGTAGACCAGTCACAGGTGCCCCCGGATGAAGAGGAAGAGGAGGAGTCTGTTGAGATGGCACAGGAAGCAGAGATAGAGGCAGGCAGTTTAGAGGAGATCTTGGATATTCCAGAAACCCCTGTGGCCCCTGCAGCCCCTGTCTTGCCTGCAACAGCATTGGCACCTGAAAGCGAGCCCCGCACAGAGACTTACGATGATTACAAAGATGAGACCACCATTGACGACTCCATCTTAGACACAGACAGCGCCTGGATGGACACTCAAGGTAACTTTCATTTTCACCATTTTGCCACATTAGCCTAGATTCAATCAATACTCATCTTTAGCAAAATAATATGCCAGTGTTACTTTTTGTAGACAAATGTTGAATTCACTCTAGATCAACTTGTCTGAGGGTAAGTCCAAGAATACTTAGCTTAAAAGAAATATAATAATTAAACTATCACCACAGTCTTATTTATTCATTCAAATATTCTAATTAATTTGTATAAAAGTATAGAAAATGTAAGAATCACCTTGCTGTGTCATAATAAAGAAAAGACAATGTTTACTTGATATTAATATATAATATTTGAATTATTGTTTATACGTATTTATATATGAATAGAAATGTGAATATGAAATCCTTAGGCTGTTGACTATAGCCATTGCGTTTTGGGTACCTGAGTTATCAGCTGTGCTTTTTCTGGGCTTACAGATGATGAGAGGAGCATCATGACAGAAAAAATTGAGCCCCTCCCAAAAACACAGAGTCCCATCAAAAAGCGGCCCCATCAGAGTCCCATGAAAAAGCTGCCTGCGGAAAAGGACAAGCGGGTGAAGGATAAGCAAAAGACTGCGGGGCGAGCAAAGGGTCGGGTCTCCACCCCCGAACGCAGACCCACCCGGAAGGACCCCAGCTCCACCCCCAGAGAGGAAATCAAGAAGAAAAAAGGTTTTTTCTTCAGTGGTGACCGAGTTTGTGACCCATACGTTTTTTTATATGTTATTTTACTATTACTATTTTGTAATCTTTTTTTTTTTTTACTGTAACACATTTTTTTCCTACTGTTTTATTTTATTTTATTTGTTGTGCTGTGTTTTTTTGTGTATTTTATACTGCATGTCTTTTTGTTTTTATTTTTTTAAATTTATTTTTAACTATTTTGATTTACTTTATGCCTTTTTTCCTGTAAACTTTTCAAGCTTGTTCTCATGGTACATGATGAAAACACAGTCCTTTTAATTGCCATGACAGTACATTTCAGTTATACAGTAATAAGTACAATCACCTCACATCATAACATTAATGACATTAATGGCAGACAGTAGAATTGCACTGTAAAGAACTGGCCAGTCCTAGTTTTATTAGAGTTTCTGCATTTTATTTATTTATTCATTTTTTGCTGTGTTCCAGTGCACATACAAGTATATATGAGGAACCATTAGTCCATGTAGACTCCTCATTTTCCCACAGTCTAGAGCAGTGATTTCCAACCTCGGTCCTGGGATTCAAGTGTGTATGCTGGTCTTTGTCGCAATCAGTCTCTTCCTCCATAAAGGCTGATCTCGGCTACCAGTTGCTAATTGAATCAACTAAACATGTAACCTCTTTCTACTGGAATGGTTTGAATGTAAACCAGCATACACACTGGGTTGCCAGGACTGAGTCCGGGAACCACTAGTCATGAGGGTATCCAGCACTGGATCGAACCTGGACTTAACACCCTAAGGGACTCTGCCACTGCTATTTGATCTGGCAAGTTGTACCCCCCACTTACAAGCCCGTTTAAAAAAAGGATGATGTTTACATCATGGTGTACCGTGTGTCTGTCACCCTCCTTCCCCTCTGCTCCCCCTTTGACTGTGTGTCTCTCCTTCTGACAGCTGTGATTAAGAAGGCTGAATTTACTAAAACAGCAGAAATTCAGACGCGCTCTCCCTCCCGGAAAAGCGTTTTAAAGCCTGCGGCCAGGCAGCCCAGGCCCGCCCAGCTCCACGGCTGTGCGAAACGGAAGCCCACAGGTGACGATCCCACATTGGACAAATCTGCAATGTGGCTGGCAAACATGGACAGTACCATATAGTACTTATCACTACAGCGATGCCTGTCTTTTGTTTTGGGCTTTGTTCTGGTTTATTTGTTTTTATTTTATTCTTTATGTTGGGTCTGTGTGTAATTTTTTTTCATGCAAACCACCAGCCTGTACGATTTGTTTCATATACTTTTCTATTCTCGGGCATGCACAACATGCTATACAGTCTCTCTCTGTGCCATCACCATTTTTTAAACCTTTTTTAAACCTTTTTTTTTTTTCAAGGAATTGTATCACATTGCACAGTTGACATGCTCACTCTTGCTACTTTTTCATTGTTTTGGTTTGTATGGAATCACTGTACTTGTACAAAACCCATGGGTTGGTCTGAAGCTGGCATTATTCTATCTCTCTCACAGTCACACACACACACACACTCTCTCTCTCTCTCTCCCTCGCTCTGTGTTTGGTGGTTTGCTGTTCAGAGGCGCTGTGCGTGTGAATGTCCTGCAGAAGTGACTGATTTTAGGCGTACATCAAAAGCACTGCAGCTCCCCCAGCTTTACTGCAACAGTATTTTGCCTGGCAAGGGCTGCTTTGTACCTCGCATAAGCAGAAGTGGGACGTTGGTTTCTCTGGGGCTGACAAAGTAACCTCCAAATGACCCAAGCCAGGACACTGGATTGCCAGTGATTAATGATGAATCCCGTTGTTTCACATCTGAATGACCGGTAGACACCAAAGACACTGCTGGGTTGCTGCCAAGAAATTCTGCTGAAAGGATCTGTTATGTAATCTACTATATTTTATTATGTGTGGGTCTGAGAGCCTGCTAAATAAGGCCATATATTCTCAGCTTAAGGACCTTAAACTGAAAATATATAGCAGTCTGTCCTTCATGTTCCCTGCTACAAAAAGTTTACTGTTTACTGTGAAGCAGAGAGACTTGTGTGTGTGCGAATGAGAAACTTTTGGTTAGTTTCTCGTAGGCTAGGTGCTGTTTGTATGTGCATGTGAGTTTGAGTGTGTGTTATCTGCTACTCACCACGTCCATGGCTGGTCTGCTTCAGTGAAAGGTCTGTGTGTTTTTCACTGCTTCTCTTCCTGACTCTAATGTTCCAGTCTCCCTCCCTCTCTCTCTCTCTCTCTCCAGCTGTTCCTGAAGGCCGGCAGCCCCTCAGTGTGGCCCGTCAGTCTCGGGACAGGACTGCAGTGAGTTACCCCTGCCCACTGCATGCATACACACACACACACACACACATACACACAAGCACACACACGCACACGTTCATGCACACACAAACACACACACGCCCATGCTCACTCGTACACACACACAAACACACGCAGCCACACGCAAACACACAGACGCATGTGCATACACACAAACACACAAGCACACACACGCACACATCCATGCATACACAAACACACACATACCCATGCACACTCATAAATGTGCACAGTATAATTATGAATATTAGTAGTACAGGGTTATATAACTGTGTAAATTAGAGTTATTTTCCCAACTGATATTTTATTTTGTTTGCCTCAGCTTGGAGAACAATAACATTTTTGTTTAGTCATGACAAATCTTTTTTGTTGAACGATTAATTAAAGCTTTTATAGGAAACACTACAGCTTCTGAGGAAAGAAATTTGCATTAAGCGGTTTCATTAGAAGCTGTCCTTTGACAGTGAGGACGACGCAGCCGGGCTGGGGAGTCCATGCATTATTGACTTGTGCTGTGATATGTCCTCACTTTGCCCTCATTGGGTGTAATAAGACTCTGTGTCTCGGTCTCTCTTCCACTTCATTGGGGTATTGCACATTAATTGGCTGTCTAAACTGAACGCCTAGGGGCGTTAATGTTAAGTAGCTGTACTCCAAGTAGACTGAGAAGAGTCCTTTTAGAGAAGTGTATGGTGTTCTCCCTACTGTGAAAATGTTCAGTAATTGACTGTTTTTAATGCCAATGATTAGGATCCTTCTGTAGTACATAAAGTGGTTTCTTTAATCAGTGGACAATCCTGTCCCTGTACCCCTCTGAGGGAGGGTCTAAGAAAATTCAGAATCATCATCTCTATTGTGGCTCATTTTTTGTGCCCAGAATGAGTTGGTATAGCTGGTTATGGTACAGTACCAATCCATTTGTATTTTATACTCTGAAATGATAATGTCCCTATAGTCCATCGCTGCTCCTTCTCAGTGCCTGCTGGTCCTCCACCCACCCCGAACCCTCCTCTGTCCCCCAAACATGCATGCACACACGCATGCAGACAGGCACATGCACACATACACACACAATGTGCCTGTTGAAACCCCTCCTGTCCTTCTCTCAGGTGTTTTAATGTCAGTTAAACTTTCCTTTCTGAATCACTCATTTTTTTGTGTTACATGCTGATCTTTAGTGGTGTTTGGGGACTATTGTTATTCTAGAAATAACATCTTCATTCACAAATCATGTGCATAAACATTGAAAGGTGTCTCATGTTCATGTACATGTATCTTCTAGTACATGTATGCCATTCTGTTCTTTGATCCTCTGTAATTGTCATGTTCTGTACAGTTACATCCAGGCTCTTGATTGGGTTTGACTAACGTGTGTTATGTGGTCTGGGGTTCGTTTGGTCCTCATTCGGTGTTCTCATTTTGTTTTTTCTCTGTTTGCATCATGTGACCCACCCACTCCCATGCCTGTCCACCCGTTGGCCTGTTTGTCTGTTACTTCGGCCCAGAGCCCCGCCCACTCCACATTAACAAAGATCCCCACCTCTAAAGTTCGGGCCGTGGCCCTACAGCCCCCCCGCCCAAGCTCTGCCTGCTCTCTTCCTAAAAGGAGCCCTCTGGTGGACGCAGAGGTCTGGGGGCCCCGCCCCTCCTCTGCCGGCCCCCACGACTCCCCCACTCAGAGGCTCATAGACAAGGTAAGGCAGGGCCCCCCCCACCTAGCACCCCAACACCCTGCCCCTCTGGACACTGATGTGGGGCTCCTTGCCACCCTTGTTGCTCATGACTCATGCTGTGAACACAGTGTTTATATTGCATTTGCCTTACAAATGCATCGCCTTCAGCTGGAAATAGAATGCGTGTTCATGAATGCGTAATCAGCGCAGTGTAAATAATGCCATTAGTAAAAAGGCAATGATTTAATGTCACATTGCAATTTTCAGGCAGCTCCAAAAATCTGTCCCAATGAGTTTGATCTTGATTGTGGCTCTGTTGGTAAAGCAGTGTGTGTATGTGTGTGTGTGTGCGTGTGTGTGTGTGTGCGTGTGTGCGTGCGTGCGTGCGTGCCGTGCTTCTGTTTGTATGACAGGATGGAAGCTCGCGGAGCCCTGAGAAGAGGTCCTCCCTGCCCCGCCCTGCCTCCATCTTGACGCGCCGAGCTCACCCTGCGGAACATGATGAGACCTCCACCTCCATCACCAGCTCCGGCTCCACTGCCCCTCGACGCCCCACCTGTAAGGGCCCCGCCCACGCTAACATACACATGCTAACGTTCATGCATGTGTGCACACACACACACACATACACATGCATGCTTGCACATATGTACAATACAAATGACTTTCATTTTTAGTCTAATTCCATGGGTTTATGCCAGAGTAAATCTTCTTTGATGGTGATCCTCCTCTGTAGGAAGCAAATGGTGTGTTTATGTAGACGAGTGTGTTTACAGGCCTTTGGTTCCTTTCTTTGCTTCTAACTCTTGCATTTTGGGGTCTGTGAAAATGATGTCTATCATCCTTTTTGATACTCTTTCCTGCCCTTCTCTCTGTCTTCTCCCTCCTCTCCCTCCCTTCCGGTAGCGTTTCGTACTGAGGGCAGGTCAGAGCGCAGGTCCAGGCGCACCCCCAGTATGACAGGTAGCAGCAGTCAGTTTGCTGAGTCATGTCTGTCCTCCCCTGAAGGGGGAGCCAGTGAGCATGAACTCATTGCATGTGCTATCACTCCATCAGGCCTGGCTAACTCCATAGCTACTGTTTCATCCCCCCTCCCTCCCCCCTCCCTCCATTAAAAGGGTCTGTGTTCAGTTCACTTTACACCATCTTTGTTTGAGGCAGACACCGTATTCGCATCTGAGGTGGTATAGTGAAGGAGTGTCCCCAGCAATGTCACGTCTGTCGTGATATTTCATCATAGTTCACCTGCATGCTTTCTGTCAGTGACCCACTTGGCATCTCTTTGGTTAATATCACGCTGTCACAAAGACCATCCTCATTGCCTTTCAGAAAATGGTGTTCATTGCAAGATTATCTTTAAATAGGTACAGATATACTGTATAGATATACATTGAGTATGTAAGAGTATATACGACCCACAAAAATATTATGACAACATAGTTGGCTACACATGTCATAGCTGAAGCTCGAACCGGCAACTTCTGGTCTACATACCCCAGCCTGTGCTTATATCGGCACCTATACCAGTCGAATCCCCAAAAGGCAATTGACAACTATATTGTTCATTTGTTTTTAATGGAGACTTTATTGCTATCCAAAATTATCTTTGGTTTATGGGCATTCCATTTAGGCTGTTTTGTGGTACATCTGAGCTCCATTTGATCAGATTTTAACCCAGTCTTGTGCTGCATTCAAATTCCCCAGAATTCTAAGGCAGGAAGTTTAACTTGCACTTACTGTTTTGATTCATAGGCCTCTTAATTTGGCCAATTTTTAAGATACATCTTTATAGCTTTATTTTGAAAGCAAATCCCAAGTCCTTGCAACTATTAAAACAATCACAATGTTTTGTAATTTCAGATGAATCGAGCTTGTGTTCAAATGGAACTAAGTCTATGAAATTCTAACAAATGAAGTTTGGTAACTGATGCACAGCTATGTAGTGGCTGGTTGATTTACTGGCTACTAAGCAAGTGGTAGCTAGCTAAACTGGCTAACTGTTAGCACTAGCTATCATGGCATTAGTTCTTTCAATTCCAAGCTGCAAGCTACCTAACTATCTAAAAAACAAGGGACACATGTTTTGAGCCAAATTGTTATTTAGTGACTTGCTAGCTAGTTCAAAATCTGTTTGATACAGGTGGACATTAGGTCTAAATTACAATCAAACCAGATCATTTGTCAGGAAAATGGATGAACTTGTAAGATATCAGCTGACCCCTGATACTCTGTCAGTGTGACATAGATGCTGCCTTCATGGATTGTTCCATTTTGGAGAGATTAACTTGATGCCTACAAAAGCAGCTGCCTGTATGGGTGACGATGCAGCTGCTGAAGTAAGCAGCTGCCATCTAAACAGATCGCAGCTTTGCTTTCCTGATTTCTCAGCTAACAGGTGTTTGAAATATACAGGCAACAAGTAGTCGCTAATGAAATCATTATAAGCTGATGTGAAGAAAATAAAATAAGACACAGTCTCCCTCCAGGTGTAATCCTGGCTGTGTCACAGTAAAAGAGGAAGGTGGTGTTGCAGGGGTGTGTTACGGGTGTGAGATCTCTCATAGCATTTCACTCACTCTCAGTGGCTTCCATTCAACTGATTGAAAAGCGGCAGTACTGCCTATATTGAACTTAATTAGCGCTGGTGGGTTTTTAGGTTTTCTGATTTGGGTAACAGTCATTGAATTCACTATTTCAAATGTGTGAATGAAAATCCTTAAAATCAAGGAGTCTGAGTGCGAAACCGTGTATGAAATAGAGCTGTGTGTGACTTCTGTGTGACCTCTGTGACCCCCTGCAGGCATAGAATCGGCCCGATCCCGCTCGGCCTCCACGCCCCACGCGCCCGGGTCCGCCCCCATCACCCCCGGGACCCCGCCCAGCTACTCCTGCCGCACCCCCGGCACGCCTGGCACGCCCAGGTCCCTGAGCCTGCTGTCTCAGGAGAGGAAGGTGGCCGTCATCCGCACGCCGCCCAAGTCGCCTGCCTCCGCGTCCAAACAGCTGCGCGTGCTCAACCAGCCGCTGCCTGACCTCAAGAACGTCAAGTCCAAGATCGGCTCCATCGACAACATCAAGTACCAGCCCAAAGGGGGCCAGGTGAGGGCTTTTACTGCCCCCCCTCCACCCCCCCAGCGCTGATGTCAGCCAATAACAATAACCCCTCCCCTCTCCACTCCCAGAGTCATTCAGGTTTTCTGTCACGTAATTTCATTCTGTCTTCTCTCCTCTTGTGCCCTTTCAGCTTTTCTTGTGCTATGAGCACCTTCTAGTTTGCGTCTTCTGAAGGTGCTTGGGATATGACCAAAAAGAGCAACATCAATATTTTGTACCCGTTTTAGGAAATTTTATTAGTTTAATCAGAAGTATTATGGACAATCGCATACTATGTTAGCACCTACTAGCCTATCTGGTCCTTAATCCAAGGTGACTTGCAGTGTGGCTTTCACCCTTACAGTACCCACACTACCTGTTCAAACAGCTTAAAGTTCGATTTGAGTCAGGGAAAAACAGTACATTGCATTTATTTACCATGCACTCTAATCCAAGTACATTTACAGTGTAATCAAACATAAATGCATTGACTTATGTGTGAGTCACTTTTAGGGGTCATTAATTTGCTTTGCGCACTTGTACAGTTTACGTTAACTTTAGATAAGATAAGAAACTTTATTGTCATTGTACTGCTGTGCCAGGCAACAACACAACAAAATTACGATGGCACTCCCTGAGTTTTTTTTTAACTTTAAAATGCTTATTGCCTGTGAAAATAACCCTGTGACTTTACCAGGGTGTGTAATTGCACTTGTGAATGACAACAACCAACTCTTACTCATTCTTCTCATCAGTGTTTAAGACCATTAGAAGGTGCTGATGCAGTGTTACGCCACAATGACTGCATCCTTTCACCCCAAACACACAGCGTGTGACTGACTCCGCCCACCATAACAATCATAATTAGCACCTGTCAGCCTCCTTAATTACAAGACTGCTGGGAGCTCACCTGGTTTTAGACATGCGCATGCTTTCATACGTTTACCACAGTCCTCAACATATTGATAGAAAAAAATGTAACAACAGGGCCTAGCAAGTGATCAATTTTGATGATGTGTCAGGGGGTTCTCCTCACTTTGTGTGGAGGACAGGCAAACAGGTTTATATACACAGACACAAACAAACTCAGGCTCCTTGTAAGAAAAAAGGTTAATCAAAATATACGTGTGAAATTAAAACATTTGTAACAATATGCTTCACAGCATACACTGGCCTAAAACCCTCACAAATGTCAGCCTTGGGCCACAGACGCAAGGAAAAACTGCCCAGCTGGCATATAGGAAGAGACCTAGAGGAGGAACCAGATGTACGTGGCAGGGGGAGCCCATCCTCCTCTGGCTGGCTCAGGGTGTGGGTTCATGTGGATCATAAATCAGCGCTTGGCTGGTTGACAGCAGGCAGGGCTGTGCTGATCATAGGCAGGCTGCCCGTCCGTCCTTGCGGGCGGGACACACATCCTCTCTCCGTGACCAGACTGAGGAAGTATGGATTACTCTGACATGTTTTACGAGTGCAGCGCGTCTAAGTGGAGCTGTGGGGAGAGAAATCTAATGGAAGAGGAGAGTGGTGGCACAGGGGGTGGGTATGGGGGGGGGGGGGGGGGTCTCTGCATCGTACTCTATCTTCTGACCCTCATATGGGATACTCTGGTCACCCTGAGATGGGGGGTCAGAGTTGACACAGGCCCAGTGACACTGCGAGATGGACAGGCCAGAATGTGGCCGATCTGTTTCCCCTTTCTGTGCCTTCCTGTGTGTCTGTCTCCTTCAGACTCTCTCCTTCCCCCACACGGATGCCAGCACCTAGAGGCTTACGTACAATGTGTCTGAGGAAATCATGCGACACTGTGAATGTACGTGTGGGATGTTTTAAATGCTCTAATCAGATCAAATCAAATCGAACCAAGGACCCCCTAGGACATTCATGAGAAGTCTCTTTCACTCTCCTTCCTTTCCTTTATTTCACCCCCTTTTCTCTTTTGCTGACAGCTTCTTCTCTCACTCTGACCTCCATTTTAGTGTTGTCACTGCAACCCAAACAGTTGCCAGCAGTGGGCTCTGACCAAACCCCCACGCTCCCCCGAGTGTGCTGATTGGTCAGATGCAAGGTTGACCTGCTCTGCTCCCCTGGTACAGAGCTGCTGTTGGCCTCACCGCAGTGTTTGCTGAAGGAGGAGTTTGGACAGGATGTGTCACGGAGGGAAGCTGTCCCTGAATGGCCTTCGTTCACAGCTTGAAGGGGACTGTTGCAGCCCGTTCCCCTTGGAGGAAGGGTCGCCCTAACCTCTGTCCCCTGGTGCCACAAACACAGACCTCTGGGATCTACATCAGGAATGACTTCAACTGTCTCTGTAGATTTAGAGAGACTGACAAAGACAGGATGTGACACAGTAGAAAGCCGAAAGGGTGGCAAGGGCCAGTGATGCGTGCACAGGTACCGAGTGGTTGCGTGAACGATTAATCGGCGCGTCTACAAGCTTATGACACGGCAGCTTCACGTCAAGCTGCCACACTCATGTCTCAGGACAGTCTCAGCTGGACACGTTAATGTTTCCTTTACCCTGGGGCTGGCTTGGAGGTTCAGGGACTCATGTGAACTGAGCTGGGAATGTCTCTGTGTGATTGATTGACATGATTGTGCCACTGAGCCAAATTGCCCTGAGGGTGTCAGTTGTTTGTTTTTAATGCACTGATGGCTGGCTGGCTGGCGTTCTTGATTTCACGCTCTTCCTCTTGCTTGTATAGGGAAGGGAAAACATGGCCGACCTGCTCCTGAACTTTGTCTCCACCCACAGTCTTGTCTTGTTTTCCAGTCCACCTGGCTTTAGTGTCAGTCCAATGGGCCCATCTCCCAGTACCCAACTGAATCCAAATCAAACCATAGCAACTACCAATTCGAGAAAAACATTGGTAACACACTGGAAACACACTGTGTCTGTGTGAAAGCACACAAACCAGCTGTCATTTCCATTACGGTACATTATACCTTCATCTGGTCTCCATTGGCCCCCTGTGGATACAGGTGGTACTGCACGGTCACAGGTTCAACAGCAAGTGATGGGAGACAGAGGTTTCATGAATCTCTGTAATGGGTGAAACTACAATCGTCTGTTAACTACAAAACTTTTTTTGCTGTCCGCAGCAAAGCGAAATGATTGGTTCAAATCAGCGCTACACTGATGAGCTAATGGAAGCTCTGCCCCTTTTAGGTTCCATGATGCAACACTGTCCCATCAGTAGCAGCAGCCCCATCAGGTGGCCTGTGACCAGTCGGTGACACAGCCGTGTCAGTGTCTGCTGGGAGTAGAGTCACACTGAGCATGCTCATAACAGGAAATCAGGCTGGTTCTGTCTGCCTGTACTGCCTGTTTCAGTACTTTAGCACAGCCTGGTCCCCTGTGGCCCAGAAGGCACAGGTTTCCTCTGAAAGGTGTTATTTTGTGTGCAGTCGCTCTCATCTGCTGCCTGACCTCCTCACTGTCTCTCTCGCTGTGTCTGAATGACTGCTGCAGATTTGTGGGAGGAGCTTTAACTCGATGTTTGGTGCCATTTGAAAGTGTGCCAGGCCTAAGCGTTTGGATGTGAAACTCTTGAGTTCCTTCACTAGAGCTGAAGGAGGCAAAGAGCACAGACATTCATCTTCCATGTTGTGTCGGTACAGTTTGGCTCTTGGGGCCTCAAATGGCTCAGATAGTCAAAGCTGTGGTTTCCCGCACTACCCCAATGCCCAAAATGTAACCACTCTTTCATCTATGTCCATCTGTCTCTCTCTTCGCATTCCACAATTCTGTGATGTGCATTTCCCATCCAGATGGGGGGGACATGCCCCTCCATCCAAATCCTGGGTCTCTGTCCACCAGTCTCTGCTGGGAGATCATATCAGACTTACTGCTTGAATGGTTATCCATGATTAGCATGAAGCAGAGAGGGGCACGTCCCAGAAAAACAACAAAGGCTAAAGGAATAGTATATGGCCCTCTGTAAAATATAGCCACTCCCTATAGATGCCAATCTAACCCTAATGCCCCTCCCCTGTCCTTATCACAATCAACACTGACCTTAGAGCCGGCCCACCAATTTCCTCAGTGATAGAAACAGTCATTTCAATTCTAAATCAGCTGGGTGGACTCAACTCAGTGCTTAACCCTGCTGTTAAGGTCACTGCTGTTTGGGCCAAAGCTGCCGGGCCTACATTCATTTGTGCTGTCTTGTCTGCCTGCAAACACACTCACATGACCCACTTTCTTGCATATATAAATATGTGCTCCTCTCAGACCTTATGAATGCACTTCCTGTGTAAACAAAGATTTGATTTCTCTGACCTTCGCTTTCATTAAAGAAGCACATATCTTTGTATTTTTCTAGATTCAGATTTTAAACAAGAAGCTGGACTTCAGTCACGTACAGTCAAAGTGTGGCTCCAAGGATAACCTGAAGCACTCTCCCCGTGGAGGCAATGTATGTACTTCTCCATCCATTCCTCCTTCACTCTCTCTTGCTAACTATCTGTTGGTTTCTGTCTTGCTTTTGATCTCCCTCTCCTTCTCCTCTCTCTCCATCTGTTTCACTCTACTTCTCTCTGCACACATACACACACACACACACACACACACACGCACAAGACACTCATGTCAAACCAGTGTCATCACATCAAGTAAATTGTTGAACACATCTCAAATATATACAAGCTTTACTGCTGTATATATTTACATTGAGTGATACAGTTGTTGATGGCTTTCCCATTATGGCTAGCAGCAGTTGATCAGAGTGTGTTCTGCATCTGATCTAAACAAGCAGCTTTTGCCATGCACCGTCTCAACAAATTAACACCTTTCGACCTCACCTAGAGGGACCCAAGGGAGAAAAAAGTGGGTCCGTCAGCTGAAAACAATACATGAGAAAAGTGGCACTCTGATGCTGAACGGGAGGAGAGTAGTGGCTTTTCTTTGTTCTGGGTGTGAAGTGCAGTGTGAATGATATGCCAGCGATCTGACTGGCACCTCATGAAACTGAACGTGTCTCGGCCAAGAGCCAGCTATGGCACCCTGTGCGCGGCTGTTTTCACCATTACAGAGCAGGTCGAATCTCCAGAAGGGACCGTGACTGGATCAAAACGCCCGCCCTGGCCAGATGAAGTCTCCTGCTTTCCTGCTTCTCTTTCCACTTATGTTTGAGTTTCTCCCTCCTTCATTCTCAAGCTCAAGCTTTCTGTTTCCGTCTTTCTCTCTCTCTCTCTCTCTCTCTCTCTCTCTCTCTCTCCTCATTGTGTTTTGAGAATGTGCCTGAGGATGGCTTTGCACCAGGGCCCAGTGTTGCCTTTTTGTTGTCTGTGTCTCAATCGAAACTGTTTTGTCTCCTAGCAGCAGCAGCAGCAGTCACAGCAACATGACTGTCAGTCACTCACAAGCTTCTGAAACACTCTGTCAGCTGTCTAGGCTGTCTCAGCTGACCCAGATTATACAATCAGGGACATGAAGAGCTAAACACAGTGGCGCTGGGTAATGGGAACAGCAAAATATCGCACTGGGACCTAAGGTCCCTGTAAGGGAGGCATCCCTATTTTAATCCTACATTGAAAATAGATAAGTGGACAGAGAAAATGAATCCGGGCCAATCTAATTTGACCATCAAGAGAGCTGTTTAATATTGTGTTCTCAGCCCACGTGCGCACGCACACACACTGTAGGCTGGCCCCCTCAAGCTTAGTAGAATCCTCAAGCTTTGGGTATCCTGGTTATGAGTAATCCATTTAAACTCACACACTCCAGCTTGAATCAAAGCTCAGGTCTGAGCTATAGCAAGAGCCTTATAGCATTCTCCACACCAGAAGTTCACAAGATGTTTGAGTGCCAGAGTCTGTGGTCTGGACAGCGAGTCTTCGGAATGACAAAGTGTCAGGTCAGGCAGCGTGTGGTTAAAATGCCATGTCGTCCCCAGGTTCTAATTCCAAGTGTAAAACTGGACTTTAGCCACATCCAGTCTAAGTGTGGCTCCCTGGACAAAAAGCAGCACTCAGCAGGAGGTGGAAACGTGAGTTGTTTGCACACCCTACACATCACTGTGAGTGTGGTCTTCTTTTCACTCTCGCTCACTGATGGGCGGACGCGATGGGGCCGCCCAGGGCCACGCCCCAACTCCCGTAGGGCTGCATCGACCAATCCGTGTTGGTTGCTGTGTTTTGTATCTTGGATTAAACAAAGGACCGGAGACTGACCGCTAACTCTTAACGAGCGGTAACAAGCCTGGCAGTTGAGGAAAATCCGACGTGCTCCTTTTGATTTTTCTCTGATACAAAACATGGCCACGTTTCACCCCACGTCTTCTCCCTTTCACTAACCTCTACGGAGTGTTGTCATGCATGGTCAGGCCATAACACCTCATTGTAGCAGAGGGGCAGTAGTTCAGTGTGGCTCAGGAGCGTGTGCTACAGAACAGCACACACACAATGGGGTGAGCAGGGATGCGTGGCTAACGCCTCGCTACATACAGTAGCTGTAATCTGTCTCAGCCTCACCGGTGTGCGAGACGCTTGTGTCTGTCCTGTAGTGCCTGCTTTGTGGTGTGCTCTACTGTAGCTGTGTCTTTCTCTGTGGTTCTTTACAAATGACCGGGTTGTTTCATATCCACGTGATGTCGTGTTGTGTTTCTCACGGCATGCCTCGTCTGTTGCTTCCTTCTCCTTTCACAGGTCTGCCATATGTAGCCACTGATAATTGTGTTTGCATTTTTCAGTAAATATGCTTTAGAGGCTGGGCCCCGCTGGGAGAGATTAGCTGATGTAGGTGGCGACCTGGTGGGCTGTATTTTCCACTAGCAGCGGGCTACAGCATAATGGCGCATTCGCATTTCTGCCCTGGTGCCCGCTGCCCTTTCCACACCCGCATCCATGCACGGGCAGACCCACAAACCCCCACCTGTAAGACGTGACCTATCGGTCTAGTTGATAGGGAGGTTGTACTTTGGTGGGGAGGGGGGCGTCAAATGCCCTCCCTCATCCTCTGATTGGCTAGCCAGGTGCTCACATTTCAATGGTAGTGGAATTAAAAGGAGCAGCATTCTATTTTAATACCAGCTCCAACACAATGATCGTGGCTTCTTGCCGCAAGATGAGGAAAAGCAACCAAGTTTTTTTCCCCTTTTTTTACCCAAGAAGTGTGAAGGCGGCAGACGTCTAGATTTCATACAGACGTGTGAATGTGCTGTACTGTAAATGTGTAACATGGCTGTTAAAATTTTTAGCGAAATAATTAAATCAGTAAATTAATTACTAAGTAAAATCCATCATTTTGTAGTTTAGGCCAGGAGCCCTCCTGAGGTCAGCACTAGGGGGGGTGTACATACTGCTGTTTGGGAACCTGTTTGTGCCTCAGCTGAACCTGAAACAACCTGTGTGTGTGTGTGTGTGCTTGTGTGTGCATGTGTATGTGTGCGTACATGTGTTAAACACAGGTGCAAATCCAAACAAAGAAGATTGATCTGAGTCACGTGACCTCCAAATGTGGATCTTTGGACAACATCCGCCATCGACCAGGTAACCAGTTGGACCACCAACTCAATCAGAACAGTTTATAGAGGGTGGGCAATCTAGTGTGGAGAAATAGGAACTAGGCTGGTTCCAGGTTCAAATCCCATGTGTGGTTCTGCTATTGTACCCTTGGGTAAGGTACTCCATCTGAATTGCTTCAGTAAATCTTTAGCTGTATAAATGGATAGCATGTAAAAAAGCTGTGTAAGTTACTCTAGATAATTACATCTGCTCGGTAAATCGATAATGTCATGTAATGGGCATTGTAAGTGGTCTCTTGCTTATGAATATCCTCAGGGTGGACAAAGCACAGAGGCATTTTGGGAGACATTAAACTGGACAATAATTTAATTACATCAAATGCTATCAGAGCACAAACATTTTCCTCTACATAATGCATTTGTTTTCAAGAGCCATCATACTACAGGAAGGAACTCTGTATTCCTTGGTGGTACTTTGCTAACCTATGTCGCCATCTGCTGGGCAGTCCTGGTATTCATAGCTGTATTATTTATGAGATGTCATCACTTAAGTCTGTGAGATCAGGAGTTCCCAGCGTGTGGGACAGGAGTTAGAGGGGGCGTGAAGGCATAAAAAATAATGATTACATTCAGAGGGTTAACTAGTCAGAGACCATGCCTTATCACTGTAGGTCCACTTTTGATTGTTTGGTCTAGACAAGCTGCTTATTAATCCAAAGAGAATTTACTATCTACCAGCTATTGTGTGTGATTGATATAAAGTACAAAATCTTGCAGAGAGAATTCATTTTCCTTGGGCTATATGACTGTTTTGTATAATATTTTGTTGGTAAACACTGTAGAATAGTCAGAATCTTTAATGGTGAAACGGCTTCTGTCCTGTCTGCAAGTCAGTGTGATTGTGAAGAGCATTTTTAGTTGGTATAAATGATGAGGGGGCATGTCTCCTAAAGAAGGACCTCTATTGTAAAATATGATAGCCCTTTCATTAGCTTATTGACACATTGAACCTTTTACTGTCTGGTTCAACTCAAGATGCAGCTGAACATTGGAAACCTTTCCAATTGATGCTCATAGGTCATACACTGCCATTTAGTGCTCATCGATGAAGCTCAGAAACTGGTTGATTGCTGAACATTGGTGAGACAGACAGACTCGGTTCACGGACAATGTTTCAGATGGAAATGTGGCTTTATGATTCTTGGCACTAAAAAAACAAGGAACTCTTCAAAATATGAAGGCCCACCGTCCTAATCTGTGTCCCCCCTCCCAGGTGGTGGACATGTGCGCATAGAGAATGTGAAGCTGGAGTTCAAAGATAAAGCCCAGGCCAAGGTGGGCTCCCTGGATAACGCCCACCATACCCCAGGGGGCGGGAGCGTGCAGGTGAGCCGTCAAGCCCCTGAAGGCTGGAATAAGAGGGCGTGACGTCGGTTGGTAGAGATAAGCTCAGAGCACGGCATCATTCTGAGGCTGTGGATGATGGTAACGGACCGTGAACAGAGCCTTGGTGGACGCCAAGGCTGAGAGACATGGAGTCACAACAGCAAACCTAATAGGAGAGGTCCAGGAACCTGAAAAAGCAGCATCCCCATCCTCTAACCCCATCCTGCCCACGCCCCTAACCCTGCCCCTGCCCACACCCCTAACCCTGCCCCTGCCTCTGCCTAAAACCCTAACCCTGCCACACATCTGAAATGACCCCCTCGACACACACCTTTCTCTGCACCCCTCCCCTTCAGATTGAGAGCCACAAGCTTCCGTTCCGGGACACGGCGAAGGCGCGCGTGGACCACGGGGCGGAGATCGTGACCCGGTCACCGAGTGGTCTCACCCCTCCGCACTTCAGCAACATGTCGTCCTCGGGCAGCATCAACCTGCTGGAGTCTCCGCAGCTCGCGACGCTGGCCGAGGACGTCACCGCCGCACTGGCCAAGCAGGGCTTGTGAGTGCCTGGCCCCCCCCACCTTCCCCAGGGCCTGGCCACACCCCCACCTCGCCCAGCCCTCCCGTCACTCCCCCTCTGCAGCACAGCAGCAGGCTGGAGCCTGCTGGCATTGTGAACGAGGGACACCCCCAGCTCCTCGACTCCAATTGAAAAATATTATTAAAAAAACCTCGAACTGTAGTGACTGCATCTGGGATATAACAGAAAAATGTTTTTTTTTCTTTTTTGTGTTGGTTTTAATCACATTCAGAGGAGGTAGTCTGTAATTACTTTATTTGTTTTTTTCCCCCCTCTGTTAAACAGTATGTATGATCTTGGTGAACGGTTCCCACCCACCACTGGTCCTGGGTCATTTTGGCATGATTATTCAGTTGGAAAATGCTTGAGGTTTTGGATTAGGGACTGGTAATCTGGTCCTGGAGGTCAGTGTTTTAATCCCTACCAACCTCAGAGCCTTTTCTACGAAAGTAAGGGCAGAATTTCAACATTCCACTCAAGACATGATTTTCTGCCTCCGTCAATGCATGAATACCAGCTACAAACACGCATCAGCGGTAAATCATGCAAATCCAACATTGCATATATATGTCTATATATATATATATCTATATATATATATACAGACACACATATGCACCAGATCAATTTTCAACATAAATTACTCAGCCATTTTTAAAAAAAGGGATGACATCTACTATAATAACTTCTTCTACCTGTAATATTGCATTATTGCAAGAATAAACTATGGTATGATGAGCATGTATCAATTTTAGTGCAAAAAAAGGTTATTTTCTATTTTAAACAAAGGTTTTAGTAAGTTATTTCCAGAATTATTGGGAAAAAAATGAGTACTTCATGTTTTGTAGAATAGTAATTATGTCATGCTTCCCCGATGGCTGCATTTGCAGAGCTCCCGGGTCCATATTAAACCATGCCTCATGGGGGTGCTAGAAGGCTAGCTAGCTAGCTTTCACAAAGAGCAGGACTCGTTTTTAGGATGTGAATTGACCGTCAAGGCAACAAGAACCCTCAGACTCTGTGAACACACATGGTAAGGCGGATGATGATGGAATGCATTTAGATAGCACCATGCACAATATAACAACACATTACAGAGCAAGAGGAAGCTCACCTCCACCAATCCAGTGTTTATCAGCCATCTGAGTGATACACAGCTGCCATTTGGCAGCAGAACACTCTCACCTCCCACAATAGCTTATAGCTGAGGTGGTGAGAGAGGGAAACAAAGCAATGAATTTGAATGTTTTCCACATTTGGTGTGGATTCACCTCCTGCATGAAGGCCAGATGGACATGCCATCATGTGACTTAGACCCCCCCCTCCCCCCATGACAACATGGTCATAGACAACCCACTGGACCCGGAGAGGCCTAGGGCTTGCAGTCATCAGAGAAGCTACCTCAACAGAATTACGGTTATTATTTAAGACTTTTCAATTTAGGGAGCAGCTATTTTTGGACACATGACTCTGTGTTCCAGACCTCGGTCTATTCAAGTTACATTAGGATTCTAGTAGTTTTGTTTTGTGTAAAAATAAATAAAAAAAGAAAAAAAGGAAAAATGTTATTGAAAAAGAAAGGAGAATCTCATTCATCTTGCATCTGTTTGATAGTGTTATAGTATATTTTTCTCTGTTGCCATTTGTGCTCCCCTCTGCTGGAAACCCCTGATGTTTGTTCCGCTTCTGTGTTTCTTCAGCAAGACTCCTATCCCCTCTGCCAGTGTTAATGTACTTATGAGGTCATGTAGATGTATGCAGTTTTCCCTCCTCTTGAAATAGTACTGATAATCAAATGCTCTTAATAATGACAATAAAAGAACTCATTAGCATGAAGTGTTTTTTGGCACACATCTAAAAATTGTGACCCACTCTTTGTGACCTGTGTGTGTGCGTGCGTGTTTGTGTGTGTGTGTGTGTGTGTGTGTGTGTCTTCATTGCACATGGAAAACCTGAAGTCTATCATGGAAATACACTCACACAAACACAGAACAAAATGTTTATAATAACACCATTTAGCAAAACATATTAGTTGTTTGCAGTTGTCTGCTCTTATTCAGCTCCCTCTACTGACTGAAGCTCTTGCTTTGCACAGTACCCCTTTAGTACCTAGCAGCCTAAATCCTACACGAAGTGAAGAGCTTTAAAATAAATTCAAAATAATTGAAATGATTTCTATAGGCCTACAATCACAACACAATCAGTCTGTGTTGCGTTACATTTCCTAGCACTGGTGTGCTTGTCATGCCTGCCAGGCAATACATATCTCACAAGGTAACAGAATAGGCAAGGTTCTTAGACTGCCTCAGCTCCATGTCTCAAATGCTCAAAATATTGCATTTACAGTATCGTGCTGGTGTGTAAACTCTTATCCAGTAAATCAACAGATGAATGTAGTTTGTTGAAAATATTGCATAGCTCTTCTTGTTTTTCACAAAGAAGCACATTCGTGCTAAGGTTGGGAAACTTAAAATGACCGTACAGGCTACTATAAGTATAAGCTCAGTTTTGTTAGTGTTCTTTCTCTTCTCCAAAATGACATAGAAAAGGAATATCCACCTTGTTTGTTTTTTCCTTAATGTAAATAGAGAATAATAAAAGAGAATAAATATATAAACCATTTATTACCAAAATTTTGTTCACTAAAATGCAATAACATTTGATTTGATGTGGATTTTAAAGGCTGTAACCATGTCCTGTTGTAATAAAAAAATAAAAATAAAAAAACAAAACATCTATGGCATACACAGCTAATGTAGTTGAAACATTCTAGCTGTTGCCTACTTTTATAGCGTCTCCCCTTTAATGTATGAATGTAAGCATTTATCGATGGTAGATCCTAGTAGGTTATTGGTTGTCGTCTACGATACTGTCCGTGAAGAAATAGTGCATTTAAACAAATGCATACTGAATTTTATTCTGATCAGCTAGCGTGTGTTTAACCATATTGTTGTTTGGTAGCCCTTTAAGTCCCAGAACTTATGTTATCAATTCCGACTGCAGGGATTTCACAGATGTTTCGTAGCTACTGTGTCTTTAAGCCAGACGGTTTCGCTGTAGATAAATTACCATGCCGCTCCCAGCCACTGTTCAGGGAGGGTGGTGCTGAAACCGGAGCTCCGCCGTCCGCTCAGTACTTGCAGCCATTTTACACACAACCCAAACATAGTGATGTCGTGAGGCGACACATCACCTGGACCGACCGTGCCCAGCGTCTGCCGAAGACCAGCCGGCGACACGATGGTGAAGAGGAAGAGCTTGGACGACACTGACCAGGAGTGCGGCAGGGGGATACCGTTCCCGATTCAAACCTTCCTGTGGAGGCAGACCAGGTTAGTGATGTAGGCTACGTGATTGATAACAGGTGTTCGGCACTGATTGGGCGGAAAAGACTGTGTTGCGTGATGGCTGTTAGTTGCCAAGGGAACTTGTTCCTTATGAATACGTGGACGACATCTGCGTTTTTTTTAAATTTCCTAAGCAACCGACCGTGATTGTTATTAGCATGGAATAATTTCTTATACAATATGTTCCATGTCACTACCATATAGACCGTTCGTTGTGTGTGTGTGTGTGTGTGTGTGCGCGCGCGCGCGCGCTCGCCTGTGTGTGATTGTATGCGTAATCACTCATACGTTGTGAACGTTTTATTTGCGAAAATAAAACAGAGGAGTGTAAAAAATATCAAATTGAAAAGGAGAACCCATCGTTGTCACCTGACGTTTGAAACTCTGGGCCATTAATCTACTTTAATTTCTGCGCCTTTACACCGCGACCGTTTGTCAGTTACGATCTAATAGAAATTATGTTCAACCAGTGATGCACTCACACCCACAAATTTGTCTTATCCTTGGAGTAGACGTGAGCTTTCAAAGTCAAGGGTCCTGCCAGATCCTCTAAATCTATATATTTCATTCTAATATCCGATTTGTTATAACATAATTGAAACATGTAATGTGTTTGTCGTTGCAGTGCTTTTCTGAGGCCGAAGTTGGGCAAGCAGTATGAAGCCTCTTGCGTGGTAAGTAACCACGGTTTTCAAAAAAGGTTATCAATGAGGTTAATAACGATTCATCTACCACTAATCCGATCATATTATAATTTCGAATGTTTCTCATTTTAATGCATTAAAAGCCAAACTGGTCTGAGCAATGGTAACCTTGGAAAGCCTAATGCCCTCACTCTGCTACTTTGTTTTGCCACAAGAAGAAAATGTTTTGGTGATACACAGGGACATGTTCATTACATTTCTCAGCACCTTAAAGGCATACATTGCATGCTAATCATTTTTTCTGGAAATTGTAGCAATACAATAAATAGACAGTTCATAAATGTAAATATCAGCTGCTCCCTCACAACATGTCTAAAACAATTAAACTACAAGCCTGGCAATGCTGAGCAGATCTGTTCTAATCAATGATGTAAGCTGCAAAAAAAAAAAAAAAACCGAAAGCATTAATTTTCATAGGTCTGTGTAGGCAATTTCTATAAGCAAATATGAACAATTAAACAAACATGTATGGAAAATAAGTACAAAACTGCCACTGATGACCAGTAGTTTATATCCTAAAGAACTAGCAATTTGTCTGAATGGATGATGCCCTTGTTCTACTGATGAAAACAAATGTATGAAACAAATTAATCTGAGATGAATGTCAGTGAATAGCTTCATGAAACCATCATCATTATTTTAGAATAGATGGATTCATTATTTGATTAGCTTATAATACGAGACACACATTGACAATGCATGGTAGCCTCACTCTTCCATCAGTGTTGTCTATCTGACTGTTAAACTTTTGGCCGCCCAAATATAATCAAAAATATTCAGTGGTTCACAGTAAATTAAGAATGGTCATACAGTAAGATGCAATTATCCAGAGTGGCATACAATATTGTGCACATGGTTTTAGATAAACACCTGTACTGATATGATAATAACACCATGTGAACTGTTCATTTAAAAAGATATTTGAATGAGTATTGTCCATAACTGTCATGGAGTGGCATTATTAGGTTCACATTGGTACATAGAGTAGCAGTACAATATGAAACCCTCTCCTTTCCCTGGCAGTCGTTCGAGCGGGTCCTGGTGGAGAACAAGCTCCACGGGCTCTCTCCGGTGCTGTCGGAGGCCATCCAGAGTGTGTCGCGCTGGGACCTGGTCCAAACGGCGCTGCCACACGTGCTGCACTGCACTGCTATCCTGCTGTCCAACCGCAACAAACTGGGTAAGGCTCTCTCTGTGCTCCCCTTCCAAGCCCCAGCACAGGCTGTCCATCCCTTACAGAGGAGTGAGTAGAGCTGAGGTCTCTGAGCATGCCCAGAGAGGGCGGCAGGTTTCTGTGATTAACGATAGACCTAGCAGTGCTTTGGTGCATTGACGATTCTGCAGTGTCATGTGATTCTTGCGCTTGTTTTTATAGGGCTTGGTGTGATACACCTGTTTGTTCCTCTTGACTGTGATTTGATGTGTGTATTTTTTGAGGGCTTGTTACCTTTATGTAACTGAATATGTCAATTGAGAGCTCAATTTTGTTTTGCGGTGATGACCTGGGCAAACATGGTACAGGGATTATGGAGCCAGTCTGGCACTTTTTTCTTTACCTGCTGCACAAGTAGTAATTCTGAAGTAAAACATAGAAGAGCTTATTGGCAGAGTGACCCATAGAAGAGTGTGGGCCTCTTTTCATCCTAAATTGCTGAGAAAACTAAGAAAGAATCATTTCAATACCTGTGAAACCTTATAATTTGCTTGTGTAAAATGTTTTTTAGATTTTGTTGGTACGGAGTGCATAATGATAGAACATAGCTGGTAGAAATGTGAGCAGTAGGTCAGCCAAAAAAGGTGACCAATGTCTCAAAATACACTATTAAGTCTAATAAAATGCTGTGTTGTGCATGCATATGGTTGCTAATTAGTTATAGATTAGTTTAGGCTATCACAGATATTTTGGCTCCATGCATAGTTAATACATGATTGTAGCATATGTAACACATAATTTTCCATGCAACTGCTGACTTTTGCAGAATTTATGTACCTTTACTTGTGTTTGTTATTCTAAAATCTCCTTGGGACTTTTCTGGGCATGGTGCTTTTTTCTGTGTGGGTGTGGGCCACAGAGCCTGTGGTTTGTAATCTGATTTCAATGGAGAGTTTGTTGCCATAGCTAGCTATCTGCTGTAATGGCCCAGATACAGCGAGGCAAAAAGACAAGCAGACGCGACTCATTCTGGAACTAGAGCTGCTGTAACCTTGGAATTGCTTTTCCTCGGTGGCGTCAGCTGAAGTTCGCCAAGGGGATGAAAAGTGATGCAGAGCTGGCTTGTTTTCATCCCCTTGGTAAACTTCAGGTTTTTGACCAGAATGTCTATTTTTTAAATTATTTGTACATGTCCAGGTTGTGGTCCTGATGGTACAATGTAGCCTATTGTCCGTTCCAAGTAATTAATGGGAGAAATTTCACGGTAGTGTCTAATGAATTAGAATGTGTATGACTAGGTTGGGTACTCGTGGGTGAGTGGGCGGGGTTGAAGAGGGGAAAGAAGACTTATTTGATTGTAAACACAGTTTGTGTGCGTATGACATCTGTGTGTTTGTAGATTGCTTTCAAGTGAGCTGGACATCACGCCCTCTGACCTTTTGTTTACATCTGGTCAAATACCGGACATTCAGCTTTAAAGTGTTTAGTGAGAGTGTGTGACCGGAGCTATTTTCCCTTCCCAAGGATTTTTGCTTTAAAGTAACTCTTTCCCCATCCTTCTGACCCTTGACCTCTTTCCCCTTGTGTGTCTCCAGGGCACCAAGATAAACTGGGCGTGGCTGAAACCAAGCTGCTGCACACTCTGCACTGGATGCTACTGGACGCAGCCCAGGAGTGCCAGCAGGAGGCGGGGCCAGGTCTCAGGTGGTCGGGCGGGGGCGGGGGCAGCAGCAGCAGTGCCTTCCTGCAGCCCATGGGCAACCCGGGCTCCCCCCCGGCGCCCCAGCACCGCCCCGGACCCCGCTGCAGCGCCGGCTCCCTGGACGAGGACGAACACGCCCGTGCCAAATTCTTCCATAAGAGCATGTCCACCGTGGAGCTCTTTGTCTTCCTCTTTGCCCCCCTCGTCGGCCGTATCAAGGTTCTTGCCCTCCCTCCCCCTATTGCTCCTTGCTTCATAACTTTTGTCACCAGAGATACCATCCTTATTGATCCTTGTAGAAATGAGGGTGGTGTTGTACAGTGCAGAGATTGATTGGGTGCCCTGGCTTTCCCTCTGACTGATGAGGATCATATTTCTCTGTTGTGCTGCTCCATTACACTAAATTTATTAGGTGTCTTGTAAAAAGAAGTGGTAATATAATATTAACAATGTTTAATGACATTGTCAAATACTTTATAAACATGCATACATAATGTGCATATATACACATGCAATTGAAAATGAAGTATCAAATATAGCTCATTTTGGTATATACTGCAGATTTTTATAAACTTTTACAGATATTAAATCATCAATCATGTTTTCTATCAGTTTCATATTTATGCTTTCATGTCACTTTTTTCATGCAAGTAATATAGGGAGGGACACCACATGCTTTTGGAGTTCCAGTTTTAGTTTGACTCATTGTATGTTAAAATAATGCCTACTGCGCCAATCGTAATTGAAATCATGAAAGCAAATGTTCCCAAGCATTGTGTATCTTGCCTTACCTTAGTGTGACACCTTATGTACAATGCCTTTCATAATTTTGATATCGAGTGAAGTGTGTCATGCTGAATTTGATTGCCCACTCTTGTCCTCAGTGACATCACAGTATATTATACTTTGTGGATCCTACAGGAGTCTGACCTGACCTTCCGATTGGCCAGTGGCCTAGTGATCTGGCAGCCAATGTGGGAGCATCGTCAGCCTGATGTTCCTGCCTTCTCCGCTTTCATCAAACCTGTGCGCAACATTGTGACAGGTGAGTCACCTGCAGCTATGTAGCCTGAGCTCACAGGTGAATAAGTCTGTTCCTCCACCTCACAATTCCAGTTCACTTCCCAGAAGGTAATTTTTACAGTAAATTGAGACTGATGATGGACTCTTAAATATCTCTTGAAACTCCTGGCATGCTTTGAAAAAATGCTAAAATTGTCAAAAATCCACTCTCTATAAAAAGTGTGGTGTCTGTACTGTGAATTTTAAGCAGCTTGTTCTCACACCTGTGCCAGCAACGTGTTGCTTGTTACTTGACGGTTTCCTTATCTCACTAAACCATTTTGGCATTCCAGGAAAATAACTGAAATTACCTCATTTAAATCAAAGCATTATGAACTGATCAAGTAAGGCCATATTCAAGGGAATATAACCTTATTGTAAGCTTTGAAAATGTGAATTTCTCCATTTATTTTTTAGCATTATCTTCTCGTGACATTGTTCATGTTTATGTTTACTCTGTTTTTCTGCTACTGTTTTTAAATGTTAAACAAAATAAGTTCATTGCTGTTACCAGGATCTCTGTATTGTTTGGAAATATGACCCAATTCATCAGCAGAATATTAATGTCCTCCTCTTTTCACTCATGAAAATGGTCATATTTCATACCACGTTAAGCAGATGCTAATGAGTTGGAATGTATTTCTTCCTCCATTCTTATCATTATATCAAATATAATCCATTTTATCTGCTGTGTTCCTGCTATTTTTAGCCAAGAGAAACTCCCCCACCAGCAACCAGTGCAGTCCCTGTGGGTCCAGCAACCCTGGCCCCATGGTGAGTGTTCAGGCAGTGATCAATGCTGCTTCCTAATTAAGTTTCCCTGCGGTCATAACCCCTCTTTGCAAGCGCACTGCGGAAAGCTGAAGTCATTTACTGCCCTAATCAATCACTCTTGTTGTCTCGGTAAGGGGTTCCAGGTGGTGTGCGAAACTGCCCAATCAGATTCCTCCTCCCCAGGGGCAGGTGGGCAGAGCTGTCGCCGTGGCAACTCTGTGGAAGGAGGTGGCCCTTCCCAGCCAGGTCCCAGAGAAAGAGGTGTTCAGCAGAAGAAGTAGGGGAGCTCATGCGTACACACGCGCACACACGCACACACGCACACACACACACACCCACACCCATACACACACGCACCAGTGCATGTGCTGCACACACTGGCAGGCATGCAGGCATGTTTTGGTTTTTTTTCCAGTGGAAGTGCGAGGTTGGGTGTCTGTCAGCCGAACCTCAGTCAAAATTGAATCAGCTCATGAATAAATCAGTCTGCTCCTTGCTTCCACATTTCTATAGCACCTAGTCCCATTCTCCTGAAGAGACACCTATTTGTGATGCTGTTAATAATAATAATAATAATAATAATAATAATAATAATAATAATGAAACGTAATTAATTTATTTTTATTTTCAAAAAATTTATGAGGATACATCACATGAATGGAAGGCCACTCAAGAAGACGTGACCAACAACACAGCACATGGAGTTAGCACAATGAGAACATGTTATATTTAAAATAAAGCTCTCAATTACATATATTGCAACTATGATATGTTATACAGCATATTGTGTTGTATAGCATTGATCACTCAATATATTCCCTTTTTTCATTATCATTAGTATTTTATTTACAGTGTACTGAGTGTAATGAATATGGCATATATAAGGAAAGAAATGTCAATGCTGGGCTTGCTGAATCTATGAGATATTTTTCCAGAATGCTAATAAACAGTAGGTTCATTCTGGTCTATCCACAGTGGGAGTAAACCATTTGCATCAGCTTGTTTGGAGCAGTCACTGCGATTCTTCCTCGTGTCTGATTTCCTCTCCATCTTTGTCACTGTTCCTCACACCTGTTCCACCAGTCAGAGAGAGGAGAGAGAAGCTGGTCATGTGACGGGGGCCTTCCTGGTTTGATAAGCGGCTGATGAAACTAATGAATCATTTCATTAGCGCAGTAGAGGGGAAGGCTGAAACCCCTGAGCTCTGGGGAATATGCACGTCTCCTCACGTGACTTTGTTTGTTAATGACTGTGGAGGGGCAGGAGTCAAGTGTATTCACAGGGCATTGGCTTAGTCCTGCAGGGAAATATTTATGAATTTCTCTAACAGAAATCCAGCCATAAAGGGAGTTACAGGTGATATCCACTTTTATAGTCTCAGCAAAAAAAGAAAAAGAAAACATGCTGAAATTGGCTTGACTTTTCCCAGGGCTAAATGCCAGGTTTTCAGTGGGTGGGGTATTAGCAATTTAACAAAAGAATTCCGTTTTCAGTATTCAGTGAAATCCTTACTATATGCAGTATGTAAATGACACTTGTCCCTACATTTTTGTGGGTAGAGCAAGCTAAGTTGAAAATGCCTAAGCATTGCTCCTTCTCTGAATGTGGAGAAAGCAATACACTTTTTTTAGTTTCCCAAAAATCTGGAACTCATGTAACAATAACCCATACAGTTAGAATTTGCAGTGCCCATTTTCGGCCAGAACTCGTTGCCGAACAAGGTGGATCGATAAGTAGACCTACCGTTAGCTAGCGACAATTAAATAGCTTTCAAGCTTAGACATGAGGAATCAAATACATTCTTTATTTGGGCGTAATGTCTGGAGTTTGAGGCTGCCGTTGAATCTAATGTTAGTGTGCAGTAGCTCAGTGTTACAGAATTATTACACATTTTATGATCTACAGGTTTAACTATACGATGGCAAAGCCTAGTTTATGTTGCTTTCTTTTGTTTTGCCTGGAAGTGTAAGGTTACTGCATGAGACGATCTGCTCTAACTGGCTCTTACATAGTTAGCGATGAGGAATGGTCTACATATGACGTTTCTTATGGATATGAATGTTAGTCAGTGCGGGATACACCTCCACCCTGTCCTTGTCTGCTGTCAGGTCACAATTATCCAATTTAGTGGTTATAATTGGTTTAAAAACCTGAAAAAAGGTAATCAATTGTCACTTCTGGGGAATATAATCACAAGTCAAATCCAGTTTCCTGGACCTTTAAAATACCAGTTAAAAACCTTTTTATAAGACAACTGAATTCAGTTTTTCCAGCATTTGCTTTTAATGTTGCTTTCATTAGATAGACCACTGCATATGTCTGAGGCATGAAGGGAACTCAACTGTGTTTCTTTAAGAGTATGGGGAGGGGAGGGTTATTCACACGTCTGACTCAGCCCTGTGTTGCAGCTTGCAGGTCCAGTGAGCTTGAGAGACATGGTGTTGACTTGCACCACATTAAAAATAACATTTGAGTTTAAGTAGGTTAGGATTTGCAGGACAAGGAGAGTAATAGCTTGCGGGGAGCTACAGTTTATGAGCTGGTTTTACTGGCCATATTAAAACCGCACAGCAATGTAGAATTGTGCAATTACAGCAGTAACAAGAAACTATTTGGAGTAATGTAGAGCCCTCTGCAGCAGCTATAGAGCTCTGTGTACTAACAGTAGTCATGTAGAGCTCTGTGCAGTAACAGTTCTCATGTAGAGCTATGTACAGTAATAGTTCTCATGTAGAGCTCTGTGCAGTAACAGTTCTCATGTAGAGCTCCGTGCAGTAACAGTTCTCTGTGCAGTAACAGTACTCATGTAGAGCTCTGTGCAGTAACAGTTCTCATGTAGAGCTCTGTGCAGTAACAGTACTCATGTAGAGCTCTGTGCGCAGTAACAGTTCTCATGTAGAGCTCTGTGCAGTAACAGTAGTCATGTAGAGCTCTGTGCAGTAACAGTTCTCATGTAGAGCTCTGTGCAGTAACAGTTCTCATGTAGAGCTCTGTGCAGTAACAGTACTCATGTAGAGCTCTGTGCAGTAACAGTACTCATGTAGAGCTCTGTGCAGTAACAGTTCTCATGTAGAGCTCTGTGCGCAGTAACAGTTCTCATGTAGAGCTCTGTGCAGTAACAGTAGTCATGTAGAGCTCTGTGCAGTAACAGTACTCATGTAGAGCTCTGTGCAGTAACAGTTCTCATGTAGAGCTCTGTGCAGTAACAGTACTCATGTAGAGCTCTGTGCAGTAACAGTACTCATGTAGAGCTCTGTGCAGTAACAGTTCTCATGTACACCTCTGTGCAGTAGACAGTGCTGTGCTTCATGTACGGCAGTGGTGATCCAGAGCTGTATGATTCTTTTGCTGCTTTGCGGTTTCTGCTCATTAATGCAGCTCACGCAGCCAGTGCTGCTGCACACAGGTCCACATCATCGCTGCCGGCCTGAGCCTGCCTGCCTGCTCCCGCCGTGACTGCAGCTGGTGCTGGTCCTGATGCTGCCGCCATGGCAACCCCTGCCGCATAGCACCCTAACACCGGGGGGGTTGACGCTGTTGTGCTGTCACTTCTGTTACCATGACAACCTGTCACAACATCAAGGCTGTGTGTGTGTGTGTGTGTGTGTGTGTGTGTGTGCATGTGCATGGTGTCAACCAGTTAATATGATGCAAGATATTTCTAACGTTGTCGCCAGCCGTCTGAGGCGTCTTTCGTCTCTGATAAAAATTCCCCGTCAGAAGATGACTTGCTGCGCTGTCCCTCCCCCTCCCTCACACTCAGTGGAAATCTCCATTTGCTTTTTGTGCGCGGCTGTGCTCCAGCACTAATGCCGGGCATTAAGCGCTGACCTTCAGCGCTGCTCTGGCGCACTTCCGCTGATTGCTCATTCTCAGTGCCCTCACATACGGAAGGCGGCGTTTTGAGACGAGCAGGAAGTGCGCAGGGATTTGAGTCTCCGCTTTTTCAGTCAAATTAATTTTTCTCATGAAATGAACAGTGACTCCATTGTAGCAGTCTGAAAATCACAAATGAGAATTATCTCAGGACCAGAATTACATGCATTACAGTACAATTACAGTAGAATCATTCATTTAATTGTAATAATTCAGGCTGAAACCAGCAGGCTTGCAAAGATCTGGTCACATGGGCAAATGCAATTTAATCTGTTTTAATAGTCTACCAGTTGTTCTAATGTATGCTGTTTTCTAGGGTAGCCTATTCACTGAAGAAATTCAGACTATATTTAAATAGTTTTGGATGATATTTATACATTCAAATCTACTGGTAAAATATATTTTAACATACTTGTTTCTTATTTGCGCAACCACAATTTAAACAAAATAAATTGAATATATAAATACCATACATTAAATATTTGTCTGGCAGTTCAATCTGCATAAAAATAGATTTATCTCAATCCTCTGATTTCTACTCATCTCCTTTCCTGTAAGAGAGAGGTAGATCAGTCTCCCTCTTCCTTGCTTTTACAACCTGATGTTTTACCACCTGTCTACCTTTTCCCTCCTCTCCACCCCTTCATTTGACTCATCTCTGGCTCCTTGCCGTCCCCAGGGTGCTGCCCTCCGTAGGCAGTTCCGTGCCCCTGGCCCAGCGTGCCCGGTACGGGACGTACTTTGACGTGGCGGTCCTGCGGTGCCTGCTCCAGCCCCATTGGACGGAGGAGGGCGTGCACTGGGCTCTGATGTACTACCTACAGCGCCTCCGCCAGATCCTGGAGGAGAAGCCTGAGAGGCCCCCCGAGCCGCTAGTCCCGCCCCTGCCACGCCCACGCAGCAGCTCCATGGTGGCAGCCACCCCCTCCCTGGTGAACACCCACAAGACACAGGTAACGGGCCTGCAGCGGGCTGCACGATGGCTCAACAACATCATCTGTCCATTTTACTAAGACTAGCTGAGTGGTTAGGGTACGTCCAATGTAATTGTACTAAACTCATGGGAAATATGTGTTTTTGAATATTAAACTGAATGTTGAATATTGAATAGTGTCAGTGAATATTGAATGTCTGTTGATCGTCACTGAGCTCCAGTCCTTCAAAGGATGCTGGGGATTAAATTCTGGGTATCTTTATATCTTATCCCCCTCCCCCTCCAATGAAAAGGACATGACCTTGAAGTGTAATGAGGAGGAGAAGTCTCTGAGCTCCGAGACCTTCGCCAGGGTGTCCATGACCAACCTGAGGAGACAGGCCGTCCCTGACCTAGCCTCTGACCTGGGAATGAACATCTTCAAGAAGGTGAGAGCATGCACACACATACAGAAACCACACACACACACGCGCGCAGGCGCACGCATACATGCTCACACACTCGCACACGCACGCACACGCACATTTGCTTTCTTTTGTTGACCAACTGTATGCGCCCTCACATCTACATACACCTTCTGCATGAGCTGTATGACCAATTCACCTAACCTATGAGCTGTCTCACCTCACTAATAATATTTTAGACAAGTAATAATATGAACCTCAACTGTAATCTAGACTAGTAATCGTAATAATGACAATCTCTCTCTCTCTCTCTCTCTCTCTCTCCCTCCCTCTCTCAGTTTAAGAATCGGCGGGAAGACCGCGAGCGGAAGGGCTCCATCCCGTTCCACCACACGGGGAAGAAGCGGCAGCGGCGTATGGGCGTGCCCTTCCTCCTGCACGAGGACCACCTGGACGTCTCGCCCACCCGCAGCACCTTCTCCTTCGGGAGCTTCTCCGGCCTGGGGGACGACCGCCGCGCCCTCGACCGCGGGGGCTGGCAGGCCACCATCATGGGTACGGTCTTCACCAGCCACTGCTCCTCAAACCTCACAGAGGGGTGGAGCAACGGTGTGCGGCCAATCTCTGCCTTGTATGAACCAATCAGAAGGATTTGCTCTAGAGATGTGTTTTTTTTTCCATCCAGTTTCTTGACCGGTAGTCCAACCTTTGTGCATATCTCTTCCTTCAGCACTCTTATTTGAAAGTATTGTAACCTCTTTCTGGAGGAATTATTACAGAAAAAGCATTCTTTGCAAAATAACTGATCTGACTCCTTAGAAAGCCCTTGAATGAATGTGAGGTATTCATTCTTCATAGCTTATGAATATCAATTTCCTAGATACTGTGGCTTTTGAGAGTGAGTCATCCTGTAAGAGTCAAAGAATGGCTCATTACAGACCATGATTTGCAGCTATGGCTGGAAAGAAAAACATCACTCAAGATCGGGCCCCAGGATAGCATGTGAACCCTCCTGGTGTACACCTTTAAATCTCTGTGCAGCACTCAAGTGAACCTGAGCTTGTTCATTTGATAATGGCCTTTACCACTGCATCTATCATCTCACATTTGTGTCTGTTTGTGGATTACTGTAGATTGGTTAAATATTGACCCCAGGGACAGCTGGATGTCCCAGGTGCATGTAAACTGGGTTACAATATCCTACTTGAGCGTCCGCTAAATAAATGAGGAAAACCGCCAAATGAAGTTAATGTACTGTGATCAGCAGGGGATGAGGCAGATGGAGATGTGTGCACACATGACACGCTGAAGCTACCAGATCAGAAAATGTAGAGAATGAGGGGAAAGTTCTAATAACTAGTACAGTGCATGTAACAAGTGTAGTGTTTAGTTTCACTGGTGGGAATGTCAGTGGGAAGTTTATTATAAACAGTAGGCTGTTTTTTTCATGTGCAGATTGTGACACACCTCTATCTTTCCCAAGGCTCACCAGTGGTCCCGGCCTACAGTTTGAGGACTGGTTAATTTTGGGGAGGGGGGTGAGTAATGCGTTTGGGCCAGTGTGTGGACAGTGTGAAGGATGATGCGTGTGGTGGTGTTTCCTCTGTCCAGGGAAGTTCACCCGGCGCGGCAGCACAGACACTTCCGCCGATGTGGAGAGCCTGAGCGCCAAACATTCGCACTCCCACCACACCCTGCTGCGGGACCTCCCCGACCACGCCAACAGCCACAGTGACAACACCGTCAAGGAGGGTAAAGAACAGCCTGGTGCACACTGTGTAACTCTGTAACTGACACTCAAAGACTGCTCCATCACACTGTAACTGACACTCAAAGACTGCTGTGTCACACTGTAACTGACACTCAAAGACTGCTCTATTACACTGTAACTGACACTCAAAGACTGCTGTGTCACACTGTAACTGACACTCAAAGACTTCTGTGTCACACTGTAACTGACACTCAAAGACTGCTCTATCACACTGTAACTGACACTCAAAGACTGCTGTGTCACACTGTAACTGACACTCAAAGACTTCTGTGTCACACTGTAACTGACACTCAAAGACTGCTCTATCACACTGTAACTGACACTCAAAGACTGCTGTGTCACACTGTAACTGACACTCAAAGACTGCTCTATTACACTGTAACTGACACTCAAAGACTGCTCTATTACACTGTAACTGACACGCAAAGACTGCTGTGTCACACTGTAACTGACACTCAAAGACTGCTCTATTACACTGTAACTGACACTCAAAGACTGCTCTATTACACTGTAACTGACACTCAAAGACTGCTCCATCACACTGTAACTGACACTCAAAGACTGCTGTGTCACACTGTAACTGACACTCAAAGACTGCTCCATAACACTGTAACTGACACTCAAAGACTGCTGTGTCACACTGTAACTGACACTCAAAGACTGCTGTGTCACACTGTAACTGACACTCAAAGACTGCTCTATTACACTGTAACTGACACTCAAAGACTGCTCTATCACACTGTAACTGACACTCAAAGACTGCTCTATCACATTGTAACTGACACTCAAAGACTGCTCCATCACATTGTAACTGACACTCAAAGTCTGCTCCGTCATATTGTAACTGACACTCAAAGACTGCTCCGTCATATTGTAACTGACACTCAAAGACTGCTCCGTCATATTTTAACTGCCACTCAAAGACTGCTCCGTCATATTGTAACTGACACTCAAAGACTGCTCCATCACACTGTAACTGACTGCTCTGTCTCACGGTCGCTAACACATAAAAGGCTGCTCTGTAAAATGGTCAATGACCCATAAAGGCTGCTCTTTCACATGGTCACTGACTCGCTGAAAAACCGCTGTCTCTTGGCCAATAAAACTGTAAAATTGCTGTTCCATATAATGACTAAGACTCAAAGGCCATTCTCTTGCACGGTCTGAGGGTTCACTTAATGATCACTCTCTCAAGCAGTCTTTTAAACTAAATCTGCTGTACCACTAAATCTGCTAAATCTGCTAAATCTGTTGTGGCTAAAACATAAAGACTGCTCAGTCCCACTGTCCCGAGCCATTGTGTTTCAGTGCTGGTTGTGTTAGCAGTGATTACAAGAGAAAACGAGAGAAAGTGTGCTTCAACAGCACAATGCTTTAACAGGGCAAATGTGTTTGAGTGCTGTTGAAGCATTGACTGTCCCCCTCTCTGTAACTGCTATATGTGTAATTTACTTTTCAAGCCAAGAGCCGTGTTGTATGCAGTGTAATCTCTTCTAGCTCCACCATCTGAAACTACTAGACACATAAGCCAAGAGTCAGTTAAAATTTGCCCTTAATGTTGACTTATAAAAAAGGCATAACATTGCTAAATGAATTGAATTTTGTTGAAGAAAAAAAAACAAGTTCTCTTCGCTCTGCTAGTGCGTTCACAGATCTCCACCATCACCATGGCGACGTTCAACACCACGGTGGCATCCTTCAATGTGGGCTATGCCGACTTCTTCACGGAGCACATGAAGCGACTGTGTAACCCCGTGCCCATGCCCGAGATGCCCAGCGAGCCGTTGGCCTGTGCCAACCTGCCCCGCAGCCTGACTGACTCCTGCATCAACTACTCCTGCATGGAGGAGGGAGAGAGCATCGAGGGGGCCAGCAGCTTCATCCTGAAGAACGGCATGCTGGACCTCACTGTGAGAGGGGGGCTGCTATTTAGCAAAAGCTTGCATCATATTGGGGGTATTGGGGGACAGGAGTGTGTTGGACCTCATTGTGAGGTCTCTTGGTTATTGCTAATTGATCAGGTCTGTGGCAAAGTGCGATGTAGTGGTTTGGTGACTGTAACAGCTGGACTTACTTATAAACAGCTGGTGTTGTTGTAAACAGTAATTACATGTTGTGCATGCACAATTCTCTGATGAAAGGGTTTAGCAGAACTGATACTGAACAGTTCATGCTGTAATGTGGAGAAGCGGTAAGTTGTAAATAAGCAGTTAGCACACTGAGTGATGCACTTTACTTCATTCAGTTAAAATTGTGTAGGTTAGCAGATGGGCTGATAGGTGCTACACATTGATTAGCTCTGCCTCCTTTTATTGCGCTTTGAGACCACAAAAGGCAGTATATAAATGTAATCCACAATGATGATGATGATGATGATGATGCTGATTATTATTATTATTTATTATTATTATTATTATTATTATTATTATTATTGTTATTATTATAGTTAATGGTATTGTGCATTGGGAACTGACAGTGTGACATTCGCCCCCTCTTTCTCCCTGAAGGCAATCCTGAGGGCCCTGTATGCTGTGCTGACCCATGACATCAGTTCACGCATCTGCGACGTGGCTCTGAACATCATCGAGTGCCTGTTGCAGCTGGGCGTGGTGCCCTGCGCCAGCAAGTCGCCCGCCAAGGCCGATGACAAGGAGAACGACGAGGCCCGCTCCAAGGAGGCGGCCAATCAGAGCGGTGGTGGGGCCCAGGGGGGCGTTTCCAGCAGTACGGGGGCGGCGCCTGGAGGGGGTGGGGATTCCGGGGGAGGAGGCGGAGGTGGTGGAGGAGGAGGCGGAGGTGGAGGTGGAGGGGGAAGCAACGGCGATGATGTTAAGAACAACAAGGAGAAAGACAGCAAAGTACACATGCCTTTTTTACTGTACTGTGTAATCCTGTGACTAGTGTGACAAACTTTGTGACTTTTGTGACAAACCTCTAATTATTGTCCAACTTTATTTTCTCTATGATGATGTTTTCTTCTGACTGACTTTGACTTCTATGAATTAGTTTCCAGTTTTATTTGCTCCAATTGGCTCACTGGCTCACTTTATTACTTTCATGCTCTAAATATAAAATTTCATTCATGTAAATCTGAGAGCAGCTGTCTGGAGCGAACAGTTTGAACATTTGGCTAATTGCTACGCCTCACTGATCAGCTCTTCCTCTGTACTCCCCCCCCCCTTCCCCCTTCCCCACCGCACCCGCGCAGGAGGCCAGCTCCTCCCTCAGTACCCACCGCCTGGCTCTCACCATGCTCATTAAGATCGTCAAGTCTCTGGGCTGCGCGTACGGCTGTGGGGAGGGCCACCGCGGGCTGTCAGGCGACCGGCTGCGTCTGCAGGTGAGACCCTCGGGCGTCCAGCCCAGCCTAATGTGCCACACTGACAGCCAGCAGACCCCACAGTTTACTGCAATCAGAAGTTAAACAGGTTTTTGTTGCACTTGGAATGATTTAAGTCATTTTATTTTATTCATTCTATCACATAATATCGTCTATTTTGTCATGTTCTTTTATTAATTAATTCTCAGAACATTGCATGGCTTGGTGAAGTTAATTGACAGTCCAAATTTCTGGACACCTGTGGTTAGCAGCAAAAGAAAAGATTAATTTCATTTAGTCAGCTTTCCGAACCAAACTAGCTGACATCGATGATATCGATCAACTGAATGATATATATTTTATATAGAATGCAATTATTTTCTTGTAGTCCCCATTTACAGCATCGCTTCAGGCTATGCTGAGCGCATGTTAAACGATAATCCCTAAACTCTGCTGGCTCGCCCTGTGTTCCAGGCCCAGAACTGCCTGACCCGTCTGTACAAGCTGGACAAGCTGCAGTTCCGTCTGACCATGAGGGAGTACGTGACTCGGGACTCGCTCAACAACATCGTGGACTTCCTGCACGCACTGCTGGGCTTCTGCATGGAGCCTATCACGGACAGTAAGAGAGCAGCGCTATGCCTGTGCGTCTGTGGGTGTGCTGCAAACACGCACAACATTCAATTGAAACTTGGTTCCGCATCATGGCAAAAACACAGTATCCAAAAGAAGGAATCAAATACATTTTCTTTGGTTGTTTCTTATTATGAGAAAGACTGTGCTGTTTACTTTTTTTCAAATGTTTGAACACAAGATATTTGTTCTATTTTAAGATAAAGAAAAAGGCACCAGATACAGATATTGTTATAATAAAAAGAATCCCCTAAGATTCATTTTATGGGTTTTATGGTTTCGTGAATTGTAATGGAATGATAAATATGTCTTGTAAGAAAACTTATTGTTGCACTGGTAAGTACTGGTTAAAATGCATATGCATATTTGTAATTGTATATGTATATAGCTCTATTTCTTTCATTAAAAATACTTTGTAAATGTATCCCTAAAACATGTACTTTTATATTATAATATTGTTCCTTTTGATAGTGAGCTGGCACAAATAGGGTAAATGCTGTGTTTTCGATGTGTAAGAAACATTCAAAGGATCATCTGTCACACTGCAAGTTGTCAGCGGGAAGGCAGGAGCAAGGCATTCTTGGAAAGAACAGCAGGGCCCTGCTTAATTTTTTTTCAGATCTGTCGGATTTTGTTTAAGATCCATTGAGGGGACCGAAGGAAATGTTCTTGCTCTCTCTCTCTCTCTCTCTCCTGCAGTGTTTTCTCCCTGTTCATATCTACCTGTTTATCTCACTCGTTCATGCCTGTCTATGCTGTCCTAAGTCATTCTATCTTTACATCTTCCATCTTCCAGCCATTCTGCCCTGGAGAATGAAACTGACCTCAGATGAGTTGCTCATCCATTCCGTGTACTTGCCTGTCAGGGGACTTTTGGGGTAGATCATAGATTCTCCATTTATAGTGCAACATGTATTGGCTGAATATCTTTCATTCCACATTTGACAGCTTAACAAAATGTCTTGGACCATTTCAACGACTGAAAGACTTTTAAATGACAGGCACGTAACTGGATGGATGAGAGCATAATTAATGAAAGCGCACCTTTTGCCCCTGGAGAGCTTGTGTTAGAATTGTGTGTGTGTGTGCCTGTGTGTGTGTGTGTGTGTGTGTGTGCCTGTGTGCATTTGTGTATATTTTGGTGTGCGTGTGTGTGTATGTGTGTGTGTGAATACATGTGTGATTAAGTGTGTGTGTGTGTGTCTGTGTGTACGTGTGTGTGCTTGTTTGCGTGTGTGTATATGTGTGGCTGTGTGTGTATGTGTGAGTACGTGCTTATTAGATGTGTGTACACATTTATGTGTATATGAGATTAGCTGCTTGTGTGTGCTTACATGTGTGTGATTAGCAGTGTGTGTGAGTGATTTGGGGGTTGGGGTGTGTTCTTTCTGTGAAGTACATGTCTGTGCAGGCCTGACTCCAATTGTGCCCACATCTCTTCTCTTGCAGAGTACGGCAGTGCAGGTGAGAGGCACCGGAGGGCCGATAAGAGAGACTTGGGTAGATACACTATGTCCAAATAAACCAATAAATAAACTAAAATGGCTTCTTTGGCACGCTACCATTTCTGCATCCCCTCTGAGTCAAACTGAGGTGATGTGTTTAGACTACACACCCTGAATATCCTGGCAAAACTGCCCAGAGTCTGAATACCCCCCGTGCCAACTGCTAGGCCCAAATCACCATTTCGACTGATTGACCCCAAAGTGTCAACTAATTCTCACTTTAACCAAAAAGAATAAAGGAAAAGGAAAAGGTCCCCCGATTTCAGCAGGCCATAGTCACTTGCATGTATACTAATTCACACCCAAATCGAAATTTTGCTTCTCATCTGTGTTTTTGGGTTGCCTTTCAGTTCTTTGGATCTGTTTTTTTTTTGTTGTTGTTGTTTGGCCTGTTTTTACCTCATGGGGGGGTGGGGCATGTTTAGTCATGCCTGTGCTGCCTGTGAATGTTCTCGTGCTACGCAGGGCAAACCACCCCCTCCCTCCCCCCCGTGTAATACATCGTCTCTCCCTGCTTTCAGACAAAGCAGGCTTCGGGAACAACTTCACCACGGGTGAGGGCAAGTCTCTGGCTCAGAACATGGAGACAGTGGTGGTGGGCTGCATGTTTAAGTCCCTGATAACCCGCTGCTCCTCCACTACCCACGAGCTCCACAGCCCGGAAAACCTGGTGAGAAATCTGCACATGCTCTGTACATAACGTATTAAACCTGCTGTATACTCTGCTTTGTAATTGTGAAACTGATACCGCCTGTACACAGGAATGAATTGTTTACTGGTTGTGCACCGATTGGAGAATTAAGCAGCAGAAGGAGTTTGTAAAAAGTTTGCTATACTCTCTTTCTCTCAATCACTCTCTCTCTCTCTTACTCTCTCTCGCTCTGAAACTCACACACTCACACACACAGGGCCTGTACTGTGACATCCGTCAGTTGGTGCAGTTCATTAAGGAGTCCCACGGAAACGTATTCCGACGGGTGGCACTGAGCGCGCTCCTGGACAGTGCCGAAAAGCTCACCACCACCAAGAAACCTGAGGAGAAGGAGGAGCCTAAACCTGCTGGGCCCAGGAGGTACTGAACTGTCCAGGGCACAACACAGCCTTGAAGCCACACCCATTTTACACCCCCACAATCCCAATATTCCTGAAAACTTTACTTTTCCACTTCTTTCTGGATTCACCGACTGTGCTACATCAGTCACTACACTCGTGCACTGAGATCTCCACAACTGTGCACTCCACTCCACTGTGTGCCCGTACATATTTTACACCCTACAGTCTGTACTGTTTGATCACATAAAAGAGCTACACTATGTTGATATGCACAGTTTATTGATCAATTGCCTGAGGGTTGTCAAATGGACTTTGAAATAAAGCTATAAAATGAGAGTATCATATGGACCTGCACACAAAAATGTGTAAAATATTACTGCTAGGCTGCCCAGAGCACAATTGTACAGTCAGCTGATGTACTCATGACATTGTGGGACAAATGTGAACACAGTGTATTTTAAACAAGCCAGACATGCAATACATACCAGACATGTATTTACCACCCTCAAACAATCATAAACGGATCAACTGATGCTGTAGATTGGCGAGATGACTAGTTAAAGATGTTGACCTGTGTAGTTTTTTAATATCTGATGACTGTGATTGGTGTACTAATTATCGATGGTGCTGACCTGCGGGTTTATTATCTCACCAATGGCATTGATTGGTGCATTGATGGACTCATTGATGATATTGACTGGTAATTTGAGGTACTCATTGATGTGGTTAACCCGTGAGTTTATGAACTCACCGATGGCTTTAGTGGTGGATTGATGTACTTACTCACTGATGCGGGCGATCCTCTGCTCGTCTGTGTCCAGGTCGGAAGCGGGCGTGGCCGGGGAGAAGGGCCAAGCCTCCACTGCGGCAGACGAGTGTCGCAGCTGCATCTCCAGCCGACCCCCGCAGACCCCCGAACAGTGAGCGCACCCTCAAACTGCCCCACATCGCCTAACATATCGCCAGACTCTTTCCCAGATGTGTGTTTAAATAAGCATCGGGGTTTCCCAACAGGCCCCAGGGGAAATTAAATGCCAGAATCAGAACCATTCAACCTCTCTTATGCATGACTTTCTTAATAGATATCCATGTACTTTATTGCTCTCTTCTTTGTCCTTTTCCAGGATTTTGGCTAGGCATATACAGTATAAACACTATTATGCCAAAAATTCACCTCAATTTATACTCAGACTTTATTTTATTCCATATTTATCCATGTCACATCCTTGATAATGGCCATGTTTTACTCTGTAGAGACTTTGGTTTTGTGTCTCATGGTGCCCCTCTCTTTATCAGCGAGGAACAGATTCCGGGGGCGCTGCTGGGCAGGAAGGATTTCTGGCGAAAGATGTTCAAGTCCCAGAGCGCGGCTAGCGACACCAGCAGCCAATCGGAGCAGGACACTTCGGAATGCACCACCGCCCACTCGGGCACCACCACGGACCGCCGCTCCCGCACTCGCTCCCGACGCATCTCCCTCCGCAAGAAGCTCAAGCTGCCCATCGGTGGGTTGGAGTGTATGGCCCCCCCCTCCCCTCAGTGTGATGTCATTATGCTGCAGCCCTGCATGCCTGTGTTCGAGACGCGCCTGCCTGTGTTCCTTTTTTTGCCGATGTCAGATTCTGAGTAGTGACGGCCATACAAATTCATCTTTGTTTTGTGTTTCTTCTTGTTTTCATTTTTTTACCCAGCATGCCATGGGGCTGTTCAACTTCCAGTCACCATCTCTGTGTTACGTATGTGTGTATTGCAGAAAGAGAGAAAGAGAAAGAGAGAGATCAATAGAGAGATTGTGTATGTGCGCGTGCGTGTGTGTGTCTGTGTGAATCTGAGTGACAGTATTCCACTCAACTTGGCTGTATCTGTGCCCTGATGTGTGAAAAAGAATGTGTGTGTGAGTATTAGTGTATAAAGTGTGTGCTGTCTTTGCATTAGAAAGAGAGAGATGCGTGTGTGCATGTGCGTATTAGTTTGAAAGAGAGTGTTTCTGTATGTGTGAGAGTGATAGAGATAGAGAGTCTGAGAAAGAGGAAAATTAAGAGTGTGTTTCTGTGTGTGTGTTTGTGTGTGATAGACACATGTATAGAGAGTGCATGTCTTAGAAAGAGACAGAGACAGAGAGAGAGAGAGAGAGAGAGAGAGAGAGAGAGCTACACTCTGCAGCCTCTCACTGTGCTTTGTGTGCAGGGAACTGGCTGAAACGCTCATCCCTCTCCGGTCTGACAGACGGAGTGGAGGACCTGCTGGACATCAGCTCTGTGGACCGGCTGAGCTTCATCCGACAGAGCTCCAAGGTCAGAGCCATCAGCACCCTGGCACCCCTTTATATGCACTGCACTGAATGTGTGTATGCAGGGCACTGTGTGTGTGCATGTGTATACAGTGAGCTCCAAAATGTTTGGGACAAAGACATATTTTTTCTCCATTTGGTTCTGTACTCTACAATTTCTGATTTGTAATCAAACAATTCACATGTGGTTAAAGTGCACATTTTCAGATTTTATTTTATTTTTTATACATTTTGGTTTCACCGTGTAGAAGAGTCAAATCAAGAAAAAAAAAAAAAAAAGTCTTTGTCCCAAGCATTATGGAGCTCACTGAATCTCTATGGCTCCCATGCCCCGCCCCTCCTCCAGGTGAAGTTCACCAGCGCGGTGAAGCTGTCGGAGGGCGGGGCGCCGGAGTACGGCCGGGACGAGGAGGAGAACTTCTTCAAGCGGCTCGGTAAATGGCGGTCCGGCCGGCGGAACCCGTCCAGGCTCCACCACACAGAAGAGAAAGATGGTAGACCCCCGGGGCGTCCCGCGCCTCCCCCCGCTCTCTCTCTCTCTGTGCCTGTCCGTGGTCTGTCCCGTCCGTCCGTTTGTCCGTCTGTCTGTCCCGCGCTCTGCCGCCAGCCGTCTTCCATGCAAGCTGTGTGTGTGTGCGTGCTCATGTGCGCACTGTGTGTGTGTGTGTGTGTGTGCGTATCTGCTTGGCTGTGTGTGTGGATGCACTGCGTTCCATCTCCCACCTCATCTCACAGTCTGTGTCCCCAGGACTGCATAAACAGGCTGGGGGCAGTTGGAACCCCTGATTTAATCTGAAAAGTCCACACCTTCATCAAGCATGAAGTGGCACCTTGTTTATGAATAATAATAATAATAATAATAATAATAATAATAGCAGCATTACCAAGGTATTCTGTGAGCCTATGTGTCCATATGAAAATGATTTTTAATCATTCAGTCTCTTTCTTGCCTTTGGGCAAAGCTGTAAATTTAGTGACCTGCACTGTTCCGTGATTCATTAGTTAAAAACAGAAGTGAAATCCTCGGTTGAGCTGGTTGTTGTTTTTTCCTCTTCTTCCCCTGACTTGGAAGAGAGCCTGGCTCTGCAGTCCAGTTTTAGCTGCTGTTGTTGCTGTTATTGCTGGCTACCTACCACTGCAGTGTTGAGCAGTGGAGGAAGTAGACGATTCTACCATCTCACATATAGATCTTTCATTTTTAATGGAAAGGTTTGACCCCCCACTTCCCCCTGCCTCCTCCACTTGACTGTCTTAACCCTCCCTCCCCCTCATCCACCCCCAACTAATTTACAAATGTATACCTTGCACTGGGGTTAATTTATTCAAACATTGAAATATCCCCCTTTAACTGCCCCTCCCCTTCCCCCTTGTCCCCCTAACCAATCCCAGCAGCCCTACTACCCTCCACACCCGATGGCCCAGCGTTGAATGGAATTTACATTCTAATGTAATGCACTTACAGGCGGATAAAGGAGAGAAGGGACATGACTTTGCAGAGACCTTTAGGACAAGGGGCGGGGCAGGGCAGGGCAGCCCAGAGGGGCGGGGCAGGGCGGGGTGACCCAGAAGGGTGGGGCAAGGACAGGACAGGTGGTCGGGTTGTTAAGTTTGTTGAGGCAGGTTGATCTTTACGTCTTTGTCACACATGCTGTTGTGACGCTCCTCATCTGTCTGTCCTATTGCCTGTCTGTAACACGTTTGTTGTGCAAATACTGTCCCAGTGCATTCTGTCAAAAATGTGTTGCATGACTATCAGAGACCCACTACCTGGTGCACATTTCCTGACCAATCTGGCACTGGACACGGTTAAATTAAGCACCTGAATCAGGGACTAGACAGAAAGCTTAGATCAAAACCTGATCCAATGTTGTAATGTTTCTACACAGCTATACAGCATAATAATGATTATTCAGGTCTTCCTTTTTTACTTCAATCAGAAGTATGCTACCTTAAATCATACAACAGTAAGTCTGTCATAATCCAGCATTCTCCACAAATTGTGACACTTGACAGCACTCCATGTTCGGGTGAAGATTTTTCCTGCACACTGGGAGCAGATACTCGTAAGCTTGCCCACGCATTTGTCACCACATGCTGTCCTTGTGCCTTCTGTGGTGTTTGGTCTGTCTCCGCCTGCATTTTACAGTGTGACCAAAAGGGGGAAGCAGTGAACCATAGCCCCAACTGCGCCAGCCTGCTTGTCAAAGCCATATTACGCTGTCCACCTCCCCCTCCCCCCTCCCCCATTCTGGCAGGGTGCCACGGGTTCCAGGAGCGCCTGGCTGCCAGCCAGGAAGCCATGAAGAACAAGAACGTGGTGAACCTGGGCGCCATCCGGCAGGGCATGAAGAGGTTCCAGTTCCTGCTGAACTGCTGCGAGCCGGGCACCATCCCCGACGCCTCCATCTTAGCCGCGGCCCTGGACCTGGTGAGGCGCCACCCCCGACACAGAGAGAGAGAAAGAGGATAACCCTCTGTATTATTTGGCAAATGAAAAAAATGCCATTTAAAAATGTTTTACATTTTTAAAATAGTAGTTATTTGTACTATTTTTTTACTGTGAAGTACAGCTTTTCATGCCTTCATTGCATACAGCAGTTGTGGTTTTTCTTATTTTAATTTGCAGCTTTGAAGGTTTGAACGTGACTTTGGGCGTCTTTTCGTGTGATGTGCTGATGTTGTCATGTGTTAATCATGTTGTGACTGTGTGTGTTGTGAGTAGCCGCTAATGCTGCAATGCTGTGCATTTGTGGTGTACAAAGGATGTGTCTATGTTGTGCCGTGTTGTTCCTGTTGTGCGTTTGGTGACGTGGTCAATGTGATCTGTTGAATCTGCAGCGTTTCGTGCCGTGTCCTCCATGTTGTGGCGTGTTGTCCGCAGAGCTGTGTGTTGTTGTAACTAGCCAGGCGGTCGCCCTGTCCACCCGCAGCCTGGCCGTGCTGTGAACGTGCCTCCGCCTTCCCATCTCCACCATCTCACCTTTGTGTTCCCTCATTTTTCACATTACTCCGCCTCCCGGTGAGGTAAGACCAGTGGGGGGGTAATTCTGCAGCCACAAGCGTGTCTCTATGCTTTTAATGAGTTTTGAACTTGGCCAGTAGCAGACTCTGGGTCCTTCTCCTATCAAATACATTCCAGCACTCATTACGCATTCTACATGAAATAAAAATGAAACATTTTATTAAACCCACTTAGTTCCCTGATGGAGTGCATTAGATATGCCATAGCACAGCATGCCTGTAAATCTGCCAAGTCTGAATAGGGCCCAGTGCTCTTAAATCAGTCTCTTATCTTATTGTAGTCTAACATGACAGCCACTGTCAGACTCTGCCCACCGTTTAATCACCCAGCTCTGCTTAAACTGCTGAGGTGTAATTATGTTAACTTTGCACATGTAACCCAAGACTGAACAAGCTCCTAAGAGGTGGAGGTTTTTGCAGTGATGAGGATTGCAAACATGTGATCTGTGCATCTGTGAGTCACGGATATGTTCTTCAGAGACGGACAGCAGGTGGCTGGCCTTTTTGAGACCCTGACAGGAAGTGTGTCTGTCCCCCAACAGGAAGCCCCAGTGGTGGCCCGGGCCTCGCTCTTCCTGGAATGTGCCCGCTTTGTGCACCGCTGTAACCGCGGCAACTGGCCCGAGTGGATGAAGGGCCACCATGTGAACATCACCAAGCGAGGCCTCTCCAGGGGGCGCTCTCCTATAGTGGGCAACAAGAGGAACCAGAAGCTGCAGTGGAACGCAGCCAAATACTTCTGTCAGTGGGGTGATGTGAGTTACAGTATGTCCTACAGTGGCACTTCACACGCACCACGCGGCTCTCAACACCTCACACGCAGTGAAACTCAACACAGCACATAGAGCTTGACCTGTCACAGCACATGATGGATTATGCATGAGCAGCATTTATTATACCTCTTGAAACTGGTCTTATTACCAGTGGGGAGAGGTTTAAATCCTAAGTGAGGCATTTATGAAAATGGTGTCAGGCTGTGGCACCAACAATCTAATGTGTCTGTGTGTGTGCGTGCGTGCCTGTGCGTGTGTGTGCGTGCCTGTGCGTGTGTGTGTCTGTGTGTGTGCGTGCGTGCGTGCCTGTGCGTGTGTGTGTGTGCGTGCGTGCGTGCGTGCGTGTGTGCCTGTGCGTGTGTGTGTGTGTGTGTGTGCGTGCGTGCCTGTGCGTGTGTGTGTGTGTGTGTGTGTGTGTGTGCGTGCCTGCCTGCATGTGTGTGTGTGTTCCGGTAGGCTATCGGAACTCGTTTGAGTGAGCTCTGCCACTCAGACAGCGAGAGCCCGGCCAACATCCTGGGCTTCATCTACGACGAGGAAACAAAACGGCGCATGCGCAAGGAAGACGAGGAAGAGGACTTCCTGGATGACAGTGAGTGGACGATAAAACGAAAACAAGCACGAATCCCTGAGCTATTTTAGATCAAGCCACGATTAGCGTAGCTTCAGATTAAAACTTAGTTCAAGTCACAAAGAACCCAGAACAAAACCGGACAAAAATGTCCACCTAAACACTTTAGTTTGGAGTTTGGAGTTTAGGGCTGTTTAGGGCCCTTTAATGTCCACTTCATGAATAATAAGAATTGATTTTATGCTTGATTCATATGTACCTCTTGTCATGACCGCAATGTGGAGCTTGGTCTTCCCTCAGACACAGTCAACCCCACCAAGTGTGCCTGCCCGTTTGCCCTGAAGATGGCCGCCTGTCAGCTGCTTCTGGAGATTACCACCTTCTTGAGGGAGACCTTCCCCTGCTTACCTCGCCCACGCACAGAGCCCCTGGTGGTTAGTATCAGAACTGAGTTAAAATTAAAATTTCCTGACCCTGACCTTACCCCAGTGAGCCTTACAACCCTAAAACCCATCATGTTCAAACATGACTCATTACTTTTTTTACACACATGCATCCGCCTACACACAAGACTGTCCTTCCACTATCATTTAGCATCTGAACAGTGTCTGAACCCAGTTAACTGAAAGAGCATCAGAAGGGCGTGTGGTCTAATCCCCGTTCTGGGTCCCAGGACCTGGACAGCTGCCGGCTGCGTCTGGACCCGGAGCTGGGCCGGCACCGGTACGAGCGCAAGATCAGCTTCGCCGGCATCCTGGACGACGAGGACGGCCGGGACTCCCTGCACAGCAGCAGCCACACGCTCAAGTCCGACACGGGCTGCGACGACAAGAAGTCCCAGGAGCCTCTGGGTCAGTGGACCCGCCCCCCTCACTGACCCTCCGCCTCCATAAAAGATTTCATTGAACCATAATGTTCCCAGTCACTCTCCGAATTCAACTGCTGACATGTCATTGATTACTAATTAACAGATGAACACAAACTGGACGGATGAGAGAAAATATTTCCCACAATAACATTTGGTTAACTTTCTACACAAAATGTCTCAGTAAAGTAGTTCATAGATCCAAATGTGTACAAATCAGTATCATTTATGCTCCTTTAGAATGCATTGAATATATGAATGACTCCCAGTCTCCAGATTTGTGCTGTTACTCTGCAGTGTGTCTGAGCCGTGTGATTTACTCCCCACCCCTGCGCTCCACTCACAGCTCCCATCAGGAAGATCCGTATCGGGGGGTCTCGGCTCCTGCAGATCAAGGGGGCCCGCAGCTTCCGGGTGAAGAAGGGGGGGTCGCTGTCCTCCATCCGCCGCGCTGGCAGCCTGAAGAGCACCAAGATGTCCCGGCAGGACTCTGAGTCCGAGAACGAAGAGGGGCTGCTGTCCCAGAGCAGGGACACCGTCACTGACATCGGTAACTGAGCACGGTTACGCACGGATACTGTTTGCAGTGTGCTGTAGTTCACTGAACCCAGTTAGTTAAAACCAATCACTGACCCACACGCTGTAAGTATGTGCAACTGTCAGTACCTGTAGCCCTGATTCTGATTGATGTATGGAGATCCAGTCATTAACCAATGAGATATGCCTTGTCACAGGAAGTCCCTGGAGCACGAGCGAGCCCAGCATCGAACCCGAGGCCCAGAGCACTGGCGGAGCCGAAGACAACTACCACCGCAACATGTCCTGGCTGCACGTAGGTGACCCCGCCTCAGGCCCACTACTGAGCCTGGTCTGAAAAGACTCCCATCATGCCTTGCGACAGATTACCATTTTATTTGACCAAGCAGATGTGCCTCACTGCTGCCCCCTTGTGCCCCCCCTCCCCACACGCAGATCATGATCCTGCTGTGCAACCAGCAGAGCTTCATCTGCACGCACGTGGACTTCTGCCACCCGCGCTGCTACCAGCACCACAGCCGCTCCTGCGCCCGCCTGGTGCGCGCCATCAAGCTGCTGTACGGCGAGACCGTGGACAGCCTGCGCGAGGACGGCGGCTCCGCCCACATTGGCGCCCGCGCCAAGAAGACCAAAGAGGTGAGGGAGCAGCCGAGAGAGCAGTCGCTCAGCCAACGCTGCTGCTCTGCCTTTGAGTGACACTGCCAACATGCTGTTCACGGACATGTTTAGCGGTTTTTCAGTTGGAAAAAAAACAGTACCTCACCTTTTTTAAGTACAGGTAGTAATTTAGCATGTTTGTTGAAGTAGAGCTTGATATATACTTTATTATAATCATTATACTTATTATTCTTATTTGAAAATAACTGCCTGATGTCCTGCAAACATGTTCACTGGGTTTCAGTGTCGTGATATCAGGAAGTGCATTAATAATAGTAGAAATACAGTAAATATTGATCCATAGTTTGTATGACAAGACAGTTTTCAGGATGGATACTGAAGTGCACCATTCACTTTTTTAAAATGTCTGAAATCATTGATAGTTGTTGTCATGCATGTCATGTATTTACAAGTTTTCATGGTAAATCTTCCACCCTGTGCATAATTATACATGCTCATAGTGGCCGTGTGTGCCTCATTAAATATGACCACTCTCTGGTTCCAGTGTTCGGATAAATCCTGCCTCCGTACCCCCTCTATGAAGAAGCGGCCCACAGATGCCAGTGCAGAGGGGAAGAAGGACACGGGCATGCTGAAGTACATCCGCAATCAGGTATTGCCCCCCTCATTCCTCCTAACTCTGAATTCCTTTTGTGTCCCCATTCTAATGCTCTTCCTTTGGACCCTCCCACTCTAATGCCAAATCATTATTTGACCCCTCCCACTCAATGTCAGCACATAGTCTGCAGTCTAGCCAGATAAACAGCTCAGTCACACACATGAATATTCATCAGCTGTAATATAGCGTCATAAACTCCTGTTAAGAAGACAGTCTCCAAGAATAAGAATGCAGAGCGGATGAACAAATGCAGGAGCTGACCATCTGGTCACTGCAGAGAATCAGCACCCCACCAGCTCAGTCGTGTCGTGTGGGCTGTGAGATCAGTGCCTTGTTCCACCCTGAAGGTGATGAGCCTGGCTCCCGCGCCCCTGTCGCTCCTCATTAAGGCCGCGCCCATCCTGACTGAGGACATGTATGGGGACATCCAGCCTGCCGCCTGGGAGCTGCTGCTCAGTGTGGATGAGCACATGGCTGCTGCAGCAGGTAGGCCTGTGTCTACATCCTGCACGTTTAGAGATACCACATCTATCTATGCACTAGAGATATAATTTGTAGTATTTGTGCCTGTGTGTTTTCTCTGTGTATGCATGTATGGTGGTTACTTACTTACGTTTATACATGACTGTACTGTACGTGTGTGCGAACAGCGGCCATGTTCCTGCTGTGCGCGGTGAAGGTTCCGGACGCGGTCACGGACATGATGATGGCGGAGTTCCACCACCAGGAGGCGGGGCAGCGGATCAGCTCCGTGCTCAAGTTCTACACGCTGTGGCGCTTCCGCTACCAGGTGTGGCCTCGCATGGAGGAGGGAGCTCAGCAGATCTTTAAGGTGTGTACCTTCATTTCCACCCTCACTCTTAAAGTCTGTGCTTCTGTTTACTCTTTCTGAAGGAACTGAAATGAATGACTCTCGCTGGCTGCAATGCATTCCGTCCCTTTTAGATCCCGCCCCCTAGCATAAACTTCACGCTGCCCTCCCCCATCCTGGGCATGCCCTGCGTGCCCATGTTCGACCCGCCGTGGGTGCCCCAGAACACGGGGAGCGTCCAGGACCCAATCAACGAGGACCAGTCTGTAAGTCCCGCCCCCTGTCTCCGCCCCCGGGCCGCTCGGAAGCTTAGACGCTTCAGCTGTGTGGATTCATTGCATGGGTCTGTGTGCTTTTCTTTTCATCAGTGAGTTCTGTAATCAGTGTACAGTCCTGACCGCGCTGTTACTGCAGGGCAGCACGTAATGCGCTGTAGCGCCCCCCGCAGGCGGATTGAGACGGCTGTGCAGGCAGTGCGCTCCTCCGACGCAGTGTCTGCGCAGCTCGGTCTGTGGAAACTGCAGCTACGTCCTCCACAGTGACAGAGGGCAACACCCCAGTGAGACGGGCCTGTATCTTTATTAAAAATATAATCACCCCTGTGTGAAATATCTGGGTGATGACGACTGGTGGGTCGGTCTCCATGTTTTGCACCAGTAAAACCAGTGTTTGATACACCAGAACTCTTCTGAACTTGAGAGTGCAAATGACACCTTAAATTGAAATTCCATTTTTTGATTTGCATCTGAGTAACTAATTTTACTATTGTCAAACACCCCGTCCACCACTTAACCCCCCTCCACCTAACCCACCCCCCCCAACCCCCTGCATACCGCATCACTGTAAATTCTGTGGTGGAGTTTTTAACTGCTTAACATATGTAAGTTTAAATTTACAGTCCTACCAAGAAATGAGGATTGTTAGTAAAGTTTACTGTGCAAGCCCATTAAAACTGTACAAGCCCGAAAGGCATGAGTGTAATCTAAACTGATCTAAAAGTAATCATATACGATATGTTAAACCGGGGTCAAGAGAAATACGCTTGCTTTGTTTCATGGTATGACTGTATTCACTTTGTTGCCATGGTGATTACTGATTGTGTACCATCAGCTATGGAAACTACAAGTGTTTTGTTTTGTTCGGGACAGCATGCATGATAATGTCCTAACATCACTTGTTAATATTCCATAGCTGAAAGTGATATTGGCAGGTGGACTTTATACTGAGAGCTGTAATCTGTCTATTGGTTTCTTGTTTTTAGTATGCCACATTAATTCAGTCAGTCTTTCCCATAGTAAGTTGTGATTTCTCCTCAGCTGCTTGTATGGACGTGCATTCAGTGATGATCTGGGATTGTACATCGATAAGTGAATGTTTGTTGAATCTCTGAAATGACCCCTTCCTGCCCCCTCACCCCACTACACCCCACTTCACCTACATATACAAATTGGTACCCGAGGCCAAAATGGCTGCACATTCCACATAAACTGGCATCCCTTATAACAGTGTACCGTAGTTAAGGAGGCATGACAAGGCCAAAGCTGGCATGGTAAAGTATATTAGCGTAAGGAAGTGCATGGTGGTCCCACAGTAAAGTGCATGGACTTTGCATGGATAAGCATGGGAAATGTGTGCTATTCACAGAGTTTACATGCGTCTGAACTCCATGCTTCCAGGTTCTGTCATTTCATTGTGCTGTTGATTCAGTGCACAGGTTCCGCCTCACATCTGTGTGCGCTGGTTGTGAAACTGCATTGTAATTTGTTTAGTCTCCTGGTGAAAAATGCTATCCTGTCTGCAATGTATGAGCACTGTACTACTATTTGATATTTTATTAATCAAACGTTATTTTTTATTTAAAAAGTTGCTGTTATTGCATTCATTTATTGTTTCTAAAATAACACCTTTATTAATTTTTCTGTTAAATGGAATTTTGCAAATATCAGAATGAGTATTTTTCATCAGGAGCAACTAAACACAAAAGACTTGGGATTAAGGCTGTGTGGGAAGAGTTTGTACACTGTGAGCGCGCTGTAAAACTGCTGGGGTTGTGTTTACTTACCAACTGCCATTGCTCTGGGGGTGGCTGGCTTCTATGAGCCCCACCCCCTTTCCTCAGAAGCCTCAGCGTCTCAGCCCCGCCCTCTCCCCCCGAACCCCTCCCCCTGCAGAAGTCGTTCTCGGCGCGGGCGGTCTCGCGCTCGCACCAGCGGGCGGAACACATCCTGAAGAACCTGCAGCAGGAGGAGGAGAAGCGGCGGCTGGGGCGGGAGGCCAGCATCATCACCGCCATTCCCATCACCCAGGAGGCCTGCTACGAGCCCACCTGCAGCCCACCGCCCGAGCAGGAGGAGGAAGGTGGGCTTGCCCCTGCAGCTCGGCATGCTGGGATACCTCAGTCCTCCACCATGCCTCTCAGAATTGAGTCATGAATAAATCTGGATGTTGTTTTGGGTCTTCAACCTTCAGACATGACTCACCCCTCAGTGAAATCCTGATGACTCACTCTCTCACTCTTTTAGAGTAGAACATTTGTTAATTGAGAATACCTTTTAGATTAGAAGGAGGATTTTTTAACCTCTGTGAATGGCAATAATGGATATCATTCACCATACATTTATAAAGTTTATAAACCTCTTCTGAGGATTTTTCTGAGTCTGTTCTGTCTCTTGTGTCTGTACTGTGTCGATGTACTGTATCATGTTGTGTCTGTACTGTGTCGGTGTGCTGAATGCTGCTGTGCCTGTACTGATGCTGTAGTGTCGGCGTTTGTGTGCTGTGTTGTGCTGTGTCTGTGTTATGTCTGACGTGGTGCTCTTTGTTCCCTGTCAGCAGAAGAAGTGGTTAACCTGGCGTCTCGCCGCCTGTCCGTCAGCCCCTCCTGCGCCTCCAGCAACTCCCACAGGAACTACTCCTTCCGCCGCGGCTCCGTCTGGTCCGTGCGCTCTGTCGTCAGTGCCGAAGGTCAGAGGTCACAGTTCTGTGTGTCTCTGTGACTGGTGTTACAGGGCTGAATAGTCCATATGCTGGACTGGTCCTAAAACAACACGAAAACACATTTAGTAGAAATTATACTGAAATCTTTAAACTGGAAAATTAGAAAAAAACTAATGAGACATGGATCAGATCCAGAGTGTTTATAATGATAATACCTTCAAATTTAGAGGTGCTGAACGATTCTCACAACTTCCTGCACACATTTCTCTGCCCCCTCACCCTACAGATGAGGAGAACACCACGGAGCTCACGCCCACTCATCATGTTCTGCAGCCCCCGCAGGCCGTGTTCCCAGCATGCATCTGTGCGGCAGTGCTGCCCATTGTGCATCTGATGGAGGATGGGGAGGTGCGGGAGGATGGCGTTGCAGGTAGGGCCTTCCTCTGATGTTATAGCTCCGCACTTATCTCATTTCTCATTGTAGCTGAGTCTGTATGTTCTCTGTATGATTTAGCTTTACTGCCTTATTCTGTTCTGGTGCTGGTAGCTACCCTGTTAATTGCACTTGATGTTATTTATTTTGTTTTATTGTGTTATTTACATTTATTTGGACAAGTGTCAGCCTGCTGAATAGATGTAATTACATTGATTTCTGAGACCTGTGTGTGTGTGTGCGTGCGTGCGTGCGTGTGTGTGTGTGTGCGTGTGTGTATGCATGTGTGTGTGCATGCATGTGCGTGTTCTCCCTTGGTGATCCAGTGAGTGCAGTGGCACAACAGGTCCTGTGGAACTGTCTGATCGAGGACCCTGCTCTGGTGCTCAGGCACTTCCTGGAGAAGCTTACTGTCAGCAACAGACAGGTAAGAGGAAGTAACATCATATTTAACTCAGCCCTCTTCCTGTGTGAGAGCTTCAGCTCCACTGAGGTGAACAGACCACTGTGTGGTATTCCTGTTTCTCAAAGCATCATCATATAACAATCTCTCATTATTATTAACACAAGCATTGCTTATTTTATTAGTGAACGGCCCTAGGCAGCTTTTGAGAGCACTTGCTTTACTGTTCCAGGACGAGCTCATGTACATGCTGCGGAAGCTGCTTCTGAACATAGGAGACCTGCCGGCCCAGACCTCTCACATTCTCTTCAACTACCTGGTGAGATGCACAGCCTCACTTTGAAATGCTCGCACCTTTTTAGGAATTTATGTCAGCATTTTATCCACAATACACTTGATAAGATAGAAAATAGCAAATAAGTGCATTAATGCCAACTGGTTTGTGTCGATCCCAGATTGGCAGCACACAACCATTCACGCTTCTCCCTCACTGGCACCAAAGTTTGAACCAATCATAGTCTCATTGTAACAAAGCCAGCATGCTGATTGGTTTGTACTGATTGACAGTTATCTCTTCCTCCTTGTCTGTGCGCCTCAGGTGGGGCTGATCATGTACTTTGTGCGGACGCCCTGCGAGTGGGGCATGGATGCCATCTCGGCCACGCTGACCTTCCTGTGGGAGGTGGTGGGCTACGTGGAGGGGCTCTTCTTCAAGGACCTGAAGCAGACCATGAAGAAAGAGCAGTGCGAGGTCAAACTGCTGGTCACCGCATCCATGCCAGGTACGACGGCATCAGCACAGGTGTGAGGGAGAGCACTCAGGGAGGGCTTCGGTTCTGCCGTGGTTTATCTATGCTGTTTTCCCTCTGGTGTGAGGTGACATAATGTGAGGTCATCATGCACACTTGGACACCTCCATTTTTTGGAATTTTCAAATGAATTAAGTACACTTTCAAAACATGCCGTGGCAGTTGACATATTGCACTGTTGTAAAACTTGTTATGGCTACAGATGATATTTATGGTCGTTGTGAGATCTGATTGGGAGAGTGACTCCTGTCACCTTCCGTACACAGTGAGCTCAATTCACTTCACTCTGCTGTAATGTGTACAGTACACTACAATATTCACTCTCAAAATGAAATACGGTTGTCACTCCCAAAAACTGACAGTGTGAATGTAGCCAAAGAGGACTGATGGAACAATGGAGCTGAACTTCTGGCTACTATAAACATGATGTGGTTTCAGTAGACATGAAGTGGAACCACAGATATGCTGACAAGTTCATCGGTAATGTGTTTGCCACCGATGAAGCTCAGAGGATGGAAGGAGCACAGGAGACTTGCACTGAGTTTGTTTCTATTGGTGATGTTGCCCCACTTTCCATCCAAACAGGAACCAAGACCCTGGTGGTCCATGGGCAGAATGAGTGTGACATTCCCACCCAGCTCCCAGTGCATGAGGACACCCAGTTTGAGGCACTTCTGAAGGTAAACCTGCTTAGCGTGCTGCCCCCGAAGGACTGCAACAGTAACTGCAACCAGTAATGTTACAGCCTCCCCAAGGAGATTGACCGTCACCATCACCATTAATAGAAGTTAGATGATTATAAAAAATAGAAAAAGCACTTGATTATAAGAACAGGGCCTCTGACACAAGAATGCTGTTGTCATAGGAGTGTCTTGAATTCTTCAATATTCCTGAAGCACGTTCAGCACATTACTTCCTCATGGACAAGCGATGGAACCTCATCCATTACTCAAAGGTACCACCGTTCCCTTCAGTATCACAACATGCATTCATTTAGCATCTATTTCCTATAGATGGGAGGGACAATATACAAAAAAACAAACAAACAAACAAAAAAAACCACTGGGATTCATGATAAAGTAATATAAATAAGGTTCATTTTACCCAAGTTTGCCTATAGCTACTTTTCATTGTTATGGGACAGTTTAAATGTTTTTATTTATTTCACTTTAATATTTAAATTTCATAAATCTCAATTAAATGTTGCATGCCTTGTGAACAATAACTGTTAGCTGCATAGATAACATACCAGATGCTGTTGTGTTATTTTGCCCAGCTTGTCTTCCAAACTTATGCTAATTTGTATCACATTAATTAAGATAATAGTACTCTCTGGCAGTTTGTTAATTGTGATTTAGGTTGTGCAAAGTAGCATAATTTTCAGGGAAATGGTTGCAAATATAGCAGTTGTATATTTAGCTTAATCAAATTGTACCAGATTGTAGCTCATTGTATCTCTAGCTTATTTAATCACACATTGTCATGGTTATACTCTGCATTGCCCTAGTAGTAATACATTATGTCATGTGCTCTGTTTGCAGACATATGTGCGGGACATCTACCCCTTCCGCAGGTCAGTGTCCCCCCAGCTAAACCTGGTCCACATGCTACCGGAGAAGGGCCAGGAACTGATCCAGAAGCAGGTGACAAGAAGATAATATAGTTTCCTTTATTTAAGCATGATTATTAGCTGAGAAAGTTACAGGAGGAAGCAAGATGGGTAGGGACTATAAAGGGTTTCATTCCCAGTCTGCTGGAGATGGCATAATTAAGTAGCCAGGTGTAGAGAACTAATCTGAGATGGCCATTGGGGTTAATGACCCTACTCTTTCTGCTGGGCCAGGTCTATATTTTTGCATATTTCTATAGTGGTATGCCAAAGTAGTCATGTACATGTTACTTAAGACTTGTTTCAGTCATTCACATTATAGCACACACTGATATAAGCCCCGCCCCCCAGGTGTTCTCCAGAAAGCTAGAGGAAGTGGGGCGTGTGCTCTTCCTCATCTCCCTCACCCAGCGTATGCCGGCCCTCCACCGCCAATCCCACGTCTCCCTGCTTCAGGAGGACCTGCTGCGCCTGCCCTCCTTCCCCCGCACCGCCATCGATGCCGAGTTCTCCCTCTTCAGCGAGCCCCAAGGTATGGTTGTCGTGGCAGCCTCACCTCCTCATTGCCTCTGGTCGTGACATCATTCAACACTAGTGTTTAAAAGGCATTTTCATGGCAACCATTCTGTGTGAAATTCATGCAGTTAAAATTCATGTGTGCAGTTAAAATTCTGTGTGTGTGTGTGTGTGTGTGTCCAGGAAAGGAGCTCTTTGGCCTGGATACACTACACAAGGTCCTGTGGATTAAGCTACTGGAGGAGATGTTTCTGGGCATGCCCAGTGAGTACCCTTGGGGTGACGAGATCATGCTCTTCCTCAATGTCTTCAATGGCGCTCTGCTGTTGCACCCTGAGGACAGCGCCCTTCTGAGGCAGTACACCGCCACAGCAATCAACACTGCAGTGCACTTCAACCACCTGTTCTCCCTCAGTGGATACCAATGGATCCTACCCACCATGCTCCAGGTGGGTCATGCCTACCATCTCATAGCAGTAAACAGGTGGTAATGCTTGTTTAATAACATGCAGATTGCTTGTCTGTATGGTCTGTACATTTTTCGATCAACCTTTGCCCGCAACAGTTCTGTCCCTATCCTTCCAAAACCATTGAAGGTTCGGGGACCCATCTTCATTGGAAGCATTGCCGATGAAGACAGATATTTGGGAGTAAAATCAAAACATCTGTCAGTATCTGATGTGCTGAAATGGCAGTTTTGAAAGACTGCCCCCTTGTGGAGTGTGGCAGTTTGTCCAGTTCCAGTGTGAGGACTAGGTGTATGTGCAGTCCTATTGTGCCCAGCCTGACTGATGCTGTTCTGTGTGCTGAAGGTCTATGCAGACTACGAGAGCAACCCGCTGCTGAGGCAGGGCATTGAGTTCTGCTGCCGACAGTTCTACATCCTGCACCGCAAGCCCTTCGTCCTGCAGCTGTTCGCCAGCGTGGCCCCACTGCTCGAGTTCACTGTGAGACTCCACTACACACATTAGTAGCTAGTAGTAGTATTGTGGTATATGTATGTACTGTGTGTATTGTGTGCATACGTGTGTGTAAGAGGGTGTAATGTGTACAGTAAGTGTGTGAGAGGGTGTGTTATTTACCGTCCCTGTGTTGGGCATGTGTGTGTTCCTATCAGACCAGCACCAGTACAGGGCTGTCGAAGGGCGTGTCAGCACAGTGCCTGTTTGACCTGCTGGTGTCACTGGAGAACGAGACCCCTGACACGCTGGACGCCCTGGAGCTAGTGAAAGCAGAGAAGCCGTTACGCTCCCTGGGTGAGAGCAGAGACCTGATCTCAATGCTCGCACATGCTAACCCATGCGCAGATCTTACTGAACCACCGTCTAACTGCGCAGAATTTACTGACACACAGTAACTAACAGACCTTAGTGACCCTGCAATTTTACTGCACAGATCTTTTACCGCTTCCGCATCATATGACTCACTAACTGCATTACACAGACCAGGAGAACCTTCATAAAATTGCAGGTCATACTGAAGTGTTATTCTTTGTATTTCACACAGACTTCTGCTATGGTAATGAGGACCTGGCCTTCTCTATCAGTGAGTCCATCAAGCTGTGTGTGACAGTGGTGGCCTATGCCCCAGAATCCTTCAGGAGGTGAGTCATGATGCAACTATGCAGTAAGTATGATAGGAAAATAAAATGGAAATAGAAGCTGGTAAAGTTGCTGCAATCTTTGCCTTTCCCATGCATCTCTGGACTACCTGATTTCCCACAATGCTAGGCAATCTGCCAAATTAATTGCACTCTTCTGCTACATCTAGCACTACTAAATGCCACTGTGCTATTCCATTCTAGAGATGGGATAAATTAATACTATTACCCTCTTGTAACTCAGCTTTCTGAATGAGTTGTTAAAGGCTTCCTATCCTTGCATGCCTATATGTATTGCTTCTGGAGTATTCCACTCTGGCAAACACTCGCTCTTCTGAGATTTGTCTTCCCCTTGTGGTGGCAGTTTGCAGATGCTGATGGTGCTGGAGGCTTTGGTGCCATGCTTCCTGCAGAAGATGAAGAATAACACGCTGGCCCTGGAGTCTGCCTCAGCTGCCCGGGATGAGATTGCTGCCATTGCTGCCCTTGCCACCTCCCTGCAGGCCCTTCTGTACAGCGTGGAGGCACTGACACGGTCAGCACACACACACACACACACACACACACGCATATGCTAATGCTAACCAGATGTAATTGGGTTCTCCCACACTGGTGTGAGACTCATGCTTTGTTTCCATCACTGTGTCCCTCTGCCCTGCAGGCCAATGACTGCCCCTCAGATGAGCCGGTGTGACCAGGGACACAAAGGCGCAACCACTGCCAACCATGCCATGTCAGGGGGTGCTAACACCAGGTGAGGGGCGTCTCAGTGGAGCCTCAATAAATCACTTTAATCAGTCTGTATGTTGTGTAGCATCACTTTTCAATCAGGTTCTCACAGCACTTAAGTCTGATTCTGAGTCTGAGTCTGTGTCCCAGTGATTGACACATGTGCAGGCTCTGTGAACAGAGGAGTGCGACCAGTTCAAGTCTCAGTGAGAGAACAGGGCAGTTAATTTAACTATCAAATTCAGCAGTCAAGGATTTTATGTTGTGAATGCCAGTGCTGATCCTTGCACTGCTGATGTGATGACATCACTTTGTCAGCAGATGTGATTATCTCTCTGTTTTACTTATCTGATGACATCAATGCATCGTGATGTAAAAACATGGCAAGAACCGTATAGTGCTTCGTTCTGCGGCCGCGGATGGTTCATGTTCTGATGATGTCCCTGCATCAGAGACAACCTGCACCTGCTGGAGGAGGGCCAGGGTATGCCGCGGGAGGAGCTGGACGAGCGCTACGCCCGCGAGGAGTTCCGCCGCCCGCGGGAGTCCCTGCTCAACGTCTGCACCGAGTTCTACAAGCACTGCGGTCCGCGCCTCAAGATCCTGCAGAACGTGGCCGGGGAGCCCCGCGTGACTGCCCTGGAGCTGCTGGACATCAAGTCCCATATGAGGTCAGGGGGAAATGGCTACTGACTCTGAGATACTGACCAACTCCAGTCACTGGTCAATACAAGCACTGGGTATGGACCCTGAGATATTGACTAACACTGGCCAGTGAGATACTGACCTACAAGGGTCAATGACCCTGAAATACTGCCCAACACCATTGGTGTAGTGGTCTGGGTAATTAGCAGGACAGTTTGCAGTTACAAGAAAAACTGTAATGCATAAATTGTATAAAAATGCACAAAGTGTATGGACAAATATACATGCTATTTTATGGATTACCATTATTTGCTACCTGCTGGGATCTGTGGCAGATTCTTTTTACTGGTTGGGGGCCTAGTTATCATATTTCTTTGATGAGGGAAGGTTCAGGTTCAAAACCTGAACCACACAAACCTGAACCACACATTACCACTGTAATAATCCCCTCAGGCAGTTCAAACAGCAGAAGTAGCAGTAGTGGTGAAGGAACGCCAGTGGCACAGACTTACCCTGTGCCACTGGAAGAGGATTAATGTAATGTTATAGTCTTAATATGATGTGTGTGTGTGTGCGTATGTGTACGGGTGTCTTGCCCTCCAGGTTGGCAGAGATAGCCCACTCCCTGCTGAAGCTGGCCCCGTATGACACGCTGACCATGGAGAGCCGGGGCCTGAAGCGTTACATCACCGAGATGCTGCCCATTACCGATTGGGCCACCGAGGCCGTGCGCCCCGCCCTCATCCTCATCCTCAAGAGGCTGGACCGCATGTTTAACAAGATCCACAAAATGCCCACGCTCAGGTGCGCTCGACCGCAGGCCCTGTGCACCAGGTCCGTCCTCACGATGCGCCACGCCCGTACACTGTCCGTACACTCTGTGTGTGAGAGAGTGCCATTCCAAAGTGTCTCTTTTTGGTGTTCCTGTGTATGTGGTATTCTGATTATTCTGTGAGTGTGTTTTTGGAGTGTGCTGTAATGTGGATTTTGTGTGTGTTTACTGGCTAAGTACATGTGTGTGTGTATTCATGGTGCGAGTGTGAGTCTGTATGTTCATGGTCGGTATTTAGACGGTATGTGTTTGTGTGTTGATGTTTGTGTGTAGGTGTGTAGACGGTGTGTGTTTGTGTGTTGATGGTGTTTGTGTGTGTAGACAGTGTGTGTGTATTTTTGTGTTGATGGTGTTTGTGTGTGTAGGTGTGTAGACAGTGTGTGTGTGTGTGTGTGTGTGTGTTGATGATGAGTGTGTGTGTGTTTCTGTGTGTTAACCGTGTATCCATTCCCTCTTCAGGAGACAGGTAGAATGGGAGGCTGCCAGCAGCCTGATTGAAGGGATCTGTTTGACTCTGCAGCGTCAGCCAATCATCTCCTTCCTGCCGCACCTTCGCTCTTTAATCAATGTCTGTGTCAACCTGGTGAGCTGATGACATTAAAACACAGCATCTCGGGGTCTACTATACCTATCGCACAGTGTACCCTGTCTACAGTGTGTGTGCATATGTGTGTGCTTGTGTGTGTGTTACAGGTGATGGGTGTAGTGGGACCCTCCAGTGTGGCTGATGGGCTACCCCTACTCCACCTGAGCCCTTACCTGTCTCCCCCACTTCCCTTCAGTACTGCTGTGGTGCGTCTGGTGGCCCTGCAGATACAGGTGAGTCTCTCTGACCGCACCTTCTCCAGCTGGGGGTGGGGTATAAGTGATGGGACTTTTAGTTCAACCAAAGGAAAAAAACCTGAAGTAATACTGTGTGTGGGCTGGAAAGGGCCTGTTTGTTTAGCCCTCAGAAAGCATGAAGCTGGCTATGCTGCCTCTATGGCATGGTGAAACCCAGGGAAGTTGTTTGGTTGGACATACCCAGAACAGCTTTGCAACAAACTTATTTCAATTTGCCTGATATATCCGACAAGCTCTTTGCTTCAGGATTAGCTCTAAATTTCTGCATGTGTTAAAATGTGAGAGATAAGCTGCTGATTAAGTGCATCATATGCACAGATTTGTAGTTTCTACACTTCCTTCTCTTTCCATTTATGTTGACAGGCTTTGAAAGATGATTTCCCCCTCAGTCATGTGATCTCGCCCTTCACCAATCAGGAGCGGAGAGAGGGGATGTTGCTGAACCTGTTGATCCCATTTGTTCTGACTGTGGGGTCAGGGAGCAAAGGTCTGCCACCCTTGGATGAGTTTCTGTGTAGTATTATTTCTTTCTCGCCACACATCATAAGCAATAGTAATGTTGTAGAGGACTAGTAAGGGGCTGAATGAGAGCCAGGGGCATGTTCAGCAGTCAAGGGCCATGATGGCTTGTCGTTGCCTAGAGTTTAGTCTGCTAGTGTGTTAAACGTGTGAGCTCATGGCTGAGTCATTTCTCTGAATTACCCCATAACCTTCACAGACAGCCCTCACCTGGAGCAGCCGGAAGTCTTCCTCCTCCTGCAGACGGTGCTGAACATTCTGCTGCCCCCCCGCATCATCAGCACGTCCCGCAGCAAGAACTTCATGCTGGAGAGTTCCCCCGCCCATTGCTCCACCCCTGGGGACACCGGAAAAGACCTGCGGAGGGAGGGGCTGGCTGAGTCCACCAGCCAGGCCGCCTACCTGGGTACTGCATCCTAGGGGGCGGGACCAGAGCAGGCAGGGCCATGGGGGTGGGAGCTTGGGTGTGGTCATGTGGTGTAAAGGCATTGGCTTATGGCGGTAGTCATGGGTAAGGCCATTTTTTGCAGCTGATTTTTCTTAGCTTTGCAGTGTAGTCCTCCAGTGGAAGGGTGCTGATGCAGCCTCCTCATCCAGTGTAAGCATAATGGAGTAGGGAATTGAGCTTGCAAGTAAGGTTGTAGATTTGATTTCCAGGTGCAGCACTGTCTGTGTACCCTTGAACAAGTTATTTAACTTGAATTGCCTCGGTAAATATTCAGCAGTCTAAATGACTGTATGTAAAAATATAAGCTGTGTACGTTGTTCTGGATAAGAGAATCTGCTACTTGCCTGAAAGTACTGTAAAATCTATTTCCCTTCTCTTTCTCTCTCTCTGTCTCTCTCTCCTTCCTTTTCTCTCTGCAGCTCTGAAGGTGGTGCTGGTGTGCTTTGAGCGGCAGTTGGGTAACCAGTGGTACCGGCTCAGCCTGCAGGTGAAGGAGATGGCTCTGCGCAAGGTGGGCGGTCTGGCCTTCTGGGACTTCATCGACTTCATTGTTCGAACCCGTATCCCCATCTTCGTACTGCTGCGCCCCTTCATCCAATGCAAGGTCAGAACTTTTTTATTCCTCCAATTATGTACCTATCTCTTAAATTCACATTTTAGTTCAATTACTGACAGGAAATACATTCTTTAATGTTACTAAAGTGTACAACAGCATCACAATCCAACTAGGCCAATCTCTCTATTTATTTCATTCTCTCATCTCTGTATTCAGTCCGATTCAAGTAGTTTTGCTGGCACAAAAGAAACCTTTTTGGCTCTGCCAATGTGAAAAATTCAGCCACATTATAACTATTTTCATTGGACAAAAGATGATCAGAAGAACATCCTTTATTGGTCTATTCATGTCCCAGCTCCTGACCCAGCCAGCGGAGTCTCAGGAGGAGATCACAGCTCGACACCACATCGCCGACCAGCTGGAGCGCCGCTTTATCCCCCGCCCACTCTGCAAGAGCTCGCTCTTCGCCGAGTTCAACAACGAGCTCAAGATCCTGAAGGAGGCCGTGCACAGTGGCGCCGGTCAGACTGACATAAACACGGCTTCATAACGCTAGTGAAACCACAAACCTAGAAGAGACATGAGATCATAAGATTAGCAATATCGCTAACATAACAGACTAAGGTCTTTCATAAGATTAGCACCATTGCTAATGTATTAGACTTGGGTCATTCATAAGATTAGCACCATCGCTAACATATCAGACAGGGGTCATTCATAAGATTAGCACCATTGCTGACATGTTAGACCAGAGTCCTTCATAAGATTAGCAGCATTACTAGCATAACGTACCAGGGTCATTCATAAAATTAGCACCGTCACTTACATGCAGAACAAGGTCATTAACAAAGTCTCCCAACCTGGCACCTCTCCCTGTGTTTCTCCAGCCTACCAGGGGAAGACCTCCATAAGCACAGTGGGCACCTCCACATCAGCCTACCGTCTCAGCCTGGCGACCATGTCCCGGTCTAACACCGGCACTGGAACCGTGTGGGAGCAAGACAGCCAACCGTCAAGACAGCCGTCCCAGGACACCCTCAGCCGCACCGACGAGGACGAGGAAGAGAGTCAGACCCCCCTTTTCTACTCCCATTCACTCACTTGTGTCATGCGTCTGATAATGCATTGTGACACCGTGTTGTACTAGTGTTATGACCTGGAGTGGGAGTGTGATTTTGAATGATTTTGAATCTTAATAATTGCACTGCTTGTTTATGTCTGTAATGTTATTAATATGTTCTATGGACTTTAGTTAAATTTTTCAAACTTGAATTGTGTTATGAATTTAATATTATTACGGGCATTAGGTATTTTGTGAGGGACTGTATCTTAGCCCTAGCACTGTGACACTGATTGTTTTGTGAGAGCATTGCATTTAACTTTTCCCAGATGTATTCTCTAGTCCTTGCAATATCAAAGCAGACTCAACTGTCATTATGAAATTTAAAATATGTATCTAAATCTGTCATGGTGTAAATATCATTTGAGAGCTATGGATCAAATGAACATATGTCTGTTTTTTGTTTCGCTTTTCTTTCTGTTTTCCTCTTCATCCATTGCGTTTTCTTCTGCTTTGCATGTCTGTGATTGCTATGTATTTATCTGGCTTTGTGCCTCTGTGTGAATGTGACTGTATGTGTCTGCCTGTCCTTGTGCCTTTTATCTGCTGTTATTTTCTTCCTCCTCCTGTGTTTTGCCTGTTTCGATTGGCTGTCCCTGCATGTCTGTCATGTGACTCCCCTCCCCTTCATTCCCTTCATTTCTGGTTTCCCAGACGACTCGGTGAGCATCCCCAGTGTGGTGAGTGAGCAGGAGACCTTCCTGCCCAGCATCATCACCCAGCGCCGATTCTCCAGCCATACCACTGGAGTTTCCATCACCCAACCAGAGCCCACCATGAGCACCATGCTGCCCAGCCACAGGTACAGTACACTATACTTTACTAAACACTGCATACCACACCTACCAGCTATAACTGAACACCATGTACCATACCAACCAGCCGCTGCTGAATACCACATACCACACCAACCAGCCACTGCTGAACACCACACTCTATACCAATCAGCTACTACTTAAAGCAAGGTACCACACCAATCAGCCATTATGGAACACCACACACTGTACCAACCAGCCACCACTAAACACGATCCTCTACACCAACCAGCCACTTCTGAACACCACACTCTGCACCAATCAATCATGACTGAACACTAACACCACCCAGTCACTACTATGTACCACTTTTTACTGTACATCACCCTCCATACCAATCATCACCACTAAACACCACCTTCTACATCAACTGAACACTGCTGTGCATTACTCTTCACTGTGCATCACCCACTAGTCCGACCAAGGACTACTGTCTGGACTACTACCCTTTAGCCCTGCTACCTTTTACTTCACACCCCCACACTAACAGAAGAATTCATCTGACCCTCCTTGAACTTTGAAGTATGAATGTCTCTTGTAATGATTTTGTTTTTCCAACAATTAATACAATTGAAGACCAGATTAATCAAAGTGATGCCAAACATGGTTTCAGCTCAGAGGGCAGTTACAGCTCAATGTGGTGTACAAAGATATTACTCCAGGCAAGCTTGCCTTTCACTGCTATGCACTTCGCCTGCTGACTTACAATGGAGTAATGTCTCTCACTGTGTACATCAGTGAGCAGCCCATCAAACAGGTGTTCTATATCTCCCTGTAATGGACTCCCATCAGTAAGATCTGGAACTTCTCAGCACCAGTCCTGAAGGGTGATCTAGTGCCTGAGAACTTGGAATGGGCCAAAATCCTGTTGATTCTGAGCCAACCCTGGCCCAGGGAGGAATGGTGCTCTCCAAAAAGCACAGGATGCTGATTTGCTAGTAATGCCTAATTTATACTTTGTCCCACAACTCTTTTGACAAAGTGAAGGAGTCGCACAACATAGGGCATTTCTGTTTTGGTGAAGGCCTGCGGGAAGGGTTCTGTTTTCTATGGGGAAAAGACACTGAACTCCTGAACATTTGTTTGCATTTGCGTACTGTCCAATCACACAAAGTATGCGACAAAGTATGACGGTGTCTGCAACATAACAAAACACGTTGAGAAAAAGTGTCATGCAACACTATTTTCAGTTTAAAATGTAATTTTTGTCAAGCTACACTTGTTGACAGTGTCGTGTGATGAAGTATAAATTAGGCTTAAGCCCTGTTGAGAGGCTTCTCATGTTGTCTTGTGCTGAGGACACCAAAAGGGAAGGTTCATAAACAGAGAACCCATCAGTCGAATCTCCAGCTGGAAGAACAGACCTTCAGCAACGTGTGAAATTCACTCTGGTTTTTGTGGCTGGGTGGGTTGGAACAGAGCACCACGTCCTCCAGATCTCCACATGCAGCAGGAGATGGGGAGGGGGACATCAGCGACTGCAGTCTGCTTCTGCTCTCTCCCTAAACCCTTCTCCCTACCCCCTTCTGCAGTGAACCCAATGTGCTAGATGAGTCCCAAGGAATGCTGGAAGAGGGTAACCTGTCTAGGTACAGTGTCACAGCCCTGCGTGTATGTGTGTGTGTATGTGTTTCCGTGTGTGTACATGTGTGCGTGCGTGCTGGGGCTTGGTCGGGGTGGCCTCCTCCTCCTCCTCTTCCTCGTTGCTCATCACATCCAATCAAGCCGCTGGCTGTGGTTTCTCTCCTCCTTGTCCTATGTGTGGGTCCAGTGTTATGTCTCTGTTCCTCCAGCTTCAAACTGACACCATCTCAAACCATCCACCAGGCTTCTGTAACCGCGGTGGGTGGGGGCAGGTCCAGAGAGGACTCAGGCTCGGTCTCCCCGCCCCACCGCCCCGCCTCTCACTGTGTGGTTCTTGTGTCATCACGGTCAGCCTCATGCCCACTCCTTCTCACACACCCCTCTTTCCATGGTGCCAAAGTGTCCATACATGCTCCAGCTTCCGCTGCTCAAATTGGAGTGCCCCAGCCGGGGTGCCAATCTGTGGGGCAAAAGGGGCACTGGCGTGGTAAAGACCTCACTGAGATTCATCTCTGAGATTCAGAAAAGGCAATAAAATATTTCAGAAAAAAACATTTTTGGTTAGACCCTTAGAAAGGGGGAGGAGGGTGGGGCTCTCGAGTGGCCCAGCTGGTAAAGGCACTCATCATGAGTGCAAACTGGGCCCTGTAGCCACAGGCTTGGTTCCGGGCCTCGGCTATGTCATCATCACAATTAGGAAATAAAGAGAAAATAAAGTGGATACAAGGGAGGGGGAAGAATCCTCAGTATTGAGAATATAAATTCCCAATGCTGATGCTCTCAGTGACGGATGGACTGCTGGGACTTCCCAGAGCAGTGGACGTGTTGTCCCATATTGCCTCTCCAGCTCCAACAGTCCCCTTTTTCCTTTTGATGTCTGACATGGAAGATTATGACTGTGTCTGGACTCCATGTCTTTCTGTAGTTGGTGTGTCAGTGAGAAGCGCGGTGGGACTGTCTCCGGCTCTTCCGTCTTTGGGGGGTGGGGGTTGGTGGGAGATCGGTAGAGCAGAGATGAGCAGTGGACCCACTTCTTCTTAACTCTCCTGCAGTGGACAGTGAGGGAGACCTTGCAGGAGATTTAATCAGGATGGTGTTCAGTAGTGTTCATGTGTGTGTATGTGGGTGCGCGCGTCTGGCTGTACGCGTGTGCGTGTTTATGTGCGATCCTGACTGGTACCTGTCGCTTGTCTCTGTCTGTGTCTGGGTCGGGTCCACAGGGTGGCCAGTGTGCAGAGTGAGCCGGGCCAGCAAAACCTGCTGATGCAGCCACCTCTGGGGCGAAAGAGAGGTCTAAGACAGGTGAGAGAGGTGAGACGAATGGGAGAGGAAGTCCCATCGATACTTGTGTGTTTAATTTAATTTGTGGAACAGCCTGCCTCTGCAGATTAGAGGCATATATAGGTTATTTATGGTATTTGTGTTCCAGTTACGGCGCCCCCTGCTGTCCATACCAAAGACCCAGCATGAGTCGCGCAGTCGCTCGGGTGCTCGCCTTTCCACCACACGCCGGAGCATCCAACCCAAACACAAACCCCTGGGTAACACAGCGTGTGTGTGTGTGTGTGTGTGTGTGCGTGTGTGTGTGTGTGTGCATGTGTGCGTGTGTGTGTGTGTGTGCGCATGTTTCTATGAGTGTACGAGAGAGAGAGAGTAAGTGAGTGAAAGAGAGAGAGAGAAAGAGAGAGATACCCTGAACTTCGTATCAGCTCAGAGGTTTCTGTTCAAACTTTAGTTTATCTTTAGATTTGCTATAAAACAACAATTATCAAGCATTGTTTAGCAATGCCTATAGAAAAGATTTATTCTTGGTCATTTCAGTTGGCCAGTGTAAAAATATAATATATATATATAATAAATATAATATAAAAGATAATATATTTATATATAAGACTTGAAATAATCCAAAATATTAAGAGTATCTTTGTTTTGAATGTGTATTCCAAATTTATTTACCATTTGTTTCTCTTTTTAAGTTTTGTCAGAACTACATAAATTGCAGTGCAGGCTGGGCCCCAGTTCATGTGTTGATATGACTTTCTGTTCATGTTCATTTCTGTTCTGTTCATCATTCAGAAACAACGTTGACTGTGTGTAGGTTCCAGTGATATATGTAGATGTCTGTTTTATGTCTTATTATTAAGTCTGACTATACCATGATCACCCCAGACCCCAGTAACTGACTCTGTCATTCTGTTCTGTTTATGTCTCATTTCTATAAAGAAACTTTAATGGACTGTGAAGGTGAGATGATTACCTTTCCTATTGCAACGTAACAGCCTATTCCGAACCTCAGCTGACACGGCGCTCTGCATGTCTGTCTTGCATAACCCCGCCCTCCTCCTGCTCTCTACTCCAGTGGCAGTGATGTGTGCCATAGCAGCCACAAGGGGGAGACATTCCCAAACCTGACCGCCTTGTCTCTCCTCAGCCCAAACGGAGCAGAAGAGGTCAGTCACGTTCACTGAGACCCAGCCAGAAGCATCTACCGCGTCTCCCTTGGCGACCAGCAAAGACTGCCCAGCTGAGAGCAAGAGATTGAGCCCCGCATCCCCAGCGTCTCCCGCTGCTGTCGCCCCGAAGGTGGCGGCTGCAGACCTGCACAGCCCCGCCCGAGCTCAGGTGGGCATATTGCTGATGATGTCATACACAGTCACCAAAAAACTGCATAGGGCAGGGCTGCCCAACCCTGTTCCTAGAGATCTACCGCCCTGCAGGTTTTTACTCCAGCCCTAACAAACCACACCTCATCTCGCACATATTAGCTTGTTGTCATAATTGTGAAATGTGCCGCAGTAAGTTATACTACTGAAATTGCAGGTGTAGCTCACATTTCACATTCAGCCAAATTTGCTGAACAGGGGCTCAATTCACAAAAAAATATGCTAGTGCTGGGGGGCAGAGGGGGTTCTGCATTAATGCCCGAGGCATGCAGTTTGAAAAAGACTGACGTCAGTTTATTACACAGTCCACTGCCAAGAGACGCACAGCTGACCCACACATCTGTGTCTGTGTTCCAGCTGTCTACAGTCTCAGAGAGGAGAGACCCAAGGGGAATCCAAAGCAGCTTGTCCCCTTCCCTCCCTTCCACCCCTACCCCTCCGCCTCCCTCCTCGCACTCCTCCTCTCCTCTCCCTCGCTCCACCTCCTCCCCACTCCCTCCCCCTCTCCCCATCCTGGGGACCCCTGCTCAGCCCAGCCCCGCCCACCCCCAGCTCGGCCCCGCCCACCTGCAGGAGAGCCCGGAGGACGAGGAGACGTCGGTTCTGCTGCAGCACACTGACACGGTGCTGCACATCAGCGAGGAGAACGGCACAGAAAACCCCCTTCTTTCCCCTCTGCTGTCCCCCCTCCTCTCTCCCCTCACACTCTCTCCTGTGGACCTGGACCTGGATGAGTCGCACGTCTGAGAGACCCCTCCAACCCCCCGCTCTGTCAGTCTTACTGTATGTATGAAAACCACTCCTTGCCACCCCTCACCCCTCTGCTCTTCTCTGTGAATGTAAAGCAGGATGTGGTTGTGTTTCTGAGCTCCCCCCATCCTCTCTCCCCAGCTCTACCTTGATTGAATGAACTCCAAATGAGTCATTTATTATTTATTTGACTAAGAAGCCCTTACCCCTTCCCCCACCCCACTCACCATGTTTCTGCACAGGAGGTACAACATTCCTAGGCTCACCCTCATTCTTGCCAAACAGCACAAAAATCTTTCAGGACACAGCAGTCATTTCACTTGCCTTCAGTGTATACTTTTTCCACAAGAAGAAAAGCAAAAGGTGAAAATGTCCATCTCTTTACTTAATAGGAGGAACAATGATGTGTTTAAGTATGGTTAAATGCGACATACACGGTCAAATGTGACATAGACGGTCAATAGGTTAAAATGCCATTCATAAGCTACTGCCTATTGAGCTTGCTGCTGACAAGCACTTCTGAATTTTTTTAATGGCCAGTTATGATTTGATCAGTAGAAATCTAAACGGTGTTTAAAATTCTTTCTTATGCCAATGTAGTTGGAGAGTAATGCATAGTTGCCATATATGCCTAAATGTTCATTGTGAAGCTTCAGGAAAAAAAGAAAAACTATGCTTAGGTTAGAAAAAATGGTCTTTAAATCAGATGTTATTTTTATGTTTAATACCTCAGTAAGATAATATTAAAAGTTAAAGTAGAAATATAAATAAATATATATCAGAAATAGAGTTGTTATTTTCAAACAGGAAAGTACTATTGCAGGGATTCTCAAATCTGCCAGTCAAGGTCAGCAGTACTGTCTGATAATCCATAGTCCATTACTGTGACGGAGATGATTCTCACCTGGTGCATCAGGTTTAAAACAGGAATGCAGATCAGCAGCAGTACTTTGCTCCAAGGGCCAGATTTGAGTATACCTGTGCTTATTGTTTGTGCGATTGTGCCAGTTTGTAGAGAAATTATAGCCTATGTATAGACCTGGTATACTGTAAATTTATAAACGCACCTTGTGCAGGTGAGAATGGGACAGGAAGGAATTATGATATCACAGGTGATGGCAGCTTCTCTGAAAGAGAAGATGCATATACAGCACCTGGTGAGTTTATCGAGTCGCTTGTGGCTGCTGATTATATGCAGAGGAAAAGATGAGTATTTGCGTAACCAGTAATAAAACCAGTCCGAACGTTGAGTCTCACTTGTGTTGTCGAGTGTTTTCCATGTGGTCCTGAGGGCACTGACCCATTTGGTTTTCTCCAGTAGAAGGCCAGCCATTCTCTGTCATGTGCATTGTGTTCATGTAAGTGTTAATGTAAGATCTGTAGACATGGAACAAACCTTATTGTGACACTTAAGATTGGACATTTAGGAGCCAGGATTTAGGGTTGAGATTTAGGAGTCAGGGCAGTGTTAATGTGAGATGAGTAAAGACATGACAGCCCAAGGCTGACTGTCTGGCTTGCCTATGTCAAGATGTGGAGAATCAGAAAGACACACCTATAGTTGTCTAAACACATCATCCTGTCTGTTATCCTGAAAAACAGGGGACTTTGAATCAAATTAACTCTAAACCTGGTCTCACAGCTAATTAAACTCAAACGTGCCTGTAACAGTGGCATGTGTGTTGTGATGTTTTCGCCTCAGAAAGGCTGAACATGGTGTTTCAGAAGATACGATGTAGCGGTGTAACTCCAGGTTTGGATCCATGCAGTAGCTGTGCTAGGTCCCGTAGGATTTAGCTGGACAGCGTTAGCGCAGGATCCCGTGAGTAGATCAGGTGCCTTAAGTCACACGTCACCAGTGCACTGTGATGTGTTTTCTGCTCATACCACTGTCACCGTCACCTCCTGCGAGACACGCAGCTGAAAACCAGGGTGTGTGTCTTCAAAGCTTCAAAGCGTTAATGTTCTCTGTGTTCTTATGTCTTTTGTGGTGTTGCTCTCCATGTTCTGTGCCTTCGGCTCTAATGCTCGTCCGCAGGTCCCGTCTAGTTCTGATGTTCTCTGTGTTCCGCTTCTGCTAAGTCCTAACGTTCTGTCTGATCAGCAGCACTGTCTCGGCTTAAAGCTATGTGTGGGTGTGCAGTTAAGCTTCAGTGTGATGCTACAGTGCACTGTAATGTTATGTATCACCATTAACAGCTTACCTGGGTTTTATGGTGTATTGTATCATTCCCTCCTTTTGGTCATATGGTCTCCTGGCTTTGTGAAACAATTCCTGGTCAATAAAAAATAGGAGTAGAAATGGAAATCTGTGCTCATTGCATTTTATGTACAGGGTGTAATGTTTCTTTTAAAACAGGAATTGTAATGTAACGGGGGTTAATCATTAATCAAATTAATGTCATTTACCTCAACCCTATGTGACTGAGTCAGCTGCAAGAGATTGAGAAATATTGTTTTAAGATGCTGCTATGTGTAATGAATTTCTTACCCCAGGAGTGTTCAATCTTATCCAAAAATGGCTGATATGGGTGCAAATCTTTGTTTCTGCTCAGTTCTAAAACACCTGATTCTACATTTCACTTGATGAAAGACCATGATTAGTTGAATCAGGTGTCATCGTGCTGGCCTAAAAAAACATGCACCCATTCCAGGCCTTCTCAGATACTGTAAGACTGGATACCTCTGATTTAGAGTTCAACGGGTGTCCAATTGTTTGAGCTGCAGGGGTCATTCATAAAATATCTTTAATCTGTGTGAAATTATGGATTTTATTGCTTACTCATTGACATGACTTATTTTTCATTACATGTTGATGGACAGCTTTTTTTTGTGAAATGCCAATTGTCATGAAATCCAGTCTCACCCAGAGGTCAAAGCAAAATATTCAAAAACATTCCCTGTTTATGTACCCCTGCTATGATGGATATGATTTCAGCATTACAGATCATTATATTGTCCTGTCTTCAATGTAAGGAATATATATATACATAGTCATATTCTGAAAATATATCTAAACGTGTACTGAAATAAAGATGGATTCTTGTTTTTTTAAGTGGGATTTTTTCATTATTCGACACATGCAGAGTGCTTTTACACACTATAATGCAGTCCACCTCAATCCCTCATACCAAGAGTGTCCAGTCTTATTGGATTTGCTTTGTTACTATGAACCATTTTGGTACCATAGACATGATGCGCAGCTCCTCTTTAACAATGAGGAGCAGCTTCGATGACATTATGTTAAATAAATTACATATGCTGTTGTAAAATCACTGTGTTAAACAAATTACAACAATGACAACACATTTTCAGGGAGTATATTGCTAAATATATTGCTGAATGTAACAGACAACAAAATATAAGCTTAAAGGGCCACTCAGTAATTTTGGTTGCTAATTACGCAGGTGGCAACTAAGTACCTTGATGGATTATGGTACTCCTAGTTTTTGTCTTGCACTGGCATCTTGATAACTTTGGCAATGACTTTGCTTAGCCTTCTGAGCCTTTGTTACCGTCACAGTTTTCACAAAGCTACTGTGGCAATGTCAATTAAATCTGATGTAGTTAGGCATGGTTTATTTGGAAAAACATTAGCTAACTATTTCTTTTGATATCTTACCTGTCGAGTGAGTGGCAAGTTTGTTTCCATGGTGATCAACTATGCAAAGACTACAAAATGCTCAGATATCAGATGAGGAATGAAATGTGGAAGATGGGAGATGTGCGGGTAAAGCACTCATTTAAAAAATATATTTCTTCTTTCTAAATGTTTTTCATTAGGATCTGCATCATTATTTTTATTAGGAGAGTAATTCTATACTACAGTGTCATATTTTTGTCTTTTTGCTCATTTTAAGTTATTAGCATTTTATTAGCAACCAAAATTACTGAGTGGCTCTTTAACTGTTTGCAGGGTATGGTTTTTTTAGAATTTTTATTTATTTTTTTAATTCTAAGTCAGTTTTCTAGAACTCCATTGCTTTCAATTGCCACTAGTGGTTGTTACAACAGCTATTAAGAACATTCTAATCTCATATTTGTGATGTTACATCTTTAAAGGGTTAACTTGTAATTTGTTTTGCCACACTTTCCATCCCAGCTTTTTATTTACTGATGTACAAATCACCCAAGAAAGGAAAATAAAAGAAGAAAAAAACAGAGGCAGGGGTACTTTTCGAAAAAGTTTATTTTGCGAAATGACAGCGAAAATAAATTAAGACTCGGAGGCTGAGAAGGATAGGGGCGGGTGGGCGCACAAGCAGGTCCACAGTCTTTGACGAGTGCCTTGAGCATGGATGGCTGGTTGGGTTGATCAGGGTGGGGGACGGGGACGAGGAGGTGACCCCCACTTGGTGAGTGATCACTTACCCCTCCTTCCCTTTACTCCCACACCCTGTGACGAGGCACTCTACCCCGCCCTCTTAGAGCAGGGCTGGGTGGGTGGAGGCAGGTGAAGGGTGAGCTGTGGAAAGGCAGCTTTTCGGGGTGGGGGAGGAGAAGGAGTCGCGCAAAAAGGAGAAAAAAAAAGAACGGTATAGAAACAACATCCCACGTCCTTGTTTCCTTCGCTGGTCTTAGAAACAGTAAATGGATGTCCGGACACCATGGGGTCTGCAGATACACTTCAGCTTCCACACCTCTTCAGGAATGGCCTCTTACACAGACAGGATGTGTTTGACAAAGGCTGGAGTGGGTGAGAGAGGGAGGAGAGTGAGTGAGGATTTATATTTGAATCAGAAAAAAACAACACTGGTCAGAGCTCTTCATTGGGGATATCAGTCAAATGCCATACTCTTATGTGGAATATGCTACCCTGCTAACCCCCCTGCTAACATCACACCGGTTTACTTAACACCATACGGTACCGATGTCAAGTTTCCATAATATTGCCGCGACAATGATAGGACACTACAAGATTTTGAGTCGCAGAAATGTTCTTGATACAAAACCTATCAGCCTGTAATTTGATATTGTCTGACAACACACTGAATGTTCAGCCCAACAGTGGAGTGGAGACTGACCCTCATAGTTGACACAGCCGTTCTCGTCCTCTTGCCCCGCCATGAGCGCATCAACCTCCTCCTCCTTCATCTTCTCTCCTGAAAGTATACAGAAAGAGGGTGTGTCAGTAGGCACCAGTTTATTGGGCTGTTCTCTCCCCTGCAATTCAGACATCCCTCTGCCAGAGGTCAATAGAGCCTTTTTGCCAGTCAGCTATCACAGTGCCTCTCCCCAGTGGCCTACATCATCTGCCACTAATTAAGCACAGACAATGGCTGACAGTAATATTTCAACACTATCACCTTCTTCTCAGTGCATGCCACAGGCGTTTTCATAGTTTTTAGCGCTAACATTTTCTTCAGAAAATAATGGGAAGTAGGTTGACATGTAAAAAGTGCATGCAAGCTGTTTTAGTAAGACTAATCATGACCGAGTTTGTATAGTGGTGTAGTCTTATAAATTAAAGGCTAAAACAGATTAACTCAAATTCTGCCCCCTCCCATTTTGCATGGTCTATGGTAAAGTATGAACCTTGATCCACTTATAAGGAGTGCAACTTTTTGCTTGGACAACGCCTGGAAATCTTTTTGACTACTCCGAAGAATATGTCTGTTTTTTTTGTAAATTGTTAGCCCAAAGGCCACTCAAGTCCCACAGTATGAGCGTTGCAAATGAAAAGAAATGAAATACAGGGAGGGGGTTGGGCACACCCCAGGCGCTGCCTTTTCCCTGCCCCTTACCCAGTGTTTGCAGGACAATGCGCAGCTCAGCGCCCATCACTGTGCCGTTGCCCTCCTTGTCGAAGACACGCAGACCCTCAACGTAGTCTTCAAAAGATCCCTTCTGGGGGTCGTTCACCACTGTCTGCAGCATGGGGAGGAAGGTCTCGAAGTCTATTCTCTTGTTGGCCATCTCTGCAAGTGGAAAGAAGAGAGGGATTTGTGATCTATAAATTACAATAAGCTATTCTGTTCTATTCTGGTCCGAGTAGCTGATCCAAGTAGCTCTTTTCCAGAGACAATTACATACACTACGTTTTTACATGCAATCCATTTATATGGCTCAATCATAGATGGCAAAAGAAACAAATTTAATTAACATTTGATAGATCTGTTAAGAGCTACCGAGAAATTTACAGCAATAGAGCACAAAATGTCAACATGTCAACATAACACTAGCTGTTATTTAAAATCAGTCTTCTCTGTGATTTTAAAATGCTGAGTGGCACTTGGGGGCGGACCTGTCCTCAGGCAGGCCCTCTCTCTCTGTGTAACTCTGGTTTCCCCTCAGTCCCCTGGAAACTGAACCTCATGCCCCCCTCCCAACATGCCCCTTCACCAGCATGATGAGAACAGTGAAACACTTACCCTCAGCAGAGGGGTTGCCCAGGATCGTCTTGACGGCTTTGTTGGTGGGGTTCTGGCCCAGAGCGCGCATGATGTCTGCCACCTGGTCGTACGAAATCTTGCTGTCACCGACCCTGTCAAAGAGCCCGAAGGCCTCTTTGTAGTCTGGGGGGAGGGGGAGGGGTAGTAGAAATGGGGGAAGCAGAGCATTTGACATTTCCTTTACCAACAGCCGATCATCGTCCGCGGCACCAAACTTACTAAGAGGGAGCAATCACACATAAAATCACCCCATACATGTAGGACTGTAAGGTCTTATCCTGTCTCAAACCCATGCATGGGCATGTCAGTACACAACTCCTGTCACATCGTCTAGGAGCACTAACACTTGCACACATACATACGGTCTCATATTCACACATGCACACACATCATAATTGTCTATGCATATGCATTGATCTGGAGGGCAACAATTTACATTATTTTAATATTCAACCATTCACATTAAAATGCATTTCAAATAACTGTGAGAAGAACACTGAATGATATTAGAACGGACAGTACAAGGCTCAACATAAGCATTGAATGAAGAGTATTGAAACCTTTATACCCAGGACTGCACTATATTCTAAATATTTACACATTTTTGTTGAGTTCTGTAGTCCTATCTTGAAAATTGTTGCTTTCGTTTAATTTTGCATTCTCTGCTTTAAACCAGGTGTGAACAGCATTGCCCAAGTACTTCACCCAGACAGCAGGAGAATGCGACTTGCCTGGAATTGTGTGCCAGCATTGGAAATGACACTTTGAGGTAAGGGCAATTTAAGCAGATACTGACCATTCCTGAATGAAGCTGTGAGAAATAAACGTATATAATTTTGCTGTAAGTAAATTAAAAAATAAAAAATAAATAATAATAATAAAAGCTGACCTACATCCGCAGTACGCAGAGGTAACACAGTTGGCAGAATATGTTGGTTATCCCAGGCAAAACAGTAATGGTGATGAATAAATCAAGCACAGTTAGGACTTTCTTTGGAGGATGGGCAGGAAGTCCGCGGCCGCAGAACAAATTACAACAGCTGTGCATGGCCGCCACCAGGGGAGAGACAGCGGGCGATAACAAGAGACAGCTATTTCTATTGGCCGCATAATGAACCAAATTGAAAGTGATCCGCTGACAGATTAATAGCTTGGCACAGGGACTGAACCGCCACCAGCTGCTCCTTAAGTCACTCTTTAGGGTCTGTGGTCAAATTTAAAGTCCTGACTGTGAAACCGATACGCCCCAAGAAAGTTACCCCTTCCATATAAAGCCAGCGCCATCTCCCGAGTTAAATGGGGAATGCTGACTGCAGCGAAAGTAACACCTAGCTCGCTGATCCTCCTTCCCCATACACGGTGTCCATGCATTTTTCTACGTTGCAAGCTGCCAGCTAATAGCTCCAATGCATTACTCACAGGCCTGAAAAATAGCATGTTAATGCTGTAATGAGGAGCACGTTCAAGTTTTACAACTCACTTGCAATCTTAAAATCAGTCTCACGTTTAATACAAGAAACGATACAAATAATACTTGTCTTTTGCCCCTGAATTATATATGTGTGGTTAAAAACATTAAGGTATTTTTCACAAATTTAACTCCAAAGTTCCTTAATGCCACTAAAATGAATTACATGTGCTGGAATAATACAACAGCTATTTTCACTCTCAATCTTTCCTCTCACAATATTGTGTGAGATCAGGGCCGGTACTAGGCATTGGTGACATAAGAGGGGCAAACGAGTCCACAATTGCTATCTCCAACATTCCCCCCTGCCCGACCTCCCCCCCTGGGCGCAATCCTGCCTAGGACCGCAGAAAGTCCAGAGCAGTGTCTGTGTGGCATTACCACACTGTGAGAAAGCAGAAGTATAAGATGCACACAAGGTCAACCGATCAGATTGCTTTCACACAAAAATATGGAAAGATCAAGGTCAAGGATTGTCTCTCCCTCCCTCTCCTTAAGTTTCCGTCTTAAGCCATGTCAGGGCATTGTGCAATTTTAGACAGGTTTTCCTCAGCTGGGAATAGCCTGGAAGTGGTCTCCTCAGACAGCTGAAGGGATCATGAGGTCTCCCAAGGGCCCTCATCCCTCTGGAGGTGTTTATGGGATTTTGGTCTCCCTGGCCTTTGGAAAGGAGGAGACCATCACAAGTCTTGATAATTCATTTATTTTTTCTATTTCTATTTGTTGAAATTCCTATTTGTTAAAATAGCTTTTTGAACAAATAGAATGTTCTGGATGATTCAAGCAGGCCTAGATTTTACAGGGCTGCTGGGTAGCTAATTTGGTTAAGGCACCACCGTTTTGTAAGGATGAGCCCCACGGAACAAATCCGGACTGTTGCAGTGCCGACCGTGGTTGATAGATCCATAGGGTTATGAGTGATTGGAGGTTGCATTGCCCAGGGTACAGGAGGGTTTAGTCGCTTAGGGTGTCCGTATTTCAATGCTATCTACCAATCCCTGCTGGTCGATCAGGTGCCCCTGAACTGCATGTTAAAGAATGGTCTTCTTTTATCTTTGACTCCAATATATGCAAGCTTAGCTGTTGTCTGCATTATGTAAAGATCCAGCTAGCAACACTGTGTGTTTCAGATGAGAACCGCAGTTGTTTACACTCTCCCGAATGATCAGTAGAGTTTGTGTGTGAACGGGAATATGGTTGCATTTCAAGATAAGGTGGGAACTGGACATGCTCAGTCCCAAGTTGGACAAGTTAATTCAATTTTAATCTCAATTTTATTATTTTTTAAAATTAAAATCTCAAGTCATGACAAATGGCACTCATTTTAACTTAAACTTTTAATTGGTTAATAGGTCATTCATATTGAATTACTAATTTATACCTATATCCTATGCTCACGATTGACAAGACTTGAAATTCAATCCATTTTCACAAAAGAATGGACTGGAATGCAACTCTCCCAAACATCAAATGTTACTCACCTTCCATCTGGTCTGGGGTAAAATCCACCTGTGTATGGGGAGGAGCGAGAGAAAAAGGAACCAAGAGAATATCTTAATAAACCCCTCTGCATATCAGCATGGGTGCCCACCAACACCCAGAGCCCGTGGATGGGGGAGACATGCACCCACATAAACCGTGAGGCCCTGGGGTGGTGGTACACAAGCAGAGAGAGTGGGACCGAGAATGACAGGGTTTGGTGGGGGAGAGGGCTGGTTTAATCAAGCTCACCCCCCCCCCCCCCCACGCACCCCATCCCTGTTCACAGACACCACCCTCTCCCACGGCCCTCTTCCACTTACCCTCAATCTGATCAGCAGTGAAGGTGGTCTACCAAAGGCACAAGAAGAGAAAGGAAATGTTTCCTGTTAACGAATGCACCAACAGCAAAGTGCCTCCCTTATCTGCTGGAAACACCCTATGTTCACTCCGTTACGTACATCGCTCTCTTGTTATAAAATATCTGCTAATAATTGCATTAAAAATGTCAGATTAAAACCGAAATAACTTGAAGATGATCCCAATCAGAAGAAACACTGAAAAAATGAAGCCAATCATATTTCCAGTAGCATGCTAGAATATGCAGTAGCAGTCTATGCTATATGACCTTAAACTGCCTTAAAGATGTACAGCTAACTGGATCTTCATGCAACAGTCATTGCATTATAGGTAACTATTGCCATCATAACAGCTTCTTCCAGCCTAAGGAAGAAGGATGTTCTTCCTTAATTTTGCATTTTTCTGCAGACTAGAATTCTTCCAAATTCTGCAATTGTGTAAGAAGCCTGGTTGGTATAACTCCACACTAAGACCTAAGATCCAAATGGTTTAAGATTAAAAGCCTTGCTGAGCTGATCCATACTAAGTGAATGCCTGATCCAGAATGAATGAGTACGCACCATGTTGTAGAGGAGGAGGAGGACAGGAGACGACAAGTGGGAGAAGCAGAAGGCTCTGATAAGTGTGACCGGCTGCTTGATTAAAGTCCTTTTTATTAATCCCAAGCCATGATGTCAGAGGGCAGATCGGGTGGCACTTGGGCTGTGCCTTAACTTTCTTAGGTCAGGTGGAAAATTGAGCTATCTGTTTGCCCAAGGCATGGGTAGGACTTTAGATGGGGTGGGGGCTATTTTTAGGCACTCTCCAGGGACTCATCCAAGACTCCTTGGCTTTGGTCAGCATATTTGCATATGCATGTGCCTAATGTAATATATAGCCTATGCATCAGGTCATATGAGGTTAGAAGCGTATATATGCCTCTAACCTAACGCACACACAAACACATTTTAATTTAGCTTAATTTTTTTCTGTCCATTTAGTTTATGATATCATGTGCTCTGAAAACTGATTTCCTGCCAGTGTGAACTCAATTTTATTTTTTTCATCTTTAACTGTTCAAAAGATAATATTCCTTAGCACATGCTTGCTGTTGACAGTAGCTCAACTGAAAAGTTTCGTTAAAGTAAAACAAGGGATCTTACTTTCAATGGTATTTTTAGTTGATATGGAAAGCTCATCAAAAGTTCATATAGATAGGCTATTCAATATAGCGATTCCTTAATATGGTCGTCTCATAAAGCCACAGTCTGTACTGGTGCAAATAGGCCCCGACATGCGAGCCTTGCCACCGCAGTCGAAGCAGCTAAGTTTCTTTGAATTGATAGATGCACTTGAGTCAGCAAACTGTTGTCCTTAAACAAGGGTTAAAGGTACTCCTATTCGTGCTTGTCTGACTAATCATAATATGTGTTCACAGTAATATATTGTGACTTCGGCAAGCTAATTCCTGATCCCATGACGATAAAGAGATGAAGATTGGATATCTATTACATTCTTTCACAGGCTATTAAACTATAACATATTAGAACTAAGTTGATTTGCCAGATTCGCAAATTCAGTCCTTTAAAAATATGCCTTAGTTTTAATTTGAATAATGAATTTAGTGTCGCTAATATTATGTGTTCCTAATCTTACATGCTACATACAGGATACTTCTGCTTTGTAATTCCTATCAGTTTTAAGAAACAGGTAATGCGCGTGAATCAATGTTTTTCGATATTAGCCTAATTGTGCCATAACATCGGTAGTACCCTTATTCTATGATAACGACGAGACTGGTTAATGTAAATAAAATATCATATTTGTTGAAAAATGTATTATTATTATCATTAGGACTAAACAGTAGGTTATGCTTAGTGTTATAGTCACCTGCGGGCACATCTGAGTTTAAATATTAGGCCTATCTGTTTATATAATGTATTTATTAAAGCAATCACTGACATTAAATGCCTTGCTGAAGAGTACACCATCACTACCGCTCTTGAGAGATTAAACCTCGGGAGAATCGAGGCTTCCTATTTTTGCTTGGTGGTCTGCTCTGCCCTAGCCTCAGGCAAGTGCTTGAACGGGAGAATCGAGGCTTCCTATTTTTGCTTGGCAGCCATGTGCCCGATATGCCTCTTTGATTTGATTAACAAAACATATTTCTATTATTATTGTTGGTGTTATTAAGTTCATTCATTCATTTTGGTAAAATGTATTCTGTACAACAATTGGTTGTCATAAACAGTGTAGCTAGGCTCGCGTGCCCCTTTCTCACTTTGAGCACCTGCTTTCAAACGGTCTATGCACGGCCCTGCCTAGCCCTACCTCCTTCTTTAAACATACCCTCGACAAATTCTATAGTATTCTAGAAAAAAATGTATAACTTTAAATCGCAGCTGTTGGTGCATTCGTTAAATTGCCCCAGCCTTCTGATGAGATGCAGGGGAAGGGGAGAGAAGAGGGCCGTGTAAAAAACACAATTAATCACAGCAAGCATGATCGCGTGCACTTAAAGCAACCTGCTTCAACAAGAACGGACAGACATATAACTGCATGTACATTATAAAACAAAAGCCAATAAGATATTAACAATAATTGACAATATTCGCATAAGAATGACGAACGAAACGCTATTGTAAACATACATGGATAGCGGCATGCATTAAATATAAAGTAACCAAAGCATACAATTACTCATGTAAGGCGACTGTTTTCTTGAATATTTTAACGTCAGGATTTTACCTTATTAATTCCAGTATTCTCTGGTTATTTTTGTGTGACTTTATGCATACTATAGGCCTACACCATTGCACACCATTCCATTGTACATTATGTCATGAAAAATGACCAAGGTCACTGACTATATGATTGAATTTTCATAAATTGGCCTGAGAACATTGTATGGGAAAATATGAGTAATTACACAGTAAAAAGTTAGGTGTTAACTGAGCTCAGATTGAGAAAATTTTACTCAGCGTAATTTAACACTGTGTTTAACATAGAACATTTTATTGTGGTTTTTAATTTATTCATAATATCTTTATAATTTCACAATATCTTTATAATTATCCAAATTTGTTCAGGTAACCATGCGTGCGCTGTTTTTTGCGTATTACACTGTTATTGCTTTCCTCAAATAAATATGACCAAATTTGAGTGAAACGCTTGAAATGTCAAACATGAGTCAAACCCTTAAAAAGCTGGAGCCCAAGTCGGTTACTTTGCTACCTTAGTTGTTATTTGGCGGTAGGCAATACATCCTTAAATATGTTCACATTTCCACATTTGGCTGTATGTTGCACGGCCGGAACACGCCCACTGCAGCCAAATTTCAATCAAGAGATTCCAGGGGCGTGACGAAAAAGTATCGTCTGTTAAAAATGAGAGCGGGATTACCCTGGCGAGAGGCACTTGCAGAGTGTCTCGGTGCTCTCCGTGGTACTGACTGACTAACTAAACTTGCGGTTTTCAAAATTGACGTCAAATTAAATTAATGTATAAACCTTTAGACAAATATATATATTTTTTAAAAAGACAAAATTTATGAATAGTTCTAAAGAGAATGTAGCCCGCTATTTTTTTGTAACAAAACCTACTGGAAATATTACATCACTAAACAAAATAGAAAAAAGATAAAGTACATATTACAACATTATGTCTTTTTCAGGGTCATACGTTCTGAGAAACAGAGCCATGGCATAATTCTAAAGCCGTTATTTTTCTGTATTTTTCCATATATATATATATATATATATATATATATATATATATATATATATATATATGGTCTATTTTTTCACAGCGCTTATTGGGTCGTTTATTTGATATAGTTAAATGTATTTTCGAATCCAGGTATAACTGCCAGTTGGAACCAACCACAAAGTCCTCACTTACTACTGTAACAGTCTAATTAATAAAATATTATGCTGTTTACTAATCACATAAAATATACACTAGTATTTTAAATGAATAGTTAAAAACCTACTTGGGTTATTGACGGACTATACACGTTTCCTGTGCAATGATGGAGGCTACGAACCCGCCTCTATACGATCATAATTTCATAAGCCCTACACCGCTTATCTATCACAGAGGCAACAAACGCAAGCAAAAAAGCTCAACACAAAAAAATGAAAGGATACGGAGAATGCGAAAGACAGCCCTTACCTTGACGGCTGATAGGTTGACTGCTGCAGGCTTAGCAGGCGCGGGCTCTGGTGCAGGTGCAGGTGCAGCTGCTGGTGCTGGTGCCGCCTCGGCCTTCTTGGGCTCGGCCTTCTTAACGTCCTTCTTTGGTGCCATTTCAGATGATAAGTTAAGAGTATTTCACCACAAGGCAAACGGCAAAGAAGATTCCTGCTGGAAGGTCTCAGAGGAAACGCAAGGGGGTGATACACAGCGCAAAGCACCTGGAGAAGACTCAACGTGATAAACCCGTGGGTGGGAGTATATATATGTGTATATCTTACTCACACGACCTCGGGGTGGCGACAGAAGGAAATTGATTGGATACTGTGCTGAGAGGGGCGGGTGCTTGGTCTATAAATGGAATATAGGCGGCCCCACATACAGCAGCGCGGAAGGTGTCAGAACCGGTTTATTTCGAGCGTAAAGATGAAATCATTTAAAATTGTAAATGGGTCACTAGGTAAAAGCTCTACCCTTTCAATGTGGTTCGTTATTGTAGACGTTACGAATTGACATTTCCATATGCATATTTTGGGAACCTTTTTTCCCGAGGGATTTAAAGGGGGGGGGGGGGGGGGGGGGGGGTGGGTTGGGTAGTGGTTGGGGTGGTAGGAGAAGTGCAGGGAAGTACAGCGTTGGGGGGAAAATGAATTTATTTAAACAATAAAATATTCACTGCAAGAATGGTGGTAACATTCAGGTCAGTTCATCCAGTTGTAGCTGTCCACTACTACAATCAATGTCAGGCCACTATAAATTCCCCAAGGCCCACATCCACTCTATGACCTAACACAAGTCTCGCTGTGAGGTCAAATGCTCTGGTACATTACTATAACCTCCATACTCCATAACATTCATTTCTTTTATATATATATATATGTGTGTGTGTGTGAATTATGCATAGATGATATGCATAAATGGCTGTAGAAAATGAACAAGACATACAAAGAGTCACATTTTTAGCTCAAAGATATAGGGGAGCTATATACATTACATTACATTACATTATAGGCATTTAGCTGACGCTCTTATCCAGAGCGACTTACAACAGTTATATACGTTTAACACAATAATTTGAACATAAATAGATTTGTTGAGTAGTAACATTATTTTCTGCAAAACATAGGCTTCAGAATTATTGGCACTCCTATGAATAATATTTGCAGAAGTCTCCCCTGGAGAAGATAACAGCACTGTGCTTCTTCCAGTAATGTCCTGAGATTGGAGAGCACTTTTGGAGGGATCTCCTCCATGCAGAAAATGTCAAGAACCTTGATATTCTTAGGTTATCACTCATGGACTGTCCTCTTCAATTCATATCACAGGCCTTCAATAGGGTCCCACTCCGGAGACTGAGATAGCCTTTAGAAAAATGTTTATTTTGTGTTCCTGAAATTATGTCTGTGTTGATTCTGATGCAGCCTATGTCTGGGGCCATTGTCTCATTGAAAGGTCCATCTGAAACTCCTATGGCCAAGTCTCAATCTCCTGGCAGAGGCAACCAGTTTCCGGGATTAAAAGCCTTATACTTCAGTATAATTCATTATGTTATCTATCTTAACAACAGTCCCTGGACCTCTAGCAGCAAAGCAGCACCAAAGCATCAATGATACACCACCTATATTACTATGAGTATCAGGTACTTTTCCTCGTATGCAGCCATCTTTAGTTACCAAACAGTTCCGAGACAGTGATCATTGGATTCTTCTTTGCCTCCCTCACCATCTTCCTGGAAAATATGCAATGGTTCCAGACTTCAGAACCCTTTTTCATTGTTGCCCTGACTGCGCTCAGTGGTGTGTTCAATGTTTAATGTTTATTTTATTTTTGTATTGTACACATGTATGTATATGTGTGTCTGCTGTACCATAAGCTACACTACACAAATGTCACCATAGAAATATTTCAAAGACTAGAAAGTGCTTATATGACATCAGGACGTAGATGTGGTTGTAAGCCTACTTTGTGCATTTTGGCACATAAAAACAAAACATGCCAGAGGGTGATCATCATACAAATGTATCAAAATAATTAATATGCCATATTGAATTTCAAAATACAGAGGGACCACACATTTAAAACATCAGACCACTTGACATGTAAGCATTTGTATGATTCATGACATCATCCCAGCAAGGCAACAATGCTTTATCCATGGCAAATAGTTATAGGTTGCCAATTTTTTTTAAATATGTCCATTGATGTTCATGCAAAATGAATCTATGAGAAAAGTTGAACTGCTGAACATGACTCCTAAAACACTCGACAATCCTGTGCTTTGAGTGGTACTGCCAAAAAATATTTGTTCATAATTAATGTGATAGGGAGATATATGGACTCTTAACTTCTCACAATGAATATTATACACACATTCCTGGTAGGCCAAATAGCCCATTTACCCATAACCCATTTTTTCAATTCAAGAAATGAAAGTAGGAAAAAGCAACAATGGTTCCTCCTTAGAAGGGAAGCCTGAGTCTGTCCCAGAGTGCTGATAAGCTGACTGTGTACAGGCATGTTAATTTAGGTCCCTTTAGAGAAATCACCAGAGGATCATTACATACTTTCAAGTCAATATTGCATGGTTGTGGTTACACACCAATAAATTAGGCACTTGACATCCCTGTGACCTGCCTTGGCCAAAGAGAGGTGAGCAGCTCAACTATGCACATCATTGGATTCCGACCAATTAAGGTAATGTGAGCATATTAGCATACACCCGAAGCTGGTCTATTTTGAGACAGCAGTCAGGGAATAGTTTTGTCTTTGTTATCCACCATCAAATAAGCCTAAAAAATTAGCACTGTTTATTTGATTTAATTGAAAAATGATTTGCATACTAGGTTTGATGCAGGTTTTAAATGTGCCAGTAATTGGTAAAAATTGAATCACTAATGAAGTGATAAAACTTTGGTCATGATAACTTACAAAAACAACAAGAACATACCTCTCTAACTCTCATTGTTTTCTCATAGCATTTCCAGCACTTTAGTAGAAACTATAGATTGTGAAAAATAATTAATTCAACTGTGTTTTCATAGCGCTTGAGCAAACCAAGGTTTCGTTAATCGACCTATAGAATGTCATCACCACCTTTTCACTGGGGTGAACATTTCTGAAGATCATCTGCTTGGTCATACTACATGCCTGAGGGCAGAGGCGGGAATAGCTGATGACAGTGGAGTAACCAGTAGTTCTCACTCCTTGCTTCAAACAACCTGAAGGAAGGAAGGAGAATCCAAACCCTGAGTTATCCTAGAGGTTGATGGCTTCCCGCTATTAAGCCTAGTTACAATTTAGTCATTTCGCCTTGGTTCCTTCTAAGGCTTTTTACCTATTGGCCACACACAAAGTTTTTCCTTGCCACTGTAACTTTTGCTTTCTTTGTGGGCATTTGGGCATTTAAGCATTTACAGCAGTTGGGGGTACAGTCAGTTGGGGGTGGTGGTGGGGGATGGGGCTGGAGTTGGCCAGCTGCCGGTGTCTGTCGCCAAGCAAGACCGTCAGAGCAGCTTATAGGTGTCTCCCTCCCTTCCTCTAAACTGTCTATATCTGGCCGTGCAAGGTCCACCCCCTTGCCTCCCCTAAGAAACATGGATGGAGGGCCAAAGACATTTAACCCCCCCCCCACCCCCTGATGCCCCCCCCCCCCCACAGAGGCTACACTAATCTTCATCTCTTCAGCTGTTACCAATGCTGACCCCAGGCATCTAACCCCCCTACCCTCCCCCCTTCCCAGGAACACCTGTCCAGAGACCTAAAACATTTTTATGGTTTAATGATTCTAACATATTTAACCACGCTGGTAGGAGGGGGTGGAGAAGACTGTGACGTAAGGCGTAATGGCAATTTCCCAATTTGTGTGGGACCCAAGGTGAACCAGTGTTTGTGTGCAGCATACGCTGGCCTTTCTTTTACAATGTGTTCTGTGAGCGAATGCTGCACACCTTTCAGTCCTCTTCCTGTATGTGGAAAAACTTAGTTGCTCTTTTTCCAGAAAATTGTTTTTCTGTTTATGTAAAAAAAAAAAAAAACATGTTAATAAAGGAAAAGAGCAAATAATTATTTTCTTGTGTATAAATACATGAATAATAAAAATATGCATAAAATCTAGCTTCTAGAAGGTCTCGTTAGAAAATGTAGAAGCATTTTCTAAGCATATATTTTTCTATTTCTGTGGCTGTCTCTGTATTCTCAGTATTTGTCCTCATTCAGCCTTCTGTCAGTGTACAATATATGGAACGCAGCTTCGGAGCAGAACTGATTTATATCTCAGCATGAATTTGATCATCTTTTTGAGGAGCCAAGTCCCTGACGCCTCAAAGGTCTTGTGAGGCGATTCGTGTGGAAGAACACATGCACTGCGTGCCGTGAGCCCTCGGCAACCAGGTCACTGAATCCGTTTCACCTCATTTGTCTTCAGCAGAATGCGGTGCCTTGTGAAAACATGTACACAGCAGGAGTTTTTACAACCTATGCGTGAACAAGCCCACATTTCAGATGGTAATGAATAAGCATTCCTGCAAAGACACCATTTCCCAGGTAAATTCCCACATGTTGGATTTCTTGCAGTGTTGCTCAAGTGTTGCGCCACAGGAAGCAATCAGCAAATCAGGACTCAGTGAAATTGCACCCTCTAAATTAATACAGCACAACATGTTTACGCATCTAAAAGGAAATCCCCATTAAAAAATACATTAATAAACAACTCTGATAGCATCTTCTTGACAGGCAGCCGAGTGTAGGGTGATCAAAGTTGCTTACGTTTCGAACTGCACGTACTCATACCAATGGATGTTTACAGAGGATGTGTGACTTAAGTACCTTGTTGTCACGTATAGAGAAAGTGAATTTTAATGCCCATCTACAGAGTTCTACAAGGTTCTAGAGTTCTAGCTCTACGAATTTTCATTTGGATCACATAACTGATTGAATAAATCATTTCTAAGACCTTGGATGCGGCCAAATACAAAACTGCACAAAGTATAGATCTTTTGATTTCCTGATAAATGTGCTGATCTGAAACATCACAAGAAAAACAGATCTGTATCTCATCAGAACATGGCCACCACATGCTTTAAGCCTATAATCCTATCCAGGAGACCTTACTACACAGCATGATTAAGCGCAGACAGAATGGCCATTTCCGTGTGGATGCAGCTGCATTTCCTGCTCTGAAGAAATACGGGGCAGTAGACTGTGTTGAGAGATCAGAAGTTGCCCAAACATTAGAGACCTCCCAGCAGTGGTATTATGTACTCCCTCATAAATAGTGATTTATGAACCATGTTCACTTTCACTAGTGGTAGGCATTTAGCTGCTCCAGGCCTGGCTATGAGCAGGTCTCAAAGCACATTATCGCTGTCTCAAAGCACATTATCATGAGCAAAATGCAAACCAGCACTCCAGGAGAAATTCTGCAGTTAAAAAGAACAAACCTTAGCAAGTAATGTGCAATGAGTTTTTACATGTGTTTTTAGTGGTGCAAATGTCCTATTGAGAAAGCAAAAAGTGGCTGCATGGTAGCTGTCTTACACGTATAAGGTGTGCACACTAAAACTGAACGTGTTAAAATAACTTGTGCTCTATATGGCCTGAAAAAAAATACTTATAGCTTGGAATTTCTAGATTTGATCAGTTTGCAGTCAGCTACACAGACTTAGGTATAGCCTGGCTAAATATAGGGAGTTAGCTGCACAGAGTTAGCTATAGGGAGGCTAGCTATAGAGCATTAGCAACACAGAGTGAGTTAAAGGCTGGCTAGCTACGAGGAGGTAGCTACACAGAGTTAGCTATAGGGAAGGTAGCCATGGAGCATTAGCTACAGAGTTAGATTTGGACTTGCTAGCTATGGGGAGTTGACTACACAGAGTTTGCTATAGGGAGGCTAGCTATGAGGAGTTAGCTTTCTTCATATCTCCCTAACAGCTAAAGCGATCACTTTCCTATATCTTCAAAGAATCATCTAACCCTATATACTATCTGTGAACCACAAATCAAATGTCTGTTCCACACCCGGCAGTAGAATGAGCTTCCCACTATGGTCAGGAATGAAGAAACCATACCTATCTTTCACCACAGGAGATCTACCTCTCCAGACTGCACCATGGCTCCCCATAACCTATATAGCTATCCTTGTTCTTTCTTTTTGGATTTTCTATGGGATAGTAATGTTACTGGTACAGCTGTGTACCTGATTAGATGGGTTATCTGTATAATGGTATTTACATTTCTTTACAATAGTATTTTTCAGTTTGTTCTGCTAACTTTATAGTAATGCATTATAAATGTACCTTATTGGTGAAATCACACTTTATTCTAACACTGATGTTCTTTGTGTTTGCAAGTTGCTTTAAAGGATCTGCCATTTGATTGTGATGTAATAGGTTAACTAGAGAAGTCCTAGTAAACCTAGTAGACATAGCAGACTGAGTGGTATGTAGCTACTGTTAAGGTATGTTAGCTACAGGGAGATATAAGGAGGTTAGGTATGGGGAGTAAACATGTTTGGGATGTTAAAACATGCACAAAGCCTCACAAATGAGTACATTTCAGAGCTTGCGAGAGAGAGGGTAGGAGCTTGTTACTTCATCTAACTCAGTCCAGGCCAGATACTGAGGAAAGATAAAGACTGACCCAGAAGGCATCCCCCTGTCTCCTACATGCTTTTCTGCAAGGTGGTTACCCTGAGTGATCCTTTGCCCACCGGCTAAGGATATTGGACCAGACCCTACTGGCATAGCAGTCCGGCAAAGCAACAGAAGGTAGGACACAAATGTCTGATAGTTTTGATGGAAAACACATCCAAACAACCAAAACATAGACACGCCCGCACACACACATGCTTACGCACATACACACACGTAGACAAAGACACTCATGCACACAGGCACATTGTCTCACATTTGACCATTTTCATTTCATTGTAGTGATCGGCTGTCCTCAAAGCATTGTTGAACACTCAAAAAATAGGGTATTACAGTTATGGCCTGGTTGGCCTAATGCCAGGTCACATGATCACATGAGCCCTGGAAAGACCCCCGTACATCGGGCGATGCATTGCGTGGCAGAAAACTCGAAGAAGGTGGGATGGTAAAGGTCACGATATCGACCCGGCCACCCAGAGGAGTAACTGACGTGGAGGGCCGATCTCACTACTGCCTGGCCCAGAAACCTCCAAGGGCAACTTGGACCATAAACTAGGCTTCATCCGGGGTGACTGAGGCTCTTGTTTGACCTCTCCCTTGCATGGAGTGGAAGGTATGAGATGGAAACCGATCCCCCCGGACAGATGGACGCTATATATAACCCGCTCTCAGGGGGTGTGAAGTTTCTTGGGATTTCTCAGAGAGGGTAGACAGCTCCTTAAGGGGGCTTACTGAACCCCCACTGGATATCCCAAAGAGGACGACCAAACAAAGCTCATCCACCTCCAGGGGGCTTTGCGGGTCCTTTTGAGAAACACGATACATGCCTTTTTGAATGGTGAGGAATTGTTTCCGCCATACTTGTCTCACTGCATCCACCCCTGACTTTCCAGGGTTTTGATGCAAACATTCCTAGCTGTCAGAGATCAAAAAATGTTTGGGTAGGAGCGCTTCCTGGACTCAGTTTGAGTTTGTTTGAGGTGCTCTTTGGATGGGATATGTATAGACATCAAAATCAAAGAAAACTCCATGGCACTCCCTTTTTTAACAATTAAAAAAAGAAGCCTTTATTGTTGTGGCATGGTCATATTAAACCTTTAAAAACAAACTCTGATGCGTTTCAACGTCAACCTTTCATCGTCTGAGTTTGTGTTTAAAGGTTTAATATGACCATGCCGCAACAATAAAGGCATTTTAATTGCCTTTGGAGTTTTCTTTGATTTTGATTCATAGCTGTCAGTCCACCTCAGCAAACATGCCAGAGGATGTTTCCTTCCTCTTTCATCAGACTCAGTCCACAAATACGTGTGCATTGCTCTCTTAGAGAAGGTCAACTCTGTAGTCACTGGGCCTTTAAGGCACCAGAGGCTGAAATCAATCAAGGCAACAGCAGCGTAACACACACATGAAACTTCCTCCCAGCTGATGGGGTCGGGATGGATTTGAAGAGGGAGGAGTTAGAAGCTGAAATTATATCATAGGACAATTCCTTCAGACCCTTCTCTCCAAATACATAATAACACTCCACGCTTGAAAGTGCTAAAATCATTTCAATTCTTGCTGCACACGTTTCTTGTACACTCCAGAGAATGACTTTTTGATTTCTATTTTTATGTCCACAAAACATTTTGATTATTTTCCAGATGGCTCAAAAATGTACTGAAGTGATAAACTAAATCTGAAGTGTCCTCAATATTAATGAGAGAGTTGTACTTGTATGTATGCTTTCATAAAGTCAGGTTCCATTGCTATGTAATTACCTATGTTTCACTGTACCCTGCATTAATAGAGGCATACAATATACACACAAATACAGTGTATGTAAGCCTACATGCCTAACATACGTACTGTTCATTTAGCATACTACATCATTCTTTTTTTCACAGTAGTCAAGATCTGTTGCATGACACAGTTAATCATCACCTTTGCAGTTGGCCATTCATCTCAATCAGGGTGAATCTGAGACTCAAAGAAGGTGAAAGGTCAGAAGGTTCTAGAAGGCTATAGAAAGTTTTCTTACACCTGGGTATCATCTCATTGAAAATACTGATTTTATCTGTTGGTCTCTAGATAAAATCCAAGGCTCTTTAAAATCAGTCCCAGGGATGCCTGCTTATGCTGCTTTTAACTGTGTTCAATCCTTCAATCAGGTAAAGTAATTGAGAATATAATTGAGCTGCATCCAATATTTTTTGTGTTTAATTTACTCAGAAAGCAGGTATCTGTTTGCTTTTATTTTTTATCATTTGTGCTTCACAGATCCTTTAGCATCCTTTACCAGTGATACACCCATGTGATATAAAAATCAATGAATATGTGCAAGTTGAAACTGATGTCTCTAAAGAAGTAACTTCTAAGCTCACACTAACTCGTACACGTAAAGATCTCTCTCTCTCTCTCAAATTCAAATTCAAAGTGCTTTATTGGCATGACTCTCTCTCTCTCTCTCTCTCGCACACACACACAGACACACACACACAATGACTAAAAATTCTTAATCCTTTATTTATTTTTTGCTGCAGTGAAAACTTTTTATTCTTTAAAAAAATACTTCAACCACCTCATTCCCAAGCCCTAGGAAAAAAGGCTGCATTAAATGTTTAATGATACTATATTACATTAGCCAACAAAAAGTGAATAAAGACATTCAACTGTAAAATATATACCTTGCCAATGATGCTTATACTGTAGCTGTCTGTCTGTCTCACACAAAAGGTTCTGCCTCATCTGTATATAATTTGAAGCAGTTAAAGATTGTAACCAATAGATGGCACTGTGAGGATATGTTATGGGTGCAGAGTGCAGACAAACACAAAATGGCTGATTAAATGCATTGTCCAGAGGCAATTATAGACAAGGGCTGCCCAATTTGAAAAGCTGGTTTAAGATTAGCTGGATAACATGAACATACCCTATATAAGTCAACTTATGAAATCACAGACACACGAACAGCAGAAATGAACGCACCATTTGTAAGAGGTTCTTGTCAATGAAGGAGCCATCATTGTAAGAAGACAAATTGAGAAGGGAATGTTTTTAGAGACCGATAAGATGATTTAGTGTACTCAGAGGATTATCTTCATGAGTTCTACCGATTTAGTAATGAGGGAATTATTTACCTCGAGCAATTAATGGGTGTGCACATTGCCAACTCCACAGAGCGAAGCAGAGCCCTAACCGTGACATTGACACTATGTATTCGGCTCCATTTCCTCGCACCAGCACATTTTTATATGCTGTTGGCAATTCTAATAATATAACAATAAACTTTATTTGTATAGCACCTTACATACATAAAATGCATCATAAAGTGTTCCACATTTGAGAACAAGAATATATTAGACCTACCCTCCACCCTACCCCCTAGTCTTTTTCACCACAGCCTTTTTCTTGCTGGCTACAGTATATTATTGTATGACGGGGGAAATGGATAACCCTGCACCTTCCCTAAAATATGACCAGAATAACAAGAATGAATTGTATCAAACAGAAATACAACGATATGTGCGTTTAAAAAAAAATGTGCTCAATGACTCGCTTTTCCAAATCACATAATTTGTGAGAAACACACTCAATAAATGATGTTGTCTTGAAAATGTGTCAAGTATAGATTATGGAAAGATGGGCAAAATATACCATTTAGGTCTTGGGGTGAAGTTGGCATTTAGCTGAAGAAGGGGTGACACATGTCTTGGGGCTGTGCTACTGGCTACAAAAAGACCCAATTCTGAATATTGTATGTGAAATGTCCTGTGTTGTGCAGGTGGCTGGAGCGTCTCTTTTTTTCTTTTGATCACCTGTGTCCTCTATAGAGACAGAGGGGTAAGCTTTCATTTTTTTATGTTTTGCGTGTTGGTTCTAGGCTACATAACCTGCTTCAGAAAGAAGAGAGCCTGCTACTTTCCTCACAAAATGTGGCACAATATATCAATTGCTAAAAAAATAATAATAATTAAAAAATCAGAGATGGCCTGTACGCAGAACACTTTGTAAAAGAACATTTATATTATTTATCTGAAAGAACACTGCTTTCTCAATTGGAGCCTCCTTTCATTGTGTCAGCAGAGTGGCCTTCACTTCCTTTATGTCTCAGCACTCGCTTTGAAACCTGCCCCCCTGTCCCAAATGAAAGGTGGCCTGTGATTTCTGTTAGAGGGCCGGCATGATCCCCTGGCCTTTCACAGACATCTGATGGTCACTCCTCAGACTGATGCTCATTAAAAGGAGTCTGAAAAATCACTTTGATCGGAGAGCTCTCCCTCTCACTTTTTAGTCTTTCTGTCTGCTGCCCACCCAGGAGCCGTAATATTTAAAACAAAAAAGGAATCTTGTGCCAAACAAATACCTTGGGTTTTATTTCAGGTTTCCTTTAGCTTCACATTGACTTGATGAGTTAAAATGCATATAACATATACTATATATTAGCATGTAACAACTCTGGAAGGTCAAGAAAGATGACCTCTAGATTTATGCTGAGATTTAGAACTGTTACCTCTGGTAAACATCTCCATGACAAAATGGAGGAAACAAATATGGGGAAAATAAGACAACTTACCAGTAGATACGGGAGGCTGTGGATATCCTTCCTGCCCAGAAAACTTGTTTGTGCATAATTTAGTAAGAGGTGCTCATAGTTACAGTAATGTTTGACAGGAGGATGAATTCATACAATGCACTCCCATGTCTGCATCTGTCCACCCGAGCCTATGCACATTACCCTATCTTTTAATTTTATTTAACACAGAATGTTCTGATAACTTGCTTTGGGTGGTCCATCTCAGATCTCTGGGAGATGCTTGATATTCTTAACAGCTGTACTGGCAGTGTAGACCGGAAGGTTCCAGTCTAGAGTCCATTGGCCCTGAGATCCACGGGATCCTCAACAGAATGATATCAGGCTTTAGATATGCTTTCAAAATGCCACCTTAGGCTGTGGTGCATGCTAGAGTTAGTATTGCTTTACCGTCATTGAGCAGGTACTCTTTTCCAGAGCAGTTAAATATTGTATAAAGTTATAATACAGCTTATTTAGATGAGATTCTGGTTCAGGGTAGCCATTTCAGGAAGCCTTGAGACTAAAAAGTATGGGCACAAACAGCATAGAGAAACAGTTTAGGAGGGTAGACCTTTTTGACAAGATAAGATGAGAATACAAAATCACAATAAAGCTTTCTGATAAAAACAGGCCCTTCAGCCCTGCTATGCTTGCCATTTTTATACGGGTCAGAATGAATATTCTAAAAGGGAAGGCCTGGCTGAGTAAAACCTGTATGACACAACACTGGAGAGAGGCTTCTGTACACATCCCTGCAATATTTACACTGTGAAATTGGTTGATACATTTCTTTTCCAAGCAGTCACACATACTTTTATCTTTCAGATTGTGCATACCATGCCAGTACCTTCTGGATACTGGTCTTTCAGAGCAGTGATCGTGGTTGCTGTCTATCCCAATTCAGTTCACATCCTTTAGGAATACACAAGAAACACAACGTTATAATCCGCCACTGGTTATTACTGAGAACCAGGGCACTGCCTTGTCGGTAGACGGCACCGACTATCGTTTGATTCCTGGAGGTACCACAAATGGTTTAATTGATATGAAAACAAATACAGAAATAAGGCACACTCTCTAACCTTCAACTCTCTCAGTGCCCTTGAACAAATGCCAAACGAAATGCATTAGCTATATATGTCAGCTTGCTTGAGATGTCAGGGAACAGTTTATGTAGCCTCACTGTGTTATTAATTTCCTTCTCCCGAGGTGTGTGATGCCTTAATTGAGTATTTAAAAATGTTAATGAGAGTTGGATCATATTCACAGGTGCCAAACAGCATTATATATTAGACATAGAAATGTTCTTGTCTTTGCAGCACCATGGAGATTGGAGAGAGTGTTAATGCATTAATGGAGAGAAATGTGTTTGTCTTGTTTATAAATACACATATATCCTTGTAATTTATTCATGTGTCCAATCATTCACAATTTTGCGAGAATGGTGAGTCATTGTCACCTTAACTCTTTAATCCAAAGTAGGATGGGTTCAGCTGTGTGACAGAAGATAAATTTTGTCCCAAGTAAAAATTTCCCCGCTGTTCTCATCTCATACATTTAAAATAAATCCCTATTTATTTTAAATGTAACAATAAAAAACATTCAAAGTGAGGGATACATGCTGTAGCGTAAAGGTGAAAAATAATGTTGCTTTCTTAATTTAAAGGGCTTGTTCACTTTTTGTTTTTAACCATTAATACAGCATTATAATATAATATAATTTAATATAAAGTCATGTAATGTAATATAATGAATTGCTTTAATCATATTACTGGCCCACAAACACCACTTTCAGTAGCAAGGAGGTCTCCCTTTGATGACTGTAGGTGAGTGTTCACAATCTGACAAGATGTCTGCCATTGGTTTAGCTTGTGAGCAGTGTAGGTCGGACATTATCCATTGAAAATCTGAACAATCAGAATGCCAATCCTCATTTCTGTTTTCAAATTTGGTTTAAGAAGATGTTGTGCATGGATAGCCCAGAAATTTGAGGTCTAATATTTTCTTGTGGAGAAGAACTTTCCCTCCACCAAGACTGGAAACAACAGGGATTTGGCATTTTGTAGGCCTCAAGCCTCTCTGTTGGTGATTTTATTTGTAGGCCAGTGTAATTATGAAGATCTGTGGTTTCTTTTGTACATCCACCTATTTATAATCTAGTGGAATTATGTTTAACACCATTTGGAATCAGGTAAGAACTGTGCTCCTATATTTCTTCTATTTTTATTTGGTCATCTACAAGGACAAAATTCATTGTATTGTTCAATTAGATGTTTATGCAGTTGTTTTTTATGGATAGTTTTCTTGTTATTTGAGTGATGCATGCATTATTTGAGAGCTTTATGTTTTAATTGCTCTGTAAACTACTGTTCATTTTAATGAAAATAAAAACGACAACTTTCAGTTGCATGCTTAGTGATAGTGTGTGCTTGAGCTGTATTCCAGTTGATTGCACAAACATGTTTTAAATGCTGTTAAATTCTTCATGAAAATGAGCAGTGAGGCATTCAGTCCATCTTCTACCTTAAGCCAGTTGAGACTACTGTGCATTTTTTATACCTGGGAGGCCCCTGCGATGCTGTGATTCCTCTTCTCCCAGCACTGATGGCCCACAGACCTGGCTCTGGGTGGACGCGCGTATTTACTGTACTGCAGAATACCAAGCATCTCATAAGGAGACAATAGCCATGTTACACACAGAAATGAAGAAAATTATGCTGAGCATGCACACAGAGACCGAGACTGAAAGACAGAGAGAGAGAGAGACACACACTACATATTCCAACACTGCTACAATTTGACGACGGACTACAATATGAAGGCTTGGTAAAGTGTATGTACACCCTTCAGCCATGTTGTGTGATTCAAACCTGATCACAGCCTGTCTGACTGTGATGGTTTACCTACTACCCAAACTCCCTCTGTGGAATAGGAATCTGTGTTTTACCTCCTCAGAGTGTCTCTCTTGGCAGGTGAGGCTTACTGAGATAATGAGTATCCATTTCCCTAAATGTGGTTCATTGGGGCTATCTGTGTTTAATTAGATAGATAAGAACCTCACTCTGATGCATTGTCTGCCTCCTTGAATAGATCCCTTCTTCATGCCACCTAAAGCAACCACTCAAGCTCTCTCAGGCATGTTGTTCAATCAGCTTGTCGAGCAGCTCTGGTTTAAATAGTCTTCAGTCACTTTAAAAGAGATATCGCTGTATTTTTATTACTCTAATGCGTTGACTTTGCAAGTGCATATGTAGCCCTTTCTTTTCTTTTCTTTCATATTTCTTTCAGCTTTCACTGTGGTACCTATGAAGTGTCCCCATTTTGGAGAGCTTGAATATGACTGAAAACAAAAACAAGGATGAAATTATATTCACAGTTGGCGCACAACATTATGAAGTTTCACAGCATGGCGACCTGGCGGCTCCCCCCTGTGATTTCAACGACTTTCCTGTACAATCATTTGCCATCTGAATCTGTTCCCAGGAGCCAATCAAATTGTAGTACTTTCTCCAATTGTGGCTGTTAGGGCTGTTGGTCAGAGTGACTGATAGCCTCTGCCTCCTGCAGGTATTGGTGAATACAGGAGTCTGCGTGACCCAGAAGGGTCTTGAGCCGTCCCTTAGCCTTTGCACTGCAACCCAAGTGTGAGTTGTCCACATGTTTCTTCTCTGGAATGACAATCTGTGAGAGAGCCATCCAACAGTAACTGTGGCTGACGAGGCTAAGTGCCACCTCTAGGTGACAGCATTGTCTCACAGAGATCCTCTTCTGTCTCACTCTCATTCTATCCATTACACAAGTAGTAACACAGGGGGAAGTGGGTTATGGAGTATACTGGGGAGCACAGGGGGAGTGGGTTATTGAGTGGGCTGGGGGGGCACAGGGGTAGTGGGTTATCGAGTGGGCTGGGGGGGCACAGGGGGAGTGGGTTATTGAGTGGACTGGGGGCACACAGGGGGAGTGGGTTATTGAGTGGACTGGGGGGGCACAGGGGAGTGGGTTATTGAGTGGGCTGGGGGGGCACAGGGGGAGTGGGTTATTGAGCGGACTGGGGGCACACGGGGGAGTGGGTTATTGAGTAGGCTGGGGGGGCACAGGGGAGTGGGTTATTGAGTAGGCTGGGGGGGGCACAGGGGGAGTGGGTTATTGAGCGGACTGGGGGCACACAGGGGGAGTGGGTCATTGAGTGGACGTGGGGGGAATAGGGGGAGTGTGTTATTGAGTAGACTGGGGGGGCACAGGGGAGTGGGTTATGGAGTAGAACAGGCGGGCACAGGGAGAGTGGGTTATTGAGTAGGCTGGGGGGGCACAGGGGGAGTGGGTCATTGAGCGGGCGTGGGGGGAATAGGTGGAGTGGGTTATTGAGCGGACTGGGGGGGCACAGGGGGAGTGGGTCATTGAGTGGACTGGGGGCACACAGGGGGAGTGGGTCATTGAGTAGACTGGGGGGGCACAGGTGGAGTGGTTATTAAGCGGACTGGGGGAGGGCACAGAGGAGTGGATTATTGAATGGACTGGGTGCAGTGGGTTATTGAGTGGACTGTGTGGTGTGGTGTGGTGCTTGGGGCAGGGATTGAGATTGCAAACCTGAGGAGGGGGGGGATGACAGATTGTCATTGTGAACCATGGGGGATTTAAATTGAGGAATGGAGGGTAGGACATTGAGTTCCCTGCCTGGGGGCGGGGTGATATCATGGAGTGTTTTCCCTGACTACTGCAGGAATTGCTGTTCGGCAATCTGTAGTCCAAATGTCCCTGTGCCCCTTCTCCCGCCACCACCACCCCCTCCCCCCCACTCCCAGATTAATCTACAGCAAATTAAACTGATTAGTTCCCATAATCAGAGAGCAAGTTCTAACACCTTTTGCGGGTTTCTGTGTCCTGTGACTGGATTAATAAGCCTTTTCCTCATTAAACAGGGCTTTGTGTAATTGTGCAGGGATTCCTTGCCCCCATGCCAGGAGAACACTACCTCTGAGTTCTGCTGAAAACAAATGCACGGGCGTTTTGGGAGCGGGGGGGTTTTGGCAACCTAGCTGCCCCACCTCCGTACAGATGTTTTCAGATCCACAGACCCAGGTTTATGGTGTAGCTCCCCTACCCTCTCTCCCTGTCAGCATCACCACCACACAAGCTCACCACTGGGAGAGAGAGAGAGAGATATAAAATGATGCAATCAGCAGAACCCATTGGCAATGGTCCATACATTTCCTGCTGGATGATTTAACTAAAGTTTGAATGATTTTCCCATTTAAAAAATTGGGCAGTAGACCTATATAAAATATCCTCTTAAAACCAGCAATCCTTTTATTTTAGGAGTTTAGGAAGAGGTTGGACCAAAAATTATCTGTATATGCAATATGATTGCTCATATCAGAGACATGCTTTTTATATATTTAGGTTAATTATTGTCAGCAAACAAGCTAAGTTGAGGGTAGCATGCTGGAAAGGAGTTCTGGGGAAGCAGTCATTTACACTGTATTGTTTTTGTTCGGTTCTCCTCGAGAAAAGGCCGGGGAAGGGAAGTGATAACCACAGGGTGTCGGCACGAACAGAAACTTGTGTCCAGTCGAGCCAAGATATTTACTTAGAAGTGGGCCACCACCATTCATTTATTTGTTTTTTTTTTTTTTTTCATTGTGAGAGCTCTCATAATTGTGAGAACTCAATTTTAGCTTTTGCTTCAACATGAGAGGTTTTGTTTATAAGGCCGATAGACGTAATCATAACTAGTTAAATTGTGTACTTCAGCTGGCTAGCTCGTCTGAAAATTTTCACTAAATATTTCTCTGGTTTGAATGAACCTCCCTGGAGCTGAATGCGACAGAAATAAATCATCCAATCTGTTAGTTGACTGAATACATCATCCACGTCCACAACAGTTTGCCAGGCTTATTGTATTATTGCATTGTGACAAACTACTGCTGGTATTCTCAAAGAGGTAAAGTGTTCCCTTACAGACAAGGCCCAGTATGATTGAAGCTGCAATACTTTTCCTGCTAGCAACGCCACCGTGCTTGACAGATGTGACCGCAGATGCCTGCAGTATTAATGCTCTGTCACTGCGTCGCGTGGCAAAGCTGAGGAAAATGAAATGTTAATCATTTGGGTTTTTTCCCTTTAAGCAATTTGACAATGCAGTCTGTGTTTTCTGGCTGTGGCATGAAACTCACTATGACTACGGGGGCTTGGGTTGTAGTACAGGGGATTTCTCAGCATCTCCGTCCCTGCTGCTCCTTCAGTATATTGGGGTTCCCTGGAGCCTTCATCAGGTTTAGTGGGCCTGCAGTCATGGTAACATTTGGCATAGGATCCAAACACTGCCGCGTGAACTACTATGTTAAAATGCAGGCAATACTAAATGCCTTTTATCCTTTTGCTGTAATTTATTTATTTTTTAAGTGATTTTTTTGAGTCATGCACTATAAATGCAATTGCATTTTTTTAAAAGCATAATACGAATACCCACTGTCATGTAATGTATTATCTTTCTTTTGTCTTTTTTTCTTTAATCAGAGCTGATGCAGTAGTGAACAACTAAATGTCAGAGGCCATGTGTAAAATACATCATTACTGATATATGTTGGGTAATCATCAGACAGCCAATCAGCAGCAAGACCTTGCAGCTTCCATGTGATTAAAAAAATAAATAAAATCACAGTATCACATAGAAGCATCACAACCTTGCTGCTGATTGGCTGTCATTTAAATACCAAATAGATTTCAGTGATGAAGTTTTTGCTGCAATTTCCTTTTCACAACTTCTGTTTTGTTGTTTCCTGCTGCATCAGGTACGATTAAAAAAAAAAGATAGTCGCATGGTGGTGATTATTCTTAACTGTGAATAGATAAATCGTGCAGCCCTAGTCATGTGGGTCATTTGAGTTAGTTTAAGGACAGCTGCGCCCCTAGTCTACTGTCCTCTGGTTGACCTGCCAACTGTCCAGTATGAGAAACGAGGCTGAATGTCCCCCAAAAGTCACTCTACTGATAAACGTGACCAGGGCTATTGCTAGAGGTTGTCCTGAGGGAATTGCTCCATATTATATCCTTTGCTTCTGGACACTCTTGTATGATAAACATAAAATGCGTCCGTTTCTCTCCCGTACTTGAAAGAGTTTAAAAAAAGACTATCTGGCAACTTATGTGGTACGGGCCAATGGGCACACACGGGATAAAATTAGCTGAATTCTCTGTAGAAAGGAAAAGGCGGCAGGGACTCTGTTTTATTCTTGGCACATACACAGAATGCATTTCCTGCCCTGTGGGTCTTGGTACGGATGTCTTTTTGCTTGTCAGTGTAATAAAACTTTTAGGCGCTTAATTGTTCGGAAGACTTTAACCCTTAATTACTTGTCTCTGTACAGAACGGAGCCTGAAAATGGACTTTGCTATACTAAGAAAAAGGTTGAAAACACTGGCCTGTGATACTGTTGTGTGTGTGTGTGTGTGCATGTGCGTGTGTGTGTGCGTGCGTGCGTGCGTGCATGCGAGCATGCGAGTGTGTGTGTGTGTGTGGTGCCTAATGCTTTCCCTTTCCTGCTATTTCTGACTCTCTCTCTCACACCCCATCTCTAATGTCCTATGAGGATCAGATGGAAGTTCACAGTGGTTATTTTTCAATCATGGCTTGGCAGTTATGTGTCACAGGCTTTCAGTGCAGGTTTAATATAAAAATATTGCATCATTAGGAAACCCAACACCACCAGAAGGCACTGCGCTTAGGCCTTTCATCTGGGAACTGGCCAGTTCTGGCCTGCTTCGTATCTGTGACTGCACTGCAGCAGCATCGTTCTTGCCTGAGGATTTGCATTCGTCTTATTTTAAGTGACAGAAACTGCTGTTGTATATTGCTCTGTAATGTTTTTTCTTCTTTTGCTATACAAAATGAAAAACAGACATAATGTGCTATGTGGGTCCATAGATTTTTCACGAAGCAGTCTTTTTTTAATGGAAAAAATAAAAAATATATTTGGACAGAAGGAAGGCTTGTGCACCAGGCATGATTCTGACCTCATGCTAACTGGCTCCCGCCTCTCTTGACTCACCACCTGCTTAATTGTTTCTTTTTCAAACCTGATACATTTGAGATTTTTAAAAATCTTAATCTGCAATATACTCTGTTAGTTAGAGCGCAGATAACTGCACCAAAGTGCGCAATGCTAGCTGACTCTTCTTTTTTCACTTTGCTGTTCACTAGCTGGGATGTGAGCAGATGTGAGCATTGTCACAGTCAGAATTGATGCTGGTGTCTTAGCCGGATGAGCCACCCAGCAGCCCCTTGATCTTTTCTTTTTTTAATTGCCTGATGGATTTGATTAATTTAACCACAGTTCTCGGGCTCCAGAAATCCAAGCCTCTACATTTTAAGTATAATTGGACATCAAACTGAATAAAGTGACTTAATTAAACCTATGGTTAAGAGAACTATATGTCCCCCCTAAGAGATGGATTATAGTTACATTAGCTGTAACCTTATCCACTTAAATTTCATGTCCCCTTTTAATATAAATGATCATCATCAACAACCTCTAAAATAACCAGATCCTCATCCAAAATCATGAAAGGTGGCTCATTGACTCTTATAAGTGTTTTGATATCTGGAATCTCTCGGGGATGACATATGAAATGTTGCTGGCTTCAATTTTTACTGACATTGCAAAAGTTTCTCCAAGATAATCACACCAGAAATGATAAAGGTCTTTGGGAATGTTTGTGACAGGACACGGCACAAAAGCGTTGGAAAAATAATTAGCTTCGCCCCTTGTGTGTGTGGGAGCCAGATGGTTTGTTGTGACATTTGCTGTTGTAATGTTCCTTTTTAATTGATCTCAGTGTTTGTGTGTATATTCTCTCAAAATTCCACCGAGTCAGTGTAATTAGAACATGCGTGTGCTGAGGTCTATGAGGAACACTGAAATTGCATTTTCGAGAACTTTTAAAAAATTGTTTTATTTTTAAATAGAAATTTGGCACCCAACATGGGGTGGAGCATGTCCAATTCCCACCCCGATTTGAGGTGGCCAATTGTCTGCAACCATAGGCGCATATATGCGCAAACCCCACTACCAATACCCAGTGTTGACATCCAAGGTTCTCTTCTGAAACATGTGGTGCTGCAGACTACTACAGAGCTTGGATAGAGTGGAGTCAAAGAAAAACCGACGTACACATCAATCTACAGCCTAATTGACCACCAAGGATCACTAGATAGCATTGCATGCAGTACCCTATATGACTGAGCCCGCCCATTCCCTGGGTGGCAAAATCATCAATTGTGCATTGCTTTATGGGGTACCGGTCACAGTCAGCACTGGATTCAATCTGAGGCCATGGGGCTCTTCATATACACCACAGTATACCGCCTTAGGCGAAGGACACATTCAGGGGTCTATCATATAATAGACTTGTTATTTTTCACAGACTCCTATGTTAACACTTAAATAAATGTTAACATTCTCCTAACTGCTTGGTTGGCCCAGAGGGTTATGGTTCTGAGAAGGACTGGGTATGAGGGTGGTCTGGTGTAGTCATAGTATCACTGTATCATTGTTGCCCTTACAGTTGTGTGGCCGGTCCATATATCAAGTTTTCATTTCAACTGTCTAAGTACGTTTATTCTGTTGGGATTTGGATGGCTAAGGTGTGCCGGGGATGGGAATTTCACAAGGGTGCAAGCAGACATGACTGAACTCAGATAATCCAGTGCTGATTTCCTAAGAGAACAACGGCATCTCAAATCTGTCTGCATCACATTTCTTCCAATACAAGGTTCATTCCAAACGCTTATTTTTTTACCTCTTTGCTTCCTTTCCTTGCAACCTTTTTAGCTTCACCCATTGGAGGACACAAGGAAAGGACATGAGAAGAGAGGAATGAAGGAAACGTGTATTAGGCAAATAGAATGTCCTTTCCCTTTAAAAAATCAGTTTAAAATCTTTTAAAGTTTGATATTCCTTTACTGAACACATACTCCATTATTATGTAAACACCAACACTTTTTTTATCAGCTATTGCCTGAATTAACTCCTTTTCAGTAGAAATTACTATTGACACAATGTTACCAAACACTTGTGGCGACGGCAACAAACATGGTGTTTTGTGGCAGGTCTACGGATAGATGCTTTCCATAACAATGACTGACAGCTCACAGTGACTCCTGTTTCCAATTATCCTACAGCAAACTGGTAAAATGACCTGGATGGTATCAGGCAGCAGGCTCAAGAACATGAAGATATAAGAAAGTTTGATAAGAGAAGACTCCACTAATTTGATTGACCCCCTCTAAGCTTCCCTGTCTGATGTGTGCCTAGCACTGTCTCATGGTCTTGCATGGTCCATGATCTCCTGCCAGAGACCCTGTTTTGAAGGCACTGCATGTGGGGTGATGATTAGATGGGGATCTAGTTGAGAATATTTGAGGGGAGAAAAACAAGATAAAGATCCTGTCAGCTGCTCTCGGTCTTCTCTGTCTGCCCAGAAGAATGGCTGGAGGTTTAAGGAAGGCAGATGAGAGCATTACTCTGCACGTGTTTATGTTGGGAATGCATAATGTGGGGAAAGGATGAACAGCTTAAATGAAACTCTCAATTGCCCCTTCCTCAAGATGGCTATTGGAGAGGGGATACAAAATAATGACGTCATAATAATCATGCACACAGTGACTAATAGGACTGGTACCCCCATGACTAATATACTGTACTACTCTTTCAGCAACTTTTACCTTTTCATTTGAACTTTGTTTTCATATGATAATTATCACTGTTTATTTTCCCCATATTCCCAATATTAATCCATTGAAATTACTTTTGGTCTTGGTTCATACTCAACAGTATTGAGTATTTATACGTGTAGAGCATGTATAGATGACAATCCATGAAAATAAAAGATAAGACCTTTTCGTATAGCTAGTTCTTGGATTATCACCTCTGAGAAACAATATAATTTAATATGTCAAACTTGCCCTTTGTGACCTTAGGAATGTATCAGTTTTCTCTCTCCCAACTCTTCGCTCCACAGACCTCAAAGGAAACATCCTTGGGCAAGTAGGGTCACCTGCAGGTCTAACTGGGGTGTGGCTATATACCGCACAAAGATCCATATTCGTTTTAAGTTTGAATTTAATCTGTGACATTTAATTTAAATCACTGAGTGAAAATCTTAATGGCTATATAGATCATGTTTGTGAGGCCTCATAGTTGAAATCTCCTTTTTTACAATCCATTCCAGTTTCAAACAGAAACCAACATGGTATGATTTGATTTTTTCACATGGAAAATATGTTGCCTGAAGGTGGAGATTGCAACTGGTGAGAAATTACAATGATTTGTCTGTAAAATTTCACCCTATTGTAAGAAGCCTAGGTAAACTTCCATTAAGAGATATTCAAAAGCTGAACTGGTTTACCTCCTAACATACTCATGTTGGGTCTCATGTTTGGAAAGACAATAATACAATGAATCATTTGATAACATCCTTAGTGCTTAGCCCTGCTTCCAAGGCATATTCAGTATGTATATTTGTGAGCTTTCAGATTAGAGAGTCCCTATCTGACCCTTCCACCCCTCATCCAATCTGACCCATTTCCCTCCTCTCTTTCAACCCTTCCCCCTCCCCTCTTGCCCTTACAGAAATGTGACCGCTCCTAACAAAATGTAAAAATAATAGCGGCTGTAGGGAGAACATAACTGCTGTTGACAGAACATTGGCTCAACATCGCTCACAACTCTCCTTATACTATGGTATGAAAGGGAAACACAAGAGGCAGCTGATGAATATTCTGTCACATCATCATTATTCTAAATGCCTCTCTTATTCATGCCACATTGTTTTCGGCCCTACACAATCCTGCTGTCCCTTGTGCTGGTGAGTTTGGATATGGTTTGTGAAGCCCTGCAGGATTCTGGTTGGGGGAGGGAGGGATATGAATTTTTAAGCAGAGCTGAGCAGTGTTGTGCCAATGTTCTGTCAACAGCAGTTATGTTCTGACTCCAGCCACTACTATTTTTAAAGTTTGTCAGGCTGGGTCATATTTGTGTAAGGGCACAGTAACTCTCTTTACAGTTATGGGATGGAATATGAGTGCTGTTGTAACCATGGCCCTGAATAAAGCTACCAGCAGCATCCTGGACTGCACTGAGGGACACACCAGGTTAATTGGTAGGCAACCAGGTACGTTGGGATGGCATATAATTTTCAGCTGATGCATTGCTCATTCTTTGGTGTGGTTTTACACAGTGTGGATGGCCCCAACTTTGTTGGCCACTATTCCACCTCACCTCCGCCTACTAATTGTGACGCAAAAGAAGGTGAATCCTCAGTGTTGAGAATTATTGTTTAATAATATGTTATAATATATTTTTATGTTATTATATTATGCGTATTTATGCATTCTTTGTTCTTAAGTTTTAGGAAATCTTGTGGTCCCCAAGATTTAAAAACATTTAAAACAGTAGGTTGCATAGACTTTTCACACAGAGCACCTCTGCTGTGGACAGTCAGGGAGTTTCAGTCCGTCTCCACATTTGGAATGTATATTGTTTATTCCTTGAGACCAAGGGCATATAAATTGAACAAAGCAGTACAATTTGACATGTGTTTTCCCACAGGTGGGCCCAAATCTGCTGAAAATCTCTCCAAATGGCACCAAACCTCTCCAAATTGGAATATTGCGTATATCTTTTTTCCCCAGCCATATTCCACTTCCAGATGCTTATTCCATTGAGTGTGGTACCCTCTAGAATCCCACAGAACAAATATTCTTTATTTACCCATTCTCTCTTTTTGACTAAACCTGCTATTTCAGTAAAATGCTGTCCTTTTGGAGAGCTTCAATGTATAAAATGTGTTCATAATGGTTAATTATCACACAAACTAAATTCACTTAGAAACAATCAAACCACTTGGTTTTACCTTGCTGTGTGCTCAGACCTGCAATCAGCTCCCAGACTGTTTGTCAGCAGTAAACCTCCCAATCACAATCAAGTGGGAGCTCACAAGAAGGAAAATGACAAAAATATAAAAACAAATCATGAATGATTTACAATAATATAGTACCCTTCTGCACTGCACCACTACTGCAGTGTCTTTCATGCAAACCATTTGCTGATAAACAAACAAACTCATTTTTAGCTTGTACTGCTGGGGCAAAATATCATGTACAGCCTGTCCATAAACTGGTTTTTGCTCTTTGTCCCATTTCCTCTGTGCTGACCCCCGGGCTGAGGAATCAATTTGTGGCCATCACCCTTCAAACCCTATTCATTAGAACTTGGCATTCACCTTAAGTTAAGCTCAACCACTTCATTAGTTTGTAATAGGAAGGTTATTCTCTCACTCTTGGGTTCTCTCTCTCTTTCTCTCTCCCTCCCCCCCCTCCCTCCCTCTCCGGCTGCTTTCCTCAGCTCTCAGCAACACATTACACAGGGACATATGGTTTCTGCCCAAGTGCAAAACTAAATCAACCAATTGTCACTGGGCTCTGACAGGGTAGCTGAAATCGGTTTTTGTTCAGTGGTTAAGACCCCCACTGAAATCTGATGCTTCCTCTGGTTGCTTTTCTCCCTCCCCTGGACTTAAAGGTGTTTTAAAAATATTTTTAAGATTTAGGGAGTCATTATTGCTGAGAGTCTCCAGACGAGTGTGTGAGTGAGCTGAGCTCTGTCTGGGAGCCTCACCACTGAGCCACAGGGCTACCACATCATTGGCAGATATACACTCGCATTTAAATTAAACTGACGTTGCACTGGATTGTACCGGTGGCTTCTTCTGCAATGACTCTGTGGTTGCCGTGTGGCCTTCTCCCCAAGGTGTCAGCAGCAGGCTTGAGTTTGTGATCCTGTCACACCTTGTGACTGCACGTGCTCTGCTGGGGATTGTGGGGGAAACACTTGTGTTTATTGGAAATAACTCGTTTTTAGCACCACCTGCATCAAACAGACAGAAGAAGAGGAGAGGGAGAGAGAGAGAGAAGGTAAGATTGAGCAAGTGAGAGTGAGAGAGCAGCCAAGAGAGAGCAAGCAAGTGAGAGTGAGAGAGAGCAAGAGGGACAATAATATGAGAAGAGGGAGAGACGGACAGCGATGGAGAGAGAAGGTGAGATCGAGAAAGAGAGAGGGTGAGAGAAATTATGGAGGAAAGGAAAAATATGGCTTCAATTGTGGTGTCCAGTCATGCAGGACTGTAATAGGACCATAATGCAGGTTTTGAGTTATAACTCCCCTCAGAGTAGAGTGGCTGTTCTGGAAATACTGTGAGATGCTATCAAGAAAAGGGGAGTTAGATTGATGGTGTTTTACAGTTACATCACCAACAGGCAGGCACGCATGCGCGCGCACACACACACACACACACACACACACACACACAGAAAACCATTAACTTGGAAATAAAGTGCCTCTGAATTAAAAAAAAAAAACATTATGTATGGAGGGAAATGCAATTTTTAAAATCCCCTATCATATTTGTTTTTGCACGTTTTGGCTGTAAGTTCACATTTTTGTGCTGATTTTCAGGATCTCCCAAATTAATCACAAGTCTAGCCTTGAGAAGTCTGATGCATGGTAGTATAATTTTCCATTACCTTTGCATAGAGGGATATTAACACTGAACGTTTCATAGTAAAGTGCTTTATCTTTTAACATTTTTCTGCTTGTGTACTGTACACTGTTTTTTATTTTAATTTATATTATCTGATTTAATAACATATACACTTACGTTAAAATGTTTTCATATATAGAACAAAAATGTGCTGCAGTAGCCCTATTACTTGCTATATTTCTATTTTTGTGAACTGGTTATATAACACTTGTTTCACTAGCTGTGCACATTATTGTCCCAGCATGATACATAATCTTTCTGACTGGATGTCAGTGTGCATAAACAGGGTTCCTTATGTTCGATGATAGTCAGCCAATGCGAACTTTGATTGTTGCTGACAATAGGCCATTCTGGAGCAGGGTGGGAATAGGACATACTGCCCACGTTGGGCGTCAGATTCATTTTTTTTTTTTTTAAAGCATGTTTGAATATCAAATGTGACCCGGTAGAAAATATTGGTTACTAATATTGCTTTGTAAAAACAAAAAACAAAATTAAGTGAAACCACTCTTAGCCTATTAGAAGTGCAAAATAATTAAGTCCCACCTTTAATTGATTTTGACTGACACTTCTTGAATACATGCACTGTGTGATCAGCAAAGCAGTGTGAGACCGAAAAGGCGAAAAACATTCTATGAATAGATCGTGCACAAATTAGTTCATAATTTGATCAGAACATTATATAAGTGACGTATCAAATTCATTGTAAGAAGGTTTATGCACACAGTTGAGCTACCGAGAGTCTGCCTGGACTCCAGTTTTCACATTATTTTGTTCTTTGCGAGTGAGTTTGCATTTAGCTTGCTAACATGTCCACTCTAAGGATAAGGAGGCTAGCTCCGGTTAGCGGTGCTTTAGAGTTAAATTTATGCTGAGTTCTTGAAATTAACAGAGCCGTTGTTCATGGTTTTGTAATTTAAACAAGCCTATGCTAAGCAAACGCCACATTAAGAAAAGCCAGTACCGCATTTACTTTGTTAAAACCTAAAACATTTTCATGTTGGTGACTAACTTCTGGATTAATATAAATTCAGTTCAAGTACTTAATGTGGCTGAATAAGTCAATTGAGTTGAAGCACTTATTCCAGCTACATTAGCTATAATGCTATTCAGTTTATTTCATGTGTTAAAATGAAATGCCAATTCATTTTACAGTTGAATATTATACTGTACAGTTAAAAGAGGTGTTATTTTGAGTTCATACTTTAAATTATTAAACTAGATTACAGAGTATAACATAAAGGGTCTATAATGTTATTACCCTAGTTTTGTGTTGTATACAACAAACGACTGTAAGCCCTGTTTCGTAAGACAGGTCAGGTCTTTTGGAGACCCCAATCTTTTGGAGACCCTGGAGTTTTGCAGAGACCCTGGTCTGTGTGAACCCGTGATTGTGATAATCCAATCTTTTATGGAGGAAAGGGAGTCAGGTGTTAAAGAGCTTAATAAAAATTCTTTAACTTTTATCTACTAAGTCAACAAAGTTTATTTAAGGGCACAGTGCTAATTTCTATTAGCATCGCTGAAGTACTAAATCAGCTTTCTAAAGGCACATTATGGTATCTCCCATTACTGACCCTGACCACGGTCGAATTTTTCAAATGATTGCACAGGGCTACGTTAGGTTTATAGGACATTTTTGGGATCATGCTGCTGCACCAATGCACGTCACCATATTTCAATGATAAAATATACACACAATTGCTTGTTTCAGCAGGTACCCTTCCCCGTTGAGTGCTATGAGTAAGGAACATGCCATGAACAGATTGAAGCCTTTGGCCATGCAAGCTGTCCCCTAAAAAATGAGAAACTTTGAGCTCCCTGTGCCCCCTTTAAAATATGCACTTGGTGCGAACACAGTTCCTTATGGTGGTGATAGAAAGCAGTATCACTTGCTCCAATACCTTAATCTTTCATGGAAGAATGCAGCTACCTTAACTGATTCATAGTTCCAAACATTGTCAGCACAAATGGGCACATAGACACTTAATCAGATGACGAACACAAATGTATGGACACATGCATGCTCACACACACAAACACACACACATACATGCATGCAACAAACGTAAATGGATGTACCTTGCGATCACAAGCACATGCAAGTACCTACTCACCGCCATTTGTATGGAAAGCCGTTTTAACTTTAATTCATTTCTAAAGGATATCGCAAATTCAAATTCTAACTAGTTAAAATGCCAATTCTTGATATCGGAAATTCTATTTTAACTAGTCAGATTGAAAACGTTTTTCTCATTCATTTCAATGGGAGTTGGAATTTGACCTAGTTAAAATGCCAACTTCTGATATCATGAAATCAATTACTGATATCAACAATATAATTTCAACTAGTTAAAATATCTATTTGTGATATCATGAATTCAATTTTAACTATTTAAAATTAGAATTCTAGATATCAGGAATTCAATTTTAACTAGTTAAAATTGGAATTCTTCTTATCAATAATAGAATTTTAACTAGTTTTAATTAGAAAGTCCAATTTTAACTAGTTAAAATACAGTTCTTGATATCAGTAATTCCTATTTTAACTAGTTAATTCTTGATATCAAAAATGAAAGGTCCCATTGAAATGAATGGGGAAAACGCTTGAATTATAACTAGTTACAATTGAATTTCTGATATCAAGAATTTGCATTATAACTAGTTAGAATTTGAATTTGCAATATCCTCTAGAAATGAATTAAAGCTAAAACGGCTTGCCATACATCTGCACACACTCTGAAACTGCACACAGGCATGGACTTATGTACACACTGCACTCTATTGGCCCTGTCATCATTTGTTCAGGTAGAGAGGGCACTGGGTAATGTAGAAAAGAAACTACATTGTACACAAACCAAACCTACAGAACCCACCCCAGTGAGCTACAAAACACATCTTTATTCATGTAAGGTGGGGTGGCAGGGCCAAATGTGTTTGGGGGGTGGGGGGAGTGCTCCTTGACAGCCTCATCCCTGTGTGTTTCCCTCCATCCATCATGGCCCCACTGACAGACTTCAGCCAAGCAGAACATGCACTGGCATTTATATTCCCTACCTGAACTCTGCAGTTAGTGGGTGGACCATGTGGGGGGCAAAAATCCACTTTCATCAAAAGAAAAAAAAAGAGGTTTAATACAAAAGACAAAATTTGAGGGAATTTTCTCCCTTTTAATCTTGTTTGCTCCACTCCCACCCTCCAACCAGTTCTTCTGTTTGGAGGCTGGCTTTTCTTCAGTTCAATTTATGGAGGATACCGAGGGTGGTGAAATTAGAGAGTGAAAATGACGGTAAGAGAATGTGTCGAAGCCCTGCTAATAAGAACCCTGTGTCACAGAGGCACCAGCTCTCAATGCCACACCACACTTCCTCATCATGACAGGTGGCCGCTTCAGCACCATGGATAAGCGGCCACTTGTTAATAAAAACCTCCATGACATATTTGATGCGGCCATCCCTGGCTATCCTGACTCTGCTATCTCATTGAGGTGGCCTTCAAGAGAATTGGCATGGACTTGATAGGGCCACTTTCAGTGCCAGCCATGGGTCAAAAATACATCATAGCCTTGGAGGGCTACCCAACACGCTACCCTGAGGTGGTCCTATTGTGTAAGGTCACTACGAAGGCTATCGCCAAGGAGCTGTCCACCTCAGTAGGGATTCCCAAGGAGATCCTCACTGACCAGGCACCCATTTCCCTCCCCTGATGGTGGATATGGGTAAACTCCTCCTTGTTCACCATCTCTGCACCTCTGTATACTCACCACAAACTAAAGTCACAAGTTGGGGACAGAGGATGGTCGCATGTGGGACCTCACAATCCCTCATGTTCTCCACTGTCTGGGGAGTACCCCAGGCATTTTCTCACTTTGAGCTCCTCTGTAGGCATAAGCACAGAGGACTCCTGGACATCACCAAGAAAGTGTGGCAGCAATATCAATCATCTCACTACGCTCTCAACGATGCGGGAGAGAATCAGTCAAGTGACTTCCATCTTCCGAGACCCCATAGTGGAAGACTGACATGCACAGGTAATGTAAGTTACATGTTGAAAGTAAACAATGAAACTCAAAGATTTGATGCCAAATGCAGGTCAGTTAACATGCAATGCCCACATTGTGACACTTGTGAATTTGGCAGGCAATTTCCAAAGAATTTTTGTAGTAAAAAAGATTTTGTATTCAAATGATTTTCAAGAATTGTCCAAGCATAAAGATGCACATAGAACCCGAGCCATGAAAAATGAGATGGGGCAGTTGGTGTTCTGCTGTACCATTCCCTGTACAATTTGTATTCCAGATTTGTAGAAATGAAAATGCACATCACACCAAATACTGCAGTGCTGGCCCAGCTTAGGAAATTGTTGTCTACCAAGGATTTAGGGGCACAGCTCATGTTGATAAGAGAACATGAACTGCTGGTTTGAGAGTAGAAAGTAGAACTGCTGGTTTGAGAGTAGACATATCTGAATGCATGACACAGAATAATATTAGACAACTGAAAAATTAATATCATAGCCTGGCTCAGCAGAAGCACAGCACGGCCAAAGCAAATAAGCAATGTGCAAACCATGTTTTTCGAGTAGCGCACAAATTCCTTGAGGCTGTTGGCACTGTAATGATATTGGAGAGTTCTGGGACCAAAGTGGGGAAAATAAGATTCAAAATATTGCATAAAAGGCAGATGATACTTGTCTCACAGTCAACTGAATACAAAAAAGATGCATGTCTTCTTATGGACAAGTTTATGCTAAACACCACCTGAAAATGACAGAGGAGGCTGTTAAACAACTGACCCTGATCAAATTTAATCACAAATTTTACACCTTGAATTTTCATTGTCATGGTTTTGGGTGATAACACAATTTCTTTTCCATCCTTCGTCATTCTTTCGTTTATTACGGCTATTGTTTTATTAACTGTGCCTTTTCTTTAGTTATTACGGCTATTGTTTTACTGCGCGTTTTCTTCAGTTATTACGGCCATTAAATTTTCTTCATTTCCTTGATTTAATTATATACGTGCAGATCTCTTTTTACAATTTGCACCTGTTGGCTTTCTATTTAAACCCCTAGCAAGCGTATAAACTTTGCTTTAGTGTCACTTACGTTACACGAGAGCCGGTAATCTGTCAAGTGTGGTAAAGGTATTGGATTGAGAGTTTGCGGTATTGAATTGTTGTAGCGATAAAGTTACCACAACAGTCTTCAGCTTAATGGGTTACTGGCAACAAACTAGTGCCACAACCTAAACTCAGAATTCTTCTTTTATGGTGTTACTTTTTCAGCCTCGGTTCGAGGTCTGTTTTCTTTGTGTTACCCCGTTTTCTGCACAGGCAATTGTTTTATTTTCAGAAAGTTCATACTCCTTAAGCTTTTGTTTTTTACCCAGTACGCGAGTTGTTTAGAGCTCTTTTGGGGGATATTTTCTTTCCATTCTTTTCCCCCTGTCCTTTTGTCTCTTTCGAGACTTAGTGGTTATTCTACCTCAGGTGAATAGTTTAAAGAATCCCTGTTCAGTCGCGTTTGGTCTCCCAAAACTCCCACTCCCTCATAATTGTATTTCAATCGTCCATATTTGAATTATATTTGAATTGCCCATATGCATGACTTCACACCTTTCTGAATGTAAAATGAGATTTTGTATTTTTTCACATTTTGGATACAATGCTATAGTAATATGTACCTTGCTGATTTTCCACTGACATACTTTTATATTATTATTTTTTATCATAAGTGTCTTTAAATGTATCTTATTTGTTCACGATGGTCATTTAATACTCAGTTTATCATCTGTCTAAATGGAAAGAATGATGTAGAATTTCAGCATTTCTTTCATGCTTTGGATGTAAAATAAGTCAAGTATTTAGATTTTCCAGTGAAATGAAATAATGACCAAATATGAATTTGACCATATAAACGACTGGAATTGTATGGAATTCTTGCATTTTTTCACATTTTTGAGAGACTTGTATCTTTTTGATTTTGCATGGAAATGAACTTCTTTATGAATGTCTTTTTTTCATACTGTTCATCATGGGTAATGAATTCACTATTTTCCAGTAGACTGTAAAAAACATAACAATGTTTTCAATTTTTTTTTTTTTTTTCACATTTTGGACATTCCTTTAAGGCTACTTGTTTTTTTTTTTTTTTTTTTTTTTTTTTTTTTTTTTTTTTTTTTGCAGATTTTCCACTGAGATGGAATTTACATCATAAATGTCTTCAACATTTATATTCATTTAATTCACCATGGATACACAATTTCCCAGCTACCTGTATGAAAAAATGACATTTACAATATTTCAATTTTTCACATTTTGGACAGATGGCTTTAGTCTTATGCTTTTTGCTGATTTTGCACTGAGACCAAATTTTCATCATAAACGTCTTCAGCAAAAATTTTTCTCATTTAGTTCACTATGGATGTTGAATACACACAATTTCCCAGCTACCTAGAGTGCCTTCGGAAAGTATTCACTTTATCCACATTTTGTCATGTTACAGCCTTATTTTAAAATTGATTAAATTGATGAAAATAAAAATTAATCTACACACAATACCCCATAATGACAAAGCAAAAACCAATTTTTAGAAATGTTTAGCAAATTTATTAAAAAAAACAAATCACATTTATGTAAGTATTCAGACCCTTTGCTATGACACTCAAAATTGAGCTCAGGTGCATCCTGTTTCCATTGATCATACTTGAGATGTTTCTTCAACTTGATTGGAGTCTACCTGTGGTAAATTCAATTGATTGGACATGATTTGGAAAGGCACACACCTGTCTATATACGGTCCCACGCTTGACAGTGCATGTCATAGCAAAAACCAAGTCATGAAGTCGAAGGAATTGTCCGTAGACGTCCAAGACAGGATTGTATAAAAAAAGCAAGCATTGGCAGAACATTTGTAAATATTGTTAATATATACAGGTTTAAATACACTTGAACATGAAAACAGATGATTAATCAATAAATACTATACATAATTGTGACAACAACACCAAAACAAAAATAAGCCAATCCCTGAACAAGCGTTTTCATCCCTGAATGAACATTGGCACAGGCCCACTCTTAGACCTTTCATCTGTCTTAAAGGGATCTCAGGCTTTTTCTTAATTATCATGGATTCATCTCACAATCACCATTCAAAATGTGCTTCTTACATTATTTTGTTACTGTACATCTTTGTTTTGTTTAAGGTGCTAATAGTAAAATGCATTCTTATATTTTATTATTTAGATAAAGTACATGATAACCCAGACCAGACCGAATGGCCTGTTCTCACTAAGAAATGCTTGAATCCTCTCATGTGCACCTTCATAATCGACATCAGGTAAAAATGTTTGATTTTATGCTATCAAGCACAAACTACACTGGCATGTAACAGCAGATTTACAAATAGTCGGTATGTCCAACCAAACACATTTCCCAGAGGTTTTACTTTTGCATAGAACAATCCTTAGGTTGACCCTTAAACCTGGATGGTATTTGTTAAAAAATAGTGAAGTGTCTTCTTACTCTGACATGCACATGTGCTGTGAACAGGGATGGATGTCCATTAATAAATCTGAATGATTAATTGACCGGACTCAACTCCACCCATCAGCTGTTTTATCATTTTAATAATACCAGCTCTTTATACGAAGCTCAAACTGGAAATGATTGTGATTCAGAGGAGCCAGACTAGGCTTTACGAAATCCCATGTTAACAGACAAAATTAATTAAAATGAATGAAAGAAAATAATGAGCGAACAGTAAAACCGAGTGATGTTTCACATACCACCAGACTCGGCATTCTCACAGCATATATTCTGTGCTTGAGGTTGTCAATAGGGGGAGCTATTGTATCTGGACAGATACCACAGCCTTGCCATCCTGTCATAATAAAGAATCACTGTAATGGAGGAGATCTTACATTTTTAAAAAGTATTGGTACATACTGTTTGATGTTCTGAGGGACAGATTGAACAGTAAATATGTCATGGCATATGTTGATGTACTTTGATTTTACGTGTCTGTTCCGCTAATTCCTATGAAACAAAATTCAACTATACATGTGTGGGAAATTATATTTAACTTTAAAAAGGTTGCTTTCTGGGGATAAATTAAAAAGGCAAATAAAAATACTTTATTGTGCTGTGTGGTAGGAAAATGAGATCTGCAAACAATTTATTTTCTTAGAATTGAGTTCTTAGGGAATTCATGTTACACACATTTAGATTAATAAGATGTTACATCACTTGATGCCAGAAATCTTCTACAGAAAACCGGTTCATCTAAACCAGTGGTTCTCATCCTAAGGGTTGCAATATCATTTTCTGAGGTCAAAGGACAAGTTGTAAAATGTGTCCGTGTGCAGTGAAATCACAAAAGAAATTATTAAAGTTCATATTTTGCAAATAGCCATACTGGTGAAGAATTTAACATTATGGCACTAAACATTCTCGATAGTAAGTGATAATTTATGTTAGCTTGGCCAATTCATGGCCGCTAGACTGTGACTAGCTTGCAGTCTAGCATTCGTGACCATGTCATGATTCATGGGAGTCAATACGCTGACCAGGGCAAGTAACATTAATATTAACGTAATGTTAGCTACAACCTAGCATAGAAAATTAGCTAAATTTAAGCTAACATTTGTGAGCCGTATGGGTGACTGGCCAGCTCACAGAAGTCCATTTGTCCCTTCTTTAACCAGTAGTATTACTAACCTGTGTTTGGGCTTTCCTTTCCCTCACAAAGTGCCTTTGTGGATGATCCAGTGCCTTTATTCTGCTCTGTTATTGCTGCAGATTCAGAACCTGTTTTTGAACACATCAAAGATGGTATACTGCCTCAAATTAACTCAATGTGTCAGCAGGTATTTAATCATATTGGATGTGTTACAATTTATTATTGCCTGGCATTTCAAGCACTGATCATGTTCTCCTCCTCTTTATTGCACTTTCAAATGGCTTCGATCTGCTTTCCATCATCTGGTGTGCATACACACACCCCCTCTTTGACTCTGAGCCTCAGCTACATCACCACACAGTTACATGCACTCACAACAGATGCAGGAAAAATACAAAATGAGAGTGATGTCAATACAAAAAACAAACATTCTATAGTTGTGACAAAAAAAGTGGGAATCAAAAGGAGGAATCAATAAGGCAAACATGTTTCGTTCCGGTTAGTTTTTGCGATTTTGGAAACTGTTCCAGGTCCAGTTTGGGGGTTTGTGAGCTAAAAAAAAAAAAAAAAAACACATGGACTCACTGCTGTAAGTTAGCCCTAGTTGGTTGGGATAAAAGCAATAGACTGGGACTAGAGTATTATAATGTACGGTACAGTGATGAAAAAAGACAATGGAAACGTGTCTTCAGATTTACACTCTCGTAGTCACTTTACATGCTTTGGGAATCTCACTGCCTTTTGAAGCTATGATTTTCTAGGCTCCATTGCCTGCAAGGCCAGACTGACCTTTGAAATACTTGAAGGGTTCAGTTCCCATGTGCACCTCATGCCATTATTACACACTTCATCTAAAACCAATATCCCCTACAAGGGAATGCTCATTCATACATAGGCTCATTAATGAAGGCCATTCATTATTGATCATGTACAGCAAGGGGTAAGACTAATTGCCTTTGCATCCCAGCACATACGAAATCAAATGCTGAGGCAGACATGACCCTGACGATTTTGACGGCAGACTTGCTTCAACAAGTGAAGAGACGCATTGCATAATATGCAGTGTCTTTTGTTTGCTCGGATTTGTAGTGAGGTGTTGCTGCTTTGAGCCCGAGCACCACTTTTGTGTGCACATTCATCTTGGAAGGAGCACCCTGGTGAGCACCAAAGGAGGGGGGCAAGCTGCCAGATCGAGAAACGGGGCTTGTCGTCTGAAAGGGGCTGACATAATTGGCAGGCTCTTTCCCGCTGCGATGTCGGCCGCGTTTGTTTATTCATTAACAAACTTTAATTGATTTTTTGAGTCTATGGCTCAGAAGTCCCCTTTTTGGGGAGGGGTTCAGGGGGTGTGAGAGGTGAGGACTGGCAAATGAAACAAACGTGTCATGCCATTAGATACACAGGGAATGAATGAGTAAATAAGAGTGAAAGGGAGCCAAAACATAAAATACCACAACACTGGATGTCCTCAGGCTTGCCTTACATATTTCTCTCATTTAGACCAGTGTTCAGTTATGCAGTTGCTGTGCTGATCTGCAGTAAATGGTCTGCTGGTTATTAATTATATCACATAAGCATTTGACTTCATATACCAGTTCATGCCAAATTTTCTCAAACATTTTTTGCCAGTTTTATGTAGTACACATGCTATGTTTATACATGAAGTATATATATGCACTCAGTGGTGGCAGGGGGTCAAAAAAAGTCTAGGAAGAGCCAGGGTTGGGAGGCCAAGTTACAAATATTTTGCTCTTAACATCACTTTGGACCTCCAGACCACGGAGCGTGAATTCTGCTCATTTCAATGCGACTCATGGTTCATTTTTTGAAATCCCTCGAAATTGGACGCACTTCACACCAAGTAAGTCATTCATGTGATTCATAATTGTTTTATGTATTGCCATTACATTTTGGAAGCTGCTACTGTTGTTATTTGGGCTGATGGAGGACAATTTGGTATTTCATTTTGCATGGCAAAATGTCTGGTGGAGACACACTGGTAATAGCTGGGCTGGGCTCTCACCCACACAGGGACTGAGCATGCCTCCCACCCTCGCCTACGCCTAATCAGCATTTTAAGTAAGGTCTGGATGCAGCCAGTGCAACATTATTCGCAGAGTTCTAGTTTATATGTAAATCACATACAGCAAAATGTTCAAATTAACATAAACTCTGATAGAATAGTTTTTAACTCAAATAATGTACATATTGGTTATACTGGACTCATACAAACACTGTTAAAAGTTTACTTAATAGAGATATTGCTGTGCAAGCACACACAGCTTTTACAGATAAATTATATCTCAAGGTATAATTGAAAGTGTATGTTTCCAGATTATTTTTCAATTTTTTTAAAACAATTTTTCAGTGGTAGATATTTTCTGAGGCATAAGCAACCCAAGACCACTGCACTCAAGGAAAATATATCAGCACAATATTAAAATTAGTACTTTGTTATAAATGTAAATAAACACTATACAATAAATATGTTTAAACTCTCACTGTACAAGTTGTTTGAAATTTGCTGAATTGTATTATTTTACTTTGGATCACAAACCCTCTTAAATGCATATACCATCCATTGTAAAGCTGGCAGATCATTAAATACATATCTAAAGTATTCATCATTGAACACAATAACTGTCTGGGCCAATCAAAAACATAAAATTATACTGAAATAATACATAAAAAACAAAGTTTATTTTTCCTTTAATAACATTAGTGAAATTGGGTAAAAAAATATCAGTAAGGTTTTAGCCAATTGTTAGTACCCTGAATTTATTCCTGTCACTCTCAACATGGATTTGTACCCCAAGGGCAGCTGCCTTGGATGTAATATTTTTTTCTCTATTCAAGTGTTTGAAAGCTTTCTTTTTTTCTTGCTGCTCTCAAAATACATGCGACTGCAACAGGTCTGTGCACCCACAATGAAGGAAGATGTAAACATCATTCCAGGACTGTCCGCCAAGGTGTGCTTAGTAGTACCTGTTCAATCAAATAAATCAGTCCAAATCAGATAAGTCTAAATCAGACAAGGCTCTCTGGAGCTTCCAAACCATCTAGGATCAGACATGAAGTGCCTCTCTTGTCAGGGCTCAGAAAGAATAAAATATTCACTCTTATCTTAACACAGGAAGCATTTCCGGTTTGTTCTGTATATAAGAATCTCCTGTAGTCCTCCCTCTTCCCTGGGGTTCATGGATAATAAGGGCTAATTTTACGTCAGAGGCACTTTCCATGCCTACCATTTGTAAACACAGACAACCAACAGCTGAAATGAAATGTACTTTGCAGTTAAAGTCTCAGTGAAATCTTTTTTTCTTGCATTTAAAGTGTTCATTAAGCCACAAGATATTTACATTTTTTCTGAATTTATGAACAAGTAAGTAATAAAATGTCCTTTTTAATGCAAAGTATGCTATTTCCCAAGGAGGAAGTCTGACACGGTGTGTGCATTCTGTATGGAAATCCACATCCAGCTCACATCTGATTGGCGGCCTAAATGGTTGCATTACCACCTTAACCTGATGGACACATAGTAAAATGTTTATATGAGTCCTGCCAAAGTGGACACACATAAACTTTGTAAGGGCTGATTTAACATGTAACCGCAATCCTGTGGTTGAAATAAAAAAAGGCACACTAGTAACTCAGTGTAGCACTTAGATGCAGGATTTATGCTATTTTTCCGTTCTCAGATTCAATTCAACAAATATAAAACACATAGACAGTATCGAAGAAAACATGCACGGACTTACATGTGTTACATTAAAATGGGTTTTATTTTAGGGATGCACATTTCAAATAATTCCTTTGATCGATGAGCTTTAATATTAAGGAATTAATAATTTATTGTCGTTAAGGTAAATCCCATGAACTATACATAGCTCACCAATAAAATTGCAAGTGAAAGTGACGAAAGATGCAGTATTTTTTATGAGGCCAGGTTTCATGAACGGGTTTATTTTCACCCACATGCAAACTCATCAGATCAAAATATCTACCACAATATGATACCACAGACCAATATTTGTTCCGATGGTTTTTAAATTTAGCTAGATGAAAACGCAACATAATCAATATGGCTCAGGGAATTTAGCATCTTTCTTCTGAAAGTTACACTTAAATTGTTTATTGAAACAGTACAGATGTCGCCTAATAATATAGTCTTCATGTGTGTAATAATAAATGGAAGACATTTTGTAGCATGATCCCACTAATGGGTCATTATTTAAACTCACCAATAAGGCACAAGCAAAGCAAATGGAACATAGTGGTAAAAAGCTTGCAAAGGCATTGAAATCAGAACCAGTATCCAGATGTAGATATGTAAGCATATCTCAATAGGTTAACACCTTCGTGCAATGTGGCCTATCTGCACCCATTTAGAGGGTGTCCTATTTAAGGCTTTATAACTCCATATGGGAGCATCACAGAGACTTGGAACATGGCTTAAATAAAACAAGAGTTGTTTTATTAATATTAGACTAGATTATATTCATAATGCAAATAGAATTAAAATGGCATGAATGGAATTCTCTTGGTGAAACAATGCAAAGTTTTTCTCCTTCAGAAAGACTGAGAGGTCGAATCTGAGGGTGATGGAACTACTAAAAAGTAAGCATCGTATCCTGCTATCCCTTGGTGTCTCCATATTGATCCAACATATATAAATTGTGAATTTCTCTCAATTATAACATAATCATATATTTCACAATAAATCAACTGTTTTGACTCATCATCAGTGGGACTAACTAATCATATAATCAGTATACAGCAGGGGTCTAAGTTATCTATTTTCCAAAAAGTTAAAATTGAATTGTGGATATGAAAAGCAAGTTGAATAAAAGCTTAAATGGGTTGCCATGTGTAGGAAGGTCCTCGTTGTCAGATCAACCTGAACCAGAGTCAAGCATCATTAACAGTATTTTCAATGCTGTGGCCCGTGCTCCAAAGGAGCTATTAGCTCGTTTTACTGTACATTTTACTGTCCGCAACAAGACTTCACTTCATGGCATTTTCTTCCTTTTTCTGCGAGCAGCCGCTGCCATTTCTTCAACCAAAATTGATCCTACCTGGTTTGCAAAGCATTACATTTACGTTATAATTTATTTGACAAATGATTTAATCCATAGCGTGCAATAAGTTTGGGATGAAATCCGTCCCCCATGCCAGTGCCAACTGCAGCCAGCAGCCCTGGAAGGCGATGCGTAATTTGATGGCCGTTTCTCCTAGGGTTAGTGGGAGTAGATTGGCTGGGACCCACATCTCATTGTTTTCCAGGAAACATCCTGGGCCAATAGGACACTTGTAAGCCTTTTTATCTGCACAAGGTGCCTTCCTTCAAATCATCTCTGTGAAAGCCCAACTTGTTGCTGCAGTGCGATAAGAATTGGTGCTTGACATCACATGCTTCAGAGAGCATGTGCTTATCTGCACTTTTCCAAATCGATAGCAGGGGGTCTAGTTATAAGAATGGGTTTGCAATGTGGCTTTACAAAGTGGGGGAAAAAATTATAATAAATTGTGGCCCAACATGATATTAAACTATGGCGTTACTTTCTCAACATGCCTACAAAATGGCATACACCTTACATACCGTAACCAGTGTGGTCTTTAAGGAGGACGAATGTCAATGGAAGCTCATTTTGTGCAGGAACTTATCCATGTATCATGACCTGTCTCACCACTTCTCACCATTAGGCCATGTCCCTCAGCTTGGTAAAAGTTTTGTCATTTTTAATAATGGACTTATTTTTGGGTCATGGGGGGTAGGAAGGGGGCTTTTTCTTGCCTTAAGCCCCTGCCCCTCAGAATGTGTGTGCACGCCCCTGCATTTATTGCACATTTTTCAATGGCCATAGGTACACATGCAACTATAGAAAATATTTGGCTCATTCAAAATCATTAAGAAACCCATGTACTAACAGTTCACAGCCGTGAACTCGCCTTAACCCTCGGACTTACCGTTTTCTTAACCCTATTTGGTCTGGACACTCCACTGTGAAGAAATAAAAAATGTGACCCACCTGCCATTGTATGTTTGGTGTTAGAAGTGTGCACAAACTGACAGGTGTGCCTATACTAGTGGGAACTGTTTGAATGGCCATATGTTTTATGCACATCAACCATTTTAGAGTCAGCATGAGGCAGGTGGCAGCAAAGGTCTACTCTTTACATGTTTCCAGCCAAAGATATCAGTTCCAAGACTTACCTTAAATGTCATCCAGTGCCAACTCCCCCCTCCCCTTTTTTACAAGTCATGTGACACTCAGCTGGGCCATGTCCAATTCATCAATCAGCCCTACAGCATGCAGCCAGGAACTAGATCCCCAAGAGAGATCCTGCGCTCTCCTATGGGCACCCATCTCAGCCTGTCAGCGCTGTGACCCTCTGTCACTAACAGAATGAGTAACAGTCGTCTCTCCCACAGGGCCAAATTTTTGACCTCCCTCCGCTACAGACACCCTGTCACTCACCAACAGTGTCGTTCAGAGCCAGCTGGAGAGCCAGATGCAAACCCTCTGTGCTTGCACACTAGGATGTCACTCGCAATGTCGCTGTGCAAGGGACACCTCTCTAAAACATACATTTACCTGATTCTTTTCAATCCAAAATTACACCTTAAAAGCATGGTCTGATTACTCTCAGGTATTCAGGTTGATCAGTAAGAGTAATACCAATACCAAAAAATTCATATAATGATGAAGAACACGTCAACAGAATATAATACTTTCATCCCAGAAATAGTTTCAACCAGTATAGAGATAGTTAGTTGTTGAAAGAGTTTGGGCTTGATGAGCTCTACAGTTAGTGGCTTGTGTTTTCAATATTAACCTTTTCACTCATGTTATAGAAATGACAATCTATCCAATTTTCTCTTAGTATTTTTAGTATTGACAGTATGGGATTCGGCATGCACATTAACTCTGTACACGTATATCATATTTAACCTTGTTTTGACATCTCAGTGATTTACCCAGTGGTGTTGGAGCTTTGAATTTTTGTTGACTCCCAGTCTTTGATGTGGTCTTACCAAAGCTGAATGTTGGCATCTCTCAGTAAGAGCACCACTTTTAGGGAGGTTTTATAATGAGTGGTTATCAATATGTCTTTTATTGGGGAAAAAAAATTCCAGAAATGCCCTTTGAAGACTTTTAATGAGGGAGCACTGCAAAAGCAAACACACAAATCAATAAATAAATAAATGGAATAGTCCACACTACAAACGCTTACAAATTATTGGCCTTGAAATCCAATCAAAATAACAAAGGAAGAACAAGATGTGGAAACCATCCAGGTATGGTCTAATTAAGCCTTGCATGTTTGTGTGCACGGCCTCAGACTCTGGTTACCTGTCGGATAAACTCTGGAATGTATTGCCTTGCAATGCCCTGCAAATTGTAGAACACACAAGAAAAAAAAACAAAAAAAACAATAACAAACTAATAAGGACACAAGGAAAAGAGTTAGCGGTATGGTCTACTGTGTGGCTTAATGGTTTTCTAGGAAAGAGGCGGCTGGTCACAACCATCTAAATCTGTCCAAAAGGCATCTGGGATACAGGTAAGTGCTTACACCCAAGTAGTTTCCCACTTTAGCCGTGATAAACATGCATGCTCACACATACTCAGATGTGCACCCACACACAGATTCCCTACCCTATTGGCTATTTTGACGCTTATTTTTTGGAACAGCTTTTTAAAATTCTGGTTGTGAATGCTTATAGGCCTGTATAGACACGTGGCTGGTGGGAAAATGGTGAAAGGCAAGGAACATGCAATGGAAAGTCTCTGAATATTCTTAATCAATAATGTCATCAATACCCAGCCAGATACATACTTTTATAATATTTACTAAGCATCAAATAAAATGCAGCATTTCTAGAAGTTAAGAAGTTTTTATGAGTCAGCTAAAAATTATATAATTCTGAAATAGCACACTTAAAAACTCAGTAAACATAAAGGAAAAACTAAGTTTATACTTAAATAAGTTTATATTCCTTAAATAAACTAATCATAAAAAAGTTAAAAAGTGAAAAGATTCAAAAGGCCTGAACCTGATCTAAAATAATTTACTTTTTCAAACAAAAGTGCCGTGCAGAGCAGTCAAGATATTGAAAAGCCTTTTATCACTTCACCAATGACTGTGTGTGTGTGTGTGTGTGTGTGTGTGTGTGTGGAGACTTTCTCTAGAGGTTCCGATAAACAGATGCCTTTCACTGAAATTTTCAGATAACTTCTACTGTCTACAGCTGCTCCAAGCCTCAGAGATATTTCAATGCAAAGGTTTTTATGAAATGCATGCAAATAAAATGCTATTTGATTTAAAAGTGTATTTATTTATTTATTTATTTATTTATTTTTAATTATACAGACTGTTCAGCGAATGGGCAATAGCCAATGACATGACTGTGCAGATAAATGTAACGGTTCAATGAGGAAAATGCCTCCAGATATAAAGAGAATTATTCTGTGAACCATGGCCTCGATCAGTGTTTATGAATACATTTCTCATTATCAAGCAGGCAGGGTTACGCATTTGCTGGAATTTATCTCTGAACTCTTGTAACCCTGCTATGTGTTAGGAGTCTCATGTAGCAGGGGTTTTTGTTCCCTCCCTCTAACAGATGACAAGTTGGACTCTAAAATTTATGAAAGCTGGGATTCCCCTTGTCAATGCTTCATCGAGAACTGGAGATTTACTTCTACAAAGGGAGAGAGATTATCAATCCTGAAGGGTCAAGAGTATAGTTTATTTTTGGTGAGTTAAAGGGATAGTCCACGTTCTGTTTTTTTATGTGTTGTATATGTTTTTGAGGGGCCAGTTTTAGTTTACAATGGAAGATATTTTAAATATTTACAAACGTTTCTGCCAACATGATAATATTTAATCTCTTATTGTTGCATTACCATTCATGCCTCAATTCATTAATAAGCATTAAACAATGTAAAGGCATATGTGAATAGAAAGTCATCAATTGATACATTTCATATTTCAAGTTAGAACCAGAGAACCCCTGAGGAACCTGCTGTCCTTGACCAATTGTTTTCCTAATGAATTGGAATCTTTATATGTAAGGAATATGTGATTTAATATGACTTCTAATTTGAAGAAACATGATCATGCATTTAAAACTTATATCAAAGAGAGGGGAAGTCATTGTACCTTTATTTATTTATTTTCTCCCGGATTGTACATTTCCAATGTATATTCAGACAATGGACACGTAGACCTTCGTATGCATACACTCTAACTCGATTTCAGCTTGCACTGTGTATGCCAGTTACATATTCATGAGCCATTTCCATCTGTAAATATACTCTGCTATCGTTGTTTTTATTCTCCATAGTTATTTATGAATAATTCAATAATTTTTCAAACAAGCTCACTGGTAAACACTTAAAGGAACTAATTCCTTGTCCCTTGGCTAACAGAAGAACATTATATGCAACATGACCTTACTGGCAACCTGACTCCAACGCTCCAATTAAAAAACAGGTCCACACACAAATCGATTATGGCAAATAAGTTATTCACAGACTTAATCTCACAGGAGGGCTTCTTTTGATGTAACCATGAAAAAAGTAAAAAAATAAGTTAATTGTTTTTAATTTTTCAAAGGGGTAATAAGTTCAAAACACACGATTCAACAAACAAATGTCTATATGGCAGCAACAATGGCAGTGATAATAGAAATATGGCAGAAACAATATAGATTCACTACGCTGATTCAGATTCAGATGGTGTTGGCCACTCCCCTGAAGATCATTCTGCAGATTTCCAGTATCTTGCCCTCATCAGTGATATTTTGTCGTACGTTTCACCTGTGCTATCATGCATCAACCGCCAGTCATCCGCCCCATCTCTGCGTTTGAGCCCAGTGTGTGCTGCTGTGTGTGATATAAACATGTATGAAATAAGTGATGGCGATGGAGATGCATGGCTCTGGGGCGAGCGCAGTACCCCAGGTCCCGCTGCTCACCGGAGCGTGAATGTGTCTAGCCCAGGATGAGTAAGCGCTGTGAGTGGATCTTCAAGGCAGTCTTTCTTTCTTTTTTTCTTCTCACAGCAGTGAAAGTGCTTGCCTTAGATGATGCAGGCTGCAGAGAAAGAAGGGATGACTGAGAGATAGTGAGAATGTGCATTACTAAACACTATGCTTGCTGACAGTTGCAGTGACAGCTACCCTTTACTGAACTGCCAATGCTCAGAATTGCAACGTTTGTAGTGCTGAGATCTGTCAGTGGCAACACTTTCCTGCAATAAGATCTCTCTGCTTTGCGCAGGCACACCTGTGTTTACCCATGTGTCTGTGGTTTTACAGCTGTTCAACTCCCACACATGCATAAAGTGCCCTCTGTAAAGTTTTGGACAAATACATTTACAGACATATATATATTTATTTATTTTTTTCTTGATTCAGCTCTGCACTCCACAAATTGGGATTTGTAATTAAACAATTCACAAGAGGTTGAAGGGCATATTATCAGCTTTTATTAAAGGGTTTTATACAAACATGTCCAGAATGCACATGCAAGTCACATACATCCACACACACACACACATGCACATGTATGCAAATCTGTGCGTTGTCTTTTTATTGTCACGCATAAAGAATATAGTGTCCTTACAGGTTCTTGAGTTGTCCAGCCTGACCAAGTATTCATAATTGCAATGGATTCAATGCCCCACAGTGAAGAGGTAGAGTGTGAGAAACAGAGAAAGGGGATGACCGACTATTCACCCAACACCATGACAAGCGTGCTGCCCTCTGCCCCCCACAGCTTTCCCATCTGCCCCAGCTCTTTCCAAAATGGCTACCGGCACCCCAAAAGCTGACCCTTCACCAACCCCCTGCCGGTCCAAAGAAGGACACTCCAGGTCTAGCCTCAATCGATCCCAGCTGGCACACCAATGCTGCAGTCACACCAGCATGGGAAACCAGCAGGAAATGATCCGATAATTTTGGCAAAATCCTTGTTTGAATCCCATTAGTACTCACTTTCAGGAAGGCAACAGTCCCTATGTGAACTGCCTAACATAGTTTGACTTGGATAGATATCCTGTAGATATTGATGTCTTCTTATTCAGAGGTCAGAGTCTTTATGGAACCCGTGCGAAAGCCAGTGCTCTTTATATTTCAAGTATTCAGCTATAAAGAAATACCATATTAACCACATCCAAAGTTATTTACCCTGGTTGAGGACATTTCTTCAGTCCATAAATACAATTATGCAAATATGCTATGAGGACTACGTTTTACCATCATCTGTATTTCCACCTGAAATGAATGTGGAAATCGAATCGCTGGGAGCTAAAACAAGGCTCTGTACTGTGGAGTTTCCTGGTCTACTCTCACCACCGGTAATCATCCTGTTCATTACCCACTGTTGAAACCTATTGTTTGACAAAGAAACGGCTATAATCCTTTTACAGAATTTCCCCCATGTTTTAGAAAGGGAGAAAACTGCATCTGGAATCACACCAATATGCCTTTTATGTACATTTTATGTGTTGCCACTGTTCATACAGCATTATGGGAGGTCATTCTCAACTAGTTCATGTTCTGTAGTCACTAGCCAGGTCTAATTTAATTTCTCAGTTTCTCATTATGTTCTCCAAGTATGACTTTTGGGCATTTGTCCTATTATTCAGTCAAGTCTAAAACCACAAAATTGCACTGATTGCAAGTTTCTGCACAAATTAAAGGCCTTGCCAACTGAGTGGTTCTGAAACAGTTTGCAGGAGATTGTTTCAGATTAAATAATATGTTTAAATAATTGCCAATTATCTTACTTTCTCTGTATTTTCATGTTTATGAAGTCTCAGTTGAAATGTATTATCCATGAAGTCTATTTTCACAGAAATTGAAATTGAAACAGAACAATAATCATTTATGCATTAGAAAAAAAAGATAAAAATCAATGAAACTTTTTTTTATAAAGGACACATTCTATATGAAGCCCCTGAAGGGACATGGGTGAGGGAAAAAATAAAATAAAATAACTTTTTAATTCCCACACAACTTTTGCATTCACAATAGTTTTGCATTACCTTGCAAAACTTTCATATTCTCTCGCAAACAAATGTATATAAATAACAGCAAATAACATTTATTTATATATGTATATTTGCTTGTTTGTACTTCTGGGTCATTGTCACTATATCATAATTTCCTGGGAAACTGTAAACATGGAGCAGCATCAGTGTGGTAGGAAAAAAAAATTACCTGAAATAAATAAGGTATTTTTTATTCCTAATATAATGCACAGAGTTATCAATATTTGAGCAGATGTATTTTTGCTGTCAAAAATGAATTGAGCCCAATGGGGAAACTGGCTTTTTGAGAAAAAATCATAGATATCAGCAGGGGGCGACATCACATCTGGCGCTGAGGTTGAGAACTGAAAGTTGGCCCCTTGGCTGCTCCTCCATGATTACAGTTTCCCAGGAAATTGAGACACATGACCTGGAAGTACATATATATTTGTTTGCTAGATCTCACAGGTTTTGCAAGGGAATACTAAAGTTTTGATCTCACAAACAGTTTTGTGAGGGAATGCAAAAGTATTTTCTTTTCTTTTTTTCTCACCCATGTCCCTTTAGGGGCTCCATAGAAAAATAATAGAAAATAACCAGGTAATAAATTGCCAGTACACTTACCATTTTTAAATTGATTTTTTTTACAGAACACTTTCTCTGTCTTTCTTCCTCCCTCTCTGCTTCTTTGGGATTTTTGGTTGGATGCTGTAGTTCACCAATATCCATGTTGAAATATCTCTATGGATTTTGGTTTCTTGAATGACTGTTATTCCCACACCTGCACATATAATACTGTACCCATATCTGCACACTAAAGGTCATGGGCTCCTCAATCTTTCTTCTCTCACCAGTGCTATTTGGCAAGAACTCAGTGTTCATAACCTGTAAACCACACAAAGAACAGTAATTGCTTGTCAAAACTGTCAGGCATGCTTTTGTGCTCCAGTGCGCTTGACACCAAACAGATATTTACACATGAAATGGAATTAGACCCCTTTAAAAAAAGAAAGCCAGAGAGATGTTTCTACTGGGCTGTCAGAGGCAATGCATCTTTTCGTTCTGAAATTGCTTTTCTAATGTGTGTATATATATATATATATATATATATATATATATATATATATATATATATATATATTTATTATTATTATTCTTATTATGACCTTATGCAGAGGTCATATACTTCTGTTGGGATGAGATAATACATTCCAGAGAGCACGGAGATGCAGGGGAGCAAAGAGCCACAGAGAAGGTTAGAAGGTGAGGATTACGAGACAGGAAATGATGCAAGGTACCATAGCTACGTTTTGATTAACATCCTGCCGGACTCTTTGAGTCTAAAACATTCCAGTAGGCTCAGTCCCACTCTCCCACCAAGCATTCTGCCGCAGCATGCTATCCAACACGATGAGAGCTGCCTTGGCATTAAATCTGCGGCAGATGGCAGGTTAGGAACTGGGCTGAGACATGCATGGTGAATCAGAAGGACTTTTTCCTCACTCCTTTTCTCACCTGCTCTCGCCAGTGCCATGAAGCCCATTCCATAACCCAAAGTTATTTCTGCACCGTTCGTGCTTTTATTACATCATTTCCTTTGCAGCTTCAACTTTTTCCTGTACATTACATATAAGCTATATTTTACACTGACTGTCCTGCCCTCCTGCCTGTTTTATTGGCATTCTACTGAACTTGTAAAATGGCTTATAAAACATACTTTATGAGACCTTGGTCTGCCGATAGTACCTCCACAGACAGATCCAGGCCTGACCTTGCCAAAACCGCAGTTTTCTTGTAAGTCAGGTTTTACACTGCCATCACACTGAACCACTGCAGGAAGGTGACAACAGTGCAATACATTAGCAAATAATTAATACAAGAGTGCAGAACCAAAACATGCAAGTGGAAGAAGAATAATGGAGGTGTACACGGTTCTTGGTCAAGTGGGAGCATTGAAACTCAATTCAACACGTTACCCCAGATACGCAACATATCTGTGCACATCATCAGCAGACAAGGTAGATGTGATATTCTCCATCTCCATCTCCATCAGCCTCAGTTTGCCAGACAGCCATTAATTAGTCATTCACAAGACAAGGTGGCTAACTAATTGTGTGACTATTAAATTAATCTGGGCGAGACTGTTTGCTAATTAGCTCTGCATTATCAGCCAGAGGCTCTGGCAGGGTGAGGACTGTCATTGAACTCAGCAGCAAAAACAGAGTGAATGCAGATCAGAGCAGAGTGCAGCCCAAACTCTACAGCACTGCCACATCAACAGAGGGCCTTAGTGAGTCACCCGATTAAAAAAGTACCCATAATTCAATTGTATCTTCACTGCAGGCACCAGCTGCTACTGCACAGGGCCGCCCCTGCACACATTGCACAATACCTATTATTCCTGTACCTTTCCAAGGAACATCTCACTGGGGGGAGGGGGTGGTTGGTCAATTAATTAAACGAAGCTAGGACTGTGTAGATGACAGATTGGTAAATCAATAGGCCTATTGAGTCTGCGAGAGTCCCGGAGGGATCCGTGTTTGTGGAGGGGAGCGATCTCGTTCCTAGGGGCTCGAGTCTGGAATGATCCACCTTTCAAATCGGCAAGAACTTTCCCAAGGGTGCCTTTGTGCCCAGTCTCGCTTCATTAAGATTAGGCTTAATGGCTTTTCCCCATACAATAAAAGGGAGACAAAAAATGGAATCTACTCCACTGTGTAAAGACTATTGGGGACTAAATAAATGAGTTCTCCTCATATCTTTACACCTCTGATAAAGCAGCTGAACATGAATGGAAATTAATCCACATTCATGGTGGGAAACAAATTTAACTGACAAAAAATGTCTATAAAGGCTTGGACCCTGGTTGGCTATTGAGAGCATTATATGAATTCAGACCAGGTAAGGGGCATGGCAGGGGTGGGGGCAGGGGAGAAGGGGGTGTCAGTTATTACTGTTTCAAATTTGGAATGAAGATTTGCAGATACAGAAAGCTGACACTGACTCTGAAAAGAAGGGGAGGACTCCCCAGACTCCAGGGGCCCATCAATGCACTAAAAAGGTGCCTTAGCAGCCTTTATGACTTCATAATTTGGCTTACAGAAGAATCACAAGTATACGTCACTATGTGTGTTTCTGTATACTTTATCAACCACTTGAAGCCTTCTTATGTGTTAATTGGCTGCGAGTTTTATGTTTTCATTGTAGATAACAATTTTTCCTCGCTCCACCTGTCTCATCGTTCTATTATGTCATAGAGGAAGACTGGGTAGCATACACGTGTAATCTGCAAGTAAGCATTTGTGAGCCTGAGTAAATTTGTATGGATTTTTATGCCAGTTAAGCATTTTCCATAGTTTCTGTCAATTTAACAATGATTTCAAGTGAAAACAGGACCACCACATTTAATTGAGCTTAAAATCTTAACCAGTGAGCTTAATGTCACATTAAATTGCTTTCCTATAGCAGTTGTTAGTGGAATCTTTGATTTTGGGGAGCATATTTTAGTGAGCAGCTTCTTGTGAAAGCAGAGACAGTGAAAATATGAATTTACATGAGAAATAATGTTTGGATTTTCTGTGTTGTTTTTTTTGGGAAGTGTCTTGAAAATGGCTATACATCATTTGAGTTTGATGGAGATTAAATGTGACAGTTATATATAAGCAAAGCTTTGTGAATCACAGTGATGCTATATTTAATGAGTTATCACTTAGATCAGGAACACAATAAAATTTTACCTTCCAAATTTTTGTCTTTGCCAGAGTCTTTGTTGGTCAGTCAGAGCCATTTGCTGTTATGCTTTGGTGTCCTTCTTGGTGTGACGTCTTCCATATTGCCTTCCAGTGTATAACCCCTTGGGTCTGCTTGTTCACCTCTCTGTTGACATTGAGAAAGAGGTGTTTTAAATCACAGCAGTCCTCTGCAATGGAAAGCTGTGAAGTAGGCCTCACAAGCATCTTTTATGCAGTAAGTGATTACAGTTATTGATTTAAGTATGAATAAAATATCATTCGGAAGTATCTGAGTTCCGAATGAATTGTGCAACCCATTGATTCCTTCCCTTCAAAACATTACTTCACTTCAAAAATTTATGAGAACATGCACTAATGTAGAAGAACAAGCTACATAGGAGTTGCATAGCCTGTGGATCTACTTTACAGTAACGGACCTCCACCCATAACACAGAACTGACATTGAACTTTATGGAGATAACTGCTTTAGGAGCATTAAATCGACACTTTAGACAGAACCTGACAGGCCTGTACACATGATCTATAGTGAGCCAGCTTTAGAGATTTATTTACTTTTTGCTTGTTTTTGAGTGTCGTGTGTGAATGTGTTTTGCGGACTTGTATGAATCTCAGTGTCCTGGATTAGCATGAACAGTATGTGTGTTGTGAGGTAGTGAGTTTCTATATGTTTTACAGGGTAGTGTGTATCTGAGTGTTCTGGGTTAGCATGTATCTGTGTGTTGAGAAGTATCGGGCAGCAGTGTAGTATAATGGGTAAGGAGTTGGTCTTGTAACCTAAAGTTTGTAGGTTACAAGACCAACTCTAGGACACTGCCGTTGTACCCTTGAGCAAGGTACTTAACCTGCATTGCTTCAGTATGTATATATATCCAGCTGTATAATTGGATACAATGTAAATTCTGTGTAAAAGTTGTGTAAGTCGCTCTGGATAAGAGCGTCTGCTAAATGCCTGTAATGTAATGTAATTTATCGTGTACCTATGTGTTTTACAGGCTAGTATGTATCTACATGTTGGGAGCCTAACATGCGTCTGTGTGTTGGAAGTATCACGTCTGCATATAAGGAGGTCACAGTGACTGCCTGAGTCCAATTCCATCCATCTCTCTACAATAACAAGCTGATCAGCAAACTGACGAGACGTCTGTCAAAAGACAAAGCCGACCTACGTGGCCCAGTACGCCCCCTCGAGCAGCAAAGCATGACGACGACCCTTCTCAGCGCTCGGGGTGACTCGTAGACCTCGGGAGGGGGGAAGAGAGACGCTCTGCATGGCGGAGCACAGCTGGGGCGGATTACAAGGCTCCGTCCCCGAGACGCTCCCAGGAGCCTCTCCTCCCCAAAACAGCGAGAGAGCAGGTGGAACCCGCATTAAAGGATGTCTGTCTGCATTGTCATCACATCCCACTCCCCAGGAGAGCGGTTTATCTGCTCCGAGCAGCGCGCGGGAAATGTCAGCGAGGCCGGAGAGGGGATAGCCGAACGGGTCTGGGCTCCTTCGGAGACGAGCCGTGCAATTCAGCCTCGTTCGGTATGTGTTTTGTCAGGAGAAAAAAACACCGCATCGTTAAATGGCTCATTCAGTAGCTGTCAGATTTCGCTGATGCATTTGGGCCCCGCGCATCTGTCACTTCATCTTAATTCAGAGATTGCATTTGCAGTCGAATTCAAACGTCAAACAAATTCCGATTTAGTTACCTTTTCAATGTGGGATTTCATTGCTACGCAGTAGATTTGCATAGAGAGCACGATCACAAATGAGTCCTGGCCTAATCTTGAGAAGCGTACTGAATGGAAATCTGCACCACTGTCTCCTAGCTGCCTCTGACTTCAAAAGCCTCACAGTCGACGTGCACAACATAGGGCAGATTTCATGTCATCTTCATCTCTTATCAATTCCATTTATGAAGCATCTCATTTCTCTGCCACTTATGAATGCATGAATGCATTTGTCATGGTCCTGTTTTCCTGTCTGTGTTTCCCCTGTTGGGCCGCCAGATGGCGGCACTTCTGTTTTGTGTCCTGCTCCCCCCCTGTTAATTGTATGATTGTTTCATTGTCTCGTTATCCCATCATTGTTCCCACCTGTCTTATCCCCTCCTTCTGGTTCGATTGTTTTTTGAGTTCACCTGTGTCTTGTTACCCCTGTCTATTTAAGTTCTCTGTTCCCTTGACTCGGGTGCTGGTTCCTTGTGTTTGTTCCCGATATCTGTTGGTTTCAAGCGTATGTACCTGCCTGTGTTTGTTCTGACTTGTGTTTTGTTTGACCTGCCCTTGTCTGCTACCTGCCTGTGTTCTGCCCTGCCCATGTTTGTGAGTTCCTCTTGTTTTCTGTTTTATTTAGATATTTTTTGAGTTTGTGTTTTTGCCCTTCGTGTCCTTTCTGTTCCCTGTTTGTTTGCCTTATTTAGATTTTTTGAGTTTGTGTTTTTGCCCTTCGTGTCCTTTTCTGTTCCGTGTGTTTGCCTTTCTGTAAGTAAAGTCTTTGTTAATTTTCTCCCCTTTGAGTTTCGTGTTTTTTCCACTCTGCGCCTGGGTCCCAGCACCCGTACCGTCACAGAAGGAACCAGCCAGTTTGGGACCCAGCAGAGGTTTTTTTTTTTTTTTTTTTTTTTTGTTTAAAATGCCATCGGGGTGGTGGGAGCTTCAACCTCCCAGTGCCCGGGGCGGGCGGTCGCGGAGGCGCCGTGGTCGGGCTGCCTCCCGGTCGGCCAGACCTCCAGCTGATCAGCCGGCGGATCCTGACCCTTTTGAGGGGTCGCGGCTTGCAATCTTCCCAGGGTCCGGCCCGCGGGGGTCCCGCCGGTCCCGTCCGGCTGCCCAGCCGGGTTCCCTACAGCTGTGGTCTGTGTTCCTGTCCCCTGCCCAGCCCAGATGGCAGGGCCCTCGGCCTGCTCCACCCCAAGTCCCAGAGGGACCTTCACGGCCTGCTCTGCCCCGAGTGCCGGAGGGACCTTCACGGCCTGCTCTGCCCCGAGTGCCGGAGGGACCTTCACGGCCTGCTCGGCCCCGAGTGCCGGAGGGACCTTCATGGCCTGCTCGGCCCCGAGTGCCGGAGGGACCTTCACGGCCTGCTCTACCCCGAGTGCCGGAGGGACCTTCACGGCCTGCTCTGCCCCGAGTGCCGGAGGGACCTTCACGGCCTGCTCTGCCCCGAGTGCCGGAGGGACCTTCACGGCCTGCTCTGCCCCGAGTGCCGGAGGGACCTTCACGGCCTGCTCTGCCCCGAGTGCCGGAGGGACCTTCACGGCCTGCTCTGCCCCGAGTGCCGGAGGGACCTTCACGGCCTGCTCTGCCTCAAGTCCCGGAGCGGCCTTCACGGCCTGCTCTGCCTCAAGTCCCGGAGCGGCCTTCACGGCCTGCTCTGCCTCAAGTCCCGGAGCGGCCTTCACGGCCTGCTCTGCCTCAAGTCCCGGAGCGGCCTTCACGGCCTGCTCTGCCTCAAGTCCCGGAGCGGCCTTCACGGCCTGCTCTGCCTCAAGTCCCGGAGCGGCCTTCACGGCCTGCTCTGCCTCAAGTCCCGGAGCGGCCTTCACGGCCTGCTCTGCCTCAAGTCCCGGAGCGGCCTTCACGGCCTGCTCTGCCTCAAGTCCCGGAGCGGCCTTCACGGCCTGCTCTGCCTCAAGTCCCGGAGCGGCCATCACGGCCTGCTCTGCCTCAAGTCCCGGAGGGGTCCCCAGAACCGCCTCGAGCCCCGGAGAGGCCCCCAGACCCGCCTCGAGCCCCGGAGAGGCTCCCAGATTCGCCTCGAGCTCCGGAGAGGCTCCCAGAGCCGCCTCGAGCCCCGGAGAGGCCCCCAGAGCCGCCTCGAGCCCCGGAGAGGCCCCCAGAGCCGCCTCGAGCCCCGGAGAGGCCCCCAGAGCCGCCTCGAGCCCCGGAGAGGCCCCCAGAGCCGCCTCGAGCCCCGGAGAGGCCCCCAGAGCCGCCTCGAGCCCCGGAGAGGCCCCCAGAGCCGCCTCGAGCCCCGGAGAGGCCCCCAGAGCCGCCTCGAGCCCCGGAGAGGCCCCCAGAGCCGCCTCGAGCCCCGGAGAGGCCCCCAGAGCAGCCTCCAGCCCCGGAGGCCTCGCCTGCTCTGACCCTTCCGCGGAGGCCGCCTGCTACACCCAAGTTTCGGGCTGTACTTGTGCCTCGAGCCCCGGGGGGGCCTCCGGAGCCGCCTCAAGCCCCAAGGGAGCCTCCGCAGCCGCCTCGAGTCCCGGGGGGGCCTCCGGAGCCGTCCAGAGCTCCGGAGAGGCCTCCAGAGCCGTCCAGAGCCCCGGAGAGGACAACGGTCCCATGTGTTGTCCCGCAGGGGCCGCCGCAGACTGCTCTGGCCGCCCCGCAGGCTAAGCCGCCTGCCTTGCCCCCTAGCGTTCGTGCTCCCCCTGGCGTTCGTGCTCCCCCTGGCGTTCGTGCTCCCCCTGGCGTTCGTGCTCCCCCTGGCGTTCGTTCTCCCCCTAGTGTTCTTGCTCTCCCTAGTGTCCACACCTTGCCCCCTGGCATTCGTGCTCCCCCTGGCGTTCGTGCTCCCCCTAGTGTTCTCGCGCCCCCCAGTGTCCGTTCTTTCCCTAGTGTTCTCGCTCCCCCTAGTGTCCACACCTTGCCCCCTGGCGTTCGTGCTTCCCCTGGCGTTCATGCTTCCCCTGGCGTTCGTGCTCCCCCTGGCGTTTGTGCTTCCCCTAGTGTTCTCACGCCCCCCAGTGTCCGTTCTTTCCCTAGTGTTCTCGCTCCCCCTAGTGTCCACACCTTGCCCCCTGGCGTTCGTGCTTCCCCTGGCGTTCGTGCTTCCCCTAGTGTTCTCGCTCCCCCTAGTGTTCGCCCTTCCCCCAGTGATCGTCTCTCCCCCGGTATCGTCGCTTCCCCCAGTGGTCGCCTCTTCCCCGGAGTCTGTCCTCCCCCCAGTGGTCGTCCCTCCCCCGGTCTCGTCGCTCCCCCCAGTGGTCGTCTCTCCCCCGGTGTCGGTCCTTCCCCCAGTGATCGTCTCTTCCCCGGAGTCCGTCCTCCCCCCAGTGGTCGTCCCTCCCCCGGCCTCGTCACTCCCCCTGGTGTCCATTCTCCCTTTGGTGTTCGTCCTCCCAACCGTGTGTCCGTGTGTTCCCCGGCCCCCCTGTCTAATTGTCTGCCCGCCTGTTTGTCTGTTGGTCTACCCGTATGTGTGTCAGCCAGTTTGTTGGCCTGTTTGTCTGCCCCCCAAGCCGTCAGCCCATCGGCCAACGTGTTTGCCCGCCTGTCTGCCTGTCTGTCAGTGTGCCAGTCCGCGTGTGTTTTGTCTTGTTTGCCTGTGTGTCAGTCCCTATGTCAGTTGTTGGGCTCCCCCCTTGCCTTCCCTGTCTGCCTGTCCCTTTGTGTGTCCGTCGGTGTCGCCGTGTGCCTCCCCGCCTGCTTGTCCCTGTGTCTGTCCTTGTAGGTCTCCCGATTGTGCCAGTATCTGGCAGTCTGTTTCCCCCTCAGTCTTGTCCAACCCAGTCCTGTGTTGTCGTGCCCCGTCTCGTTGCTGTCCTGTGTCTACCTCGCCCCAGTCCAGTCCTGTGTCCACCTCACCCCAGTCCAGTCCTGTATGTCTGCCTTGCCCCTGTCCAAGTCCCCCCTGGTTTCCTGAATCCCCCTGTCGCCCGTGTGCGGGCCCTGAATTTCCCCGTGTCGCCCGAGTGCGGGCCCTGAATTTCCCCGTGTCGCCCGAGAAGTGCGGGTCCTGAGTTTCCCCCGTGTCGCCCGATGTGCGGGCCCTGAGTTTCCCCCGTGTCGCCCGATGTGCGGGCCCTGAGTTTCCCCCGTGTCGCCCGATGTGCGGGCCCTGAATTTCCCCGTGTCGCCCGATGTGCGGGCCCTGAGTTTCCCCGAGTCCTGCCCAGCCCTGAGTCTCCCCGTGTCGCCCGGGTCCTGCCCAGCCCTGAGTCTCCCCGTGTTGCCCGGGTCCTGCCCAGTCCCGAGTCCTGTTCCCCTGTCCTAGTCCAGTCCCGAGTCCTGCGTCCCGTTCCAGTCCCGAGTCCTGCGTCCCGTTCCAGTCCCGAGTCCTGCGTCCCGTTCCAGTCCCGAGTCCTGCGTCCCGTTCCAGTCCTGTGTCCCGTCCTGTTCCTGTCCAGTCCTGTTTCTGCCCTGAGTCCTGTTCCTGCCCTGAGTCCTGTTTCCAGCCCCGAGTTCCCGTCCAGCCCCGAGTTCCCGTCCAGCCCCGAGTTCCCGTCCAGCCCCGAGTTCCCGTCCAGCCCCGAGTTCCCGTCCAGACCCGAGTCTTGTTCTTGTCTTGTTCCTGTCCTGTCCAGTCCAGCCCTGAGTCTTGTCCTGTCCAGTCCAGTCCTGTTCCTGCCCCAGTTCTGTGTCCAGTCCCTGTTCCTGTCTGAGTCTTGTCTCTAGCCCCCACCCTCTGTTGACTCCCTCCCCGGGTCAGCCTCCTGGGACGTCAGGAGCCGTCCCTTGGGGGGGGGGTACTGTCATGGTCCTGTTTTCCTGTCTGTGTTTCCCCTGTTGGGCCGCCAGATGGCGGCACTTCTGTTTTGTGTCCTGCTCCCCCCCTGTTAATTGTATGATTGTTTCATTGTCTCGTTATCCCATCATTGTTCCCACCTGTCTTATCCCCTCCTTCTGGTTCGATTGTTTTTTGAGTTCACCTGTGTCTTGTTACCCCTGTCTATTTAAGTTCTCTGTTCCCTTGACTCGGGTGCTGGTTCCTTGTGTTTGTTCCCGATATCTGTTGGTTTCAAGCGTATGTACCTGCCTGTGTTTGTTCTGACTTGTGTTTTGTTTGACCTGCCCTTGTCTGCTACCTGCCTGTGTTCTGCCCTGCCCATGTTTGTGAGTTCCTCTTGTTTTCTGTTTTATTTAGATATTTTTTGAGTTTGTGTTTTTGCCCTTCGTGTCCTTTCTGTTCCCTGTTTGTTTGCCTTATTTAGATTTTTTGAGTTTGTGTTTTTGCCCTTCGTGTCCTTTTCTGTTCCGTGTGTTTGCCTTTCTGTAAGTAAAGTCTTTGTTAATTTTCTCCCCTTTGAGTTTCGTGTTTTTTCCACTCTGCGCCTGGGTCCCAGCACCCGTACCGTCACAGCATTAGACATAATTAAAGACATTTTGACGTTTAGTTCAATGAGCCTTGTGTTCTGTACGCCTGGATGTATATGCCTGCCTCTGTGACTAATATAGCTGCGAGACCCACCCAGTGCCTGCCCCAGGGAAGCCATCCATATACCCAGCCTGCTGCCCCAAGGTGATGTGCCTGTGTGCACCATCAAGAGCATTAATAGCCTGACCTGATCAATGACTGGTCATAACTGTGCTAACCCTCCCCAACACTGTTCATATCCTCAGTCTGGCAACCCATTTTTCGTCTTAAGCACATTAACTTCATTTTTTAAAGAATCAAATGTGCGGATAAAAGAACTTGAAAAGAATCAATTGACCAGGATATTGAAGGAGAAAAACCTCAAGTGAGTACTAGGAAAATATGAGATGGTTATCATTATGCTTTTTAAAATAATTCATAATTTATAGCTCTCAGTGTGACTGAGAATTTGCCTTGCTACATGTATAAAATGTGATACACCTTTGTACATTAGAACCTTTATCAAAATGGCACAGGGCAGGCTTACGACAAGGGGGCTGGAGCACATTAAAACAGAGATGCGGGTGCTGCCTCTGACCCTGCGCCCAAGTGCGTCAGTCTTCTCCCGTCACCTGCCTGTTGCTAACCTTGAAGGGAATGACCGCTGGCAGCTCGCATGCATTCTAATGGGGAAACACATTCTCACGTGGCAAAGCATTCCAAACAGCCAGCAGGAGAAACTTTTAATTAACACTTTCTATTAACGTGCCCCAACACTTACATCACAAACAGTCTCCGTGGACAATGCACCACACTCATCTGCATTAACTAAAGTCTTGTGACAGATATTTGTTAAAGGCCTGCCTCCCATGTAGGTCTGCAGCAGATCACAGACCATTACTGAGTCGGAAGGTTAAAAGATCAAGCCCCAGATCATGTCCTGACCATTGTGGATGCCTTCCTGTTTGGTGTTTTTGGTAACCAAGTTATGGTGCTGCACTTTAGTGAGTGTGAGATAGGAGGGAAGAGAGGAATGATGGATATTCCTGTTTATCCTCTGACAAGGTGAGAGGATGAACAGCCTTTCTAATCGGTTGTGACATTTTCATTTGTCTGCACAGGATAAGCACCATCAAAAATAGCTCTGTTGTCTTTCACACTGCCACTTAACCCTTCATTGAGGAGTGATGAGGTTGATACATCCTGTGTGTGTGTGTGTGTGTCTGTGCGTGTGTGTGTGAGAGAGACTGACTTTCACCAGCCTGTTGATTCTCTGGATGTGAAAAGATAATGGTTGACACAGTACCACCTCAAAAGGAATGCCGTAGCAAATTATTTTAAAATTGTTAACTGATGCTACAGTCAAAACTTTTCAATAGCTGATCAATTGATTTTCAATCTTACATTGAAAAGTCTTGAAAAAATTTTTTTTGAATGGCTTTGACAGATTTGAATGAATCGTAGGCTACATACCACAAACAATCTTCTTTATCTGACTTGATTCTGATTTTCATTCCAGTGCCTGTTCTTCAGCTAGCTAGCTAAAAACCAGCATGCCTAATCTCTGGGAAGGTTTTTGTATTTGTAACACCCATGAGCTGAACATTTCTCTGATCGGACATGCCTGAATTGGATTCAGAGTACCAAGCCAATAAAACAAATATTTATTCCACAGACTCTGAGCTAGTGAGGCTCAAATCAATAACAAAACTGCAATACATGAAAGTGTACTATGGCATAAGAGAAAGTGAGTTGTCAACTGATCTCTTTTTTTTATTAATCTAGGAAATATAATTTCTATTTTGTATGTTGGTGATAAGTAAAGGTCTATACACATGTGAATGTGTTTATATGAAAATATATATAAATTCAGGTACATGCATTTTATTGAGTGTTGCCAGTGCCTTGTGTTATTCCCAGCATAACGGTGTGCCTAGACAGGACCAGGACGACGGACAGCACTACTGAGAATAGTATCTAGTCGACATGGAAATTAAGCTCATTGCAAAACATTGCATTCTCCTCCACCATTATCTATAATAAGTGTAGTAATATTGCTCTTATTACCAAATTATGTGTCTGTACAAATGATTACCTTTGTTAAAGAACTTGGCTGCCCATCTTTAAGTGTTCCTCATCTGTGTGTGTATATATATATATATATATATATATATATATATAAACAATTTCAATGAACACAACCAATTCATAAGTCAATGCACACCAGAGGGTTATCACAAGTTACACAATAACTTATTTTAGTTATAACAACAATTACGCCTACACTACCCAGCATGCACTGCCAGCTGGGGTTGGGAGGGGGGCTTGTCCTAGGATCTTAGAAATTAGTCAGTCTGCCATTTCTGAAGCCTTCAGACACTGACACTGAATCTGAATGACAATACACTAAAAAACAAATTAAATAAGCCCCTATCTGCTCTATAGGTAATTCATCACCACATGGCTGACGGGGGCAGGGGGGTAGGGGTGTCTCAGTAACAGGAATTAATCTGTGCTGGGGGCTTGAAGGTCTTTTTATTTGGGGCAGGAGGGGGGGTGGGAGGGTAGTTGGGGGCTGTAATGCTTCTGTGGCTGAGAGATCAGCCATTAAATAATTGCTGGCCTTCAGGGTTAGCAACAATCGTTACACAATCAAAGTCTCTGCGGAGGTGATAGATGCTGTACCCTGAGGTAGATTAGCTGTGACCAGCTGCATAATTTTTTAATTACTATTAGCAGGTTCATTATCATTTGCCTGTTATTGTTCTTTATCTCTCTTTTGTTTCTCTCTCCTCTCAAAATGTAATCCTTCTTTCTCTCCATCCATCATTCCCCCCTTCCTTTCCAGCTGTGGATTGTGGTACACAGGTAATACTGCCTCAATTTACAGCCATTAGAACTGAATAGAATGGAAAATTCCACCCCCGTTTTAAAGGAAAGAACCCAGATATTTAACAGAAAGGATGTGTTTAAATAACATCAGGCTTTAGAGTGATGCATGGCTCTTGATGTCTGACTTGATGAGGGCGAAAGGGAACTTCTGCTGGAGCTCGGAGATTACAAGAAACATCAAGGAGCAGCAGAGGATCATGAATCAAACACGTCCTGAAAACAAAGAAGTGGAAAACCCTCTGCTGGAATTCTCCTCGGACTTTGCTGCCTTCAGTAAATCACACATCCCGCCTGGAGGGAGGGGAATCTTCAATGCAGGGACTCAGTCAGAGGGAATTAAACTTGCCAGTGGTTATTTCTGCTTGTTCAAACCTGTTTTTCCCTGTCGAGAGCACTGTAAGATTTTATACGCCGGGCAAGATGACATGGAGGTGAATTGCCGTAGCCAAGCTCGAAAGCTCGGAATTATCCTCGTAATGAGGCATAACAACCGTGCCCTTTTTGTAAAAGCAAATTGAAAAGCTTGCCCTTTGCTATAAAGGGAAATAATGGCCTATTCAATGAATTGATTCTGTATGCTCATCCATGAAAAAGTCTGTAGCCATAGTGATGGCAGCAATATTAAAATGATGACAGGGAATCTGACACATTTTTTATGGTACTTTTACAGTTGCAATTTTTATGGAAATACAAAATTATAGGTGAAACAAACAAACAAAAAATGCTAAAAATCTAAATATAGCCTCATATTACCCTATGCAAAATATTGTAAATTTTGTATATTATAGAGGTATAATTTTATATTTAATAATGATCCAATAGAATTAACAATATATATATATATATGTATATATATATATATATATATACTGTACTGTTGAAAATGTTCCTAGCCCTGTTACCAAATGCTTATCCATGGCAAGAATAAGACTACTGAGTCATCTTCTAAAGAGTTCTACGTGATTTGTGAACAAATCCTGTGGTCCACACTTGTGGACTTCTCTCTCCAGGTAGAATCACTAATTTTGGATCAGATTCAAGTCATGGACTTACACTGCCACAGCAAAACAGTAATTATATGGTCTGTAGCTTTTACAAAACTATCCCACAATATCAAATATCTACCATAATACTTTATAGATATAACACCCATTTTTGACCATATCACCCCATTCCAATTGATGGTATATTTGGAGACTCCCAAAGATGCAACCAAGATTTGTAGGTTTCTAATGGTCAACCTTAAATTCAATTTTTCTCCCAAACCACTGCGCATGGGTGCAAGACACACTTGTATCTTCTGAATGGCAGGTTAACCGCTGCTCTTGTAGTTCATTTATTATTATTATTATTATTATTATTATTATTAATATTATTATTTTATTTAACCCTGCAATAGATTGGCAGCCTGTCCAGGGTGTATTCCTGCCTCTCGCCCAATGCAGACTGGGATAGGCTCCAGCACCCCCCGAAACCCTGACCAGGATAAGCGGGTATAGATAATGGATTTGTTTATTTATTTATTTATTTATTTATTTTCAGGAGAGCAGTAAGTCTGCTGGTGGAAGCAGTGAGTTGCAGATAGATATGGGATCACAGTACAGAAATTACCATGGCAGGGATTTGATTTTGGGTTAGAAGTCAGCGGCCCTATGGTCTGTGACACATGGTCTCCCCAGTTTTAATTACTTACCAAATAGCGGAAAGTGGTAACTTAATTTTTTATTTGTTTGCTTGTAACCATCTCCCGACAAATGGTTGCTCAGATCAGTGAATCCTTGTCTTGTTTTTTTTCTGAGAGTTCTTTGCTTTTGCCCATAGTGATGGATTACACTTGACTTTTACGTGTGTTACCGTACAGTACAGTATAGGCTACAATACAGTGCTTTAAGATTTGTGTTGTATTTTATTTTAAAAGACCGTTATGGGTGCAAATAATTATGACACACAAGTTTCTGGAAAATTATTGTTAAATTTTACTTTGAGCAATTATATTAATATAACAAAATGTAATTTTCCCATGATGACCTGTTTGGTTTGTATACAGCCTTGTTTGTATTTGAGGTTTGTTTTTGAAACTAATGTATGCTGTGACGTGTTGCATTATCTTGACAATATATAATTGTTTCAATATATTTGCATTATTTGGTTCAAGCAAGGACTACAAAAACATTATTTTGTCAGTAACTGCCTTGATCATCAGTGACTACTCAGAATTACTGAGAACTACTATGCATGGCAGCACACCTCTGACTCAAAGTGGGCATGAAGTACACAGTGAAGGGGGAAGTAGCTGTAGCTGCACTCCTGCAATTCTGACCCCAGTCCCTTCCTCAGTATCGCCACCGGGGGATGCACAGGCTCATCTCTGGCATTCTCCCTAGCCTGCAGCTATGCAATCAAAACCCACTCCCTGCTGATCTCAGATCAGCAAACAGTGAGGAAGTGGTACCTCGCACGTGAACACTGGTCTCCGAAGAATGGCAATTATATCCTCATAAAGCAAGGACTGATCTGAGGTCAGTTTGACTACTCTGGGACGAGGGAGAGTGCTGGACATGGAAAGACATTATTTCCGGAGCAGCAGGGACTAAGGAAATCGCTGATGGAAGTGGGGAGGGAGAAGGTGGGCTTGGAACATAGCCCTTGTTTGAGCTCTCAAGAGTAGGCAGGGTCAGTCTTCCCACTGGCCTCTCTTCCCACACTGTCTTTTAAAAGCGCAACCCTCCTTCAGCCCCCTCAGAGCTGGGCCTCAAAGGTCTCCACAGATATACAAGTTCTGTTTTGACTCCCGGCAATAGCCATGAAAGGTCCTGCCTTTCCTTACACTTGCCAAGTCATTTCTTGAGAACTTCAAACTTGCCGTGGAAATATTTGTATGCTATGTTGTAAGACGAAAATAGACTTTAAAAAGATTCCTGAAATGACTGTTAGAAGACTAATAGACAGACAATACAGTATTCATCACAAAGCCAATTCTAGCTAGTGCTTTTCTGTGCCCTACTTTTTGAAACCAATTATTGATATAATCAACCTGTATAAACATATCAAAAAAGATATATATATATACTCGTCTATTTAAATGAGCCCAGCAATTTACACCTTTTAGGTGTCTATGGAACAAAATATTCTCTAGAGATTTCTCAAGTAAAGAATGAGACTCAGGAACAGAAATTCCTTAAATCTAGAAACTAATGATGCAATATAGAAAATTTGAGAACAAATGTGATCATTTTCCTTTACAGTGAAATCTGCAACAAGTTAATTACCCAAAATTAAACATAACAGCTTTCTTACTGTATAAAGCAAGTAGATGACTGAACAAAACAAAAAGTATACAAGAATCCAATCAAACCCAAGGACCTTTAGTTTCCATAAACCCTTTTTTGATGACTTATCTGTTGTTGATGTGGGACTCAATTCAACCCCCCAGGCACCTAATAGGTAACAAACACACACAATTGCCTTGCTTTAATTTTCCATTTAAACCACAGTTGGGCATATGTTGGACTTCCATATTTCCTTGTAATTAAAATGGACGGTGAGAAAAGTGAGGCAATTATAACATAGATTTTCAGTGGCAACAGGGAATATAATTCTCCTTGATGAAGCCAACAACACATTTTGCACCTAGTTTTTATATATTTTATTGTGATTCTTAAAAGCTTTATTAATGTAACTTTCATACAAATTAATGCTTTTCCAGCGGATTATCACCGCAATACATTACAAACAAGATTGAATAAGATTCACAGAAATGCCTAATTTAAAATCATTTACAACATATAGCTGTGCAATATAGGCTACAGGCTTTCAATAGTTGCTTGAATATTTTGTCATTAAATTAATAGATCATTTGTTCAGTACTGACAGTAATACCCCATTGATTGTTTTGTGCATTGAAGCTAGTGATGTCCATTCTTAATTCAGTGCCAGTGGAGCTTAGTATTTTAGTATTATCCTGAATTTAACTTTGTATATTTATTGATGAGAGTGCAAATGTTGGCATGGAATACCAAATCATATGCTGTTAATTTAATTTCATCCCCTTGTAGGAGCCATAATGTGCTGTCATTCATTAAAGATTAAAAAATATTATATTTAAACACCTTTACTTAATGTGCAAAGAATGTCCATATGAAGTAGTTTGAGAGGAGTGTAGATTAATGTAGGAGAGTTGGATAATGTTACGAGGATGAGATTGTATTAAGTTGAGGCTTACTGGCAGAGGTATGAAGGATTCTGGGGGAGGAATGAGACTGAACTGGATACCATTACTTAGGTTGATGCCTTTCTGGCTGAAGTTCAATGACTAGGGCTGATAGATGAGGAATTGAATATTACCTACTGTTATGCTGTCATCCGGGCCTTATATGGCACCTCTGAGGCTATTTGTTGTTTCACTCGACTTGGCATTAAACTGATTAGATCACCTGATCACCTGTATCCATTGCCCTCTCAGACTGATGAGGTAAGGCTGTGATTGTGCAACATTTGCAAGTCACTTGAAGGAATCTCTCAGCCTGTTTTCAGGGTCATTTTCTGTACCCATCCAGTACATCAAAATTGTGCCTTCAATATTACAAAATAGCTTCTGGGGGCCAGTAAGCCTCTTCAGCACTTGATGATCCCATGGAAAAACACACCACTAAGTTACTGAGAAATTCTGATTCATGTTGGAGCCTCAATCCCTCCCAAAGAATTCCAAAAACATTTTAAGTTTAGCATTTTATATATATATATATATGTGTGTGGCACCTTACTGGACAACTGAACAGCGACAACAAAATATTTGATCATCTGTACTCTTCTCTAACTGTGAGTCTGACAAGTTTCAGAAGCTCCATTTGTGAAGTGAAAATCACAGGATAATTACAGCAGTCTACATGCACAACCTGCAGCTGGTGAGGAGGCTGCCCCGTGGCTTCGCTTCTGAGCAGTGAGCACAGAGCGCGGCGGCTGCCGGGGAGGTAAGACTCCAAAATGTGACAAACTGCAATTACTAGACTATTGTCACCCGACAATGAGCTGCCGTCGCGCTATTGTGAGACGGATGAAAAGCGCTGGGTAATTGCGCTTCTCTGAAGGGCTTAACAATGACCTCTCTTCCCGGGAGTAAAACTTTATTAAACAAGAACGCTGTCATTCTGAAGCATGAAGCATGCAATTCTGTTAACTGTCATTTGCATTTGGTTTAACGAAGATGAGAAGATTTAATTTCTCTTTAATTTTATGAGCATAATACATTTAGGTAAATTCTGAGCATTCATAAATATATTTCTAGCCAGGAGGGCTGCACTTTGCAGTACTGAAAATACATTGCTCTCTTATTAGTATTAATATGACCAACTTCAAAAGGCACATATTCGCACATTGGACAGTTTTATATTATTTATGAAACACAAGCCTCAGTAGCAGAAGAGGAAACAGAGCGCCTGCATACTTAATGAAATTATGTAATTTCATATCACCCAGGGATAATCTATCGAAAAATAAAAAAATTAACATTATTTTTTGGAGTGCAGCAGGAATTTTCATATGTACCAAATGTATTATTTTCTATGTAGTTCTGCATGTTCTGTCAAAGCAGGCAGTCGAATCCCTCTGTAGAAATGTAAGCATAGGCTATCACATTGAAGATGACTCATTTTGAGCATACTGTAGATATCCTTAATGCATGTAGTCCCAAACACAGATCTGTTCATGCTAATTTGTGTGATTTGTATTGTGCTGATATTTTTGACAGATTATATTTTCGAGTCCATCCTGTTTTGCAGCAGTTATGCTGTCTGACACTGTATGCAGATCATAATCGTTCATACCAGATTTCGATGAGACAACTCAGTCAATGACTCCTACCTTTCAAATTTACTCAAGGGCCTCCACTGTCATCCGACTATTGTTATGCAGACAGTGAATCAAAGCAGATAAGCCATATCAAATGAATACAGGCCATTTGATGGCAATCATTTTCTTACATTCCAAATAATATTTTGCAATATGATTCAGTGGGAAAGATTACATTGGAGATTGGCCGGTAGGCTACCAGTAAACTGAATACTGATATTGTAAACTGAAAAATCAAGAATCTTAGAATCTCTAGTAATGAAAACTCTGTTCAAGATCCTGCCACAGATCAGTGGGTTTGCACAGTTTAAATCATAAATAGCATATGCATCAGCACAATAGGGACTTACACCCTGCAGCAGAAAAAACAGTGCAGACATACAAGCAAAGAGCAAAGAAATGCACAGTAAAACTACACACATACAAATGTATAACTACACATGCACACATAACAAAACATACAGTAGCATAATTATACACAAAAGCATATGCGCAAACACATACTCACGACGTGTATCACGCCCAGTCACACTCATACACTTGCACGCCTGTGCACTGAAGTGCGCACTCTAGTACAGTTTCACACAGTAACCTTCACCTGAGACCACCGCTGAAATATTTGAATTGATCTTTATTTATATTAAATTAAAAATATACTTTTGACATATTTATGTAACAAAAATGCGGAGCAGAATACACTGTAGCCTAGGGATGGTAAGACCACCAGGAGCAGGGAGGGGGGTACCTTGGGGGCTTATGGCACACCAAACCTGGGAACCTCACGGTTCAACCTTAATTGCACCAGGACCATCATACACAATCATGCATGTGCGGATTCAACTCTGAATCAATTAAATCAATCAAATATCAAATCAATCAACTGAAAATTTCCCTCTGTACTCTGTACTTATGCATACCAACCAGTCATTCTAATTGTGATTTAGCTAAGGTGGTGAACAGTTGAAATTAAACACATACTGTAAAAACTGCGCGATTCTCTTCATTGTGGGCTTTTGTTAAAGTTGTGATCATGCATTTAAGAATGTACACCTTGTTTAAGATGAAGGATGTAGCACTGTAGCACCAAAGATCATTTGGATCCCTCACAGTGATTTTACATATCATGAAAAGTTTTCCCCGATTGCATCCTTTATATGACACTATTTAAACTGAGGAATTCTGCCTGAACATTAGAAAACAGCCCACATTTTGTAAATTAAAAGCAGGCTGTTCAACAGAGAACCTCAGCAAAGACCTGGTCATGTGCTGCACAATTATGAGGGGGATCGATGAGCAATATGTTCAGTGGGCTCACAGGAACAACACTGTTTGTAACACGACATTGGCCAACTGCTTAACTCACACAAAAGCAGAGCTTTTACCCATAATTCATCAGTGAAGCTCATGAGCCCAGCCCCAATTCAGAGAGAGCAGAATAAGAACAATAGAGGAAGGAAAAAATGAGGGAGGAGGAAGAAAGAGAAAAGCATAGAAATAGAGTTTGGGCTTTCGGTCTCAGTACAGCAATAATCAAGATCACAACAGAGCCTTGGAGTTTTCACAAAAGAATAAGCTTGAATAACAATGAATGACCATAATAAACAACAGTGAAATGAGCATGGGACAGAAGCATACAAGAAATGAGTCCTGGTGGGGAAAAGCAAGAGAACAGGTAAAAAAGCAAGAGATCATCACATCATTCCAAGCACAGGGCTGACCGGACAATGTCTGACAGGGCAGGGAGCGCACAAGCTCAACAAAAGAAAATACAAAATCACCATCGGAATCAAGTATTTACAGAACATAAACAATTACAGTAAATTCAACAAACCAATTTAATTTTGAGGAAAAAATGAAAACAAAACAAGAGAAAATACAAATCCAAATGCAATGCTTTCCCTTTATTTACAAATGCACTTGGGCAATTCTTCAGAGATCTATAAAAATACTATTCACATTTTCTTGGTTAACGTACAGTAGTAAATGTTGAGGAACAACCATTCTGTGTGCCGATGTAATAAAAAAGGGCTTCCTCTTCTGTTGTTTTTCAGTGTGTTATAATAAAATCCAGATGAAACAATGTAAATAATGTGTAATCTAGGACTATATTTCCTGCAGTCAGATACAGGAGCCAATGAAATATGCATATGAAAAGTTCTGTGCTCGTACATCAGTAGTTTTATTTAAACAGTAAATTCAGATCAACTCAAAGATATTAAAAAGAAAAACTGCGTTAGACGGGGGTCTGGAACTCAAACACAGAAGTCATCTGGTGTCACAACCAGGATTAACCTCTATCCCAGTAAGAGAACAAACACACCACTACACATCCAACTACATTTTTACACCACCGCAGAAAAACCTGATTATTGACATCACAAAACAATACCGTATTTGTGTACTTAATGATATTCAGTGGCACTCAATAAAAAATAAAAAAAGATAAAATACCGTTCCCCCACCTACTTGAGAAAATAAATATACAAATGTAAAGCAAATATCATTACTGCCAGCACTGCTGATGTCAATGAAGTACATGATTTCCGGAGTCAATGGAGATAACTTAAGTCCCTAAAAAGCACACTGGAAACCCTGGAGGTGTTTTTAAGGAGGTCAAATTATCAGTTCTCTTGCTTACTATCACCAGTTAACAAATGGATAAGGTTTAATCTGCTCGTTTAAGCTGTTTGGGAGCCCAGGTCCTTCATTTCAAGGCAATCATTTTCCTTGAACACAAGCAATATATTAACTCTACTTCACTGGCAGAAAAAGCACACTGTATTTCCCCCTCCGCCCCCAGAACATACTCTGTCCAGACCAGGCCATGGCAGTGCACTAATGGCTCTGATACCAGATGCTGAACGTCTGATTCGATACTTAATGCGGGTACGCAGCAGCAGAACGCCGTTAAGTAAACGCCCTCGGTCAATGAGTCTGCAAATCTAATCTAAAACCCCCAAATCCTGCTATCTTCAAAGTCTTGTTAAGCTTGCCTCCTTTGAACTCAGCTGCACAAGCTAGAATTCGACCAGCTTCAGAAAAGAGAAAAGTACAACCTCATTAGCCGATAAACATCTTTGCGGCCAACACTCGTGCCCCCCCGTGTCTCTTATTTGACAATTTCACGGCAGCAAACTTTTACAGTCTCAAGAGAGGAATTACCCCATTTCTCATTCTTGTGTGATTACAGTGCATCGTAGGGGGGCCAAACCTTTCCACGCAAATAAATTAAAGCACATTTCCGATGCAGTTACATGGATACAGTTCTTTTCCACGAGCATCAAAATTTCATGAAAGAAGCATGGATAGGTCTTCCTCTTAGCAGAAAATGTGACAAGTGGCAGTGTTCACACTAACATGGATCTGGCTGTGAACTGACACAGTCTCTGACTGCTTGAAAGTAAATATTACTGTCACACACATGCACATGCACGCCAATGTGAATGCTGTGTGTATGAGCATATCTCTACAACTCTCCCCATGTCTACAAAAAAAATAATAAATAATATTAATGATAATAATATAAAAGGTTTGTAGCCAGGTGAGGAGGAGCCTCAGACTGAACACTTCATTATGGGGGTTCATTCTGGCCTACAGAGTTTTGCATTGCTGGTATTGTGGCTTCAGTCTTTCCTCCCTCTGAGATCCAGGACAAAGACATTAGGCAGGAGAGGAGAGCTGAACCACTCTTCAGTCCTGCCACTCAGTGTGTTTCAGTGAAAATCCAAGTTACAATGCCACAGTTCTTCTCTTTGTCTCTAGTGCGGAGCTCTCTTTGAACTCCACGCATCTCAAAACTCATCTGCTTTGTTTGCGTATCCACAATCCTGCCTGAGGTCAGGGCAGCTTCTGGCAAAAGCTGGAACCCAAGTGCGGAAATGTTGTCTTTCAGCAACTGAGTTAGGAGGATATATGCTATTTATGTACACAGGGTCAGGATTGACTTAATACAGTGTGGATAAAATGTGCTCAATAATATAAAAAAAGCACATAAAAGCTGCATTTTCATGGTACTGGCAGAAGCTTTACAATGTCTGATAAAAACTCTGAATACCCTCAATGGTGGTCAGACTATTTACTGTATGACAGATCACCAAATTATCCTCAGCAATACACTGGGGTTCATACAGTACATTTGGCAGGGAGGACCTCAAAGGTACAAATGTATAACAAGACTATGGCTAAAAAAATGTAAAGAAACGGCATGAGTGGTAGTCTGGCTGTCCAGGGATTCATTACAGGTCAGAAACTCTGGGAAACAAAATGTCGACTCAGTCGCAACTTCTGGAGGTAGCACTGTCCGCCTGCATTTCTGTGCAATGTTTCTCATAATTCCATTACAGTAAGAAACATCCATCTTGTCCATCTAGTAGACAAGCTCTGCCACACAATGCCACCATTTCCCTCGTATTGCTCTGAAGCCTACCCTCTGCACACAGGTACTTTCCAATAAAGGTACAGTGACGGAAGCCATTTCACTTATGAGATGAGCGGATGACCAGACAGCCAGACAGGTACGTGTCAGGTAAGAGATAAAATGTCTTCTCCTGTTGACCCTCAAGAAAGATCCCTCTCTTGAGAAAGGAGGGTGAGGAGTTTCTGGGGTGAGATTGGGAATGCAGAAAATGGAAGGCGTCTTTGATTAACATGTTTTAAAAAAAAAACAGAACTGGAGACAGACTGCAGTCCCAAAGCTCATTGGGGCCGGTCCCTTCCTTGCGAGGCTGCGTCGGATCCCGGGCAGGAGGTCAGCTGGTCCGTCGGTCGAGTGTGGCTTGCTCCAGTTTGTCGGAGGAGGAAGTAGAAGGTGTACGTTTCGCTGGCATGGTAATCGGGGCAAGCAGAGGTCGAGTGGAGGGAGGGGGCAGCTGCCGCGGTTGAACAGCGCCGCCCCGCCGCTACACCACAGTGTTCCGCTGGCGGTAGGGTGGGGGCGGCAGCGCCAGGCCGGGCTTGAGGGAGAACTGGGACAGGTACTCTGGGCTCTCGGGCACCGTGGGACAGACGCGCCCATTCTGTTTGCACAGCACCTTACCTCCACACTCCTGCTGCTGCTCCGGGCCCGGCCGGCCAGCGCCCGGGGGAAGGCTGTGCTGCCAGTACTCTGGATTGTCGAAGGTCTGCTCGGGCTTCTTACCCGACAGGGCGGCACCTGCGTGGGCAGGGTGGGCTGGATGGAGGGCATACCCAGGGAGGGTGGGGTGGAGAGTGTACACTGGGTAGGCTGGGTGGATTTTTTGGATGGGGTGGTCTGTTTGGGCAGGGTTGGAGGTGTGGCTTGATTGGTTAAGGTGAGGGACTTGGCTTATCTTGGTAGGATGGGGGGCGTGGCTTGCCTGGACAGCTTGAGGGGCATGGACTGCTTGGGTAGGCTGAGGGGTGTGGCCTGCTTGAGTAGGCTGGGGGGCATGCCCAGCTTGAGTGACATGAGGGGCATGGCCTGTTTGAGCAGGGTGAGCGGTGTGGCTTTGCTGGGTAGGGTAAGGGGTATGGCCTGGCAGGGCAGGGTGAGGAGCCTGGCTGCCCAGGGCAGGGTGGGAGATGTAAACTGCCTGAGTAGGGACAGGGAAAGGGGTGTGGCCTGCTTTAGCAAGGTGTGTGGCATAGTTTATGTGAGTGAGGTGAGGAGCATGACCTATATGGGTGGGGTTAGGGGCGTGGCCAGGATGTGCAACATGGGGGGTGTGAGTGACACTAGTGACAGAAATGGCAGAGGGAATAGAGACAGGGACCCCATTCTTCTTCTGGTGTCCCTGGCCCTTCTCACCCACGCTGTGAAAGGTGTTCAGGTAGAGGGGCTGGTTTATGTACTCGTCCTCTACCTTGGACTGCCTGCTGGGGGCACTGTGGTGCATGTGTGTCTCCCCACTCTTGTTGTGCGAAACAAAAGGGTTCTCCTCCACAGGGCTAAGATAGTCTGCTGAAGACAGGAGAGAGACTGTCACCATTTCTGTATATTCAATAGGCATTCAAAAGGGCATCACACGGCAAAACACAAAATCCACAGGAAAAAGGAACTCATGGTAGAACATAGCATATTCAGGGCATACTGCCATGTGTTAATTCCAGTCATATTCATATACTGTATGTGCAATGTTATACCTATTCAGTTAGTACAACCTTTTATAAACTTTAGACTCTAACCTTATTCAGGGAAATGCATAAGTGAAAATATTTTAATTGAAATTAAGAAAAAATAGAATATGATGATGATACACATTATTATTATTATTATTATTATTATTAATAATAATAATAATAATAATAATAATAATAATAAACAAAATTATTCTGTCAATATTTTTAGCCAGGCAGGAGCAGAGGGAGTCTCAGGTGTACCTGAGGAGGTCTTGTCCTTGCTGGGGCTCATGTAGCCGTCCTGGCTGGTGTTCCCGCGGGTCCCACGCTCGGTGGGGTCAGTGATGTAGCGCTGGCTAGCATTTCCCCCCTCGGGCTGGGGAGAGGCCTGCTTGAGCAGGGTGCCATTGCAGCCCTTGTCCTCCAGGGTGGCGCTCTGAGTGGTTGTGGCTTCCTGGGAGGCACAGGGAGGACCTGATGCCATGGGTACGTGAGAGCAGGGAGATGGAGCCTTCTCAGCGCCACAACCACTGTGTCGATCCGTAAACTGGGGACACAGCGGGAATATTGAACAATTACACCACTGCCTATGTGCAGCAGGGCACAGTGGTAGTTTTGGTGTCCACACCCTTTGTAATTGTGTCATGACATACATAAAAGCACTATTTTTTTTAGAACCTTGTAACCAATAGATGTGTGCATCTACCATGTTGAATCAGAGGAACATGGATTAGTGCTGCTTCAACGAACATGGATCAGAAACTTGTAAAAGTCTATGAAGGCAAACCAACATCACTGACATTCATTTATTCATTTATAGATGCTGTTATCCAAGTGTGTGTGTGTGCATGCGCATGTGTGCGTGTTGGTGTGTGCGTGTATGGGTGAGAGGCCTACCTTGTTGGTGGATGACTGGGGCTGGAGTGTGTAGGATGGTGGGGGACCAGTGAAGGCTTGTGGGACAAGGTACTCTTCAGCATCCAGCAGCTCCTCCAACTCCTCTTCCTCCAGCAGACTTTGGAAGAACTTACTATCGCTGGGACTGGGCAGCTTCATGGAGTCATCACCCTGCAACAGACATACATACATACATACATACATACATACATACAGACAGACAGACAGACAGACAGACGGAAAGAGAGACACTCTTATTCATTGGTGGCAGGTGAGGTGAGTTCCCACTCATCACTGTAAAGCACTTTGAGCGTTCGGATATGTGCTATATAAATGCAATGATTCATTCATTCATTCTTATACTCATTATCTAAAAATACAGACACACACTGAGATGCACATCTCCAAGAATTCCTAAAGGACACTGTGTTGTGTATGGACAGGGAGGGTTGCCTTACCTAGCTGAAAAAAGGGCTATACAAATAAAATGTAATTGTATTGAAATGACAGGTTGTAGATTCCCAGGTGAGCATTTATGTTGTAAACCTTTACAAACAGAGAACATCCAGCATTATAAGCAAACATGCCTAAGCTTTGCATGTCACCCTGGATAAGGGCCTATAATCAATTTTTTTAAAGGAATACCATGGTGATTTTCACACTTTCTCGGTTTTATGTGCTATTTGCACAAGAGGCATTGGAGAAACACAATGAGCAAAGTATTAAATATGTCTGTTCTGTATTTTTGGAGAAATATGCGTTTTAAATTAATCGTCCTATTTTCAACCGGTTGAGAAAGTTGTCATTTTGCTGCGTCACGAATACAGTAACCACTCCCATTTCCACGCCCCGTAAAGAAATCTGACAGGACACACCGTCCTGCTGTTCAGACAATGCAAATATTTGACAAACGTTAGGTTCACTTAAATTACAGTGCCTTTAGATTATTTCTGGTTATATTCATTTAGCTAGCTAGCTAACGTTAGCTAGCTAGCTAACGTTAGCTAGCTAGCTTGCTAGTTTGCTTTTATGAGGACGTTATAGTTGTGCTTTTATCTTAACTTGGCTAGCTAGATAGCAAAAATTATAATTGGATATAAGTCAACGTCCTTACCTTAGCTATCTATCGATACTTGATATACTAGCCTACTAAGCTAGCTAGCTTGTGAAAATTCAGTCTCCCAAAGAGAGCGTATCATGGGGGAAGCTATGGTAACGGGGCACGGTCTGTCAATCATAGCTAACTGACAGTTCTCATTACCACGCCCAGACGGTTCGGGTGAATTTTTATAGTGGGAAATTTAGGCTTAGAAAAATACATTTTAAAGTACATTGAAATGACTGAAGAATTAAAAAAAATTATGCACATTTGTTTTGTTGTTGCCTAAAGACAACTCGGAAGTGTCACGTTCAACCACCATGGTAGCCTACTCCTTTAAATCGAATAACTTTGAGAATGAGTTATCCAAATTTAACCTCTTAGCGCAAAGCACCTAGTGGTCGGCACACCGGCGTGCCGAGATTACTAAACTCAGACATTCAGTGCTACTGCAACCAAAGTATGAGTTTAAAACAGAAACGCGCTGTTTTAGTTTCATTAGTAGACGATACACGACAACTATGCCGAATACACAGTTTCGCAGTGCCACCATAGTCGCTCTGGTCGTTCATTTAATACACACCCCCGCCCTGCAGTCTCATCTGCAACTAAACCCCCCACACATGCCATAATGGGCAATATTGTCTTTCTTGGCGTTCATAAAAATGTACTTGTACCACTCAAAAATCGTATTCCGTCATAGCAACAATATAAACCCGACAATAGCCCTAAGATATGCCAATACAGCAGTGAAAACGCTGCTCACTGAATAAATAAATAAACGAGAAAAAAGTTTTTTTAAAAAGATACCATGTCATTCTACAGTCAATATCTGGGACTAAATATTGAATAAATATACAACCTTACCGTTGGTTTTACGCATAGAAATGTCAATTTTGAGACTGGGTGGTCATATATTGTCTTGTACAATAATATATGCGCATTTGGGATGCCTGGGTACCTTCCAAAATAGCTGTGCGTAATACCGCACGTGTTGTTTACCACGTTGTTGCCCTTTTTAGTACAGTCTGGCCTGATTGACAATTAATTCATTCAGTAGGTGAGAGTATAAGCTTTCTAACGATGTATAACATGTCTAATTTTGCTTTTGGAATACTGTTTTATAGGTCAGCGTATTCGAAAGTGTTATTATGATCGCATTCACTTACGCATTCACTCTGTAAGACGCTGCACCTAACGAAATGTTGTCAACGATTTTCGTAATTTCTTGGAAAATACTATTATTATTGAGGACTTCTGGGCATAAGCCATGTTGGCTGATAGACCAAACTGACATGGTTTTCTGGTGTAAGACAGAAGCGGATATAACTACAGCCTATCATTGATTTACTGTCTCTGTCTCTATCTACTGAAAACAGATACGATTTTAACATTGTTATGTAAGTATTAGTGCTCAAAATATTTCGGTTATATACATTATTTTTGAGTTTCTTTAACCTCTTAGCGCACAGCCCCTAGTGGTGGGCACGCCCACCAGATTACTAAAGTCAAACATTCGGTGCTACTGCAACCAACCTGTGAGATGAAAACAGAAACGCGTTGTTTCAGTTTCATTAGTAGACGATACACGGCAACTATGCCGAATACACAGTTTCGCAGTGCCACCATAGTCGCTCTGGCCGTTCATTTAATACACACCCCCGCCCTGCAGTCTCATCTGCAACTAAACCCCCCACACATGCCATAATGGGCAATATTGTCTTTCTTGGCGTTCATAAAAATGTACTTGTACCACTCAAAAATCGTATTCCGTCATAGCAACAATATAAACCCGACAATAGCCCTAAGATATGCCTATACAGCAGTGAAAACGCTGCTCACTGAATAACGAAATAAACGAGAAAAAGTTTTAAAAAATGATACCATGTCATTCTACAGTCAATATATGGGACTAAATATTGAATAAATATAAAACCTTACTGTTGGTTTTACGTGTAGAGATGTCCCTTTTGAGACTGCGTAGTCATATATTGTCTTGGACAATCCGTTTGGGAAATATAGGCGCATCTGTGACGCCTGGGTATCTTCCAAAATAGCTGTGCGTAACACCACACCTGTTGTTTACGGCGTCGTCGCCCTTTTTAGTACAGCCCGGCTTGATTGACAATTCATTTATTCAGTAGGCGAGAGTATAAAGCTTTCTAACGATGTATAACATGTCTAATTCTGCTTTTGGAATGACGTTTTATAGGTCAGCGTAACAGAAAATATTATTAGCATCGAATTCACTTACGCACTCACTCTGTTAGCAGACAAATACGATGCACCTAACGAAACGTGTTCAAGAATATTTCGTAATTTCTTGGAAAATACTATTATTATTGAGGACTTCTGAACATAGCTAAGCCATATGTTTGCTGATAGACCTAGCTGACATCGTTTTCTGGAGCAAAACAGAAGCGAATAGAACAATATCATTGATACTGTCTCTGTCTCTATCTACTGAACATAGAGGAGATTTCATCATTGCTATGTAAGTATTACCGTTCAAAATATTTCGGTTATATACGTTATTTTTGAAATTGAGTATCTTTAAATAGGTTAGTGGTATTTTAGAATGAGGATATTTCACACTGTAATGTAAGCATTCGTTGGTAGTCTAGTTGTTTTTGTGAAGCATGCTACAGTGATGACGTGAGAGTTGGAACATTGCCAAAACGTGGTGGACGGTTGAAAATTGTTTTCATGTGGTCTCATCCCCATACAAGAAAACATAGGAGAGTACAGAGTATAGAAATACACACAAGAGTTAATTATTACACAATTAGGTACTGTACCGCATTGTGTGACAATATTTTTGCATTATTTTTTTAATCTGATAGCAATGTTTCATCTTAAACCTTCATAAGGGGCTCATGTATATGCTTTATAATGGACAAAAAGCATTATATTCCTTTTTGGGGAGATTTTGGATATGTTTCTGGACCCCTAGATATTTTAGACCACTGTACTGACTGAAAGCTTGTAATTCCCACTTGAAAATAATGCAACAGTGAGTTTCTTGTGTAAAAACAGTTGATTTGTAGTGAAATACGTGAATATGTTGTGATTTAAAGCAATGCATAATTTAGACATTTTGGGTAGATTTGGAGATGCTGGGTACACTGCTTAGTTTTTGTTTCATAGATCTTTAGTAGTTCTACATATTTAGTTTTTATGAACTTGTGACCAAGAAGTTTTTGATCCAAGACATGTATAGTTTAACTTGCTATATGCAATCTCTCAGTATTTCATTGCGAACTAAAAAAGAGCAAATTCATTTTAGATTTTTTGCCTAGACAATTGCATTTGTGGCACTTTATCTTCCAAAATTATGAATATAAAGTAATGTAAGCTAGTATTGTAAATGGTACAAATGTCTTGCTTAATTTAAGCCATTTTTCAAGTCTCTGTGGTGTTCACATCTGGATTTATAAAGCATCTGGAGTTATTAGCGCACAAGCCAAATCGTGCCAATCCTTGCCCATTTAGGGGGTACCCTATTTAAAGCTTTCAATCTAACGTTTCTGTGTACAATTTATACAATGTTAGCTACGTTTAGCTAGCTAGCTAGCTACAATCAATTTAGTTAGCTAATTGTTCATAACTATTGAAGGCTTGTCACTGGTCAGCTAGCTATTAGCTATCGCTTATCATGAGTTTGTTACCTGAAACAAAGTCAGCGCCACAGTGAGAGCACCTATTCGACCACCTTCGTTTGACAGACAGGAAAACGTAAACTGATTTACAACTATATATGAAATAGGTGAAATATCGGTAACAACCTGTACCTAGTTAAGTAGGAAAAAACGTCCTTGTTATCCTCCCGTGGTTATTTTTTCAACACTTTCACAACTTTTTTTCTGTGCCGGCAAATAAGTCAGAGGTGGTCCAGCGCTAGCTTTTGGTTGCTAAGGGGACGTGTATCCACAACCCTATAATGAATGGAACTTAACATAAATTTGCTAGCATACTGTGTAAGTGTCCTGTCTTGCGTATTTGAGGTTAATATGAGAAAGGGTGGTCGCTGTCAGCACGTCTAGGAATCCGTACATATTCACTGTTGTAACTGAAGTCGCAGGACGCAAAACAGCCGTTGGGAAAGCAGTTTGAAAGTATGAAGCAACGTCTGCACCATTGGCTTTAATGGGTCACGATGAGATAATTACGAGCGTGTTGCTTGTCTTAAAGTTGATATGGTAAATAAGGCTGTATTAGTATTACTAAATGTGTATGTATGAAGTTGGTTTATTTATTTATACAGTTTATTATGTGTATTTTTACAGGACTTACATTTTAATAGGTAACGATGTCCAGTTATTTCTCAAAAATATGAAGTAACAATGGGGAAGCACCAGCTATAATAATCACAGGGATTCAAGCAATTCATTTCACAATTCCCTAGTGGGGTTACAAAGTTAAATTATGTATTTTTACAAATTTTCTAAATGGCATTTGTTCCAGGTTGCACCCCACAGCACAACAACCTGAGCCCAACGTCAGTCTGCTCATCAGTTTAACTTTCACTCCATTTGTAATCGGTGCCATATTAGCCAGTAAACACAAACCTAATAATAAACAAACACAGACCGGAAGTTAACTTAGGGCCAAGCGCATAACCTTGGTAACGCGCGTGCGTCCGATGAAAGCGTCTATAACCAAAATATTTTGAGCAGTAATACTTACATAGCAATGATGAAATCTCATCTATGTTCAGTGGATGGAGACAGAGACAGTATCAATGATACTGTTCTATTCGCTTCTGTTTTGCTCCAGAAAACGATGTCAGCTAGGTCTATCAGCAAACATATGGCTTAGCTATGTCCAGAAGTCCTCAATAATAATAGTATTTTCCAAGAAATTACGAAATATCGTTGACCACGTTTCATTAGGTGCAGCGTATTTTTCTGCTAACATAGAGTGAATGCGATGCTAAGAATATTTTCTGTCACGCTGACCTATAAAACGCTATTCCAAAAGCAGAATTAAACATGTTATACATAGTTAGAAAGCTTATACTCTCACCTACTGAATAAATGAATTGTCAATCAAGCCGGGCTGTAGTAAAAAGGGCGACGACGCCGTAAACAACAGGTGTGGTGTTACACACAGCTATTTTAGAAGATACCCAGGGGTCACAAATGCACGTAGGCCTATATTTCCCAAACGGATTGTCCAAGACAATATATGACCACGCAGTATCAAAAGGGACATCTCTACACGTAAAACCAACAGTAAGGTTGTATATTTATTCAATATTTAGTCCCAGATATTGACTCTAGAACGACATGGCATCATTTTTAAAAAACTTTTTCTCGTTGATTTCGTTATTCAGTGAGCAGCGTTTTCACTGCTGTGTAGGCTTATCTTAGGGCTATTGTCAGGTTTATCTTGTTGCTATGACGGAATATGATTTTTTAGTGGTGAAAGAATATTTTTATGAATGCCAAGATAGACAACATTGTTCATTATGTCAAGGGTGGGGGGTGTTTTGTAGATGAGACTGCAGGGAGGGGGTGCGTGTTAAATGAAGAACCAGAGCGAAAATGGTGGGGCTGCGAAACTCCGTTTTCGGCATAGTTGTCGTGTATCGTCTACTAATGAAACTAAAACAACGCGTTTCTGTTTTAAACTCACACTTGCAGTAGAACCAAATGTTTGAGTTTAGTAATCTCGGCACGCCTGCATGCCGACCACTAGGGGCTTTGCGCTAAGAGGTTAAATAGGGTACCCCCTAAATGGGCAAGGATTGGCCAGATTTGGCTTGTGCGCTAAGGGGTTAAACCTAGAACATAATTTGATGGTTATTATTTTAGTTAGTATGCTTTAATAATTCACAGTACCGTGCTTTAGCATACATCTATGGCAATAATTTGAGCCCACAACCCTGAGTCAGAGGACCCAGCACAGTGAAACCTGCTCTGGATCAGAGTGATGTCATGGCGAATGGGTGGGGCTGGTGTGTTTGGGTGCTCACCTGGATCACCAGGTAACGCTGAGGATCACGAGCCATCCTGCAGAACTCTGCGCCCAGTTCTTTGAACCTGGGCCTGCTGTCTGCATCAATCATCCAACCTGCAGGGCAGAGACAGAGAGGTCACTCATAAAAACAGGGCTGTCCCTCACATAGCAAGAGTGGCTCACACAAATAAAGCAGCTTCCCAAAGAGAGGCCACTCACATTCACATGTGTGTGTGTAGGTGTGGTGTTCCGTGTGTGTGTGCTGTGTGTGGGTGTGTAAATGTGTGTGTGTTCTGGGTATGTGTGTGTGTGTTCTGTGTGTGTGTGCACACGAATGTGCGTATGAGCATACATTTGACCATGACCATGTAGACGTCAATGGTGCAGATGGGGGGTTGAGGCAGACGCTCTCCCTTCTCCAGGAGCTCAGGGATCTCACAGGTGGGGATTCCGTCATACGGCTTCCCTCCAAAGGTCATCAGCTCCCACACGGTGACCCCTAGAACCACCGCTCCATCAGCACACTTCATCATCAACAGATTAAGTGCCATTCAGCTGAATGACTTTCCTCACCTTTATTTTATATGAGACAAGATTATATCAAAATCAATGTAACCCCTGCTGAATAGAAAATAATTGGAATACCCCTCTACATGAAACATTATGGAATTATACTCTTACTGCTAACACCTACTGACCAGTGTTTTACAATACCAGTATTAAATTAGCTGAGTGCTTTTGAATTCCCATTGCACTATGAGAAGTATAGGCCCAGTGCTTTATGAGCCTGGAATGTTCTATGAGCCCAATGTTCTATGAGCCAAGCGTGTGTCATGGTTATTGGGTGATAACACCATTTCTTTTCCATCCTGCATCATTCTTTCATTTATTGCGGCCATTGGTTTTCCCATGCGCCTTTTCTTCAGTTATTACGGCTAGTGGTTTTTTTTTCATGCGCCTTTTCTTCAGTCCTTCATTTCCTTGATTGAATTATACATGTGCAAATCTCATTTTACAATTTGCACCTGTTGGCTTTCTATTTAAACCCCTAGCAAACCGATAAGCTTTGCTTCTGTGTCAGCTTGCGTTACACGAAAGCCGGTAGCTTGGTCTGTTTTGGTAAGAGGTTTAGTTGTTTTGTTCCGTACTAGATCTTCTGCGTCCTTTGATTTACGCAAGGTGTTACTGCGGAACTGAATTTTGAGGTTATTAGATAGGGGGCTACTAAGTTAGCACTAATATCTTTACCCATTTATACAACGCTCTTGTGGTTCTTTTGACAGTACTCAAAAGGCTGCTCTCTTAAAGTTCTCACGTTCACCGATCTATTCAGACTGTTTTGTTTTAGTATACTCAATACTCCTTACGCCTTAGTTTCTTCACCCTGTACTCGGGTCATTAAAGGTTTTTCTTTGGGATAGTCTCCCATAGGAGTATTGTTTTTCTTTTCATTTATTTTGCCTCTATCCTTTTGTCTCCAACGAGACTTAGTGGTTATTCCGCCCAGGTGGATAGCTTAAAGTATCCTGCTCAGTCGCGTTTTGTCTCCCTAATTCCCCACTCCCTCACAACGTGTTTTATGAGCCCAGAGTTCTAAATGACAGGAATGTTCTACGAGCCCAATGTTCTATGAGTCCAGTGTGCTTTGAAAACACAGAGTTCTGAATGAAAGGTGTGTTCTACTTGCTAAATGTTCTGTCAGTCTCTCACCATAACTCCAAACATCACTCTGATGTGTGAACTTCCTGTAGTGGATACACTCTAAGGCCATCCATTTAATGGGCATCTGGAGAGATGGAGGGAAAGAGAGAGGAGTTAAGGTCATCTCATACAGCAGTGATTCTCAGATTCAGTCCTGGGGTATCAATGTGTATGCTGGTTTTTGTTCTATCGACAATCGAGATCCCAGAATTATAACAAGCTGATAATTTTTCTTAATTAGGTGCTTTTCATGTTTCGAATGGATTATTTACCCTCTTAAACCACATTATGTCAGAAATAGCTATGCATGTCCTGAAGGCTAAATGTTCCTTATTCACTTTGTGCTGCAGTATACTGCAAACAATTACATTAAAAAGTGATCAATGGGGACCTAATTGGTAAAAGTGTGGACACATGACCACTAAAATGAACCACTTGGTAGATAATGAAGAATTCAAAGACAAAGTAAATGATAACAAGCCAAACCTCTATTGTGTTCATAAGTTCAAGGAAAAAAATTCTGAAAGAACTGAAACACTTGTGTTCAGCCACCTAACTAGGTGCCCATTGGTTCACCTCAAACTTTAATTTGATCAGTTAAAATGTTTCCTCTTTATGTAATTGCTTGCAAAATACAGTAGCACAATAAACACAATGTGAACATGGGATTTTTATTCTTCGTGGCATGCATAGCTATTTCTAGCATAATGTGACTTAAGAGGGTAAATTATCCCTCTAAACATGAAAAGCAGATAAGTAAGAATGGTTAACAGCTTATTAAAATTTTGGGATTGCAATTGTGGTTGGAATGAAAACAAGCACAAACACGTACCCCTGGGCCGAGTTTGAGAGCCACTGTCATTCAGCAATCGTAGAGAGAGTGTGAAATTATACTGAGAGTAATTGCAATGACTGAGTGGGAGAATGAGGGAAGAAAATAAAAAAGAGGAAAATATTAAATACATTTGGAAATTGGAGAGACAAGTAAGAGAAAATATTGATAGCGATGTATTCTGGCCCCACCATGAACACACCAGCACTGTGAATTTCAGCCCTCATACATTTTCGAACAGAATGTATGGATTAAACAGCTAGCTTCAGAGAAACCAGCATTCAGAGAATGTGAAAAGTTCCACTGACAACAGTGCGCTACTTTATAGCAACCTTTTTTTAAGGAGGAAATAAACTATCGTACACACACACACACACACTACCCCCTCATTTTCTTCACAAGGCCTGTCACTGTCGGAAAATGTCAAACTTAGGCCCGGACATGAAATGATTTAGTTGTAGTAGGCCCCATTATATGAAAACCAAAAATAATTTTCTTTTACTGAAAACGTGTTCACTTGAGTATACCTCCAAAATCAAACGAGTCAGTTTAGATACACCTTACACTACAAGAATAGGCTGCATGGAGTAACCACATCATAGAGCAGGTAAATTTGACCTGTCGTTGCTTTATAATGTATAGAAATATCAGCAGAGTACCTGGTGGAAATATGCTCAGAGAACTGAAATGGTCAAACAGCCTACAAAAGGGACATGAATCCCAATGCAACAAACCTAGTTTGTTAATAACTGTAGGTTCTGTATTAACTGCAAATCAGTGGTTGTATTCCAATAGTTATAATAGTAATTTTTGTGTAGAGTATATAAATAGTAATGTTTGAGTTTTATTTAAGGGACAGTAAACACAACCTATTAGAATAACACAATTCACGTCAATTTGTTTCACTTCATTCTCAATTGTATGTCATCCTCAATATCATGGGAATAAACATTGTCATTCCCAGAAAGTGCACTTTCACCACCCAAACCATACTTTTCATTACTCGAATGAAGTATGGTTTGAAGTGGAAATTTTATTGATAAAGTTTATTCCATGGTATGTTTCTGAAATATTACAGCTACAGTGCAACGCCTTCGTGCTGGTCCATGTGCGTTACTAATGGTGGTTAGCAGAACTTAGCAAAAGGTATGAATATTTTTCAAACGCAACCGTGGTTTTAATGTCGGTCATTTCAACGGAGTCCTAAATCTCCTCTGCATAACAAAAAAAGATCCTATATTCAGAAATAAGAGTTATTCGAGATTAAACGGAATGCTTTTCTGACACAAATTACGCAATTCGGCATCAAAGGGATACAGAGAAAAAACCTAAAAGCAAGGCAATAAACCACACGGTGGGGATGACCGTTATTACATTTGACAATTACTGTTGTGGTATATCACCCTGCCCTAGCTCAGGTCAGGTCAAAAATTTGACAAACAAGTACATTTCGGCCCCCCACACCAGAAAAAACCCACCTCTCCATGCCACCACACCCTCGACACTTCCCCCAACATCCCATAATCCCACAAACACACACAAACACACATGCACACGCACCACCCGACAAGCCTCAGCACTCTGACCTTGCCCCCATCAGCATTGTACTCCTTTTCATTGGCATCCAGCAGGCGGGCCAGTCCGAAGTCGGTGATCTTAATGTGATTGGGGGACTTGACCAGGACGTTGCGAGCAGCCAGGTCCCTGTGCACCAGCCTCCTCTCCTCCAGGTACATCATGCCCTGCCAATCACATGAGAAAAGCTCATCACTCAGCACCACCATCATCAGTTCCTTTCAGTGTTACACATCAGTAACAAGCTAATGAAAGATGAAAAGGAAGGAGATTATACAGTGAACCGAAAGAACTATTATAATGTGTCCATTTGTATCCCCTTTTAATAGAAGGGTACATCCAACGACAGAAAAGGAGGGTGATTTTTCAATGTTCAACTACTTTGGGGGGTGGGGGTGAAATTATATTTTTACAATCTAGATGACAACTGACATGCTAAGTAACACCAACAAAAAACTGAACAGTCACAACAGGCAGAGGACTGCAGATATGATAAACTGTAGGTAATACTTTATAATGAGGCATTTGTCCATTATTTACTCACAATCGGAATGGCCTTAGCTACACCTTAACAGGGCATGTCTAATACCTATTATGGCATTGGGAGTTTGGCAATTTCATAGATTCCTACATAACCACAATGACCACGGACTCTCAGACCTTAAGAACATTAAGGTCTGTACCTTCTCACCTCATATAAACAGACAGAATTCACAAACAACTTGACATTTCCACAGAAAGTCCCAAACTTGAGTCATTTCACATTTTTTATCCTTCTTTTTCCAGCCGATTACATCATCACAAATGCTCAAGTACCACTATTGGTAATTCTCCCCATTGGTCATTTAATTACATCTGCCAATGGCAACATCTCATCTTGAAATTAGCCAATTATAGGACACCCAATACACAGGCAAAAGAATGTTGTAAAAACTTTGTTGTTGCCATCTTGGTTTTGTGTGAAATTTAGCTTGCACACACACACACACACACACACACACACACTTTGTATATATAGGGCGGGTGAGGTGCCCTATTAAATTCAAATTTAGGGTGTGGCCATTGATACTAGTGACTCATCTACAAGAGAGAAGAAGGGCTGTAATTCCTACACTGATGGTATGACATGGAGGTCTATACCCTCAAATTAAAACTGACAGTCTGCAGTTTAATCTCATTCCTTGTTTTATTTCAAAACAAACATGCTGGAGTACAGACCTAAAACAACACAAACTGTCCCAATACTTTTGCATTTAACTGCGTATGTTCATTATGTCTTACTGTGCACCATTTTATGTGAAGATACCATTCACAGAATAACCATCATATCGCCTAGAATATTTTGTTGAATTCAATAATGGACAGTAGACCTGTAAATGTACATCATTTAAAACACTTATTCAGCTGGAGCAAATTTGAAAGGTTTTCACCCAAAATGGACATGATGGAAAATTCAAATAATAGTCTCCAGCTAATGTAGGACTAGCTGCACAAAAACGCTTTTCCATGAAACCATTAAAAACAAGTACAGTCATACTCTAACAAATGTAGATTTTTCCAAGTAATGCAGGCCCCTTTCAAAACAGCTCTGAAACATTCTGTTGATTAAGACAACACCCTGCACACTGATTTTCAATGGGGAGCAAACAATATGTGCTTTTGATTTAACTGAGTTTACTTCCTGTTTGGTGATAAATTGCTGCTGTATGTTGCTGGATATTGTTGTTTGAATCAAAGTATTTTTCGAGGGCATGCATGAAGTGAGTCTTTAACGGGCACCGCGCTATGCTTTTGAGCCCATGTTAGTTCTTCATACTTGGGCATATCTAGTCAGAGGGGAAATCATGGTAAACCATGTAAAACAAAGTAACCAGTTGTTATTGTGCACACCTGTTGAAACAGCTGTAGAGGGTGAGACAATTTGTCTGCCAGGGGACTACACAGTCTTCATTCTGCTTGCCGGACCAGTCGTTTCTTTTGTTCGGTATCATCAAAACACCAACTACAGGTTCTCTTTGAAATTCAATCCCGGCAATGAAGGAGTGGGGTGGGGCATTCAAAATTCCTCAAAGTGCTACATTACCATAACAATACATCATGATTCCATGAGGCTGTGAATTAGAGTCCATTGCAATGCAAATACTTTGTTGTAAAAATTGTTGTTTAAGTTAACTTCTGAAAGTGCAGGAAACTCCATCTGATACCAATATTTTTGTTACTTGAACAGATACCGATACAGACAGTATCCTTTCTATTTCTTGGGAGTCATTCCCCTTCCATCCTACAGTGGTCACTGTGGATTAGACTTTGTCCATGAATATAATGGTGTACAAGACTTATGTTTCTATTTTCATTACTGAAAAAGATGCAGTTTCTTGCACTTTCAGAAGTTAATCTAAGAAACAGCAATTTGAACAGTAGGGAGTCATACAGGAGGAGATTATATTAAATTGAGTACTCTACTTTCTGGATAACTGGTGATTTAGTGCACCTGGTCTGTTTTACACATGCCGGTGTGTGTGTGAGTGTGAAACTCACTCTGCTCGGTGCTGGCGTGTGTGTGTGTGTGTGTGTGTGTGTGTGTGCGTGCATGCGTGTGTGTGTGTGTGGTGTGTGTGTTTGTGTGCGTGCATGTCTGAAAAGCTAGTAGTCCACATGGTCTAAACCAACAGGTAGCATGTCTTGTTCTAACTTGTCTGTAAGGAACATATTGCAATTTTATAAAATTTCAAGACCACTATGCGAAAAGAACTTGACTGGTGGGCTAATGATAGTGGTCAAATTGAATTTAACTCTGCTGCAATGTGTAGTATAACTCTGTGAGCCATGGCAGGTAATCATTTCTGCAATCCATTTATTTTCCCTGCCTGGAAGGAGATTCATCGCTTGGCTCAGGACTGTTCCGGTGACGCCCCTGGTAAGTTGTGCGTGTATATCAAAGGTGCGCAGACAAAGGCTGAGTCAAGCAGATTGTTAAAATGCGTTTTGTCCCAGACCATTTCACGGGCATGGGGATAAATCACCCTGCGGAGGGCGCTGACAGAGATCGGTCGGCAGGTTCGTTTATCATCTGAGGGAGACGTTCTTTACACATCACCCATTGTGCCAGAATATCACTGCCCTACAGCTCTCCTTTATAGGTGTGATGGACAGTCACACTTCTCCAGTAATAAGTGTTAATTCCAGTGTTTTTTTCCCCCTCCCTCAGAGGACACTGAATTTTGGAGGTCATGAACGAGCGAGGCTGCCAGATCTGAGGCAGCTCCTAAGTTTCACTTCACAAACGATTTACGATAATACTCTACAAACAACGCCTTTGTTTTTTTTGGGATGTGAATTTTTCTAAATTCAAGTTTATTTTGAAGATAAAGGAACATTAACATGAAGTCAAAACACCTCGTTTGGCTTCTTCCCTTTTTATGGGGGAGAGGTTGTACACAACGCACTTTCTTTCTTAAACTTCATCTATAGTACCTGTAGCTCCTGAAGGAGTTTCTCCTTATAATTAGTCCTGTTTTCCACCACTGAACCCCCCCAACCATGTCCTTCAGCCGAATTCCCACTTGCAGCCCTGCTTTGTGCCTCCATGGCCCCCTGCCAATACCATTACAATACAACAGGAAGGGGGAAGTGTGTTTAAAATGCATTACTGGGTACAGAGCGGAAGATCAATAAAGATATGGATTACAATGAGACTTGAGAAGCCCACACACCGCACAATATTTATGCTCTCTGTCTGCCTCTAAATCAATACTACACATAGCCTGTTAATATACTTCATTCTGTTCCTGAAAAAAAGTGATGGCAGCCAGCAAAATTGAACAAGCACGCACAGAGAGAAGGCCCTGGGACAAAAGGCATTGGTAAGCATGCCACCAAATGAGGACAACTGAATGTAAGTCAGCTGACTCAAATGCATGGCCCGATTCCCATGGTGGAAGGCAGGGCCAATGGGGTGCCAGTCTGTCACACTGCCTCACCCCTATGCCAGGAGCAAACTTTATTTATCCAAATGTCACAAGCATTGGGTACTATAATGGCTTTAGTGCACGAGGACAAAAACCTGATGGTCACAAGGCCAATGAAACAGCATACATAGAAAGTAAAGCCAGCAATCGCAATCTGAAACAAAACGGCCACTTTTCATTATTCCTATACACTGTTATATAGTCATATTTTTTAATATAAACAATGTGTGTTGGCATGACTGCCTGAAGAAGGCATGTGGTAAAATGAATCAATTTCACTTTATAGTTGGTGTAATATTACTCAAAACACAACTTCAGCGCCCAAAGCCATATGTTAAAAGTAATGTCATGCAAGCTGAGCACTTGGCTATGTAATCACTGCACCACACTGCAGGCAACCTTTGACCTAACCTTGTGATCCTCCCCTGGACTCATCCTAGGTGGTGGCTATGAAGCATCTGCAAACATGTTCCTTTTTAAATTTGGAGGCAATAATGACATAAGAAACACATATTGTAGACTATCCCAGTAGGGAAATTAGCTTGTCACCAATGACAGAAAGGCTATTACATGCAACAACACACACCAGTGCATTGCACAATTGGACAGTAAATATGTAATTGAATGTACAATGTACAGGGCCAGTACATAAAATAAATCAAGAAAAGAAAACAGTGGCCGGTTTGCCTTAAATGAAAGCCCCCAGCTGAATGATGCTAGAACCATGTCTGGGTGGTGCAGCACTCAGCATTCAGAACACGGGTTCGATGAGCCAGCAGTCCTGCTCATGTTTCTGTTTACTCCAGGCAGGTCCTAGCCCCTTGAAATATGTATGATCACCCTGAGCAGTTTGGGAAATTATTGATTTCTGAATCTGCCCCGTCGGTCACCTTGGTAACTCGGGGAGGAAACACTGGATGCGTCCTGTATCCTAGCTCCCCCTGTGGGCTATGGAAAAAGGAAGCCCCAATCACCCTAGCACTATGAAATACTGCACTCTACAGGAATTCACATTAAAGCCCAGACTCTCACCACAAAACATGTGCCAGCTGGTTTAGAGTAAAACACTAAGCAAGACCAGAATGTAGCTTTAAAAAACTCACAGCAGTTTCTAAGTTGCTGCACTCAAAATATGAATCTCTAGTGGGTATTAGGGCAGCTGTGTCTGTTAAAACATGGCATTTTTGTGTGTTATATGCCACAGAGCCCACTGTTGAATCCTCACAATGCTAATGCCTGCCCCACAGTCTGGCATTGAATCCAGACTTTATCATTTCTGAAGGAGGGAGGGCTTTCAGTCAGTGGGGTTTTCCTTATCCATGAGTGATCCTGTGTTTCATTGGGCACCTGCAGCCTGGCTTTGACAACAGTGCATGAAGTGCACTACTCTGAAGCAATGACTGCACAACTCAACTCATTTCAGAAGAGAGAGAGAGAGCACCTTTGTGCTCTTCAGAAATAATGGAGATTGTTGCAGTGAAGAGAGGCCTTCCAATATAACAGGGAGAAAAAAAAAAACTAGAATAAAAATCAGTTAAGAAAAAAAGAAGCAGCAACCGTTCCAGGAATGTGAACTTTACACTTATAAAGGTACTTCAGTGTTCTTAAAAATTCTACATGATTAGAATGCAGAATTGCAATAGCTACAGAACTAATCATGACTCACTGCTAAATTATTCTTTGAGTAGTTCTAGAGTTTTAGCTGATTTTTGACACAAAGCCTTGTGGAGCCAGCCAATATTACAGTAGTACTAATATTGGAATATCACGAGGTTGACGTTTAAATAATGTACTATTTGGTACTCAGGTATGATGTAAAAAAAATTGACATACAGTAGAGCAGCATGAAAAAATAAATATTTAAAAACAATATTCTGTATGCACTGTATGCTGTCTGTATTTTTAAATGATTCTTTTTTGAGTTGGTTTAAAGTGCCAATGGTAAAACCACCCAGTGGTTTGCTTTCTGCTTGATTTACCTTTTCAAAAGATGAAACAGTAAAAATACAATTATCATTAATACTCTGTAACTTGCACGGCTTTTTTTGGGTAATACTGCACACACACAGCAAACCATACCCTGTGCAATCACTTTTTTTTCTTGCATTTACAGTTTTCATTAAGCCCTAAGATAAAGAAGTATACTTACTTACTTCCACAATCATAAACAGCGCAATCATAAAATGCCCTTTTGATGAGAAGTATGTCAGTTGTAATCACAAAAGTAGGAAATCTGAGAAAGTGTGCCTATTATGCATGGGTATTCACTTTAAGGTCAAATTCAAATTGGCTGCCAAATAAATCACTGTTGATTGAGTAACATGGGAAAGGCCACTTTAATTGCAGTCTCCAAATGACCAATATCAAATGCTTTGTTGTTTCAGGAAAAAATCTCAACTGAATAAAACAGGATTAATATCAGTGACTGTTTTCTTGGCTTGTTATGTATAATACAACTACCAATAATAAAGAAGCTTTTGACTGCACAGGGTCCATAAAGAGCACTTGATATACCATCAAGATAATCTCTGCTGAAGTCTACAGCAGCCCTTCACCATCAAGCCTGCTGCTATCTTGGCCCTGGCACTGGCAGAGAGCCTGTTGTGGCTTGAAGAGAGAAGCTGTTAGTAAATGAAGGGAAGAAGTAAAGATCAGCGATGGTGAACAGGCTGCTCTCAGTAGCCAGTTGAGGAAAGGAAGACAGCTGACGCAGAAACGGGCCAGTTTCATTGGCTGTCACTACGGCTGAGTCTGGTCCGCAGCTCCAGCCAGACTGTCGGTTGTCGAGAGACTGTCACCGGGGTGGCAGCGCGGGGACGACGGCGGCGCGCGTCTCTGCATTAGCATACGACAGCGCGGCGAGGTCAAGCGCGGACTCCGGTGGAGCGTGTCCGTTTGGGCTGTGGCTGCCACACACCCAACCAATTTCCTCTGTGAGGATTCTGGGCTTCCAACACACATTAACTATCACACATTAACAACAGCCCGCTCACACCAACCCCTCCTCACTGAGAAACAAGAAGGCATATCCATGTACACATGCATGCGCACGTGTGTGTGTGTGTATGTGTGTGTGTGCGTGTGTGTGCGTGTGTTTGTGTGCATACATGTGTGATTGATGAGTTATGGAGGCACAGCCTGTGAATGAGAGACTTATGTTCATATCCCTCTCTCCCTCTCTCCCACCTCCTCCCTCTCCCTCTCCCTCTTCCTCCCCCTCCTTCTACCCTCTGCTTGCTGTGACAGGTGGTTGAGTGACAGGTCCAAGTCATCTTCACTTATACCGCCTCAGGGAAACATGCTGGGACTACAGAGAGACAGCGCAGAGAGGAAAAAATCACAATCACGCACACGCGCACACATAAAGAAAAACAAATTACACAATTAGTCACAATCACCTAGACAGAAGCTGGAAGACATGTACAAAACATACAAACACAAAGCATGCATACACACACACACATACACCAGATTAGAGGAAGATGTGAATGACAGTCTGGTGACATTACATAGACAGCATGGAATAACAACATTACTGCTGGCAGGTTGTTCTCTACTCTGGCAGATTGAGACACCATGGACAGGGCTCTGCACTGCGGCTGAGCTCACTGAACCCTGAACACAGTCAGCACTGCGGCTGTGAGCTCACTGAACCCTGAACACAGTCAGCACTGCGGCTGTGAGCTCACTGAACCCTGAACACAGTCAGCACTGCGGCTGTGAGCTCACTGAACCCTGAACACAGTCAGCACTGCGGCTGTGAGCTCACTGAACCCTGAACACAGTCAGCACTGCGGCTGTGAGCTCACTGAACCCTGAACACAGTCAGCACTGTGTCCGAGAGCTCACTGAACCCTGAACATGGTCAGCACTGTGGCTGTAAGTTCATTGAACTCTGAACACAAAAACACAAGCACATATACACATGTATGTGCATGCACACATACACACAGTCACACACATTCAGCAGCCTCATGTTTCCCACTGATCCAAAATGAAATCTCTGGAGAGCAGATAGCAGGGTGTAAAGAGCATTTACAGATCAGCTTCTAACAGCCAACTGGTGCTCTCAGCATGTCAAGCACAACATATCTCTGGGGCTCATTTTCAAACAGTGAGAGAGTTTTCCCAAGTTACTACTCTGTTATGTACTGACATTATCTACTGTTTTCATTTCACACCAGTACATGATGTTAAACTGATTTAAGAGAGAAAGAGAGACCAGCATAGAGTGTATCAGCTTCATCACAGTCCTTGGCAGCTAAGCCACTATCATATGCAATTACATCACACAACAGCTTCACAGGCAGACACTTGCTATCACACATCAGATTGAGCTAGTAAACACTCCCTTATGCAGAAACACTGATACAAGTACTGATTACCTCACATTCCCCCCATGGGAATAAAGGAAGTCAGACTGACCTGACCTCTACCTCATTTCACAAACAAGGACCCGACAAGCTGAACAGCTGCTGTTTGCAAGATCCCTCATGCCAACTGTGATCTTGCTGACCACAGCCTGGCTGCAGCAGAGGATGCTGGGAGTTGTGGACAACCGTTTTCTCTCTTTCAGTTGTGTGACCTTTTCCCCTACAACAGCTGTGGGCCCATACCAAGAAAAGGCACCAGGTAGAATGCAGGGGTAAGACTTTGTGCGGTGGGGTGTTCCAGTCTTGGGGCAAGAGGTCAGAAGGGCCCATTAGTTTCAGGTGCACCTTTCTCCTCCAAAGTGAGTTCCTGTCGACCCAACTGTGCCTGTCACTTCATTACCAACACTCTTGGGGTACACTGGCACACTCAGAGAATATCAACCCTGTCCTACATTATCTTTGGACCCATAACCCCCTGGGTCATAAGCCTTAACCACTATGCCTGCTGCCCCTGTACACCATAATAATACAGGACCAGCTGGAGGAGGCTTGGCAGCAGTTTGAGGATTCTGCATAAAAATGCTCTTTGGGGAGCGCAATAATCACACCATGATAAAAACAAGAAAAATTAGGACGTTAAACGCTCTTTAGTTTATAGAACATTTAACGGTAATATAAAAGCATAATTATCATTATCACAAGCGCAGCCATAATCACACTATTTGGAAGTGGAATAATTAAAGTTTAATATTTCCTATTTGTAAATTAAAACTGTGCTTTTTGGAGCCAGTGTACACTGATAGCATGCAAAGGGTTTGGATTGTTGGAGTCTGTGCCTGGTTTCATCCACACATGTTAAATACACCCAAAGGAGAACACCTTGTAATCATGGTGTAAAAAAAAAAGGATTAAAAGACACACCGAGTTAAACTGGAGGGTCACTCAACCCTCTCAAACTTGTGATTGATGTGTGCTCTGTTATTTGAACAGGGCACTTAACAAAACAAGATGAGGACCTATGGGATAAGGACTAGGGTACATGTTCCGATGGATGTACGGTGGTAAGCATATTAACAAATCAATACCGCAAGGGCCATGGAACTGATGTGCCATTGAACCTGGCTTTGCTTTGCCAATAATAATGACTGCATATTCTTTTACCCCAGTAGACCTGCAATGCATTGTACAGTCCAGTCATTGGTAACCTTTGTATAGCAGTCTGTAGTTTAAACTGCTAGTGTATAATGGTGATTGCTGATATGCAACTACTTTCTCTTTTACGGCCCTTGGCGGTGGTCCAGTATTTGTTAAGTTAACGTCTCCCAGCAGTCCTGCTGCAGAGACAGTATTTGTGCTCAGACTCTGGAGAGCAATCATCTCCGAGCCAGCAGCAGCTCATTTCACACAGCCATGCCGCCGGGGTCAAGCTCCCGTTCCCTTCCTCCGCCGCGCACTTCAGCAACTTTACTACGGGAACCAATCAATTAGCGCCTCGTTTGAGCCGCGCGCACATAACAGCACGCACTAACGCGCCGTGAAAGTCACAAACTTAGAGGCGTGGAGGCCTCTTTCCGGTAAGCTGCTGTAATTACAACAAGAGGATCTGCTGATGCCATCGACCTGCACATCGCTTACGTACCCCAGGGAAGAGAGTTCTCCTGCACTCCTACCTCGTATTAAAATTATTCATATTTTCAGTTGTTAAAAAAAAAAAAAAAAAACACAGTTTCTTAATTGATAATTGCATTGTGGAATTAAATACATTTGGAGACGACGGTACATACGCGTCATGCGTATGAGCACCTACGCACGTACATATTGCTGTAATGAGGAGAGAACAGCTGTGCATTATTGCCCTTTATTGCGCAGATGCTCCGCAGTAGGGAAAGCTCACAACCTTCTGCTAACGCGCTCTCATCTCACATAATGAGGATATCACAACACATAATAAAACCATTAAGGCAAGCAGCAAAGAGCGCACAAAGCTCCCGTTATGCCAGACAGGTGGGTGGACGAGCAAAGGGGAGAGCTTCTTCGTCCGAGTCCCTCTCATGTAGATCTGACATTTCCCAGTGACGTTGCGGTTATCGGCGACTGACTCATGATTGCAGATGGGCTGGGGGTGGGGGGGGGGGGATTGAGTGCGCTTCAGTACCCCTTCCCATTGACTCCTTAAAAATGTCACAGCCGAGGTGCTCAAATGTTACCTGGCATGGAATTTCCATGAGTAAATGTCAATAATTTCTGTGGTATGGAGGAGGAGGTGGATGATATTTTAAAAGAGTAAAGATCATTTTCTTCACATTTCCCATTTCTTCTCCGTTCTGTGTGACATGCATGTCATTCTCTCTCTTCTCATCCTCAGGAGCAATCACTCTCCAGTTCCTCTCTCCTCACAGGTGGAGATGAAGGGAGACCAAAGCTACGACACAGAAATCTAGGCCTCGTCCATGTACAGGGCCTCAGGCCAGGCTGAAGTATAAAGCTGGTCCATTGAAAGTCATCTGTGATTTTGAATAGTTGCTACATGAGTACTGCACTCTGAGCATGTCACATACAGTATATAGACTGATATACTCAGAATATAGCAGCATAAAAAGTAACACTTGATGTTCTTCATCTCAGCTATTGTAAAGAAGAATAGATTGACGCTCAATAGCCAGGACAAACATAAGTGAACACCAAAGGGGTCATTACCCCGGTAACGTGAACAGTGACTAACCTGAAAAAGTACGGCAAGCTCGAAAAAATTTTCAGTTAAGTACGTCAGTCAACCCTGTTCATTAAATGCATTTAGTGCAAAGCTCTCTGTGCCCTGGCTCATCTTATTTTTGGGGGATGGTCACCACTGAAATTACTCAGAGAAGGATTACTTTTGTAGTTATACTCCAACAGAATATACTGCATCAGACACGTTTGACATGCTCTGACACTCAGGAAGATGGAATTTATGGAATTGGTATGCGGTTACATCCATACAATACAGTACAATACAATAAAATAGAAGCTCAAGCCCAAAGTGTTTGCAGAACATGGCCACAGTCATGAATATTTCATTCACATCTGGCATGCATGTTGGCATAGCTCTTATGTGACACCTTGTTCTGATTTTTGCATGAAAGATGTCAGGCCAATTAGCTGGAGAGCCTGAATTGTTACAAACCACAGTAAATGGATCACAAAGAAGCCACAGGCTGGGGAAGAGTGACTTTGAGTAAGGGATGACATTATGACATTACTGAAAATTGCTCAGTTTACCCAGCAGGGCTCTGGGGAAGATGTGATAGTCTTGAAGGACACAGGCTGGATAAAATGTTCAGAAAGAGAGAGATCAGTGAGTTTTTACCAAAAAAAAAAGAGAAAAAAAACCCCAGCATTTTCAGGCTATAGCCACAACAACAGGGGAGCCTTTTCTGGGAGTTATGCAGGCCACAGAGTTCATTACAACTGCTCAGGCATCCTTTTGTAGACATCATCTCCATAATATTGGCCTGAATTCAATCAACATTTGTCCTAAGCTTTGACAACCATTTTTTAAATTCACAAGCACATTTTAGCGTGTTCATCAATCACCAAAATTGGCTCGATAAGCTGTGTGTGTGAAGACAAAAACAAATGCTTGCATTTATTTGTAAGTCAAACTTAAGGACAAATGTTGATTGAATCCAGGCTTTTATCACTTGATATGAAAACATAAAAGAAGGGCAAAAGAGTGTTTTATGATGATAACAGGCCACTCAGCACATCTAAGTTCATAATTATTTTTACTGTTTAGAGAGCATCCAGCAACGTCAGGCTTGTGTCATGGTTTTGGGTGTTAAAACCATTTCTTTTCCATCCTGCGTCATTCTTTTGTTTATTACGGCCATTGGTTTATGTATGCGCCTTTTCTTCAGTTATTACGGCCATTGGTTTTTACATACGCATTTTCTTCAGTTATTACGGCCTTTTAGTTTTCTTAATTTCCTTGATTGAATTATACGCGTGCAAATCTCTTTTTACGATTTCCACCTGTTGGCGTTCTATTTAAACCCCTAGCAAACCGATAAGCTTTGCTTTAGTGTCAACTTGCGTTACTCGAAAGCCGGTAACTTGGTCTGTTTTGGTAAGAGGTTTAGTTACTTGTTCAGTACTAGATCAGTTCCTCTTCTGCGTCCTTTGATTTACGCAAAGAGTTACTGCGGAACTGAATGTTGAGGTTATTGGATTGTGGGCTACAAAGTTAGCACTACTATCTTTACTCATTTCTCCTATCCTCTCGTGGTTCTTTTGACAGTGCTCTGTGCGAGGGCTGTTTTCTTACGTTCTCACGTTCACCATTCTTTTCAGACTGTTTTGTTTTAGTACATTCAGTACTCCTTGAGCCTTGGTTCTTCACCCTATACTTGGGGCATTAAAGCTTTTTCTTTGGGATAGTCTCCCATATGAGTTAGTTTTGTTTTTGTTTATTCTTTTTTCCCTATCCTTTTGTCTCTAACGAGACTTGGGGGTTTTTCCGCCCTAGGTGGTTCTTAAAGTATCCTGCTCAGTCGCGTTTGATCTCCCCAATTCCCCACTCCCTCAGTTCGGTGTTGAACTCCCAACGGTCTCCAAAATGCTTGCTGATATCAGTGCGAAATAGACCGTTACTGAATTGCTATCATAACTGTTGCTGCCTTCATTTCACATGTAAACAATGATCACTTTTTTACAAAAAGAGCGGAGCGGCGCACTGTCTGTTTCCACTGCTCTTTAATAGTCCTATTTTTTCACCCTGATGCTTATAACTGCACCATTGTCCCGTGCTTGAGATGAAGGCAACAACAAAGTAATCTGATTTTATTGAGCGGAGTTAGAGGATCTACAATCATAGCAAATTAGTGAATGTTGATTCCTGCAGAATGAACCTGTCAAAGGACATAGAGGAAGCCCATAATATTCAAGTGATCACTATCTACTGGAGCCCCATACCAGCCACAAATGGCACTACAAGAACAATGAGCACATAATGGAAGATTATTCCCAATGAGCTTTGAATGTAGAATACATGAATTATAAAACCACTTTCTTAATTAATGGCACAGGCCAAAACTGATGGTATTCCTGGAACAAGGGTAGGGGGTGGTACAGCATCAATGAAAACATATCTTTGATCTCCGATTGGGCATGAAAGGCACATTCTTTCGGCATGCCATCAGGGTGTGATTTAGCCACTTACCATCATTAATTTAGCTGGCATCAAGAGCAATTCAGCCCAGACTGTGAAGCAATTCAGATTAAGTACATTATGAAGGATACAGCGGCAGTGCCCACCTGGAATTTGATCCTGCAACCTCTGAGTTACAAGCCTAGCTCCATGATCACTGCATTACTGTAGTCACTGGGATGCTGCAAGAGACTAAACCCAAGTGTAACACCTGGATACACCGAGACACTGAATTCTGTCAGAAGTAGCAGTGTATGTAACAGAAGACAGACACACACTTTTTTTTTTTTTTTTTTATAAGTGGAAGAATAACCTTTGACCTGGTGGATTATGAACGATACAGGAGGATGCTGTGATGAGAGCTGTTACCCGCTGGTACATAGTACGTGTTTGAAGGAGTCAGCTTATCCTCAGAGCAGCCACTGTGCAGCCCCATCTGCCAGGACTGCATGATTCACAGGCAGGGAGGATGGAAGATATGCAGACATACAGATGGACAGATACATGACACCCAGCCACAGAGAGACCGACAGATAGATGTTTTATTATTCCCTGAAAGGGATATTCTTGGTACAGCTACTATATGTGAAAGAAAGAAAGATGACAACAGTGACTGAAGGGTGTGACATACATTTCATATGTCAATAGAAATGAAATATCCTTTTTGCTTAACCTTTACAAGCACAAAGAGGTTAAGCGGAGAAAATCAGCAAGCAGCAGAAACCAGATCAGAGCGGGAGGGTCTGAATTATGCCAGACAGATAAGTTTATCTCACACTTCACAGCAGGCCTGTAACAGTGAATCCAGTCCTGGTGGCTACAGATTCCTCTCACTGTAGTTATCATTCAGTAAGCCTGTCACATGTAGAAGCTTTCCCTGTACTTAAACACTCTAGAGATTAAGCATGGACACTTACTGTATACACTACTTTTAAATGTTCTTGTGTGTGCACGCACGCATTCTTGTATGCATGCGTGTCTGTGTTTTTTGTATGTGCATGCATAATAAGTGTGTGTGTGTGTGTGCGTGTGTGTGTGCGTGTGTGTTTAAGTGTGCATGTGGATACCCCCAGGCTGTCTTCTCCCAATCTGAATGTCAGGGAAATTCAAGTGGGACATGCTGCTTGTCATTAGTCACCACCGTTCCCAGGGAGCAATTTGCATGGACCACAGCCACCATTGTTATATATTCACAGCATCTGGATCTGCAGATCTATTGAAGTGTACCTGTACAATGTCATTCTGATGTGAAAACCATTGCAATATTTAATAAAATATACAATGCTGTAGAAAAGTGCCTCCCCATTTATCTTCTTTTCCATCACATCATCATAATATCCTAGTATAGATAAAGCACAATGTGATACAGAAAAAATAACACAAAAAGTTACAACTTTTTCCATTATCAACTCAATAAAAATATAATCAGACATTTAATATCCCTGCAGAAAAAGTTGCCCCTCCTAGCTTGGTAACTGGTAAAATCTCCTTTAGCAGCAATAATGTTAACTGCACGTATCCTGAATATGTTGATCTGTCTGTCACATTGCCTTGGAGGAATTCTGAACCACTCATCCTTATAGAATTGTTTCACTTGTTCCAGGTCCTTCCCACCCATCTCAATAAGCCATTAGCTGATCAATACATTTTGCACCATGTTGCTTTGGTAGAGGATGGAATACATTGCGGACTCACTCATTGGCTCCATGTACAGGTCCAGATGCATCAAACAGGCCCAAAGCCAAAGCCATCACCTTCCCAACACCATGTTTTACACTGTAAAGGGGTACTTCAGCAGTGGGGTTCCTTCAAGGCAATCCATCCACTCAATAGGAAAATTAGCCTGAAAGCTCCTCAGCCCCACCTCCCTGCCGTTAATCAATCCAATCAAATCCAACTATTCAATGCCAATATTTGCCCCCAAAATAAAATGGAGTAATAATGTAATACCTCCTGGAGCCTCTATTACAGGGATGATCTCTGTGGGTAATTGAAAATGGTTGGGGGCTTATCGCTTTAAGCCAGCCCCCATCACTTGAGATTTAGGTTTAACTGGCTGACAGCAAACAGGGGCAAATTCTAACCTACAGCTGTGATGAAGGCTGAGAAATCAATGACTTAGCCACTATGTGAGGGCTCTCTGTTTGAAACCTTCTTTCGCCCTGCAGCAGAGCCTGTAATGTCCTACAGCTATAAAACTTTCAGTCAAACATCTAGGAATGTTCAGCATGTTAACATGCATGTAGGTGTACTACAAAACAATGTGCCACGTTGGGATTTAAAATATTTAAAGTATTATATTTAAAGTGGTTTCCGACGGGAAACAAAGTTTTAAAAAAGCTCTTCTAAAATCAATATGAGTGAATGTTTTTCACTTTTTGACTCATAATGCGAGCCTGAAAATTAATCTTGCTCAGTACTGTGCATTTGGCCCACCCCAATTTCATGCACTTTTTTTTTTGGTTGTCACTGAAGGAGAGTGGCTCAGTGCCATGCACTCCCTGTGCTCATAAGTTAAGAACTCTTTTTTTTTTTTTTTTTTTTTTTTCTAATGCAGCAGTGCTGAGTGTAGTTTCTTTGGATGTAATCTACAGCTCATGGAGAGCTACAGTGAAAGGGTACTTTACCTGAACTTACTCTGCAATGAAAGCAGATATTTCAACTTCTTGTGCAACACTGCAGTGAATTATAACTGGCAAATCATATGGCCTTGGTGTCAGCCATATTGTATCCACCACCCTATGTTCATATGCAATCCTTCCTCCATTTTAGTGTCCTGTGATGGGATATGTTTTACCAATTAATTTAAAACCCTAGTTTTAAAGTCTTGCTGCTTGCATACCTCCACAAAAAAACGTTGAGAGCATAACCAGGAACCCAATGTTTTGTCTGAGTTCTAGCTAACTGGCATCACAGTGCTGTGCTGTGCTGCACCCAGACCAGTATAATCTCATTATGTTCGCTGTGCTGTAACTCAGGCTAAATTTAACTCACTGTTCTGTACCCAGACCAAATTTAACTCACTGTTCTGTTCCCAGGTCAAATTTAACTCACTGTTCTGTTCCCAGGTCAAATTTAACTCACTGTTCTGTTCCCAGGCTGCATTTAGCTCACTGCGCTGCACCCAGGCAAGTTTAGCTCTTTAGCTATGTTTTTGATGTTCTCACAGATTATTAAAATTCCCACCTTGTCGGCATGCATAATTAATTGATTAATTTGCTCATTAAAACAGGTCCCAACAGGAATTATTCCATTAACTATCCAATTCTGCAATGGTCTGTTAACGAGCGGAATGAACCCTGAGTAGCATAGACTGAGATAAGGCCTCTTTGCTTGGCAGTGAAGGGTAATTGAACAAACCTCCTGCTAATTCCCGTCACGTCATGGGGCTGATTTCAGGAGGCCTACGCACAGACTGCCAATCGTCACAGTGTTTGCATGGACTGTCAATCACCGTGACTGTTGTTTCCTCAAACACAAACGAAACGGGGCAGCGTACATCATAAGAGCACTCAGCTATGGCCAGGTATCTTCACTCTAAGAGTCCAATTTGATCATTCTTTTTTTTTTATTTTAAAGTTATGGGTATGGATTTCAGCAATGTTTGAGTGCAACTGTGCAGCCCTATAAAGAAGGCTTCACAATGACTGCATAGTTCAGGCCACTTTAACTCTAGCATAATATACTGCATGCAACATCAACATGTAAAAAAAAAAAAAAGTGCAATTGTCCCTGCCTGTTAGAAATACAAAAACCTTTAAAAGTTTTGACTTTGGGGGAGGCTGTGTTGTGTGCTCCATAGGGAAGCTGAATCTCAGCCCACATAAAAATCCCCCATGTGACCGGGGGCCTCGATTCCCTGCCATGGCGCTTGGTGTACTGTGATCCCAACTCTCTGTAACCCTTTCACCTCACAGTGATGGAATGCATGGAGCTTGCGGGGTGCCACAGTGTGTCAGGTGGGAGGAGCCTGTTGCCAGCCACTACCCTCCACTCCAGGCAGTGGGAGCTTGATTAATGACTGCTATTAGACTACTGCCCCTGTCCACTCAGTGATGAAGAGGCACTGCTCCTCTCCCACTACCAACCAATCAATTAGCAGACGACCACTCAGGTGCTATGAGGCAACACACACAAAGGCACGGACACACACACTCTCTCACACACACACACACACGCATACATACAAAGTGTCTGTGAAGTGCCTCTCTCTCCCTTAACCGTAAAAATAACATAGAAAGAAAAGGCCAGGGGATAAAATAATCACCCTTAAATGAACCAGCCATGTAATGAGACACTTCACTTCCCCCATGACATGGAGAGTTTACCCCACATCCCCCCTTGAGCTGTGCCTGATTGGAGCAGAGTGCTTTAGGGCAGGGCCAGTGTGACACTGAGACGACACGGTGACAGGGAAATGTATTTGGGGAAACAGTTCAGTTCACATAAGCATCAGCAGATTCTGATCGCAGGGTATATAACTGTCATGAGTTTGGCCCAGAATGGATCTCACAGCCGTTGACTGTAGTTTTAACAATGGCCACCGTGTGTGTGTGTGTGTGTGCGCGCATGAGTGTGTACATGTGTGTGTGCATTCACGTGTATTCGAGCATGCATGCACGTGCATGTGAGTGTGTGAATGTGTACTCCTGTCACTATTCAATCCATAACTGTTAAGTCTGAATATCTTTGAAGAACACTGCCACCAAAACCAAGATTCTCCCAAATAATCTGCATGTAGGGCCAATATTTTCATCTCACAGACGAAAGAAAATTAATTCCCTGAAGTAAGCACCAGTCTATTCTTCCTGTGGCTCAGAGCCACTTTCCCCATCAGTCCCCATCATCACTGCATAAGCCTCTGCCATACATTCTCTCTTATCTACCCCGCCCAACAGCATTTGTTGGAACTGGCTGTGAATTTACAATCAAACGGGAGAGTAGTCTTGAACCGGTTCAGTCTCTGTTTCGACCTTCTAGCACAATGGAAAGAAGCTATAATTCAGAATTGCGATTATGGTTCATTCAAAGGGGACTGATACATTATTCTATTATATCAGTGACTCTGTGTTCCCTGGGCCATCTGGAAAAGCACCACATCTTTGCGGATCGCAAGGCTGCCACATGCAATAAACCCTTTATATCTTTCTGCGTTTCAATTAAAGCATCTGCCGTGTCTGAATACTCATGGGAATGAGTAAGAGTCAGTTCAGGAACAAGGGAAAGGTGAAAGACTATCCTTCATCCCAGCATGAATATCATCTATCCGATACACCAAGATTCAGAGACAAAACAGAACCTTAAAACTTAATTCTGCAGCTACCTCTGTTTCAGAGTAATGAAAATATACATGTGTGTGCACCCCCCTGCTCTCCCTGTGTCAGGTGACCCCAGTGTGGGCGGAGTCTTCCTCACCTTGGCGATCTGCACACACCAGTTGAGCAGAAGCTGGGAGCCGATGTTGTCCTTGTGCTCGTGGACATAGTCGAGCAGGCAGCCGTGGGGCATGAGCTGGGACACCAGCTGCAGGGTGGGGCTGAGGCACACGCCCAGCAGTCTCACCAGGTGGGGGTGCTCCATGGTGGCCATGATCAGAGCCTCCTGGGGGGGGGGCGGGTGCAAACTTATCTCAAAGTGGTAAACTTTTCGCTTTTGGCACCAGTTTCAACATCCATTATAGCCTGGGTTGGAGTGATTATTCAATTCAAAAGTAGCCAACATGAAAGCATGTCTACAATTTTATGTGTATGTAGATTGTAGACATATACACATCAAATAGATCGGAAATAGATTGGAAAACTTTCATTGGACTTTGAGTCAATAACAAAAGTCTATTTTAGATAGTCTCCAATAATATAACAGTCATCTCCAATAATATACTTCTCCCTGGAAGCGGGAAGCTGTTCATCAATGTCCCACTGCAGTGGGAGATAGCTAGCTAACAAACATTACAGGTGATATTATCTGATTTAAATAAGTAACATCTTATTTGGAAAATCAGAGTGCAGCAGCAGGAAGGCACTTTGGAACAGACCCCAATAGAATGCGTAAATGATAGGAAAAAAATGCATAAACGTTCCACAGGCTGCCTGAACAAATAAAAAGATATACAAGCTTGTTGCTACCAGAAAGTGTGGATAAATACCTTTTGTCAAGCAATGTACTTGAAAATACATTTTCCATCCTGCTTATCACATTGATCAACCAATATAAAATGTTGTCTTGCACGACTGTGCTGACAGTTTTGATAAGAGTCGGCTAGTTTTAGAATGAAGTTTACCTAACCAGATAAAGTGAGAACCACCAATAGATGCCACTCTCCAACAAATACCAGGCCTTTCATGCATTGTAAGCAATTAAATGCCTGGGCATTTAAATCTGTTTTACAGGAAATAAAGTATTTTAAGAGTTTTTTTTTTTTTTTTTCTTTTACAAGACTCCCCTTCACCCAATTTAGGAACCAATACTCTTTACAAATATTTAGCCCCGTTTTCTCTTCCGTTACAGCTTAAATGTTCCAATCAGATGCAAATCATGAATATTAAAACGGAAGTGGCTACTGCTAATACCGGTTGTGAGGGGGTTCACCTCTTTATGAATATTCATTAACTATTAATTTTGTGTATTTAATATTCATATTACTTCATATTGCTTGTTAGTGTGCGTGTATGGCTACACCATTAAGGAGAGCTCTCTCATACTCATAATTTGTAACAAACTGAGATATCTAGAAAAACTGTAAAAAGTAAATGTGCAGCATAGGGTGATATCCCATCAACCCTTGCAGCTGGCATGCTCATCTTAGTGGCACAGTGGTGTGAGTCCCTTGTGTCTCATTAGCTCTCAAATCTGTTTTACATTCAAACTAGGTGCTCTTACCCAGCTGCCTATGGGTCTGCCTAGGGCTGTCACCTGTCCACAACACATGCACACACACACACACAGACGTATACCCCTGTGCACACATGCCACAATGTCAGAAACGCATGTGCATATAAATAACATTGCATAATTTTTTGGGACTCCCAGCTAACAAACAGTATTATGATTTTTTAAAAAGAAATTAATAGTCTGTGCATGTTTTACCACAGCAGAGCAAGGGTCACTGTTTCAGTCATGTTGTGTTGCTACTGTGTAAGGTTGTGTTACTCACGTCCATAAATTCCACGCTGGCCTTGGGACCTGTGGTCTCATTTAGAATCTTAATGGCCACAGGAATCTTCACACTCTCGCCCTCTGGCACCCAGATCCCCTGATTCAGACACAACAACAGTATGTCAGATGCATTTTTCTGTTTGATAAAAGTATGCACACGCACAAACACACACATTAATGCACACACAGAGATTCATACAGACTTACGCACAGACATGCATACGGGCATGCACAGACACACACACAGATGCACACACACACCTCCCACATGCATACAAACATGCATGTGCTCAGACACAAAGTGAGTGGAAAGGGATTTAATCCCTGCAGGCAGTGTCCCTGCAGAACAGCTGTCTATGTGCTTCTTCTACTCATGACTTGGAGCGTACACTCAGAGCAGAGCGTGACCTGATCTCTGCTGTTGTGTCTGTGTGTGAATGTTGCAACCTTACAGGAACGCTGTCGGAATGTTGAACACCCTCTGGGGTATGAGGGTGCAGCTTTTACCTTGTAAACAATGCCAAACGCTCCAGAGCCCAGAACCTTCACCCTCTTCAGCTCGGTCTCCTTCAGGATTCGCAGCTGGGCCTGGTTCGGGGCCGTCCCGCTGGGGGTCAGCGGCTCCACCAGCTTCCAGGATAAGGGGCAAAATCAGCCAGTCAATCAACCAGCCAGCCAAACAGACAATTAGTCACCAAAATGACAATCAGTCAAACAATCAATCAATCAGTGAAATGATAAAGCAATGTGTCAAGCGGTTGATCAATTAAACCATCAAAGCATTTGTCAGTGCTCCACCTGCGATGAGAACCTGTAGACACCAATTCATTCCTCTACACCAGTGGTGTCAAACTCGTTGCCATGGAGGGCCGTGTGTATGCAGGTTTTCATTCCAACCAATTAATGCTGCCTTAATTGAGTCCAATTACTCATTCAGCCATATGCGTTTAACTGCATTGAAGCAAAGAATATAAGAGAATTTTTATTTAGACAATGCGGGTCACCATAGACGTCGGGTCACCATTGTGCACAAACCTGCATCCCTAATTCAGCAAATAATTGAACTAATTATATAATCAAGATCTGAGGCTGGAATGAAAACCTGCATACACACGGCCCTCCATGGCAACAAGTTTGACACCACTGCTCTACACTCTATTTTTGTCCCTAAACATCCATAAATAAAATGGGCAACACTCACAGATCCATGCAGATAAAAAAAGAGACAAAGAGAGCGACAGAACCAGGCAGAAAGAGGGAGAGTGAGAGAGTCTGAGAGAGAAGAGTAGAGAAGGGAAACAGCCACAGATGATGTGAGTGAGTGACTTGCTGTATCATTAGTCCTGAAGTGCTTGAGAAAACGCTCTGTAAATCAGCCTCCCAGCATCTCTGAAACATTATGTTCAGACACGACCAGCAGCTTTAGACAAAAGTGCTTTTTCCACTGAAGAGGAGCCGCATGCAGAGCTGAGGATGGTGGTGGGGGGTGGGGGAGCTCTCAGCCCAGCCCGATGTCCAGGAGAGAGCAGCAGACTCGGCAGCACGACGCTGTCCACTAAGCGGGTTCTGAAATCCTATCACTGGAGCCCTGAGAGGGGAACTGTCCAGTGCTCTGCTTAACCCTGTGGTGCTGAAACCTGAGCCCTCCCACATCCACTGTACTACTGTTACTGCATCACACAGCTATTCTACAGCTCTCTGAGCCCTTTGAATACACGCCTTTAATTGTCATATGTGAACAGTGAGCCATTGGTTCACAGTGAGGAATCACGCATTTTACCAGGAATGTGAATACTGTTTATTTGTATACTAAATGGTAAATGGTAAATGGACTGCATTTATATAGCGCTTTTATCCAAAGCGCTTTACAATTGATGCCTCTCATTCGCCTTAGGGGTTAGGTGTCTTGCTCAAGGACACTTCGACACGCCCAGGGCGGACAGACATATTATGTCTGTCCATGTATCTTTGTATAGCTGTGTGGATTTTTCTGTGTATAAGAGTGAGAAAATAGTGTGCAATTGTGTTTTTACAGATAGAAAGTGTGTGTGTGTGTGTGTGTTGCTCTTGTGAACATTGTTCCCTCCAGAGTCACTCTGACACGGCAACACAGTGATGAGTGATGCAGTAATGCCATCAGAGAAGCACAAGTGCTTCCAGATTTAATGATTTGTTTTTAACTTTTACTCTTAACGTGCTTAGGCAACACACACTCACTATCAAAGCAATAAAGCTAATCTGAAAAGGACTGAGACATAGACAAAGGGTTAACCTGGTTATGAGCATCAGCGTGACCCTCTCTTGGGAGAACAGAACAGTCCAACGCCTCAGTTTAACCTGAGGGCTCTCAAGCCAGCAGATCTGAGCTCATTAAAGTCACTGAGGAGGAACAAACACGAGCTTGTTTTCGGCCTCTCCGTATTTGTGTACCATTGAATCCCTCGCTGTGGTGCAATCTAATTAGCGCTCATTTTAATCAACTCTTCCCCCTCCTTGGGTACTAACAATCCTGTAGATTCTTTCATGAACTCATTTTCATCTGAGAGCATGTGCAGGGGCAGGGGGAGGGGGTGGGGGTTGGTGGGGATATTAGGAGAGGAATTCCAGAGCAGAAATGGGGAGGGGCATTGCCACATTCGCACTCATTTATCACCATGTTCTAAACAGGAAAATTAAGTTAATGCTGAGAGGTATACTTTTGCCACCAGTGCAAAATGGAAACTTCAGTTGTAAAGGGATTAGGTGAATGTTATAAAGGAATTAGACCAACTTTCTTGGGAAACTTGCCAAAGTAATCCCAGAACTGTCCCAGGTGAGACACGGAGGCTCACCTCTGTCTCTAGGAATCGTCTTAGTGCCCGCTTTTTTTTGATGCTCTTGCGACGGACGGAGACCGCCACGCTGAGCGCGACTATGACCACCACGAACAGACCCCCAATCACTCCGGCTGCGATGAGCGGAGTCCTGCAGAGAGAGACACAGCGGGAGCGGGAGGGGGAGGGAAAGGATGGACAGACACACAGAAGGTAAGTAGAGAATTGAAGCTGAAGGCTTCAGTCTTGTGATTGAAGCTGAAGGCACTAGATCTCAGCACAGCCCATTCTCGGTACTTCCAATCTGTCTACGTTGGGGCAGCAACGTCACCCAGGGAAACAGGGATTCAGTTCCCACCGCATTATCAAGAGCGGTCTACTCCAGCCAATGGGATGCCTGCAAACCTGAAATAAGCGGTGGGCGGCTGCCAGCACTTGCCTCACCCTAGAGGGTGCTGCGCCAATGGCGTACAAATAAGGCTTGGGATTCGCAGCAGAAATGAAAATACAACACTGAGGTGAAAGGTCGAGCAAGCTGGCTGCTGAAGGGTCTCTGTTTGTTTCGCTGTGAAAGGTTCACTGCTACAGGAGCGTAGGGTGCTGAGGAGCGGTCGGTCCGGTGGAGGGCTGCAGTGATGCTGTGCTCCAGCCGGTCCATCAGCGCCTCACAGCGCTCCCCGCGGGGCCGGTGTTAGCAGGGCGTGTGTCTTCCCATCAGGCCGCAGCGCGCCGCTTCCCTCTTCCCTCTTCGAGAGGGGGCTGATTTGGCCGCCGCGGAGGCCCTCCACTCGAGTGGCGCCGCGCAGACCCGGGGAAATCAGACCAGCCAAACGAGAGCGGATCTCATTAAACGCAATCACGCTCGGCTCATTTTCCCTCAGAAATGTGCGAAACCTGACGAGCTCTCTGCTTTCCGCAAAGCGCATTCATCAGATGTGAGGAGGAGGAGAAGAAGAGCAGGGCCGTTGGGGGGTCTTAGTGCATAACACAGCGGAAAGAGGCGTACTCAAGAACGCACAAGACCGCACACGTACACACACATGCATTCACACAAACAGCTCCTTTCAACGAATCGTCTGCTCGTAAATAATTAATCTTTCTTTCATCACAACCTTTGATAATTAATCAAGTGAAAAACAGCTTAAGAATGTTAAGCAAATATCAAACATCCTTTGAATCGTATATTTCAATCAAGTCAAGCCATTATGTGTAACTGATCCCAGTGGGGGATCACCATCCACCTTTGTCAGTAGAGAAGTAATGAGTGACTTTCAGTTTGTTACAGTGTACAGTATCATTATTAACCATTATTATTTCTTTACTCCATATTACATAATAAATCAACAGTTAATAAAGAAAGAGACACATTAGCTAATGATTTTATAGTATGAGTTAAGTGATTATGATAAAATACAAAACTGATCGACCAGCCTGGACTCCCAGAGTCCAGAGTGAATAAATCACTGAGATAAAGTACAGATAATGTAGTTGCTGCTGTAGCTAATAATCATGAATTAGCATCCCAGACTGCTTCCAGATCAGTATCAGCCAGGTTAATAAAGTAGCAGTCCATTGATCAGCTCAGTAAGGCTGCAGTTCTGAGTCCAGCATCCAGCCTGCTCCACTGCTCATCACAAAGCTGAGCAGTGGAGCAGCTGAGGTGTCTGTTTTACATACTGCATGTTGATAAAGGTGTCTGATATGCTATGCTGTTACCTTACACTTACCTTATTACAGATGATTCCTGCACACATGCTTCCTTACTGCTCCACACGACATTACACTATTCATGTGCATTCTGATCAGCCCTGATCAGCCCAGCTCCACACAACATCCATTCACAATGGACATTCATAGTGTGTCTACACTATCAGCTCAGCCACTCATTAGAAGCTAAAACCTAAGTGAGGGTTAATAGTGCACAAAATGCCTATATCATATAGAAGGGGGTCCACATCAGTATCAGTACAGCCATCGGCCCTTGGGACCTATGCACAGCTAGGTGTGTAGAACGCTCTTCCTGTTTGAGTCCCATTTCTTTATCAGTTCCACCTGCACTCACTGTCCTCACCTCACCATGTTCTGCACTTCAGTCTGGAGCTCAAGTCTCTGATTGGCCTAATCACACACCCCCCCCCCCCACCTTCCTCAACTGAGGGGCCTGTGTACTTGTCTATAAATTACCAAGTGCTGTCTCCGCCTCCACCTCTAAACGATTCAGCTGGGCCTGCCTCTTACGCGTGTCTTTTTAATACTGCATTCGTTCACTTCGATTTTGTTTGCGAGGCCCACCGCGGTCCCCTGTCCTATTAATCCCAAATTAATTTGCTGTGTTTCCACTAGGCCCGGCGTCTCCGCAGCTTTGTGTTTGTTAAAACCCATTCTGTGTAAATTGCCGTGGCCGATCCGCTCCCCCCCCCCCCCCAGGGGAAGTGAGGCGGACTCCGTCGCTGTATCAGGGGTCCAGGACCATTCAGCCACCGGCGAGCGTAATTAATCAAGACCAACCTGTTCCCCGCTGCGTGCATTACTGCTCCATCTGCGGCGGATTCGCACTGATACCAGGGCTGACCGGGCGCCTTTCACACCCCCCTTACAGCAGAGCAGAAACAGACTGTACAGTTCATATGTGCACCACCTCACCCCAATAGCAGCTATACACTCGCTGGTCTATACAGGCCACCCATGGTTAGGAACTGACACAGTCTGTACTCAAGTACACCACCCTTGATCAACAAAAGCTTTATAGTAAGGCAGGCATTTTATAATATTTTATATTTTATAAACTGTAGTGCAATAAAATGCCATCACAAATGTGGGACTAGTGTTCTGTGTGCACAATGTAAGGAAGAACATCGTCCATATCATATGGTGTGGAATATGTATATGTATGTGTGTTTTCAAGAGTGTGTGTATATCTGCATATACTTATGTGTGTTCAAGCATCTCACTGTAAATTCTCTGGACTACAAATATAATCTACAATAATAATCAGTGTTTCTTTCAGCTGAACTACATCAGGGCACGAACAATCCAACAATACGAAACACACAAGCTTCTGACCGTGAACGACCAAAGCCTGCTCTCCAATCAGCAGACCATCCCAATGAGGATTCAACACAGCATGAGCATAACAGTGAAACAGCAGGGGTCCACTCCAACAATGGCAAAATAACAAAAAACTAAACTAAAAACGAATGTTTGGCCCGCAGCTCCCCGAGACTCAGGCTAGGCCAGCACCACGGCAGGGAGTAAAAGAGAGAAGCAGCTCCCTCTCTCAGCGCCGTTGGCCTGTCCACACAAGCAGAACAGTGTGGCCTTTTACACCATCGATCCCTGACTGACAGCGAAGCGTCTGGAATTTACTGAGCGCCAGAGCCCATGGAGTGATAGACATCAGAAGGAGAGGGATGTGGACAATGCAACAAAAAAAGAGTCCATTATGAATAAATTAGAGAGATCTGAAATGATACAGATTTAAATTCAATGAATCTGTATATTAATTGGAAGTATAAAAATTAAGCCTGGCTTCTGCGCTTTAGTAATGAAGACTAGATTTTTCTTCCGTTGTCTTGCTGTCTGAATCTACCTCAACACCAAAATCTGTATTTAAATTCTTCTAAACCAGGCTGCTGTGCTGTTGTGCAATCCTATTACAGGCATTTGTGTATGCAATCCTATTACTATTATTATGCTACATGTTTATGATTTGATTATTTTGAATTGCCTTTGTTGCTCTACAATCCAAAGAATACCTAAAAGCAATCAGAAGCAAAAAAAAAATAGTTAATTGACCATAAATTACTGCTTTGAAATGGCGATGTCAATCACAAGATGTGAATTTTATGGAAAATGAGTTTATTGAATTTTGAAATGAAGAGGGCAATCCATAAGTATCTGAAGTCCAAAGTACCTGAAGGATGTCAGAACACTACTGAGAAATTATACAAAATTGCTTCCAATATGTTTACCAATCTCATAAAAGACTGTAGAAGATTCAGTAATGTTACCTTTATAAAGGGAGGCTGCAAAAAGTACTGAAAACAGGAGTACAAATAATTTTGATAAGTATGATTTGGGAAATAAAAACGGTACTTGTTAAAATAAGCTTTTTCTCTGGCCAATTGTATTAGTACAGAAGACTATAATTTTCCCATTTACGCTATTACAATAAAGCTTGTGTTGTCTGGGTTATACAGAATTGCTCATCCTCATCTACAATACCAAGACATTTGGAGGGCACGTGTGTGTGTGTGTGTGTGTGTGTGTGTGTGCATGCATGCACGCACGCGTGCACAAGCGTGCTGATTTCATTTGAAATGAAGTGCAATATATTGATCTTGCATGTAAAAATGGCAGTGAAACATGACATAAGAGGTAGTTCAACATGCTACTTGCACCCAGATAAAGAGAAAAGGGAAGGCTATTTCTGGTTGATACCATGTATCCTCTGATCCCTACCTGGCCAATAGCAATTCCTAACACTCCACCAGGACCAATCCGCTGCCCCAACTGCCCAGGAGGTGTTTAGCAGAACATATAGCAGAACTACATAGTTTGACTGTGCTGCCAATACACACATTTCCTGTGTAGATCTACATGAAAAAGGAAAGCTGACCAATCAAAAGCAGCCAAAAGCACACTCCCTGCTACGAGGAAGGAGAGTAAAAATGGGGTATGGTTTGGAAGAGAATACCTGTCCATCATCCCCAGACAATCTTGGATCCTGGGTCCGGTGCACCTGAGAGGAAGGGAGGAGACATGTATTAAAAACAAACAATAAGCGGTGAGTCGTGCAGCGCAGTCCGCAGGGCGGCTCGCTCTCGAGTCACGGGAGAATCCTCCCATAAGGGGGGGGGGGGGGTTCCAACCCCCCCCACCTGTTTCCATTTCTGATTAAAGCAAAATACATGAGCCTGCTTTCTGTCCTTTCAACAAGCAAGCAATAGTCACATAAACACATTCAAATGCTAGCACACACAGACTGAGCCACACATGGTCTATGAGAGTACTGAGGGGTCATTGAAACCTTGCCTCCGTTTGTCAGGGTCCTAGATGCAGACATTTCTCAATGGAGTCTTGTTATCACAGAGCATGAGACACAGAATCAGAACCGCTGGTGACCATGGTTGCCGTGGATATGAAAGGACTCGAAGGGTGTGTCCCGAGAGGATTAAAGGTACAGTACGTTTTTTGATGACAGAGGAGAGATGAGAGGGAACCCAATATTATCTCAAACCCACACTACCTCCTCTCCCTCCTCTGTCCATGAGTGAACTCCATCTCTCTTTTTTTAAATTTTTTATTTATTTTTTGTTTTTGTCGTCTATTCACTGCGGGAGGCTTCCACAACCTGGATACCTGACTGTATGGACCTGTGACTTTGATGCGCTCCAGAGGAAGACCAGAACAGGACAGCGTATTTTCAACATCAGAGCCAGAATGGAGGTGAGGTAAGGGTAAACTGCATTATATTTGCACTGAAGCAGGGCAGTGCTGGAGCAATTCAGCAAATAAAAAATAATAGTAAAGATCTGAGCAATCTGTTATTGGGGCCAGCTGTATAGAACAGTGTTTGTCTAATCCTGACCTCTAGTTGACTCTACTTTCTCTCTCACAAGACTGCAGTATTGCTCCTACAGAATCCTACAGAAAGAGGACGGAGAGGGGATATTGCCTTCACAGCAAATGCAACACATCTAAGGGTAATGCATCTAAGGGTACCCTGCTAGTGGAAGAAAATAGACTGGCAAACAGGTCCAGCAGTATAACATGCCATCCATAGAACACACACTCACATCACTCATTCACTTAATCATAAACTAACTGCATCTAATGCGCGCGCGCACACTCTCTCTCTCTCTCTCTCTCTCTCTCTCTCTCTCTCTTACCCCTGGGTGCAGTTAGAGTGGCAGGGGTGGCATTCCTTATTGGCTTCAGCATATTTGAAGATGAAGCTGTGTGCCCCCTGCAGGCCATCTGGACACTTCTCCACACAGTTGGGCCCGTCTTTGAAATGCAGGCACTTCACACAGTGATCAGGGCCCTGTCACACAATCAGAAAGAGCGAGGAAGAGGGAGAAACATGAAAAAACAGGCCATTATTACCCATAGCCCTTAGTGCAGAGGATAATGCAGGATAAAAGTGAAGTTGGAAATGTACAGACTGTGCTACCCATGAGCATGAACACTGGTGGCCAAACAAAGACCAACTGATATCAGCCACACACATTCAAACATTTACAGATTGCCAAGACAGACGGATACACAGTCAAACACAAATGGTGGAGAAACAGGGTTAATAGTGTTCAGTGATGAAGGTTGAGTGAGCGCGCATTTTGTCTGCAGCGACTACTTCTTCATGATGTGCCAATTTCACTCAGAGGCTGGCAAAGATTTGTGCATTTCGGATGATGATGAATAGCCTCATCCACGGATATGAGAGGACAGGACTTCCTGTCCCTTCCACAAGGGCAGTACCCAAAATACAGCAGGAGCTGACCTCACGCTTCACAATCCAGTCTGGCTGAGCATGCCTCCCTGCCCTTTACTGACAAAAGTGAACCCCGTCACCTCATAGTCACAAAACTCCCATACTGCAGTCATAAAGTTTATTTATACAAGTGTCAGATCCCACAAATAGGGGTCTAACGGACCCTCGTAAAAATGTTGCAAGAATGGCAATCTCATCATGAGCTTCTCACAGACTCATCTTAAAAATTTGCCACTTTTCACATTTTTACTCTGAAAAATATACCACTGTCCACATCTCTCCTTTTAAAATATACCCCAATTCATATTTTAGAGACACCACTTACAGATTCAGGGGCCGGTCTTTGATCATATTTCAAGTTCAGCCCAACCTTGGAGGTTATATTTCTATCAAACACTAATGATGTCTGGGACAGAATGAGCATCTTCAGCATGGAGCCATTTTTCAGAACACTTATGGGAAAAACATATTTGAAACAAAAAGAATAAAAAAGAGCTTGCCATTCCATTCAGTAATATTTATTCATATCAACCTAGCATCTGTATCTTTGACAAAGGCAGTAAATCAATTAGCAGGGAAATTGACAGTCCATCTGTGTGAGGGAAAAGCATCACTGGAGCATATGGTCAGACCAGAATGAGCAAAATCAGATCAGGTTCTGTGGCGAAATTCAGTTCCTCCTTGGCCCAAGCTAGCAGGACGGGACACCCAAACTCAATCTCCTGTGGGACACCAGGTGCCACAGGAAGGACTCTCTACTGGTGTTTCTACAATACATCCTTCCTCAGCTACTCTGTGCTACTGCATGGCATAAATAAATAAAATATCAAAATAAATAAATACTGGTTTTATGATTAGATTACCCACCATAATATAAAAAACAGCAGTGCTTTGCTACTGTATGGAAGCCACTATAGATGTCTCTTTATAAAATAATAATAAAATTTAAAAAAAAAAACGCTAAAACTTCAGATGGGAAAAATAAATAAACAATAATCAGGTATGTTGGGGGGGGGGGGGGGGGGGGGGGAGGAATCTGGAAAAAATTTAAGACATTCTAATTTCAAGGTAAATTATATTGTAATGAGAATTATTTTTTAGAAGGAAATACAATTTGCAGAGCTAATGTCCCATCTATTACTTCACTTATATAGATGGTTCAAGGTCACCAAGGTCTTTATGGACAGTATAAAGGGACATGGATTGTAACTAATTGTGACAGAGGCAGTGTTCACAGTTTAACCAGCTGGCCAGCCATTTCCTGATGGTAAATGCATGCAGACATTTCAGAAAGATTTATTATTTTAGAAGGATTACACATGGGCCATAGTAAAGTGGGTGGAGGCTGCCATTTTGGCTCCCTGGGAAAGGGCCAAAATGGGTGCCAGACCTCTTCTGTCATGTAAACTGCTGTCTAGGTGTAAAAAATTATATAAACTCTTCACCATTGTGGATTCCAGTCTGTTCTCGCTGAGAGCCAGCCAACGTGCTGTCAGAAGCCTGCCAAGAGCATCAAGCACTGCCTGAGCTAATATCCCTTAATAACAATGAGCTCATTGTGTCCCAAAACTCAAAGCCTTCAGCATGCTTACTTCAGACTGTCTCAAAAAACCACTACACAGAGCAGTTTAGAGAGCATGGTCCTTACTGATTGGATAACAGTGTTGTGGGTTGAGACGGATTGCCTGAGACCGGGCGCGGTCTCTCTGCTTACAAGTGAACTCTCACCACCCGTTTAGTCCTATTTTTTTATTCACTTGTCTAGACTGGGGTAGAAGCAAGACTCTGACTGTGGCCATTCCAACAGTACACACATCCTTTAGTAAGGGAGCAACAGAGAAACAAAGAGTTGAATGAGGTCAAAGAGGAAGCCCATACACCCAAATGTGTCTACACAAACACACACAACCCTGCTTCACACACTTGATCACAAGCATTTCTTCTTCTTCTCAGGTACTGCTTATTTTGTTTCAAAAGAGGTGTCCAGTCACCAAGTCAGCAGTGACAGCTGGCATCAGAACACATCATTTTTCTCAACCACTTTGAGGCACATATCACCCAAGACCTCACAACTGTTCAAGCAGCATAGTGCCAATAATCACAATGGCTGAAACTCCAGCTCTTTGTGGTTAAAAAAGAAAATACAAAAGCAGTTGGGAATAGCCTTCCCCCATATTAATTTTTTTATTTTTTTATATTTTTTTTTTAGAGTTTTACCATTTTTTACTGAGTGGGTTAAAAGGGTTGAGACTAATGCAGAACTGACTCTTACTGTTGATGTTATACTGGTGTATACCTGTATGTATGCATTTAACAATATTAACTCAGACCACATGTTTTTTTGGAGTCTGAATTGGTTGATGATTTTAAGATGAAAACAACACCGGCAGTGCCCGTGGTTTTCTAGAACCAGGGTTGGCGATCCATGTGGTGAGGGAAGGTGTATATGCTGTTCCAGTTCTCAGGGAAACCTACCAGGCCATGGCATGTCAACGTGTCATCCTCTGCCTTCTCACACTGAGGGTCACATTCCAGGCAGACAGACCCGTTAGCAAACTCACGAATATCCCTAAAACACAGAGGTAGAGGGAGTGAGAGACATTTACCATGCGATCTCAATGAATACATAAAAGAAGGCTCATTGATGTTCCACTCTTATTTTAATGTGGTTTCCTCATTTTTTTTTGTTTTCCATTTATTTTTCATTTCAAATTAAGGCAACATGACTGTGAAGCTGTCATGCCAATAAAGGAAGCTAGAAGTGAATTGAGGGAGAGGGAGAGAGAGAGAGAGAGAGCAAGAAAAATCAATATCTGTGTCTTCATTTCCAGCTTCTTGTGGGTGACCTGTGTACTGGGTAATGGGAAGTGACTGGTCATTTGTGCTGCAGGGGAAAGCAGTATAACTCATTCGGCTCTCTGTAAGGTGGTGGCGAGTGCGGGTTGAGAGGAGGGGATGGTGGGGGAGTTACTGAAACAGGTATAAAGGTCTTTAAAATCTGAGGACTTTAATAAAATGAGACTTAAATGGATAAAATACATAAAGATGCTTGGGGAGACCAGGAGGAGAGCTGGGAGGGACGCATAGCTCTGATTCAGAAAAGATTGCTACTTTCATAATTATATGAATATTAGCAGCCTTTTTATGTCTGGGTGTTTGACAGGCAACTCACATAATCATGATTATAGAGAATGGGAGGAAGAATTTCTGGCTTATCCTTCAATCTGTGCCTCACAAAATACTTAATATTTCTGATCTGTTTTACACAGGTAATGTTTTATATTGTTGCTGTCTACTCTGTTCTAGTGGTGGACATCATTACTACTTTAACTTAGCATCTGTAGCATCTGTCCAAATGCATTAATGTACAAGTTAAGAATAAAACAATGTTATTAAACACAAAATCTCCTTGGAAATGGACAAATATCTGGATGGAAAAAAAAAACAGTGTGTGGCTTCATGAACCCCACAATGGCTTCTGCTGTTGTACGTTATCATTTTAAGAGTTTGAATTCTGAGCTTAAGCAGCAAGAGATGAGATGCTACTCTAATTTCAGAAAGTGCAGAAAAAGGCGCAACGCTCATGCTAATGAAATACAGAAAATATTCTGATGAAGGCCATGACAAAAAAATGTCATATTTGAAGTAATAAAAATATTTCCTATATTTCCTAAGTGAGCATTGACTCATTGAAATCTTCATGATGTTTAGCTGAGGACAGTCAATTGAGAGAACTTTGTAGCTGCTTCAGAACAGGAGTGATGAAGCTTCAGTCTCCCATTGCTAACAGTGACCGTCTTAGAAGGTGGACAGACCTTGAAGATTGAGAGCTGCATACCTAGCAACGGTGGTCAATTACCATCTTGATGGTTGACAAGTGACGTAGAATAACAAAATGAAAGTGCTGATGTATAGTAGTAGTACGACTATGCGAACAAAGGGGAGGAGAAGCTGGTTGGTACTGCAGACCAACATATGAGAGTGCCTGCTGTTTACAAATAATGGACTTTTAAAATAAAAAATGACTTGGGACTGAACTAAACTGAACACTTTCAAGCAGAGAAAATGAAATGAAATGTATAAATAAATCCTAAGTATCACTGTACATGTTTCAAATGCTTAAAACATTTTTAATTTAAGGGGCATTTTGGATGGACAATATGCCTTTCAACAAAAATAAGGACAAAACAAGTCTTCCGATTATTGGTTAATTATCCAAGTTATTCATTCAAACATAGCAAATTGTTTTTTGTGATGAGCCCTACTGTCATCTTTTCAGAATTTTACATCAGCTGGGAATTAAAGGTTAAAAAAAAAAAAAAAAAATTTTGGTGGAAACTGCAATAACTGCAACATCCGTATCGTTGTATTACTAATGAACACTAATTACACAATGAAAGCAGACAGAACATGGACAATAGAAAATCTATAAATAAAGCACCGAAGGGCTTGTCTGCAAAATAAGACGTTAACTGAAAAATGTCTTCAAAATAATAAAATGTAGTCAAAATACTTTTTTGTAAGATTATTCTTTAAGGCTAAACTTCAGGGGCTCCACAGTAGCAAATTAGCTGAAAGATTGTTGTAAATTAGTGTGTGTAATTGCTTGTTTGTGAATTCCCTGTATCAATTTAGAAAAATCTAATCACAAAAATAAATTGCTTTTATTTCTGAACCCGGCATGCTCAGAAATCCCAAGGAGAATGTTTCCAGCAAGATTGGAATGAACTGGCCACCTACCAATTAGCAATGGACAACAGTTCATTGTTACTCTAACATATTATTGAAACACTGGCATGTAGTGTGTCTTAATGTGAGTCTGTCACTTCTGATGCAAATGAAGGTAAATGCATGTATATACACAGAAATACATAAACACAGGCAGTCCTCTTTCTGTATGTGGAGATCAACCCAATACCTTGCATGCCATCCAAGAATAACTCCACGTGCGAATGGCTAGTTGACACCCTCACATTAGTTTCATGAAAACAAGCAAACAAACATACAAAAAACAAACAAAAACCTACCAGGCAAAAATGTATACTGTCTCTACTAAATCATCCAATCAGACACCACAGTGCCAAGGTAATTCCTGCTCTCAACAGCTGATCAAAGACCAGTGAGTAAAAACTTTATCCATGAGGCTACTGATCTGGTTGAGTTAATTAACACCCCACATCCCAGGAAGAAGGCTTTTGTTTTGCTTATAAAAGGATAAATGAATGAGCTCCAAACACAGACAGAGTGTTTATTCAGAAGGCCAGAGTGTCCTGGTTGATTTGAGTTGAAAGCAGTGAGTGAGGCTGAGGATAGTTTGAAGGTTCTGAGAGGGGGTGCATGTGGGTTTGGGCCCAGTGGTGTGGTTGGGCTGGGGGGGCCCTTTTGCCCTTTTTGTGGAGTGCCGAAGTGCCCTTGCTTTTTTCAACCTTTATTTAACTATGGTAGCTCCGTGCCATAAAAGGACACTTCAATGCTACATTTTGGCCCTAATGTCACACCAGACGGGCAAAAACTAAGTGTGTTTTTTGTACCATACGGGCACCAGAGGGGCACTTCTAGGGAACCGTATACGGCACCCTAATAGCTTGGCTGATGTGCTGAGTTGAGGTGTGCAACGTCAGTCTGTGCATCAGCCAGGCTAACACCCAAGTGTGTTTTTTGTACCATACGGGCACCAGAGGGGCACTTCTAGGGAACCGTATACGGCACCCTAATAGCTTGGCTGATGTGCTGAGTTGAGGTGTGCAACGTCAGTCTGTGCATCAGCCAGGCTAACACCCAAGTGTGTTTTTTGTACCATACGGGCACCAGAGGGGCACTTCTAGGGAACCGTATACGGCACCCTAATAGCTTGGCTGATGTGCTGAGTTGAGGTGTGCAACGTCAGTCTGTGCATCAGCCAGGCTAACACCCAAGTGTGTTTGTGTGTGAGTGCTTGCGTGAGTGCGTATGTGTACGTGTTATCTGTTTACATTTGCGTGCCTGTAGCAAGTGTAGGTGGATTAGGTGCTGCCCTTTTAGAAGTATCTTAATGATTGTTTTCATTTAGCAGACATCTATGTCATTACTTTCAATCAATTTTGATTTGGATACAAATTGTGTTTGGGTACGGCATATCTTATTGACCATATTCAAGGAAATACATTTGTTTTCAGGTTTTTGTTTTATTACAGAGTATGTGATGCCATAGGTGAGCCCATAGATGCTACACAGCAATGCTACTGAAATGAGGAAAAATGAAAACATAATGAAAGGCAAAATTTTAAAATGCCTTTAAAAAAGTCTGTGCATGCCACTGAGATACAGGTGTGTGTGTGTGTGTGTGTGTGTGAGTGTGACTGTGTGTGACCTAATGCATGTCCACCCCCCATAGCAGGAGGGGCCCCATGTTGGTGCATACACTTCTGGTGAACTTTTTTCATTTTTCACTCCTGTCCCTTAGAGCAGTGGTAAACAACTCTGTTCCTGGAGATCTACCATCCTGTAGGTTTTCAGTTCAACCCCAATTTGCCGCACTATGAATTAGCGGCTCAACAAGATCTCCAGCTGTTGAATGATGTGTGCATTTCTTTAGAGTGAAGAGTGAATATCTCCAGGAACAGCGTCAGTTACCACTGACTTGCAGAGGTTGTGCATGCCGCTGGTTGGTCCTATAACAGTCTGATATACCAACACAGTCTTATGTATCAGGCATCTACAGCTGAGGTGTGAACAGGTGTGTTGATCATGCAAGGATCACAAGTGTAAAATTTTTGCACTGAGTGGGAGGGACCTGGTCTTCAGCAAGAGTTCAATGGCCAGCGACCAAACACAAATGCATCCTGTAGATACAGACAGTAACCGCAACATGGGTTTAAGTTTCAAGGTGAGAATTTCAATCTAGCATACTTGTAAAAGAAGAAACAAAGTTATTTTCATACAGGACATGCAGTAAGTCTTCCATCCATTCATCCATCCATCCATCCATTATCTAACCCGCTTGTTCCTGGTCAGGGCCACAGTTTGCAGTAATCTTGGGATATGTTGGGATATGCAGCAAAATCTATGTAAATTTTATGTACAACATATTATGTTTACACATGGATCAGGGGATGAACTGAATAAGCCTTTGAAATTGCAATGCATGTATGTCATATTTCATAAAAAAGAAGAAAAAAGCTTAAATTCCAGTCAGCCATTATACATACTCGAGTAAACAATACCAAACAGACAGCAAAATAAATAAAGCCTTGATTTCTTACTTTTTAATGTGAGAAAACAGAAGAATTTGCTTTGCCCTTGGGCAGTGGAACATTTGTCATTTCGATTCAAGCTGCTTGGCTTTGCTGGTGGCTTCTTATATCCCATCTTGTTTCAAGTCTGCGTTCGTGGCACTGTGCCAGTATCATTTATAAAAATCATAAACGAATAGCCAAAAACAAAACAACAAGAAGCCATTTTTTTGTTTCATTCCCATTAATTGGTTTTCTTCCAATATAATGAATAAATAAATAAATGTAGTCATAACACACCACATCTGGCAAAAATAAATGATGGTACCCAGTGAAAACGAAAGGCAAAGAAATAATCTTCAATATCAATACACCGGGCTGTATCATGACTACATGGCAATTTATCTGCAAGCAGCAACTGGCAACATGACAAGCCGCTCCTGGAGCCCCATCCTGTCCCCATTAGTATGCGCTTGGAAGCGGGGTCGAGGCCCACAGCACCACCAGCAGGTGGGAACACGCCGCAGGCTCTGTTTGTCATGAGCACGTCTCCGAACCGGGGTCACACTGGGGTGGTCGATGCCCCCCATCGACGAGGAGGGCCTGACTCCATCTGAGGGTCTGTGCCAATTGGAGGTCTGCATGGATCCTTTTCCCAGCTCACGGAAAATACTCCAATTTTAAAAGTTTCATAAAAAGATAAAAGTGGAAAAAAGAGTTCCTCCCACGTTCTGAATTCAGAGGTCCATTTTGCTGGGTTATTTAATGAGTTCTGGTTACTGTGCAGAGTGCAATGCAGGATGATGCATGCTGGCCAACACACTCTAATAACACATGAAAAACACTTCTGCACTTTTCAAGGCACTTCCCCTTCTAGCTGTGTGTGTGTGCTTGTTTATCCAGGATTGAAAGAGCACATGGGCATTCTCTGTGGTCTGATGGGTGTCTGTGACGCTGCTGTGATGGAGACTGCTGGTCATGATGCATTGGTATGCTGTACGTTGGGCAGGCTTACCCTTCATAGAGGTTGCATGAGTCCACACAGGTGCGCCCCCTGCTGTAGAAACGGCAGGACAGGCACTGGTCAGCTCCAGGTCCCCAGCAGCCTCCGTCAGAACACAGTGGGTCACACACCATTTGCTCCTGGGCTGTGAGTCAGTGGGGAGAAACAGTGCCTCTATTAGAGCACAGACCTTTATTAATACAGTCTCTACTAAACCAGTATATCATGGAATAAAATGGGTTATCTACACAATGGGGAATATAAACAGGTATATTTTAAGATTGATGTTCTTACCCATTTAGCTATATCTCCAAAATTATATGAGGATATGGTTGTTCATCCCTTTCAGTTTTAATTACCTCCCATCCCTACAAAATACCTTTTTTTAATTGGAATTAAAGGACATGAGAGAAAAAAATAGTACACAACATAGGGATTATCTATGAATGCATACCTTCAACAAGCTAGCAAAGGGGAAGAGATTTATGCCTTATTTTCAGGCACCAGAATGAGTCCCATCATCTCCTGCTACCAGTCAGATTAACCAATCACAACTAAACTAGTTTTGCCCCACTCTGACCTTTAAAGTGGGTGTTTTCATGCAGAACTGAGGTCATACTCATTGCTTACAGCCCACTACCTGAGGTGCACCATCCGAGGAATGAATGATGAATGGACGTCAAATTGTCTTTGGGGCTGAGGGTAGTGCGTGTGCGTGTGCGTGTGCGTGTGCGTGTGCGTGTGCGTGTGCGTGTGCGTGTGCGTGTGCGTGTGCGTGTGCGTGTGCGTGTGCGTGTGCGTGTGCGTGTGCGTGTGCGTGTGCGTGTGCGTGTGCGTAGGAGAGGAGAGGAGAGTGTGGCCACTCACTGCACTCCTTGGGGTTGCGGTTGTTGCGGATCAGGACCTTCTGGCTGTTGGTGCGGAAGAGGCTGGTCCAGTTGATGGTGTTGTAGTAGCACAGCTGGCTGTTGTTGGTGATGTAGATGTTGCCGGCACTGATCTCTCTCAGGGACTGCAGGTGTAGGGAGGAGATCCACTGCTGCTTGAGGATCAGGAGGGAGATACCACTGTGAGGGCCACAGAAAGGGGGGTGGTTAGGAGGTTCAGTAGCAAAAAGACAGTTCAGGTCAAGTGTGGCAAGAAGCAAAAAGATGGGGTCAAGCATCCGATTCAGGAATGAAAAACATGGGACAGGGTAGGGCCAAAAGACAGGAGTGGGATGGGGAGGGACAAAGACAGGAGGTAACAAATAACACAGAGTGCAAATACAGTAAATGAATAAATAGGGGTGAAGAGAGGGAGGGAATAGGGAAAGGCATGGGTGGGAAAACCAAGAAAAGAAAATATTAACAAAGGGGGCAGAAGAGAAGGAAGGCAGAGCAGTCAGTTAACTAAGGCCGACACTGTTATACAAACCCAGTGTCATTTAAAAAATGACAGTCATTGGGACTCTTCAGAGCATTCAACATCTGTTAACACCAAGCGGTCATCAGAAACAGCATTTCACTCAAAGTGATGCGGTGCTTTCACTGTATCAGAGGTGCTCTGTGAAACAACTCAATGCGTCTTGGACATGGGAGAATGGAACAGCTCCCCTTCTCAATCCCCTCAGGAGGAGGCCATGCCCTATCTGTAGAAGCAGACCATTCCCAGCCTCAGTGGATGCCCGCACACAAGTCTGACTCACATGGCCAGTCACCGCAGGCCGTTTTAAATCAGAGAAGGTCTTGAGGGATCACCACAACCACAGACTCAACAAGTTATCCTGGCTGATGGACTCAGGACTGAAGAGACTCTCCAAATCTCCAGCGTCTTCTGGACTCAAATGATTCCAAGCGTCAGGGTCAGCTCTGAGCTAATTATTGCTTTCACTGCTACATTTTACCTCTGTCTAGTTGTCAATTTATCTGCCAGGCTATACCAGATATGTCAAACAGGTCATAGCCTGACACTACCTGACAATTCTTCCAAGATGCTTGGGGAAAATAAAAAAACAGAGAGAGGCTCTTGGATATAAATGCAAGTAAAAAGGTCTTTATTCTTTAAAAAAATAAAAAAGCTTCATCAGGGCAATGACCTCATCCTTCCAAATAATGTAAATCCGATTGGCTGTCCTGTAAATACCAAATATTTCATAGTACAGTACTGTAGTATGCAGGGCCAGTGTACTTGACGGCATGGTGCTACATGTGCTTTATGTCTGCAGTAGTGTCTGACTGCGCACTGGAGCGTTTAGGAGCCCGCTAACGCGGCACTGCGTTGCTTTCCGCAGGGCCGTAGGGAGCCCCTTGGTCATGGACCCCTGACTTTCATAGGATTGCCCTGATGAAGGACTGAAGCTGAAGTACACTTTTCTTTGTTTTGTTTTTCTGAGTTCAACAACAAAGGCTCTCATATAAGAAATTCTGTATCTATGTCTGTCTGCTTCTAGATATCATTTTTTCTTTCTAATTCTTTCTTATTGAACTACTGAGTATATTGCAACTGGCATGATAGTTAAATGCTTGCCTACAGCCAATGTAAGGCAGTATTATTAAAACACTAGATTCATACCTTGTAGAACGTCCTCTATATCTACCAGCCCCAAGCCTGTAAACCTCTCACACATTCTTCATATGTATACATCAGATCCACTTTCCTTTGTCAACCCAGATCTCTGCTTTTGATAGGCTTACCTGTAAAGGGCCCTCCCTCCTATGGTAGCCAAGTTTGAGAAGACACTGAGATCCGTTATATTCTCTGGCCAGGACTGGATGTTCAGGAAGCCTAAGGGAGAGGGAGAGGTGGAGGGGGCAGGACAGAACAGGGCAGCGACTGAATTTCAAGGAGGTCAGGATGAGGTTACCATCACTCTCAAGGTCACAGTTCACACTGAGAATGAAAACAGGCCCCGTTTGCTGTGTCCCACACCCACAGTGTGCTGAGCCATTTAATAAAAAAGTTTAGATAAAACACCCTGTGGCAAAACAACAGGAAGAAAGGATCTGTAAGTGAATTTAAAGCAGGTATTTTCAAAGTCACTTTGACCTTGAGAACAGCCTCTATTTACAAAGACAAATTCATTAGCACAGCTGAAATCGGTATACTTTAGTGACATAGTTGATCAGATGCATTAATTAATTGTTGAGAAAATCAAATATAATTGGGCCTCATTCACAAAACGTATACATTCAGATTTGATCATAAACTATGTTTACAGACATTTCCACAAACATTTTGGCATTCATCTTTTTTCTTATCTGAATTTGTTCTTTGGTACTGTATGGTCAAAGTCTATCCTCTTTCATGCAGTCCTGGCCAAAGTAGTGGACACCTAACATCCACAATTATGGGCATTTGCTGCTATTACAACCTCCACTCTTCTGGGAAGGCTTTATACTAGATGATGGAGCATTGCTACAGGGATTTGCTTCCATCAGTCTAAGAGCATTTGTGAGGACAAGCACTGATTGGGCGATTAGGCCTGAGTCACAGTTGGCTTTACAATTGATCCCAAAGGTGTTGGATGGGGTTGAGATCAGGGCTCTGTGCAGGCCTGTCAAGTTCTTCTACACTGATCTTGACAAAATCATTTTCATATGGACCTCACTGTGTGCCTGGGGGCATTGTCATGCTGAAACAGGAAAGGGCCTTCCCCAAACTGTTGCCAAAAATTGGAAGCACAGAAATGTCATTCTATTACGATTTGCCTTCACTGGAACTATGGGGTCTAGCCCAAACCATGAAAAACAGCCACAGACTAAGGAGTGCCCAGACACTTTTAGTCATATAGTGCATCTGTCTGTCTGTCTTTCTGTGTACTCTATGGGGATGCAAGGTCCAGACAAGTCCAGAAAATGAAGCCCAGATCAAGGTGTGGTCACAGCTTGTTATCGAAGTGAAGTCCAATCCTGGCTCTCTCTTCTAAATATGTGTTGTACAAGCAAATGTAAACTGAAAATGTAAAATCACTGACCTGTGATCTCTCTGACAGTGCGGAACACATTCAGCTTCTCTGGGTCCAGAGCCTCAATACCATGATAAACATCCCTGAGAGAGGGAGAGGGAGAGAGAGAGAAGTTTAGGATTCTGTAGCGTTCCTTGTTTGGCTCTACACATTGATTTGTCTCTTTAGATTTGTACAAGTGCAGAGAACAACCACTAAAATTGCTGTATGAAGACACTAGCGGACACAAGGATTGGCTTAAAGAAGCATCTCCTGGAGAGAGCTCACAACTGACAATGAAAAATAAACTACAAGCAGAGAGTAAAAGTATGAAAGTGAAAACGAGCACAAAATCCACCCTTGTCTTAACTTCCAGCTGCTTGTGCTGGGTGACCTGTATACTGAGCAATGGGAAGTGACTGGCTGTTTCTGCTGCAGGGGATGACACTGACACTCATGTGAAGCACCGTTAACAGCCTCCTCTCTCCCTGGGGAATTCAGGTGCAGTGAAAGCCATTAACCCACAGGCTGAAACAGCCTGGCGGTGAGACACACTCAGGCACCGAGACACTCTGTAACATCTGCAGTATCCTCCACACACAGCCCTTAACACGTCCAGAAGAAACAGAGTGTAGGCTCTTCTGCTAAGACATTACCCTGATAACATACATGATACGTGCGTATCTGCCAGCAGTCTGAGGTACAATGAGCAGATAATTTAGCCACATCAGAATTTACAGTTTGTTTCTATAATCATGTCAATATTTTCACAAATGTATGTCCATGAGGGATAACTGTTTCTTTTTTTAACATATTTATTTTCTAAACTGATAGCTTAGGCAATACTTTATTTTATAGTCCTGTCGATATACCACACTTTGATATGAATTAAGATTTTTAAATGATAAAATTTGGGGCGATCTTTGGTTCAGCATGTCTAACTGAATGCAGCTTCCCAGCTGATGGAGTGGAGCTCTGAGACAGAAGCAGTGTTAATTAATCAACAGAGTGCTGCTGGGATGCCAGCTACAGCTCTCACCCCTTGATGCCGGTGATGAGGAACACCAGGTTGCCGTTGATCTTGGTGCAGTTGATGAACTTGTCGATGTTGCTGGAGTCCACAGTCTGAGCCGCCTGCAGGCTGCCCGTTCCGATCCCGTCGCAAGCTGCAACATGGCATCGTTTTTACAATGCTGCACCAGCATGATGTTAGACTGTGCAGCATCCGATCTATGCTGTGTTCATTGTTACATTAACGGGAAGTCAAATGCATACCACGGTGCACTGCACCCTCTTGCAATACAGAGAAAAGATCAGAGAACAGCAGTAGGATGATGGTAGAGGAACTAAAATGACACAATAAAATGTTACAAAAAAAGTTGGAGGATGTTGTAGTCCCATTGTAAGACCAGAAGAAAACTAACTAGGCATGTGTGAGATCTTGTATAGCAAAACAATTATCCCAAGGGCTTACTTGAAAGAAACCTGACGAGCTACCAAGACATTGCTGTCCTACAAAAGCAAAAGGCGGGAACGCGTGAGAGTGTAGGACAGAAAAAAAAAGACTTTAAAGTTATTTTTGTCCAGTCAAATGAGTTGTAGGCAGGTCACTGGAGATGTGCCAGTTTGCTGGCAGGATTTGTTATACATATTTGTCCTGACCTGAGTTGAACTTTGATCCTTATTTGGAAGTTACAGTATTCTGCCTTTGCTTGGCATACAAAAAATATCAGGTCATGCAAAAGCAAAAAGCAATAACTGCCCTTTTGTTTTTCACTTCAGTTACTGATTTGCACAATTAAAAGCAGTATAATGATAATTACGGAATCTATTGGCATGCCCTGCTAAAATAAAGGTTTTAAAAGATCAGCTGTTTAATTATAATTTCTGGTGAATTACAAGGGGAAATACTTCAGAGTACTGATCAGTATATCCCAACCACAACATGAAATCCCAATTTTATTATATGAAATAATTTTTTCTCATCATCTTGCTGTATTATTGGGGGGTTATTTGGCCTGTTTTGTAATATTGAGGGAGATGCCTCCCCCTCCCCCATTCACCAATTAATAAAAATAAATAAATGCCCTTGTACTACAGAATAATGTTGTGGCTTGAGCAGACAGAAATCCAGGAAGCAAACTAAAGGATTCCTCCGGTCCAGGCAGTGCGTAAGGGAGTGGGATTATGGTGTAATATGAATGGGGCTCATGCAGGTTATAGAGGCACCGATAGGACAGAAGCTGTGTTGGGAAAGGATTATGATAAATCTGAGGCGGTATTGTGCCAGCTCTGAGAGGTACCTTTAGGACAGATGTCAGTGCAGGCAGTACACTTCTTGACCTGGTTCTCCTCCACCTCCATCTTGTTGCTGGGACAGGCACGAACGCAGGAGCTGTGGTCTACAACGAAGTTATCTGAAAATACAACAAAAGGCACACGCGCACACACACACACACACAGCCTTAAACCTTGATCACATTATGTCTAGAAGGCACAAGATTACACACTGGACTCTGGACCTATGCTCAAGGGTGTTGGATTTGAATAGCAGGTGCTTGGACGTGCACGCGTGCCCATTCTTACGTGGACACATCTTGACGCAGAAAGCTCCATAGGTGTACTTGGCCTCAGGATTGTGTTCCAGCTGGAAGGTGGTAGGGTTGTAGACGAAGGGCTGGGGGCACTGGGTCAAGCACGCACCACTGTCATTGAAGTTGGTGCAGGCCTGTGGAAACAGGGTCTCTGTAAATGGGGAGGGCTCTGCCCTTGCAAACATGGCCTCTGGACACAACCAAAATTATTTAAAAGGCACTTAGGAAGGTCATAAGAGACAATAAAAAAATGTTTGGCAGGGCCTAGCTCGTCAACTGCCTTTTTTCACTCCGTACAGGTGGCAGTGCAGTTCACATTTTTCTTTTTTCTCTATTCCAGAAAAAAAAAATTTAAACTGATTTTATCTCTGAGTTGAATTGCCCAGTTGTATTCACAATATCATCCTCTGATCTCTCCCATAATACATCCCAGCAGCCATTGCTTCTTCTGCCTGTACTTTTTTGATTTGCCACAAGGTACATTACTATACTGGAGCCCAGACAGTCAGCAGAAAATACTTTTTCTTCATTTTAGATGTCAAGTTCAATCAGTTGTTCAGTGTTAATCATGAGCCAACCAATATATCTCAGAGAACAATGTTATCTAGGGGGTAAAAGTGAAATTCCAATTAAAACAGCACAGTTGGAAAGAAAGTGTCATTTTCCACTTAGGGTACAAATTGTAATTAAGCTAGAACAGCAATAACGCCATGCCACAATGGCAGTGCTATGATACTGAGGTTCACGCTAATGCTAAAACCCTGATGAAGAACTTCAGAGAAGATCATAGGAAGCAGCAGGCCTTGATATATTTAGAGCATCACATTGCGTAAGCAAATTCGATTTTAACGATATCCTTCCACACAAAGGATTCAGCCCATTACACAGGCGTAATTCCTGCGACAAAACCAGACTCTATTCACAATGTGAATGAGGACCTGCAGTCACGTATGTTCACTCCTAACAGAAGGTCAAAGGTGCGAGATGAGAATATCACATGTGGTCTTACATTTGCAAGTTTTTTTTTTTTCTTGGCTCCGCAGACAAAAATGTGGTTGATTGAGCACTGTTGCCATAGTGATGAAGGTCTGACAGGCAAGATAAGGGATGTAATTGTGCCAGGTGTGTGTGTGTGTGTGTGAGTGCCTGCGTGTGTGTGTATGCGCATGCGTGTGCGTGTGTTTGTGTGTGCGGGATTGGGAGTGACATACAAAGCAGTCAGTGTCTTTGGGACCGGAGCACCCTCCAGCACACTCCCGGTGACAGCAGTCACTGACGTACGGTCCAAAACAGCGACCGTCACACTGCTCGGCACACACGGTCTTCGTCACTGTGCAGAGAAAGAGAGAAAGAAGGAGGTAAGGAGAGGAAGAGTAAGAGAGGAAGAAAAAAAAACTTATTGGGAACACTAATGTGTGTTTGTAATGCTGGCAAGTACCAGAGAAGGTACTATTTGGTATTTTGAACAAGAACTTTACACTTACCTTAAGTGCAATGTCTTGAGTGCCACACAATGCCACACATTAGATCACGTTTGTTATTAATATGCAGCCATATTGTTATTAATATTACCATATAATGTATGATTAATAAATATACTAATCAATATACATATGATCCACCAGCATGCTCCACAATGATCCAAAGTCTATCTGCCATGAAGCCCGAAAATACCAAAGGCTTAGAACAAAGTGCCATCGTGACGCTGGTCTTAAAGTTCACAAAGTACAGCAACACCAAGCATCAGTTATCTTCAGGACAGAACTGCCACACCACATCCACTTAAACCAAATGATCTCATACCTCAAAAACTCTTACTGAGACCATTGTGACACAAGCAGCAGACAAAATAGAATGCTATTGGGATGTAATCAGAGAGCTGATAAGACCCTTCCGCTCATTCTCAACTTCCACCGCATGCAAGCCTAACGCACCACTGCAGGGAAACACAGAAGTAAACATGGCCTTTGTCCTGTCTTTATTACACACAGGTTGTCCTGTGACGCAGGCGGCAGAAGCTATAATGTACTGCACATCCCAGCACAGACATTTTCATCCGGCAAGTTTCAAATCCTGCAGCACTTCCCATAACGCGTCTTAATTATGCCACTGGGGAAAGCGAATAGGAATGGCAGTATTTTATAATAGGTATAGGTTATAAGATGGTTATGAATAATCTATAAGCAGTGCATTACAAAAAGGACCCAAGGCAAACCAGGAAAAGGTGAGAGTTCAGCGCAATAAGCTCAGCAGATGGGTTGTCTGCCTGTTGTGTGGGTCATATGACCTTCCCCAGCCAGCTTGGCCCTGCCCCCTCGGTGGCTCCTGTCTGTTACTGATGGGCCTATTAAGACCTCAATCAGCATGGGGGGGGGCTGGTAACACTAACATCCCGCCGTATGGGTGGCTGTGTGGGGCCGGCTCACAGATGGTGGGAGACCGAAAGAGAGGCCCAGGAAGCCTCCAACACAGGCGGGAGACGCACCGCCTCGATGTGAATTACTGATGCAGGGGGAGGAGACTGCGGCCGCTTGACTTCTGTAATGGAATGGAGAGGCCCCCTGATTTTTTCACTGCAGAGAGCAAACTGAGCTGATTGGATAACATATGCACAACTGACTGCATGCGGAAGCTCTGCCAATGTTTAATGGGCAATGAGAGGGAGAGGAAGAGAGGGGGAGGAGTGCGAGGGTGTGGGAGAGAGTGACGGAAAGCAAACATTTGTTGGGAGTGTAATGGTATGCGCTGTTGCTGTCATGTCTTACAGTTTATCGTAACTCATTGCTTATTTAAATATGATTTTACTGCAGTTCCCACAGACACAGAGAGGGGGAGGAGTAGAGACGGGAAGAGTAAGAGAGAACTTAAGGGTGGGAAAAGGGGAACAGAAGAAAAGAGGGACGATGGAAGCTTACTCAACACTGTCTCAGGCACACTCCAATTTTTGATATTCCTGCCAATATTGGGCTGAAAAAAAAAATTTCCTCAAAATTCATGGTGCAAAATTTCATATTATCCATCTGTCTGACAGAAAGTACGCCGATGACAACTTGCAAGTGCCACACATAATAATAAAAACACTAGAAACAAGCAGGATGAAGCTGAAAGAAATGCCCTGCAAATGTAGGGGAGATGAAAACATCTCTCCCATGAGGCCGTGGGGCCAGCAGTAATTATGCTTGGTGTGGTGAAGTGTTCTTCTGTGTTGCTGGAGGTGAGAGAGAGAGAGCGAGAGAAAGAGTGTACACAAGTTCTGATTCTTACTGCAATTATATCTTCTGAGGGGGGTGATGAGCAGAGTGCATAGCTGAAGCTGCAGTGCATTATGGGATGTTTGCACTTTATACCGGTGCTTCAGTGTTAGCCTCTGTTGGAAGCCTGGGGGCAGAATGGGGAGGGTGCCCATGGGGATATACTCACAGGTCTGGCATTCGTCCTCCCGGGGGCCCCAACAGCGACCATTGCAGGTCCGGTGGCACCGCCTGCCTGTGGGTGACAACGGAGGAGTTTGTCACACCTTCTACTCCTTCCTCTACCGGTATATCTATACCCTCCTTATGCCTGCACACCTACACCTGGACACCTTCTACACCCTCTACATGCTTGCATAACTACACCCTATCCACACCTGCATACATTCTTAACCCTATAAACACCTGCAAATGTTCTACACCATTCTAAAGCCAGCATCCCTACACCCTCCCTATACCTGCACACCTCTTACACCCTCCACATACTTTCACACCTACTCCCACCTTCTACGACCTCCCCACACTTGCACTGCTGGGGAACATCAGATGTTTAGGAGCTCAAATTCCTGTTAGCTCCAGCCTGATTTAATTGCAACACTCTCCCAATGCACACTTAATTAACAGCATGGCTGTTTGTTTGTTTTTTTTTCTTTTTTAAATGAATTAAATTTATTTTTGCATAGCATCACAGTATGATTTGTGAGTGAAGCTACTAAAAATAAGGCACTAGTGAGCTATACTACTAGTTCCTCAAGAAAACTTGACTTGTGAATTAATTGACTATTAGAGAGGAAAAATCTGGCATTTCTCAGAATTGTATAGAACATGCCAACTGCCAAAGGTGCTCCATTATTTTTTACCAATTGGAAAGGACATCAGTATGCTGGTATACATTTATTTTCTTTCTGATTAAGCTGCTGATTATGAATACTTAAGTCTAGGGAATGGGTTGAAAGACCAGCACACAGCCAAGTTTGATTCCACATTGGCACTCAGGCCTTGGCTAAACAGTTCTCTGTCTCTCTCCACCTCACTCATCCGGAACTGCATATCAATGCTGTGTGAAAAAATATTTCTGTATTTTTTTAGCAAGAGAAGGAGAGAAATATTCCCTCTGACAATTCTTTGTTTTTTTTAAGAGATCTCCAGAAATAGTATTTATGATAAACTAGTTTTCAGTCAGAAAGCAAACATCAGTTCATTAGAGTTAGAGATTAGACTGCCTGTTTTGAGGACACATGGAGGTCAAATGGCGATGTCGGTTGTTTTGAACAAGAAGCAACTTCCTACAAAAAACATCATAACATGCACCATAGTGCAGCATCTTCCTATTGGCAGAAGGTACTCACATCCAACACTACTATTGGTGGGCACCACCAAGAGCTCTGAGCGGGAGTTCTTGACAATGTCCTGCCAGTGGATGGTGTCAGCATGGCACAGGAACTTGTTCTGGTCAACGTACACGCCCCCATTTAGGATCTCTGTGGATACAAAAGGGAGAATTTCAGTAGAGGTGTTGACCATGTCTGTAACAGCATGCCAGGCCAATTTATATGTCTGTCCATCTATTCTCCAAACTTACCTGAATGACCCTGCCTTGCACTTGTTTAAGAAGCAGTAAAACTAGAACTGGAAAACACACACTACTTGGTAGGAGACAGGCCACACCTTGCCGACACACTGACCTTCCTCCCACCCAGTCATATTTACACTCATAACTCATTACATTACCTATGCATAGGAGTGGCAGTATGCATCTGTCGCTTTACTGCTGCTCTCTATCCACAGATTGTATGACAATGGCAGGTATTGCTTCACAAAATGGCTTTTCCACCAGACCAGAGCTGTCCAGACCAGCAGAACAGCTTATGCATAGTATAGCATGACTGCAACTGGGTTAATGGAGTCAGTCAGCAAAGCAACAACCAGTACAACATTCCCAGAATAAAACAGAGTGTACAGAGTACACTCTACAGTGTACATATAAAGAAAAATCTGATCAGTCAGTCCCTTTTCATTTGGTCTTCATTTGGTTATATTTTCTTCCATGGTCAAAGAAAGAAAAAAGAATTACAAGCAATAAAACCGCTGCCTGTTGGGAAAGCGGAAGGCAGGCCCGCTCAGGACCACTGTCCAACAGTGGCATGCAGCTGGAGTTGTTCTGTTCCGGGCTGATGAATGAAGCACGGACAGACACTAGCGGAGGCTGAGAGAGGGAACGCCTGGTAGAGTGTGGGCGGACAGCGCTGAGGGCCCTTTACCACCAAGGCCAAACAAACCTGCACCTGCCTAAGGGTGAGCAGCCACGGCTCCAGCCTTCATCTGACCTCCTTATCATTATCTCCCAGGAAGTCCTTCTCAGCAAACCCCCTTCCTCTTCCTGCTACTCTGAAGCCCTGAGCACTGTTATGAATGCCTCACTTTAATTGTTTGTCTTTTACTGTTTTTTTTTTTTTGGGGGGGGGTTGACATTTAAGTACAACCGTTAAGTGAGCTCTGGGGATTTAGGTTTTTGTTATCTTTTCCTCGGGTAAATGACAGAGGCCCATTTAAAAAAGAGAAAGTATGTTGGAGCTAAAATGTACCTTCACTTATGTTAAATGAGCTCCCTAATGTTTTAGTGCTGTAATCCTTCGACCTCCATGCTTACAACGGAGTGTAGTCACTCAAGGCAATGAAATACAAGAGACATTTCACACAATTATACAGGCACATGTACAAAATGCACTCAGTCACACACATACAGTATAAGAACACACACACACAAATAAGCAAATACACAGATTTGCTAGACACATTAATTCCCTCTCTCATGTTGCTATTCTCTATTGTATTCCATCTCAATTTCTGTCATCCATGTTTCCCTTCTGTTTTCATAACATTATCTCCATCCCCTGCTATATGCCTCTTCACTTTACTTGTCATAACTTTCATAAACCCCAATGTCTTACCAAATCTGACACAAATGTCTCCCTCAACTGGCAAACACCATGCTGAGCAGTAATCTTAAATTTCACCATCATGTGAGGTGGATTGGTGACTGCACCACTGTGCAGTTTAGTGAACATGACAAGGGATTTAGGGACACACGTCTGCACAGTGCATAGAGGGGAGGTGTCTTTGGTGACTATAAAGCACTGGTTCTTAAACTTTTAAATATTGAGACCCAAATTCAAAATACGTTTTAATACTGGGACCCAAGTTAGAAATCTTGTGCCTTTAAATACACATACTAGCATAGCCTAGTCCTACAGACTAATTCCGGAACCCACCTCATACAATCCCACCACCCATTTTGTGTGGACTCCCAATTAGGGGACAATGGATGGCTCAAGCACTAACAAGGACTGACAAGTGATGTCAGTGACACAAAGCTACAAAGCACGTCATCACCAGAATAAGAGAATTACTGTATACACGTGTTTGACAGTGATGGTTATTTGATATACCACAGCTGTCACAATTATTCTGTGCTGTTGTCTTTATGATGTGAATGTTGCTGCAGTCCATGGATTTTGATTAATTACTAGGTGAGTGACAGGCCCATCCTTTAGAGTTCAAAGAGGCGTTGAACAGTTTGACTGACCCAGAGCAATTACACACCCAAAAATGCACACGCATGTACAGACATACAAGCTCGAAAATCCAGAGCATATATACAAACACACACATACACACACACATCCACACACACCTAATAACTGCTCAAACTATGTTCAATGAAGCTTAACTAAGGGAATTGCTGGGAATGATTTTGCAATTAAACCAGGGCTTTATCAGCAGGAGTTAGCCTAGAGCACTAATTAACAGTCAGGTTGTATGCCATCACAGTTTAAAATCCCCAGAGGGCCATACCTTCCAAAGTATTAATTAGGCAGTAGGAGACTAAACAAAAACATCAAGACAAGATCCTAGTCGCTTGGAACGTGCTGCCTTTAATACACTTAGCTAAATGAGCAGGGGGAGTCTTGCCCTCAAAATAAGATGAGCTTCACATGATGAATTTCAATGAACCACTGATAAGGCCACAGGGCTGGGAGACGATGCACTACAGATGAGCATGGAATTATGGGAAGGTGAGAGAAGTGTGGAGGAAAAATTATCAAAGCTTGACAACAATTTATAGCACAAGTCAGACAGTTTCAGTAAGGCTATTCAAACTATTGAATGCTTGGCGATTAATAATATTCAAAAGGCTCTGTTTATATGGCATCCGTCACAATCATTTACATACAGCATTTCACAGTAATCGGGGGTCCTCTAAATAATCAAAAATGTGTAGCACCCACCTTGGCAATGTACAACCAGAACACTTACCACACAGAGACTGGGGTAGAGAGGAATAATTATGTAAATTAAACAGTAAATCATTAGGTGCCCAGCCTGATGTAGCAATATCTAACATTTGACTAAGACAGCAGATAACCTCATACTTTTCACAATACATGATGTCTTTAATGACCTCAGTTACGCAGGACCTTGGCTAATATCTCATATAATGAAAAACGGATTTGTAGGTACGCTGAAAAAAAAGTCCTTTGGTGCTAGCAAATAATGGTTGGATGGATATTGTTACATTTTATAGTTATTTTTATTGTGCTTATATTGACTGGAGCCTTAAGCAAGTCAAACGCTCTCCCTGTGCTGGAGACAGGGGACTTATGTTGCACATCGATCGGGAGCAATGGGGCTTACGCCCAGCAAAATGCCCGTCACACCAACCAGCACAATCAGTCAGCACGAAACCGCGCACATCTCAGCTGTTCCCAATGTGCGTTGCCAAGGAGACAGTATCTCTCTCAAACACTAGAAAAAAGAAAAGCCTTAAAAAGCAGAGCCACAAAAGAAAATAACAATTTTAATAAAAATAAACATGATACATTTGTTCCCAAATAGAAGGACAATGCATTTCCTGTAACAGCATGACTGATCATGCTGTGCTCCTTCTAACATTGTCAGTGATCAATGAGATGCAATAATCCAGCTCCCAGGTTCTCATCACAGGCCCCAGCTGTTGAATCTCCCCTCCTCGACTTTCTACCCAACCCTTCTCTCTCTCTCCATGTTGATGGAGAAGGGGCCCTCCAACACAATTACACTCCCACTTGAAACAGTTTTCCCCATTATTGCTTATCAGCTCTGAACCCTGACCTGGGGCATTAACCTGGGCAAGACTGACTGTCAGGGCAGCTGCCCCCATACCTGATCAATCACTGGTGCAGATTTAGGGGCTTTGATGGACAGCAGGCATCAGGTTGTCCAATAGGATCTCCGCATCCCTTGACCCTGCACGCTTCCACCACACACAACCCAGTCAGAGGCTCAAAGCAACATACTGAGCAACTACATTCTGTTCTACACTGAGTACGCAGACATGTGACATGCTGTCTGCAAATATCAACAGTCTGTTCCACAGTGAGCCTGATGATGCTATGCAGTCTGCTCTGAGTCTGCAGGTTATGCACAGGTAGAGCCAGTCAGTCTGTTGGCAATGCATAGTCAGTCTGCCACCTGTTTCTGTGGAGGTGTCACTAATAGGCAGCTGGCTGTCTGTACACTAGAGACACTGTCACTCTACACCAGACATATGTCACCTCACGAGCAGGCACACACATCCTTATGCTCATTTCACATATACAGTACAACCTCAGAAATACTACCCTTTCAGAAATAGGGGTTGGTTTGAACCCCAAAATGTTTGCAATGTTCAAAATAAACTGGCATGATGTTGGCCGGATCTACCATGCGGGGCAGTGATTGAGCAAGATAACAAAAAAACATCCCCACATCTGGGTGCCACAAAACAGAAAACAAAAAGTCCTCTTGCAGAAACAGAGGCAAAACTCCTAGGGAGGTCCAGAGGGTTTGGTAGAGAGCAAACCATGTAATGGCAGTGTTCTGCAAGTGTCTCTGCCTGAAGGCACAGCAGGCTGTGCCTTATTACCAGGCCTAACAAAGGCAACAGACAACACCTGAGCTGATTGCTGGATATCCCAGCATGCATTAGGTGAGAGGCAGGAATATATTATCTGCATTATTATAGCCATATTATTTTAGAAATGCTCTTGCTTTATAGCTATAAATCATATAAATATATAACCAATGACCAAAAGAGTTGCAAGCAGGATTTTACAAAGCATATTATATTTTTTTCTACATTGGCTTTCTGAAAGATATAGTTAACTGTCTTTCGTTCTCAAAAATGAAAATATTAAACATGGTCAATGTCATAAAAAAATGTAACCTTATATGTGTTCATTATTGAGAAACTGAATGCCACTGACTAAGGAAAGCGCTTAAAAGGTACATGGGGCGATCTGTATTTTGAAGCAAGCTAAAGATGGTTCTTCAATGCGGAACCATTGAATGGGGAGCGGCATCTGTCTGTGGACAATATTTTCTACTGGATTAACACAGCTTGGCTGATTGCAGAACCTGGAATATTCCCATTTTATTTAGAGAGGAAAGTAGGGCTTGCAGACATTGCACACACACAAAAAAACTTGGGCAAAGAGGAAGTGGAGTAAGTGGCCAGCATGCTATACATAATCTGCTGGAGGTGGATTCTCAGGTGGGCGGGCAGTAAAAGAACGGCAGTGGTATTTACACTGGGCACTTTCCCCAGACAGTTTTCCATTCTTAAAAGACTGTCATGATATCTTCAATGAAGGCAGTGAGTTAAGTGATAGAGAGGAACTATGCCACATTCAGTACAATGTCCCCATTGCTCTATCAGAAGATTTGGCCGGGTACCATTTCTTCATTTTTTTCCCTGTCTGAGCCATAACAGGGCTATGCACTGCTGGGCCTCTAAAGGCGATGGCACAAGTTGCTATGGTTACAAATGCAAAACATCTGCAAGAAAGATAAGAGCAGTCACAGTGTGGTGTATGAAGCTACTTAAAATCCGGGCTTAAATTCATTAGTGAAAGATTCCTTTCAAGGAAAAAAAAAAAAAAAACTCTCAAAAGATAAGTCTGTATTAAATCCATTAATCAGACAAAACAGCTCACTGAGGGATTCTCCCAGTAAACGGCGTGACTCATGCGTTGCGAATACAATAGAACAGAGCACCTTGTCAACAAGGCAGTTAATTTGCCTCACGTTTCCCCAGTCAAAGCTTATACAAGGTCATGAACAGCACTGTGCATAAATACAGTGGAACAGGGATGTCTTTGCCATTTGGGAAATGAAATACAGCAACCCTCCATTCAAATGTAACAGCAATTCCATGTATAAGAACTCAGAGCTCTAAAAGAACAACTGTTCTCACTAGGCTGATCGGGATGAAAAGAGGTCTTGTCGGTTAAGTGAAACAAGCGTTGCGGCACAAACGGGGGAGGGGGGGCATGAAGGCTGAAGTGAGGATGAGGTGGGGGGGCAGGAAGGCTGAGGTAAGGATGAGGTGGGGGGGGAAGCAGGAAGATTGAGGTGAGGATGAGGTGATGCATGAACAAGGATTTAATACCAACATCAGGCCAACATTGCAACGCTTGACATTCAAGCCTGAGGGAGCTTTTACACTGAATAACAAATCACTATGGATGCCTGGTGGAGGACCAGGGCAAACTCTGTTGTCCCAAGTGAGCAAACCAGAGTAGAGAGAAGGTAGAGGGAGTTTGTCCTTAGTGAACCAATGATGAATTGCAGGGAAGAGACCTCAGGGACCACAGGTAAGCGAGTATCAACACTGACAGTGGCATCGGTGAACCGCCCTGCAAAACTCACTTGCCTTTGGAGAGCTGTTGGCAGTGAGGAAAAGAGCCTGTCAAAACTATTCACATGGGTCCATACCAAAGTCAAGAGAGCTGCAGAACTATATATATTTCTACCTTCAAGGAACTGGACCGTGCTAGGGATGACAGCAACACACAGGGCTTTATTTCCGGTTGGTGCGTAGTGTGCTGCCAGCTGTCACACTGGCAAAGTGGTATTTTGATGCACCTGTGTTGTTTGGTAATTTTGTGACTGACCATGCATTGAAGTGGAAGGAGAGCTGCTGTTGGGGGTGTGTCAGTCAAGACCGAGCAGTGCACCGCAATTTTAGTGCAGTGCATTGCAATTTTAGGATCAGTCTGCAATTTGTGCCTGGTGTGACCCATCAGCTCAACCCAGGTCTATGGTGCAAGTTGCAGGCCAGTGTGTGCCATATTGCTAATTCCGGGGAGTGTTCCCATGCATTGCACACATGATCAGCCAATTCAAAGGCCAGTTTCTGTGGATAATATGCTCTCCAGTTTGACTTTAATCCCACAAGCAGGAAAAAAGCAAACTTTGCATTCATTGTTCATTATCTTTTTTCTTTTTAAATTTCTGTACTTATTTCCTTTTTTACATTTTTTTATGGCTGTTCTACCTTCTTTTGCTACACTCTGGTCCCAGGGGTCCTGTATTCCATTCTTATTTACATCTGTCTATAATAAAAAGAATGAAAATAAAATGCAACTTGAACATGGCCAGCACTGCAATTAAACACCCAATATAGCTGAAAACAATGGGACTAAAACACAAAGAATGATTAAGCATAGGGAGTGTGTGATTTTAGACAACCTTGTGAAACAAATGCATTATTACAGTGATAGTATACATTTTTTAGCGATATCAATACAAAACAGATTTAGGGACTGCAGTTTTAGACCACAGAAATTGGCAGTATGCCAGGGTGTGCCCTACTCTTAAAAGGAAATGAAAACAGGTCATTTGAATGGCTAGGAGTGAATCCAGCAGAGACACAACCACTGCTAATATATTCAGCATAATCCAGCCCATTTTGCACCTGCAGCATGTGCTCCTCTGGTCATGAAAACACCAACATTCAGTAGCCACACCCAGTGCGCCAATGAGCTGTGCCATTGATTCTGGAAAATAGAGGCCACAATGTCACAATGTTGTGCAGTCCACCAGTACAGAAACTGCAGCAACTCTGACCATAGATTCCGAAGGGAAAATAAACCGTTTTCCTTTTGGAGGACATGGGTGCTTGTGTGTATTCTCTTGCATTGTAGGAATGATGGGGCATTTCAATAATGGGAAAAAAAAGGGGGCAAAAAACACAATTCATTTTTTAAAAATCCATGTTTTTATATAACTGAACAAAATGTGTACTTGTACTGTATCTCTGATTCATTATTAGACTAGCATGCATACAGATTTCAAGGCACACTGGAACTCTAGAATAGCCAGTTATTAATTATATATAGACAGGCGAATGATATCAGTAACAACAGTATTAAGCAAATGATGAAGGTTGAATGTAAGACTTTTTGCAAAGTTGCATGACTTTCTGAGAAAGAAAAAAAAAAGAGAGCATGCAGCAAATTCCATTTCCTGTTCCTTTGCCACCCTTGATTACCGCCTGAGCTCTGCAATATTGTTTTCCATAACAGAAGTGCGCCAGGCCGGGGGTGGGAAGCGCGCCGGCCGTGACGCCCCTCTGTGAGCCATACTTCTCCCCGGAAGCAATAATTACATTTAAAGCCAGCTGATTTCATATATCCACCTCCTGGGCAATTGTTCCAGATGAATCAGTGTGAGATATGGTCCAGACAGAAGGATTACAGAATTCTCCAAAATACATAACTTCTGTTTAGGTGGAAAAAAAAAACAGGCCATGAAAGCCAGCAGAGAAGTGTTTGGGGGAGTCGTGTATTTTTCTTCATTTTGTACCAAAGCCATATTAATCTGTGCCTTACAGCTATAATATTAAGGGAAGAGAGGATTCTGTGGCCAGTGGAGAAAAATTCTGGTAAGGTATTAAGTGAGCCAGGCTATATGAACATTAATAACAGCATCATAACAACAGGAATGATAACAACAAATAATATTTTGTCTTGTCAAGTTAGCTGGCTTGGAATATAAATGCTTAAAAAACTTACAAAAATACAACTGAGCTATTGAGAGGGTAATTGGAGACTTGTGAGAGTTTATTCTTTATTCATTCATAGAGCTGCATTTTGCTGTCAATTTCTGATGCATAAAAATCAATCAGAATACCCCATAGCAAAATTTCAAGATTCAAGGTAGTTAGGAATTTGTCTTGGTGAGCTCATAAAAACATAAAAACAGCAATAATGAAAATGGATATGTTTCATACATTCAAAATACAGATGGCACAATAGAACAGAATTTCTGGTGATAAAAAATGACAACTTGTACAGAATAATTAGTATAAAAACATAATGCGCCCATAGACGTGTGATTAAAAAGTCTATGCAACATAGCACATTCATTGTAAAGTGTTCATGACCAGCTAGGATTCTGTTAATCAGACCATTCACCTCAGTTCGCAGGCCCCTATTTTACAGCCTGTGCACGGCGTGTTGTGAGCCACCGCACTGGCTAAAAGGTGTTTTAGTCATGGATTTTGACATGCCTGAGCTGCTTGGTAATTTCCTGACTTTCTGTGTGCCAGAAATGTGAGGAGAGCTGCTGCTGGGGATGTGTGAGTGTAATTTAGTGCAGCTCATAGTCATTTTTGATTTGCGCCATTAAAATACCGACATTAAATAGCCACGCCCAATGCGCCCATGCACCACACTATTGACAGCACCCACGTGGCGTGCAACATTGACTCCAGAAGATAGAGCCCATAAACTTGTAGGGAGAGGTTCAAGAAGGGAAAATAATGGATGGGACTAGTCACTAATGATTTTCAGAGGTTTTTGATTTTATTAATTGAGGTGAGAGATGGAAGACTACAACCTGTTGTCCTAGCTGCAATCTTGACCACCTTCCCAAGTTGTTTGCTCTCCAAGACAGTCAGACTGTCATTCCACACTGTCCTAGAGAACGTTAACACACTTTTTCTGACTGACCTGTAAAACTGAACCATGGCACTCTGAGAAACACCAAATTTATTAAGCTGCACCAAAAAAATATAGTCTGTGATATGCTTTTTCACAGTGCCTTTGACATTGCTCTCCCATATCAAAATAGCAGCAATCGTTGTGCCTAAAATTTTTAAATTATTTTACCTGATCAACTGCCTTACCATCAATTATGAGTTGGTGTAACCTTTCTTATCCTCCTAAAATAATAACAACTGACCTAGTTTCCTTGATATTTGCTGTAGTTGGAGATTATTCTGGTCGTACCAGGTTAGACACCTCCATCCTATAAGCAGATTCATCATCATTAACTATCAACCACACCGTAGCGGTATCATCTGCAAATTTACTTAATTTGACCGAATCATCCTGAGCAGTGAAATAATTAGTGTACATGTAGTAGAGGAAGGGAAATAGGCAGCAGCAGAGGAGCACCAGAGTTAAGAGTGCAATGCTTAGAGAGCTTTTTACGGACTCTCACCATTTGCTTCCTATCCCTTAAAAAGTTCGGAATCCATTGGCACATTGCTTGATTAACCCCCATGCCAATTAATTTCAGAAAAAGTATTTGGGGAATTGCTGTATTAAATGCTGAGTTGTAGTCTGCACCAATAACTTGTGCATGTGATTGGAGACTCCAGGTGCTGTTAAATTTATTGAAGGCACAGAAAGAGTGCATCTTCTGACCTATTCTCGCAATAGGTGAACTGGTGCCGGTCTGGTTGAATACAAGTCAGATACTCTTGAACCAGTTGCTGAAAAACCTTCATTATTATTGAGGTAAGGGCAATTGGAAGATATTTGTTTAAACATAAGGCATTTGTCTTCTTAGGAACTGGTACAACAATGATAAACTTTAAACAGACAAAGCCTTGGACTGTTGAAGTGACTCCAGTAAAAACAGGTGCTAATTGCCCAGCACCGTGTTTTGGACTGGCAACTAAGATTTGATCTGGACCACCTGCTTTATTGGGATTCTGTCTACTGAGGGGTGCCTCACCTCCTCGTCAATAATATAAAAGTGGAGTCATTGGCTCAAAGGGTACCTGAGTACTATTCTGTGGACAGAGCACATAAAACCAAAAGTAAAACCTCATTCACTCTGTCAGGTAATTCTAGATCTTCATCAAAGGCTTCCATTTTCTCCCTAAAATCTGTAATCTGCTGTAAACTCGGCCACAACCCTTTGCTGTCCTCGCTGCTCATATTTCCCTCAATTTTCCCTCTGTACAGTGCTATATGCACTGCAAGCTCAAACACATATTTTGCCAATTTGTACAATTATTTAGAACCGCTCTTGATTTCTCTTGATTTCAGCCTCAGTCTATATTTGGGAATCAAAAATATTAAATTATGTATGGTCAGAATGGCTTAGTGGTGCACAGAATGTGGTGTGATCAGAGTTAGGGATGGTGCAATAACACTGATTTAGTGATCTAGCATTTTCAATGAATATTCATTCATAAGTTAGTCAACAATGACATAACAGCTTCACCCTTTTCAGAATTTAATATTTTTGAAACTGGACTCCTCTGAAATCCTCTTTCCCTGTCTCTGTCTTCTGCTCAGCCCAAGGGGCATGAATGCATGTCTTGTTGTGCATGCTTCACTGGATACAATGAAGCCTAAGTGACAGGCCCATTTTGTAAAATAAAAGCCATGATAGGAGCATAGGAAAGGTGATGTTAATGATTTGGTTTCTCATTGATAATGGAACACATTATTAATGGGTACCATCCCTCAATTGTTCTCAAAGCACGGGCCTGCATGCAGAAATGAGCTTCAGCAGCAGACGTTCGCCTTGATCCTCCTGTAATTACAGCAATTACAGGCAAATTACAATGCACGTTTATGCTAAATGATCTGGAAGTGAGACCCCGCCTCCATGCCCAAGGTCTATGATTATTATTATATATTTTTGTTTCAGTTTTTATATTTTATTTTTATGAAAAGTACAATTCAGTTTCATTATCTATCATTGTTACTAAAATCGTTTCTGATGTCATCCCTTGTTTGTGCAGATGGGGGTGCTGCAGAGCTCTGAGTTATAAAACACAAGAAACAGGACGTGTGGATTGCAAGTGGATTCATTCCAATTGTTTATTTTATCTGTCCTCATCTCCAAGTGACCTGGAAGCGTGACTCCTCACACTTTAAACTGTCCTTAAAGAGTGAAGAGCGAGGAGGCTCCCAGAGGATGCTTCAATAAGGATACACAAGTGCAGCCTTTGCGGAAGTCTTTTTTCAGAATGTGTAACATGTAAATGATCCACCAGTGGATCCACCTCTGCACATCTGCCGCGTCTGCCATTGACTTCACTTCAAACTGATGCTTGACTAAGCGACAACATTCCATTTGCCGAACGCATGTTGCATTGATTCCTCAACGCTGGTATCTCATCCTTGCATCTCTTCGTCACGTCCTCCATTGTGTGGAGCTAAGAAGTGAAGAAAGGAAATAAGGAAGAGATGCAAGGAGTGAAAATCAGCGATTGAAGTGAAGCCAGGCTCCCAGGATCAGTCGGATTAACTGTGCAATCCCTGTGTACTGTTGTTCCTCGGATATGGAACAGGTTAGAATGCCAAACAATAAAATAAACAGTAATCGGCAACCCTCATGATTGCATCCTAGTTGCACTGTTATTGCGATCTCTGAAGTCATCTAAACTGATATTGAGTAAACATTGTGAAGATTAAATTGTGATCTAACAAAAAAAAAAAAACTAGTACTGGTTCATTAACCATTGACTTTAATGTACATTGCTTATTGAAGTTAATCTGAATCTGCATAGAACTAAAATAATTTTAATATTGCGTGAATATATTTTTTAAATTGTTTAATTTTAATTTTTTTTTGTTCTGTTCTGTTTCTAACATTTGCATTTTAACTTCTCATTGTAGTTTCTACTACACATTTTAAAAAGGCTGGGCTCAATCAACAAACAAATAACAAATCAATCTATACATGTTCTCCTATGTTCATTTTGATCATCCATATATCGTACTATTGATATCAGCTTGGTTGTTAGTGGATTAAGCACTGAACACAGTCCAGATTTCTCTTTCTGAAACCAGAGCCTTTGGTTCACAGCGGTAGCCTGCATTACTCAAACCATCAGCTTCAAAGCCACCGTCCACTTCCTTTTGAAACGTGCTTCATGATTAACCTAGAAACAAACAGCATGATGAAGTACAGCTTCCCAACCCTCCCTGATCAAACTTTTTAATCAGCCGTTTGCGAGAGTTTTTTTCCACGCTGGGTTTATGCATTATTTCTGGTGCTGAGGGAGCACGGAGGCCAGAACGCTCATCAGCGTGGGATTAAAGCTCTTCATGTGGTTTGTTATTTATGTTTCATTAAATTCTGAGTTTTTGTTTTGCTCAGGCAATTCCCAGGCAGGGATCCTTAATGAATGGGAATACAGTCAGCAGAATGTGCTGAGAGAGATAAATTAAATAAAAAATATATAACATGTGACCCAACTACTAAACACATGCTGTTTCTGATGCACCTTATTTAGCTAATTAAGCCCGCATCAAGAAAAAAACAAAGTTGCTTCAGTCTATCTGTAAGGAAAGAGGGAAAATAGGGTGTGAGAGAGATTGACCTTCACTGTGTGTGTCTACAATTGCCTTTACCTTTCTTCACAATAAATATGAGGCCTGCCTTTAAGCTCCATGGGGAAAACACTGACAGCAATTCAAAAATAAATCTCTGGAAAATAGGTTCAATGTGATGAACACTAACCTGTCCATCACAAGTCTGATTGTAAAATATGTGGGATATCCAACAAGGCACTGGGTTTATTTTCTCACAAAGGCAATCTAAGTAGTTCAAAGAAACTTAGGCTCTACAGTGATACTTCTTTCAGCAATTAAGCTGAAAACAGATGAAGGAAAGGCCAGTCCAGAAAATCCAGCAGGTGTTCTCTTTTGTTCTCGTAATTACACACAGGTGCGGTCCAGATCTAGCTCTCCCTCAATTCCATATTCACTGTAACTAGGTCAACTGGTGGCAAACAACTGCAGAGACTGTTCTTGCATGAAGCTAACATTACAGAAATAATACAGGCACCATTCATAAAAAATTAAAAAATGAACTACAGTATTGTAAAAATCTACATTAAAATCTGCATCTACATTGACATTAAAATGTAATGCCTGGGAACTGTAACTTTGTGCTCAGTGTTCTAGTTACAGAATCAGTTATGTTATTTTAGATGTCAAAGGTTCAGCCGATTGTAAAAAAATAAATAAAATAAATGTATATATTAATTGGATACTTCCATCCTGAATAACAACTGGCCATTTCAAAATTAGCATTTCTTTCCAAAATTCTAGAGAAGTTATTCTCAAAGTAGAGATTATCCTTCATAAGTAAAATAGCCATACAAAAAAATAAAATAAATAATAATAATAATAATAAATACTCATATACAGGTCAATCCTGCTCTCATCTGTCCATAAGATCTTTTTCCAGAACTCTACATGCTCTTTTAGGTACTTCTTAGCAAATTGATCAGTACGCTTTGGCAATATGTATCTCAAGCTATGCCATACCATTAGATTTTAAAAAGCTCTAAAGAGCAAAGCTCTAAATTAAAGTAAAAGAACACATATTTCCTCAGTCCTTATACCTGTGCCCTCAATTCTAATTTGCTTTAAACATGGAAAAGCTTTGCTTTAAATATTAATGGCTTAATGTATTAATGGCTTTTAGGGCAAGCACGTAAACTATATTACTGAGCTTTTACCTGCTTACAAAATCAAGACTGCATTTCACATGAAATAACATGCTTTGTCACAAAAACAGATGACTAGGACCATCTCCCAGCAGGCAAGGAGCTCTGCAGACCCTGCCCATGTCAGATGGGGAGATATTAATCGTGGCACAGAGGTGTAACTGGAAGGTAGCTGATCAATTATCTGTATAAGTGCCACCCGACCTGAAGCCTGTAAGATGTCGCTGATGAGAAATTTTACCCTGAGGATTAAATGGTTGGGGGGTCCCAGCAGCTCATTCAGAATTAATTTCATCAAACACGTGCTCCACAAATGCACAAGTCCCAGCGCCACCTGGTGGGCCCTGTAAGAAGTTTACCTCAGAAAACTGAGTGTGTCGGAATGAAATGGAGAATGCAAAGACTTCACTTCTTATACTAAACGCTGCAGCACACTAATGCATGGGCCCTCACTCAGGAGGGCATGTAAGTTTGATGGAACTGCCATGGTAACCTAATCAGTGCAAGGCAGGGCAGGCCTCTGGTTTTGGAGGGTCCTGGTGCCCTTAGAGTTACCTTTAATATACCAACAGACTAGCTGGGGCAACAGACTGTCAGAGCAATGAGGACTGAGTAAAATGTTTTTATGTTCTGAATCCTGAGATTTTAATGGCTAACACCCTCACTTAACATCCAGCACTCTGAATACCAAACACAAGTGTATCAACAGTTAAAACATCTCACTGATCCATCATATACAATATATTTATTTGATGTAATTTGGTCATTATTATTAAATATATTAATTATCAATTAAATTGCCAATTTGTTGATAGGCAGAGCAAACTCACAACCAGATCAAAATTAACAAATGTATTACGTTACGACAATATACAACATCTAATCTAAAGATGAAGGTCAACTACCCTAAACAACAAATGTTATGGACATGTCACAAAATAAATTAATGGAGGAAATTACCAAACTACAGCTTGTTTCTCCGAAGACAGTCCCATGAAAACCAAAATCAAATTTAAAAAACCAAAGACTGCCAAATATTCCAAAAAGTCAGGGATGACATTGTTAAAATGCCAGATGAGCTGTGAGAGAAAAACATCAGACCCTGTGTGCACCAAACACCAAGAAACACAAGGCCCAGATGCAAGCTTCAGATTCCTCAGATGGCAACAGCAGATATAAACCCTTGAATCTCCACCACAACAAATATTTGGCTGATCTTAAGCACCCAAAACTCAAAGTAAAGAAAGGGCCACATTTTATGCTGTCACAAAAGAAAGGCAGGGGGAAGGGAATAGTTGAGAGAGAAGGGGAGAATGGCTGCGCAGATGGGTAAGGTGTAGGAGGAGGGATAAGACAGGGACGGTCTTATCTGAAGGCTAGCAGATGTATGTATTAAAGTGGCTGTATGTTGTTAGAAGCAGGTCTAAGCACCATGATATTATTATCAATAGATTCATTGTTTTACGGACTTCATAATGAGACTGCTTCATTCAAAAATGAATAGGTTCATCCAGCTCAGCTACTGCATATCTCTTTAAAAAAAACATATAAGTTTACTGCTGCTTCTGACAACAAGATGTGATTTTCGTTGACAAATAATTGTTAAATAATTGTTAAGCCAGCCAGTTGTAATCCTCACCATCAGGCAAAGTGTTTTCCATATAATAAAACCAAATAGCACTGCCTTGGTTTCTGCTTGAAACTGGAACCTCTTTGAAAAATGTACATTTCAGTTACCTCAACAACCATTATCTATATAGATATTAAGATTTTTAATCAATGATTTTTATTAAATGTCACAGATTGCATTCAAACTTAGAAGGAAGACCTGGAAGGAAGGAGGATGGGGCTCTGAGTCCTGGGTCTTCTAGCAATTAAATAACACATTTTTGAAGGAGAAGTGTGACCGAAAAAACAAAAACAAATAAGAACACATCGACCAGGTCCATCCTTCTGAATTTGAACAAGGCCATTTCCTTATTTGACTTAATCCGACTATTAATCAGGCTGGTCCACAGAGGCTTAATCCTACACATACTATCTGATTTGAGATGTTCTTTGTTTTACTTGAGGCAGACAAATGCAGGTCTTAGTTTTATATAAATAAATAAATAAATAAATAAACTAATGAAGCTCTGTGTGTGACTTGGTTACAATAAGAAATGGTCTATAGCAAAAGTTTTCAAACAGTTTTGATCCAGGTACCCCCACACAAACACAAAGGCATCGTGGGGACCGCCATCAAATGACTAAAATTAAGGGTCTATATTAATGCATTATTCAGTATTTATTATAATATATAATAAAAGGCAATGAAGAAAGGTGGTCAGTCTATATCACAGGACAGTAATCACTGTGATTGTTCATGAATGGTTTATATAGCTGTAGTAGCACTGCCCTTGCACAGTTGCCCTTAACACATTATGGCTGACTCTTTTATACAGTCTTTTTTCACACCTCACTATATAAATTAGCAGTTTATTTTTTTCTTGTGAATTGTAAACTCTCTACAGAAGATACCTTTTAAAGCCATTGTACTCATTCAGCAATCTGAGCGGTTGTCCTCTGCACTGGCACAATTCTAAAGAGACAGATCAATGTGCAGAGCTAAACACGAAGCTTCACTGAATCCTAAACCACCTCTCTCTCTCTGCTATAGCCTGGTTATACACTATTATTCATACCCTGACATCTTTAATAATCAGTTATTAACTACTTTGTAAATTTTGCTGTAATTATAATAGCTTTTTTGTGCACTCACTTATAGCTTCTTTTCTCTCACTCTCTCTCCCTCTCCGATTTTCTCCACACTAGCAAAAGAGTGCTCAAACTGGACCTTGTACTAACAAAGCCCTTACAAATGCACAGCACATCTCCTTTCAATGCCAACAGTGATGAAATGGGGAGCATGAGCAAGCTCTCAAAGTATATACAATGCCCAGTGCAATTAAGGTCTCATTCTGTTGTTCTTCTATTGGGAACACAATTCAACACATTAAACAAGATGTTTAAGACCGTTTTAGATGGTGATGTGACAAAAATCTTGAGTACGTATCTAATATTTCCCCAAAAAAGAACCACAAACACATATTTATATAATTGTACTCCTTCTCCATCATTGAACCACAGAAGTGATTATGGCAAGAGGAAAAGTTCTAAGTGACTTTGAAAGAGGGTTCATTGTTGGGGCATGGATGGTAGGCTTCAGTCACAAAGACTGCTCAACTGGGTAGTGTTTCAATAGGAACATGTCTAAAGTGACGTCTGCATCCATCAATGGGAAAGACACAGAATATAATGTCAGCAAGAACAGCCCGTTCTATATGGCCAAAAGTATGTGGACATCTAACATCCAACATCTCATCCAAAATTATTGGCATTAATATGGAGTTGGTACACCCTTCGCTACTCTTCTGGGAAGGCTTTATACTAGATTTTGGAGCATTGCTGCAGGGGTTTGCTTCCATTCAGCCGGAAGAGTATTAGTGAGGTCATGCACTGATTGGGCGAATAGGCCTGGGTCGCTTTCCAATTGATTCCAAAGGTGTTGGATAGGGTTTAGGTAAGGGCTCTGTGCAGGCCAGTCAAGTTCTTCAACATTCTTGACAAAACCCTTCCAAAATGGACCTCGCTGTGTGCCCAGGTGCATTGTCATGCTGAATCAGGCAAAGGCCTTCCCCAAACTGTTGGTGAAGCACTGAATCGTTCAGAATGTGATTGTATGCTGTAGCATTAAGATTTGCCTTAATTGAAACCTAAGGGACCTAGTCCAAACCATGAAAAACAGCCCCAGACCAAAGGGTGTCCAGATATATTTGGTCAAATAGACCTGCATTTGGCACGAGAAAATTCCTTCTTTTCATTAATATGAATTTTTATTTAAATAATTTTGCTTGGAGGATGTTTACAGCCAATAGTAACCAACTTCAAAGCCAAATGCTTTGTATAATTTCAGAGTGGCAGTTGTGGTGCCATAAGATTCTTTCACCGAAGCCATGGGCATAGCAGAGTGGCACAGGGGGCTGGAACCAGAGGGAATGGGTTTGAGTCCTGGAGGGGGACAGAGCAGCCGTGATTGAGCCATGAATATTCAGATGTACAGAACAACAGTATGTAAAGAAAAAACAAACATGAGCCAGGCTCAGTTATCTTTGCAGAGCCACTGGTTGTGCTGGATTTATCAGACCAGTGTCTTAAGAAATCCAGGTTTACAAATGTGTCAATTTGTCCCAATCACATGCTTTTCTTTGAATCAATCAATCAATAAATGCAATAGAGCATATTAGTTTATACAACAGAGAGCTGATCACACTGGTTAGAAAGCCTTGAATGAAAAATGCTAAAGGAAATCATTGTGTCTACAAGTATGAAAGCCATAAGAATTATGCTCCCTGAAAGTGGCATTTAAAGGTTCTGTATTAAACACTACACTGCTCTGATCGGATTCCCCTTAATAGGATCAGCCTACACAACCTATCAATTTACTACAAACCCAAACACATACAGGCTTAATTCTACATGCAATGTACAGAGATTTTGCCATTAATAGATTCAGCCAGTATAATTACTCACAGCCCATATACAGGCAGTATGCACCTTCACATCTTCTATAGAAAGCCAACCTAAAGGATATGCTTCCCATTAGCCCCAGTTTCAACATACATGCTTATGAGAATCTGCAGCCTGAACAAATGAAACGACTTCATTTTACTTGACTGCAGTTCATTATTCAAGCATCTGTCTAAGTGCTTGCAAGTTTTATATGCCTGCATATATACCTGTGTCTGTAAATAATTGCATGTCTGTGGGTCAATGCGTGTCTGTGGATATATGCGTGTCTGTGGCTGAGTGTGCACCTGTGGATGTCTGTGAGTATAAATGTGTGTCAGTGGATAAATGCGTTCTCTGCTCGGTTCAGCCGAGAGACAACAGATGGCCAGGAAAATGGAAAGGTCCGGGCCGCACGCTCATGGTGCGCAGAGCTCGTTTGTCGGAGATGAGAGGACCATCTCTGGCAGATGGGGAGTGAGATTTGATTGGTTTCCATTTGGGCAGTTTGAGCAGTTTACCCGTGCTTCCAAATGGGCAATAATATCAAGCATTGGCTGAAAAAGAAAGAAAGGAAAAAATGGCAACTTTAACTGAAACAGAGTGAACAGAAGAACCATGTGGGTAAAAAAAGGGAATTAAAATGTGCTAAATGGACTCATCTGCATTATGTTTGCGGCTGTTATCATTAAGCAAGGCCAGCAGGAGGTAATTACTATTTGAATGCACCATGGCTGCTGGAGGGGGCCGAGGGGGGGCTGTGGGGGGGGGTTTATAGGTATAGAGGGCAGAGTGTGAAAATATCTATTATTCATCTGAAAAGACTGAGCGACCGTACTTGGAGATGTCGAGCAGAATGGCAGAATGGGAAGCTGTAACCCCAGCGTTAGGGATGGGATGGGCTGTAATTAAGACAAATGATGTGTTCTGTGCCAGATACAGAGGGACAGGGCTGGAGAGACCGTTTACAGTCTTGTGGTAGCTGGTTTGGGGGGGGGGGGGGGGGGGGGGGGGGGGGGGGGGGGGGGGGGGTGTGGCTGGGTCAAGGGTCAGTTTCTAGTAGGGTAGAGAAAAACAGAGAGTTTACACAAGGCAGGAGAAACAGAACAACTTTATCCTGGGAAATCTGCAGAGCCCACTTTTCATGTTTTATCTATTTAAGCAAGCATCGACTGAAATATCTTGCTTAGATACCTTGCTTATTTTACCATGGCTAACCTAAAAAAAAGGAACACAGTAGCAACTGGCTGTCTCGTGTGTCATTGCGAAATTACTGAATAATATTGTTAAGTTGCTTTATATAAAAATCCACAACCTGCCAAAAGTCTGGTTGGAAGATTCATTTTGAAAATATGCTATTTAAAGTTGGGCTATTTAGTCATCAAATTGTAACATTAAATTGAAACAAATGTGGAAAACATGAATAAATGTTATTTAGTCCAGTAAATTCAGTTCACAGTGACATTCATTTGAAAAAAATCATTAGTTTTATTCCATCACTTATAAACTACAGGCCTAACTGATCAAGCATATATTACTTATTAGTTTTATCAAGGCTGTTTTACTACAGTACTCTCTCAAGTGAAACATTTGAAATGCATTTGTAGCCTCTAATAGACCATAAAATGTAATATTCTGGTATTCAAATAGAATGATATTTACATGACATTATTAATAATAATTGCAATATTACATTTTTCATTCATAAGTTGATATCTGTGCTCGTGTATTTCTTCCATAAATGCTGCAGTTTGCATTTGTGCTATAATGTAAAACAGGATGGCCAGGGAAGTATCACGCCCAGGATTTCCATATTGTGCGGCCTTAATAATGACATCATAATTTCGACATGCTTCCGTGCACTCCTGTATAAAATAGCCATCACACTGCTGCCTGTGGCAGGAGTCTGATAAGTGAGTGAGAAATTAAGCCTTTTATTGCGGTAGGGGGGGTTCTCAGACCTGGTGATGGTGGTTTTAAGGGGCATGGAGATAAAAAGGGAGCTCCCGTCTGAAAAACACAGCTCACCACCCTTCTACTTTCTATGTCCCCATTTAAACGTGAAAATGACTTTAATGCTAATGATTGTGATTGTGAAGCCCTAATTTCATCCCTGTGAAATATATTGTGTACCTGCCGCATGTGCATCAGTCCCTTGAACATAAGAAAAGAAAAGTGGCAGCAGATGACTTTATTAAACCTCCATTCACTCCTGAGAAGAAAAGCAACACCCACAAGGGATTTCATGGTTTAGCTTTCTAGGAATGGTCCTTCAGAATAGTTATATAACTCCTTCATATGCAGTACTTAGCAGCTTCATAAGCACTACATAAACATTCATAACATAAGCAGCAAGAACTCGCATGCATGTGTACTCGCACGCACGCACACACAGATCCGAGAGACATGGTAATGGCAGCAGTGGTATTTTAATTCAGCTCTCCAGAGATGTGAAAAATGATCAATAATATCAAATCAATACAATTAAAGGCTAAAGGGCAGTGTTTCAGAAACCACTACACTGTGTCTGCCCACCCCTACTTCAGCTCTGTCTCACAGCACTATATAAGACATCCAAAGGTTTTCCTCTAAAGTAGGGCTCCCAAACTGGTGTCCCAGGAGATCCTCATTCCTCAAGTTCTCTAGTTCTGCCATCTCATGGATGAGCAGCACGCTCCGGCAGCAGTGTGAGCAGTCCCCTCCCATCATCCTCTGCTTTGCACAGACCTCATAAATATTCTACTGGACACAAGTTATGAGGCCATGAGAGACAGAGATGATCACAAAGCATATTTCAGGCCACAGTCTTCGGAGAAGACACGCCATAACACACCACACCTCACAGCCAATCAGGAGCCAACACGAACAACAAAACACGCCTTGAGCTGTCCGCAGGGCTCGTATGGATGAATAACTTTGCCTGAATGATAGATGTTTATCTGCTGCCTATTTCTACAGTGCCACCTGACACAGGCCAGCCCAGACTGTAATAAAATTTAAATGTTAAAATAATTTTTTTTTTTTGCCAAACCATTTAGGAATTTCATCCCAAAAATGAGAAGACAATGTTTGGATGTTGATGGTTGACATCCCTCTGAACTGAACCCCACACCAAAAAGAAAGAAATTCATTTTGGAAAAATCAATTGGTTCCCCTACAGTGCTCACACTATACTTTCAATGCTCCACAATTGCCAAAGTGAAAAACAATTTCTTGAAAAAACAATGAAAATACGAGAGAGCGAGAGAGCGAGAGAGCGAGAGAGAGAGAGAGAGAGAGAGAGAGAGAGAGAGAGAGAGAGAGAGAGAGAGAGAGAGAGAGAGAGAGAGAGAGAGAGAGAGAGAGAGAGAGAGAGAGAGAGAGAGAGAGAGAGAGAGAGAGAGAGAGAGAGAGAGAGAGAGAGAGAGAGAGAGAGAGAGAGAGAGAGAGAGAGAGAGAGAGAGAGAGAGAGAGAGAGAGAGAGAGAGAGAGAGAGAGAGAGAGAGAGAGAGAGAGAGAGAGAGAGAGAGAGAGAGAGAGAGAGAGAGAGAGAGAGAGAGAGAGAGAGAGAGAGAGAGAGAGAGAGAGAGAGAGAGAGAGAGAGAGAGAGAGAGAGAGAGAGAGAGAGAGAGAGAGAGAGAGAGAGAGAGAGAGAGAGAGAGAGAGAAGCTATAATTACAGCAAAAGTCAAAGTAATTAATAACAGATTACTATAAAAGAAGTCAGGGTATGAATAATACTGTATGACCAGGCTATAGCTTTACAGTACATTCTATAATTAATAAAGCTGCCAATAATTCAGTTCAACAGGGGGATCTCCAAGAGAGTTGGAGCCAATTCGCCCTACTTCTTTGTGTGTTGTATGACAGTGCCCCCAGCCTGGCTTACTGTGATCCAGCTGATCATCAAAATGCTGTACCTTTGCCATGATCTAATATACATGAGGAAATTCATCAAGACTCAAACCTGTGGTGCTGCAGTGTGAACACGTCCGTTTCATAGCAGTGGTGCTGATCTCTTGCCCACGGCCGTCTACCATGGAGCCCATAATATTCCCACTTGCCAGTTTATCCACATTCATTTGTGCTACTTGCTAACTTGTACTCACAGACCAGTGTACCTGAATATGGACCAGAGCACTTAGCTGTAAATCTGATTGCACCCTTGACTGCTATAACTGTTACCTTCTAGTATTTCTGCCAAAATGGCTTAACACTGGATGTGTATAAAGAGTGATGTGAGTTCACACAGGATAAGAGTGAAAGGTAATTACAGCTAATTGAATAGCACCAATAGGGAGTGAGTACATTTCAGCAAGAAAATATTAAAGGTTAGAGCTAAAAATCTATAGACAAGGAGAATACAATTCACAGAGATACAGAGTCACTGCGCTTCAGAGAGAATGTAAAACTGGACATAATGCTGTTGTTTTTGTGGGGGGTCAGGCTGCTGTGGACATAGGAGTCTACCCCTAAACTGGCTGCCCCTGGCCTGACAAAATTCACGTCTCCATTGAAGAGACAGGAGTCTGTCAACTGATTTAATTTTTCCTCCTAATACCACAGGCTCCTCCCACCTTTTTATTTCAGACTTGCGACAGAAAGCCAGCAAAGTGTGTGCATGTTTGTGTGTGTGTGTGTGTTTGTGTGCGTATGTGTGTTGGAGCATGTTTGTGTGCGTATTTGTGTGAATGCGCATATGCATGCAGATTGCTCATTCCAAATACTAATTATATGTTATTATACTAACTCATAACTGAGTAATCACTCTGGTATATCACATGCATAGCTTCACATATTTAATTCCATTTCATATCATCTGCCAAACAACTTATTTTAAACAGAATATTAAGAGCTTTGTAGGCTAGAACCCAACGGGGCTGTTTGTGAAACTGCCTGCCTCGACTTGTTTATTGTTTTAATTTATTTTAAATATTGACAGCATCTCTTGCTACTTCCCCCTTGGCTAAGAAAACTCAGAAACAAACACGCCGACGCTTGTTCCCATTTTTACACAGGCTCTGTCAGTTCCAATGCCTTCTGCACTGATTAACAAAAACATGTAAAAAGCAAGAAAAGAGAAAGCTTTCCACATAGCCTACAATACAAAAGGCTTTTAGTCCTTCAGTTCAGCATTTGATTCTATTGTGTGCCATACACAAGCACATTGTGCCAGTTTCAGTGAAAATTCTAGAAAGCTATGCATTTTCTGACTCCCCACAGCAGGGAGAAACTTTTTGATATTTCATGATGCTGTTCTGAGGGTGTTCATAAAGTAGGTGAGACTTAAGCAGTGTTTCCAAGCACTGTACTTGTACAGGTAGAGCACGGTTTACCTGTAAAATCCTGGTAAAGCACAGTTGAGGGCATGGATGGGCCTCATGGTCTGGTACTGAATCCTGACCGTGCCAGTGCCAACTGCAGCCAGTAGACCCAAAGGGCAATACATGGTTGGCTGTAGAGTCACCCAGGGACAGGAAGGTTTCAGTAGGCTGGGATGACCCATGACCCCAGCTATTCATTCAGGCCCCTGCAAGTCCACCTATTAAGTTCCACATGAAGCGTCTTCCTCCACCTCGTGTTTGTGTGAGCGCAACTTTTAAAACGTAGCGTGATAAGAAGCACTGGCTAACACCCCTTACTTCAAAGGAGAGAAAATGCTTACCTGACAGTAAAGCACAATGAGCACTGATATATTGCCATGATCATTCAAAATTGGGGAGAAAATGGACTAAAAGCATTTTTTTAAACAGCAGTCTCAGAATGTCTTTCTCCATTTTAGTTTCCATCACTGTTTCCCTGTCAGACTTTCTGGAGGAGCACAGAGGTTTTGTAGCTGGAGGGGCAGTATTTAAATTCAGATAACTAGGCTTTGCTTTTGGTTGCAATGATTCAAGATATATAAAAAACAGAGAAAATGTTCAAATTCAGAGAAACTCTGTGCATGTTTGCCCCAAAGTAGTCCTACCAAAAGCTGCATTGCAGATCAAGTATGAAGAACAAAATTTAATTCTGATGCAGAATTCTTTACTCTCACAACTTTTGTGATAAATGACACTGAAGCTTTAAAAACAGGAACATGAGCATGTGGTTGAATAATAAAATTAATAAATAAAAAATTAAATTTATATTTCGAATGGGTGAACAGATTTGTCTTAAAGACTATTTTAATGACACAATGCATTTGATTTATTCTAGCATGAGCTACAGGGGAGGTAGAACAGAAACTTTATTATTCCCAAATGTCAAAAAATAAATAAACAAAAATAATTAAGATTGTGGCATTTACAGCACAAATTTGATACTTCATATTTTGTGGCCACAACCAAAAAGTAGCTGCGGTCTTTTTTCTTAAAAAAAAAAAAAAAAAACAAAAAAAAAACATTCACATAATACCCCTGTGATTACTGTCATTTAATTCTCAAGTTTCTGCATTTATACTGTGATGCACACAGCGCCCTACACTTCATAATGTCACAAAAGTCTTGGAATGGATTCGGCGTTTTATAATGTGACAAAAGAATGAATTTACAAAAGAAAACAAAAACAAACAGACTGGACAAAAAAAAGGAAACATAAGGATAGAAAGACACAGAAACAGAGTGAGAGGCGTGTTTGGACAGACCGACAAACAGGAGGCGCGCTACACGGGAACAGGCTGGCAGCCACGCCGTCGCCATGGAAATGGCCAGGCTTACCAGTGAGGTTCCTGAGCCCGAGCTGCCGCAGGCCGAAGTTGCCGTCGCGGCGGTAGTTGAGGAAGACGGCCAAGGAGTAGCGCTCCTCGTAGAGCTTGGTACCCCGGATGATCCGCAGGTTCTCCAGGGGCAGGTAGTCAAACTGATTCAGGGCCACCAGCACGTACCCTGTCACCTCCCGGATAGACTGAGGGAGACAGAGAACATGGACGTCAAGGATTTATTAGTCACAAAGAAAGAAACCATTGTATGCTGTCTCAACCAACAAGACTGCGCCATTTAAAGGGTTGCCAGTCAAAAGTGAAGTAGAAGGTAATATCCATTCAGAACAGATATATTTAATGTGACACTGCTAGTTATGCTGATCCTGTTTAGAAGTGACATGTTTCTAAACATATTATTTCTTAGATTCCAGTCTAATTTGTTTTTGTTTTTTTGTTTGTTTTGTTTTTTTGTGAGCTTGCTAGTGACTTGTGAGTTGCTGGCTCTGTTGTTGTACAATGGACATACTCCTATTTTATACTGACTAGATCTTCTGCAACAATACAATTCTAGCTGCAGTAAAAACATAACGTAAAATAATTCAATGCCTGATGTGATAAAAACTGTGATTTTTTAAAGCCACTTTTACAAGGAAATGCATTGGACCACTTAAGATGAAAGTGATAGCATTAAAATGTATCCTGATTTTTATTAAGTTTCAGATCTGTAGTCACGAGAGTAAGCATTAATATACATAAAAGTCTGTGCTTCAGGAGTCATGCTGTCAGAGCCCGTGAAAGCACATTAGCGAAAGACTGTGTTGCTTCCCCACTAAAATGGGACTGATGACCCATTTCACCCTACTCCAGCAATGAGCCCTCTGTTGCGTGCTTGTTAAAAGGGCACTGTGATGCCTCCTAGCCTGCAGGGGCACCGTGTCCAGTCACATAAGTGTTGGCACTGCAGAATAAGTTGTAGGTGGTGAACGTTAAAGAGACCCCCTGACCTACAGGGGGCACCGTGAAGGAATGGCTCTGGATAAGAGCGTCTGCTAAATGCCTGTAATGTAATGAATGGCTGAGGTCACCCTCACTCTGACCTAAGAATATTGTGTCTTGGCAAAAGATCTGGATTTACCCCAGTGCACAGTCTGTGCAAGCCGTGGTGGACCAGAAGCAACAAGGTGAAATTGCTTCACTGGCGCTTAGCAACACCAATAAATTAATAAATAATTCTGAAAATATATCTTCATTGGAATGTTTTAATTACAGGATTATTGTCCCGTGGTGGGTGGTTTGTAACCTTTTAACATGTTTCATTCCTTCTTTGACACAGTTTAATTTTGTTACATCCCTAATTTGTTTTGTGTGAGCCACCAGATCAATACCTTCCAAGGTTCTAAAACAAAGTACAAGGTAATGGTGCAAGCCATTTCTTAATTGATTAACTGCTTAAGGACAAATGGATTCCACATAACAAATGAGCAGACATCTCCATAAAGAAATTCTAGCACAAAATGAATGGCAATTAAATGGATCCACATTGATACATATTAGATTTTCACATGCGAGTGCAATTAGTCATTTTAGTGGAGTAGAGTACAAAATGCAGGCAACTGAAAGCAGAAACATTCTACCCTTCCCAGAGACATGACAGGTCAAAATTGTTATCCTTTTTTTTCCAATGACAGATGAAGACAGATGTATTTTAAAGAAACTGACCCTTCACAGCATTCCAGTAATGATCTGTAATGAGATTTCTCTTTCAGCCCCCAGTCATTCTGCTTTATGCCACCCCAGGAGGTCAAAACACAATTCTGCAGGATTCTATTACAGCTGACAGAAATGTACACAGTCAGAAACGCCATCCATCCTGCATGTGCACGCACAAGCACACACACAAAACAGTACTTAACACTAAGTAAACATTCATAAATGTCAGTACGCACACACACGCATGCATACACGCATGCACAAACACGCACACACCCTGTACCACCGAATCTGCACTCTCAAACTCCATCACACACAAACACAGAAAGGTAAAGATTAAATGGTAGTTAAAGAGCAAAACGCTAAGCGAGGAGAGTAGCATTGTATATGTGCACTCCTTCCTTTGTGCTGCTGTCATGCATTTGTGTGCGCATGCGTGCGTATATGTGTGTCATCCATCAGATGAAACCATCTCATGTCCCAGCTTCCACTGCCTGACAGAGAAAATAATGGTAGACAGAATGGCTGAATTAGCATCTGGATGTCCGTAGCCTCTGATTCGGTGATAGAAAGATGTGCAGAAACTCATGTTTGACTTCAGCCATACACAAGAGCACCCACACACCTGACTTGCCATGGTCATGCTGCATTTCACATCATCCATCATGCATGTTGTGTCTAGTCCCCATTGACAGCTGTACCCACGAAAAAAAAGATCAACAAGATGCGGAATAACTGAGACCGCAGAGATTTGTTCAATTTCAATGCCTGTGGCTTTCCAAATTGCTCCACAGAGAAAGCAAAAATTTCCATTAAACTGAAAATCATCATGCTCTTAAGGCAGACTTTTTTATTGATAATAATTTTTATTTGCCAAAGGCGGTCTAGATGAATACCACCATTTAATCAAGCTTTATTTTCCTCTGTTTTTGACATAAAAGATGCATAATAGTGTGAAAGGTACACCTCTCTCAAACCTGTTCATATGGGTGTTTTGCGCTGTGCTGAAATGTGGAGGGGGCCGGGGGGTGGCTGGTGGTGGGGGTTGCGGGCTTGCAGCAACCCCGGTGCACAGATATAAATGGACAAAGCAGCGTAAACTAAACGTCCTGTGGCTGAGCACCTCCATCTCAATAAGCTGGCTAACATTTGACCCCTTTACACGAGCACTCATCCACGGGCTGTGATGCGGCTGTCTATTTAAGCTTTAGAGTTTGATGAAGTTGACTGTGCATCACTCGACATACAATTCTTTTATCCTTTTCCAGAAACATTCGCTGAAATTTCCATTTGAAATTAATTTGCCAATTGAGTATCATGAATTGTAAATGGTACATGGCTTTTCTGACAAAAAATACAGAATCGCAGAGATATAACAAAATAAATATGTGAAAGTAAATGTTGAAGGCCATTTGCTGTTGTACTGGTTTATGTCAAAAGAAAATGAATTCTTTCAAACAATTTCAATGTTATATATTTTGGTGGAATAGAAGGCAGCATTTAGTGACACCAAAGGAGCAAGGCCAGCAAATGCTTATGCATTTCTTCTTAGGGGCCGTGTGCATTCGGAAATCCAGAGGGAGTTCTTGAACTTTTAAACTTGTGGTTCGGGGATGGGAATCCCCGCCCCTGCTTGCACATGAGCAACACTTGCGTGGGTCTCCTTCCCATGAGGGAGGAACCATTAGTACGATGGACAGCGCTGGCAGGAACAGCCAGCTTTTCAACGCCACCCCTTCCCACTCAAGCGTGGACAGCTCTGCGAGCCCCAATTATTGAATCAGGCAGCCGATTACCACTGGACAACAGGAACATCTGCAGTCTGTTCAGTAATTGGCTGCCTCTCCACAAAAAGGCCCAGCCCAGCTCAGTTGGCAAGTTCCCCAGCACCTAGGATGAAGCACACAAATAGTTTTATTTTGCCTTTAAAAGGCTCATAATCCCAATTCACTTTAATGGAGCTCCAATGTTTTGTATTCAACATGCGCAGTACAGGTTTACTTCCGGGTTTCACAGGTCTGCCTGCCTAACTAGTTACATATGCATGTCTATGGTTGTCATGTTTGAAGAAATTGAAATAAATAACGGAAATGCCATTGAATGTGTTCAGTCCATTTTTTGATGTGTTGCTGGAAAAATTGTAATCTAGCAATGATGTGTACAGATTTCACTCTGGTGTTTCAAAGTGTATAAAAGTAGTTAACAAGTGATTCTTTTGTCATGCAGCCTGTAGTACCGTTTAGAATTGAGCTGGCAGTGTTGGCCAAAGTACAGTCTATTTTCTTTTACCTTCTTAAATTATAGAGCAATTTCAAGAAGAGGCAAGATATAAGGTTTTATTTTCAAGAGACTGCAAAGCACTGTAAGCAGACTAATGGCTAACTGCTCAGCTAGCCTATATACAACTACATTACATTGCTATAATGGATTAGTAACAGAAGCCTGTAACAACTCTCTAAGTTTACCCCTTTTTTGATATGTGAAGACCGTATGATATAGCATGAAAATGAATAAAGGGGAAAACATATTTGCAAAAAGTAAGCAGTTTCCTCACCCTTTTTACTATTCTACAGTGTCATACTTGTAGGTGCTTAAAATGCAGCCCCAGTAATGAGAAGTAGAGGGCCAAGTGTTATGTTAGAATGCATAGAAGATAATATACTGGGCACCAAGAGAGGAGTGGTGGCTCCCTATTTATGTCTTACCAACAATTAAAAGTAAAGCAGATTTAAATAGTCTTTTTAGGATGCAGTATATATCGATCAGTATGTTTCTGGATATTTTTCGCCTTAAACTTGGTAGAAAGAGCCATTCAATAGCCTTTCTGCAAAACCTCCAATGCTCAACACAAAATTATGCCCTTGTTCAAGCATCACTTGTGAGAGGTAGATGGAGGTGGATACAAAAAGTGGAACAGGTGAGAGGAAGAGAAGTTTTCCTCCTATTTCACAAGATATGTGAAGTAATAATTACCCACTGCTGTCAGACCATAAGGAATTACGGCTCCGGCTAAGTGAGGAATCTGGCACAGAGAACCGAGAAGCCTAACATGCCTTTCTGCCATCTATCTGCTGCCATCACAGCTGGTTAGCTGTTGGTTATTTAGGAGAGAGAACGCTGTACTCATTTGTTTATTTATTTTTTTAAATCTTTCAATCCTCATCTACCCTTTTTTTCTATTTTCTTCCAGTTTTGAATGGATTATCAAAATTGCTCACTTGTCACAAATTGCTGATTTTGTTCTTCAGTTCCGGAGAATGCAGTCTAGAAGACATTTTCACATTCTCCACTAGCTGGGCTTCACAGTTATTATGAAAAATCTGCAGGGGGTAATGTGCTATTCAGTTAAATGACACCCACACCATGATGCAGATGCGTTCTTTTTTGCTGCTGACTGCCATCACATTTTTAAAAGGAACATGCATGTCAGAGGCAAAAGATAAAAATCAAAATAAATGAATACATAAATAAAATATTATTTTTATGGTTCCCATCTCCTCTTTGTCTCCCCAGTTTAGAATGTTCAGTTGTATTTATCAGATCAATGCTCATAGCTGAAACCTCTGCTATCAGTCAAGGCAGCACAAAGCATCGCTTATGGAACATGTGAGGGCAGCTGCCACTACCCAGTCGTCCAGCTGCTGCCACAGTGGAAACTGCCACAGTCTGGATTAAATACCAAACCACATCCACGCACTGGAGCAGCGCCTTTACAAAATGAGTAGCCCAGCAATGCCATGGCGTCTTGTTTTTCTGTCGGTCTTTCCTCTTCTGTAGTATTTTACTGGCCACTTCACCTTTCAAGTTGTGTTATTTCAGAAAACGCTCCCAAAGGAGAGTTTCACAATGGACTTTGCCAAGACGGAATCAAACGATCTGAGTCAGTAAAGCAGAGTGCATTTGCTGGGTAACCAGAGCGTGCCCTGTGTGGCGCATGTGCAGGTCTCTTCGGGGGTTCCTCTCCAAACCCTGTGCAGCAGGCTGGGGAGAGAGCAGTGTGGAGCTACCCCCCCCCCCCCCCCCCCCACGCAGCTGGCTAGGGGAGAGGATAACATGACTGTTTATGACTGCCTGGCAGGCACCTCTCTCTGGGAGCCTAAACAACGCACACAGCGCGCGGTAGGGACGACCGCTGTCACTCAGCAGGGAGAAGCGGCTGGTCGCGGGCGCTCCCATTCTCCATAGCGCTCCTGTGACACACAGAGCGCTCGATATGCAGCAGGGGAGGGCACATTCCTCCAAAGGACCTTCGATTACCAGGACCCTTTGTTGTTCTGTTACAAGGGCTGATCAAACCCAACCAGCACAGATGCTACAGAGCCCCCTCTAATGCAGAAATCCTGCCCACCCTATCCCTATAATCTTTTTCCTTTTCCATCACATCGCATATACTGATGTGTGCCATACTGGCTATTGATTTTGTGCCTGGGTAATTATAAACAGTCACCGCGGCGACTGTTCTGCCTCTCTGTTGTATCATATGTAGATCAGCCTCCTCTGTCTCTCGTACAAGCCACGCCTCTCGTCCTCACCCCCCCTCCACTGGTTACCGGTGCTGGCCAGAATAACATGCAAAGCGGTCGTCTTAATCTGTGGACTCTTTCACCTGCAGTCAATTACACAAATGCCTGAACTACTCACGGCCATTTGGGCTCATAAAAGGTTTCAAGGTTGTTTTTGGGATTTTTTTCTTCTAATGAGCAGGGAATAGATTACAGCTGATAGATTGTAAATACCTACAGGATATGGTATACAGTAAATAAAAATCTCTTGAGGCCGACTGGAGTTCCTTGTCCTCAAACACACAAAGTTGCTTCATTTCAGCATCTTTCAAGTTGTAATGTGCGATGTACCATGTGCATTGCTCACATGAAGTGCAGTAATCCATGTGAAGGTTCCATTAAATGCCTCTAGAACTGCCCCAGGCTTCATGTCCGATGATCATCCCTGGGATAAACGGTGCATGGTCGACTGCCAGCCCCAGCCCAAACAACTATCCCTCGCTCTACTACAGATAGAATCCACCAAAACACAAAGTGCACAGAACTGGAACCATGAATTATTAAACACTGCTATGTCTGTGTTCTTGTGTTGGTATTTATTTAATTGGTAATTGCTGGATGAAAAAAAAAAAATATATATATAATTTCTGTTCGTTAGTCTGGGTGTGCGCCATTTTTGTGTACATTGGTTGAAAATACACAAAGAAAATCAGTGAGAATTTAAGCTGTATTAAGAGAAAAGGAGAATGATCGATTGGATGAAAAAAAATGCTTTATTGTTGCTACCAAACTCATTATATTTGTGGACAATTTACATGATGTAAGAAGCCACAATTAGTAATGTAGTGTAAGTATTTAATTTAAATAATGAGGAGCTTCAGTGTTCAGCTTCATTTAGTGTTTATTCCCTCCTCCTGAAATTCACCAAATCTGGGGGAAAAAAAAATCTGGAGCCATGCTGTGATCATGAGCCATCTAAATCTGCTCACTAATAAGGCACAAGCTATCAATATGGTGATGATATCTCAAACCTCAAACCTGATATCTGAATCCTAAGGTGATTTTGATGAAGGTGTTTTTTAACCTCAGTTTCTTACAGATTAAACAGGTTTATCCAATACATAACCCCTCATGCAACCCCTCATTTTGTTTACCTGGCCCTCTCAGGAAATGTCAAGTGTAGCCCTGGATATGATATGGATTAGTTGCTAGGCCCTATTGTAGAAGGAATAAATCATTTTGCTTACAAAAAAAAAAAAGTGTTCACGAGTATATCTCCAAAACCAAAAGCTTAGGTATGTCATTTACATTACAAGAATAAGTGCATGGAGTAACAAATTGTAGAGCCATGTCATTAGGACATACCATTTATTTATAATGTAAACCCCCCAACTCTGCAATATCCATTCAGTTCAATTAGAATGGAGCCTTATTGTTATGATGAATAAAATTGCTTTGCCACAAGATATTAAGCAAGAGAATAAATGGCAATGATATAAACTGTTATATATGTATGCATATTTAAGCATAAGTATATGTATTCACATACTGTAGGCATAAATACATATTTATACCACTCACTCTTCCATTCTCACTGTAAAATTATTTTTTTCTTTCTGTATTGGCAGGAAATATATATTTTTTAATATCACCAAAGTGTACAGTGATACATGTACCCATTCATATAGATGAATAATGACTACCTATCTCTCTATTGTTTGGCTCAATGTGCATCTTACTCCTTTAGACTTTTCCTACCAGACCCATTTCTCTATTTTTCCCTCATGCACACCCTGTACTTTGAGTAATTACGATTCTTCACAGCTGTGTGCACTGGTGAGATGGGAACATAGAAGAAATCTCATAAAGTTTCCCTGCTTTAATTATTTTCAGGAAACACAAACCAGCCTGTACAGTACTTGAGGCGTTATAAAACTTATTGCCACTCTACAGAGGTCTGCTTCAGAAGAAATGTATTTTTTTATATAAAATAAAAATCTGCTTCTTTAGAAACTGGGAAGGGGTGAGTTGTTCTGCTCTGTGGTGCTCTCAGAAAGAAACTGTGCAATATAAATGTCAGAATTTATGCCTTGAGCAATGGTGGGTGTTCGTGTGCCAAACCAAAACACCAGCCACCAAGGAAAGATATTCACTTCCAAAGAGTGAAGCGATCTGGGGAGGCTCAACCAACATAGCTGTATCGGACAAACCATTGATTATCAGTGGGGTGGCTCAAGGGTCAAACTGGCTCAAACCTGGGACAATAAAGCTTTCCATACCCTGGTAAATGTCCATGGGCTTATGGCCTTGTTACACATGGATAATCACAGAAACGGACTACTCAGCAACTCAGAAGTCATGACATATTACTGCACATGATTCTGCCAACTTCCTCCTCCCATTGCTCACGCTAGTCAACTTTCAGCAGCACAGCTAGCTGGAAACTGATGGAAGTGGATCAGTAAAAACACTAAAGATGCCATACATTAATACTGGCTGATGTATTCTCTCAGAAGTGCACTCTTCCGCTGTGTGCCAGGGAATATGTCTTCCACAGAACTGGCCGCACAGTGACACGATCTCTCCCCGCTCTCCGTGCCATTGAGGTATTGAGCTGGGAAGAGACAGGGGAATGAGCACCTACATTAAATGTTTTAGTAATAGCATTTGTTGGTCCTAAGTCTTGTGCAATACGAAGACAAGGATAAGAGAGCTCTCTTCTGCAGAAAGGACACACTGCACTGCAAATGACTGCTATACTCATCTCTGTGGCACTCAAAACACATCTTCTCTCTTGAGAGGCCAGGGTTGAGGTTTCAGTTCCACCAGAGAGCTTTTCTTTACCCGCCCACAGCAAAATACCCCCCTTCCCCCCAACAACCTTCAATATGATAAGGAAATGAACAAACAGCCAACAAAGAGTATAATTGAGGGAATATATCACAAGAAACTGATTAAAAGTGTCCAGCTTCTGGGCAGTGCCAGAGGGGCTCTTTGTAGTTCTCAGGCTGTAATCTCTGTGGCTTTAGAAAAGCGAGCACCACTGATCCCCATCAAATGTGACAAGCAGGAAACAGAGGCCACCGCAGACTCTCAACAAACAACTCAACACCTGGGGAGCCACCTCCATCAGTCTCCCGCAAAAACGACAGGGCCTCCAGAAGGAATTCTCCAATCCTGAAGTCGTGTCGTAATTGATTTAAGCAGATTAATTGCAGTCAAGGCTGTGCTTGCGTCGTGCTTAATATTGCACAAATTGATGAGTGGGGGACTCCATCCAGGGAGCCGTTTTGATGAATGGCAATTATTCAATTAGACCGCCGTTATTGCTGCTCCTTTTAATCTAACAGTAATCACTTTCCCATCCTTGTAATTGCTGTATGAGTATAATTGGGCTAGGAGTAGACTGTGCCATCCTTTGTCAGTTTTAATCATGAATGGCCCCAGGTAGTGCTGAAACACCGTAGTGGCAAAGGGCTGGTGTTGCAGTATTCATCACCAGCCAATGCAGCATTGATACACTGCTCGCTGATGATACTTGGGGAACACCGCCAAAGTGACTGGCACCAGTGATACACTGAGACCTTATCACTTGGTTTGTAGGAGAATGGGAAAGTAAAATAAATCAATCAATGCTGAGTGGATTAAAGCAAAGACCACATGTATGCAGTTAACCAGAGCGTGTTTCTGTTAAATATAGTAGCAGATAGAAAACTTAATAGTAACCTAATTTCAGGTAGATTTCAGAGAGAGAGAGAGAGAGAGAGAGAGAGAATTATTAATTTAATTAATTAATGTCTTTATTAGTATTAAATTATTTTTTCACTTTATTTTTATTATTATTATTATAGTGCTTGTTATTGTTGTTACTACAGATGGATATATCAATTGCTTGGTTCAATTTATGTTCAAGCTCTAATGTCTTTCTGTATTTCTATATGTACGATTTGGTAAGATCTATTAATGTATTTCATGCCAATAAAGCATTTTGAATTTTAATTTTAATTAGCTTTGCAACAAACACATTTTCATTGTAGTATCTGAACATTGGGTCTGAATTCTACTGGACAACAAGTCAAAATAGTACAAATGAAGACTTTGGATTGTGGATATTCAAATATCCAACACACTCTAAATCTGCAATGGACACAGCAGGTTTAATTGTCAGGCCTGCTATAAACTCACAGTATACAAAAGATGGCAATTCAGACTCTCAAAGTTTATGTGTAATTATATACATCAGTTTTACGCCCCCTTGCCACAACACACGCACATGCACGCACGCACACACACACACGCGCGCGCACACACGCACAGACACACACACACTATCAATTAAAAACCTATCTATCAAACATTGCTTAGGTTTTGGCATCCTCTCTCTGAGGAAAATGAAAGTTCTGTGAATCTATTAAAACTTTTCAAAGTGGATAAAGAACTTGTAAGCATAATTATTGTAGAAAGCACACACATGATGCTGGCTATATAAGGGTATATACCTGAGGGAAAGTGACTCTCTGAACAAACAGAAAACCTTCAGTTTCCTATTTGACTTCCTATGAAACAATTACAGGATGATAATGCTGGTTACCCACTAATGGGACTCCTATAGTGACTATAATATTCAGTGCTAGACAGATTCCCTCATTGAGAGTGACTAACAATACAAAGCTCTTATTTCCCTCACACTTATATAGCAGAACACATTACAAAAGCAATTCAGGTTAAATACCTTTTAGGCTAAGGGTGCAGTCAGTGTCCATGCTGGAATTTGAACCAGTAGCTAATTAGTTTCAAGCCCAGCTCCTTACAAATTACATTACACTACCACCCCACGGTTCAGAAAATAAGTTGTGCATTGAAAGATACTTGTACAACATAAACAGCGGTGCTAAAGAACACGTGTTGTCATAGTGTGTTGTGCATGCACCAACTATAAGCCTATGGGGTTGTTCTTTGGTCCATATTTATTTAGCCATTTGGCAGTTTGAAACACTGATAAACTGATTTGTTCACTGTAGAGGTTGCTCTCCTGTCATTTTTTACTGAGCCCTGTTCAGCACCTATGATTCTCCACTTGTATTTGCAATGCATGTATATACATACCAGTACTCCTGTTATTGTATCTTTCTCATTCCTGAAAAGGGTGGAAGAGATGTGCACATAACCTTGGTGTAAATGACTGAGGAAGGGGTGATCTCTGTGGATCTCAGTACAGGTAAATAACTCCTTATCACAGCGCAAGGATGGCACACTCACTGCTTAGCGCTGTACTGACCTCACAGTTCTGTTTGTTATGAGCACTATGGGGTTGGCAATCCAATGAAATTAAGCAGAGATATTTGGCAGCCCCAGTTACCATCACTATGGGGCCATTAGCCATTCTTGGGAGGCACCAATCTCACTTTGTGGTGCCCATTATCAGCTCATAAAATCAGAAGACTGCACAGGCGCTCTATAAACCTGAGAATTATGCTGAGGGGAGGGCTGATGCAAGACCCTGATATGACTGAAGAAGAAGTAGAAGCAGAAGAAGCTGAAGAAAAAGAAGAAGAAGCCAAAGAAGAAGAACCTGCTGCTCGTTTGCAGTGTTGCTTATTCAATGCACTCAAAAGGCTTCCCAAAAACTATTTATAATAATTACATGTACTTGCAAGAGCAACAGGCAAATACAAAAAGGCAATACAACACAAGCATACAAAAACAATATAAAGGTAAATACAATATTAATGCCTGGCAAGATTTACAGTGTCAAAAAGACAAGAAAAAGGTGGGTGTAACTTAAAAAAAGAGATTTTGTCAGGAGAGGCATTCTGTAGTCTGTGTTACCATATTAAAGATCAACAGATTTCCCAACGCAGACAAAGAGTCTGGCCAGCAGAGTATGAAAAGCACACATCGAGATATCAAGTGGCTGAACAGGTCATCATGTGTAATACATGTGCACATGTGCATATAGTGTAATTAATAGACCATCAATCGGTGGAAAAATCAGGCTTTTGTAGTTCCCCCTCTCCCCTCACATCCAGCATGGGTGGATTCCCTGTTCAGTATTTTAGAACCAGTGAGGGAAATTTAAGGTCAGATGAGTATATTAAAAAATGACAAAAACCTAAGAGCATCGATACATTCCATGTCTCAGGCCATCTCTACCTCTATCCACATGAACAAGACCCACATACACTGTCTGCCTCCCTGTTTTATTTGGGGAAGTCTACAGCCCTAGAAAACAATTGAGAAAATTAAATAAAATATGACATTCAGAAATGGGTCCAGAGAGTACAAGTTCTGGGACACAGACATCTTGCATTATGCAGGACTAAAAAACGGCAGTGTAAACTCAGTGTCAAGTTACAGTAAAATGTGAAAATTAATAATTCATATGGTTGACTGATGTAGAGTCAACACAACATGCAATTTTCTCTCCAGTAAAAAGACCTCCCCAGCATGCAGTCTAACAAAGGTGTAATATTCCATTATAAAGTGCACCGTGTTAAACAGAAGAACCTGAGCAGCTGACAGGGCAGCTCTCTTAGCCATGCTGCTGTTCGTCAGGCTGGTTCTGGCAGCAGACTGAGGGGTCGCTGTGATAATGGGAGCAGTGAGCGGAGGCTGAGGGAGTGGAGCGGGAGAAAAAAAAAAAAAACACACATACTGTACTCCCACAGACACGGAGACTAGCCTCCTCATTGGAATCATCTAGAAGTGAAAGGTTTACATGAGTGAGGCGGTGATCTTTAGGCTCAATAGCAGCAGGAGTCGGCGTAAACCATTTGAGATAAAGTGCTCCGTGAATCAGACAGTTAAACATTACTCATGTTACCATTCATAGGTCACACTGAGATATCAAAATTAATAGCACCACACACAGGTACTCAAGAGCCTATCTACCATTACACATATTATAGATCTTGAGTGGTTAAAAACAGTAAGCACACATTTAAAAATCATGTATATTTTCAATTCAATGTATTTGGTGCTCTCTCCAATAGTTTGTGTTATTTTCTTTTCCCCACATTTAACCCAGTTGGACCAATAATAAACACTTTACACTTTAACACAAAATTAACACAGCAAGAAGGTCCGAATCCCGGTCTGGGCCTTTCTGTGTGGAGTTTGCATGTGTCCCCCTTAATATTCTCTCAATATTTTATATGTTTATACAACAGATTAGATAGCATCAGGACATATATCACCCATCGCAAGCCAAATAAATATCCCAGTAGAATATTTTCCCCTTGGCCTTTCTTTTGAATTTCAACAAAGCCTGCCTGTGCACAAATCTTATCTGTACACAGACAGAATATAAAAATTCAAAGCCAAATAAATTGATCACCAAAGGCATGTTGAAACAAATATGAATTATGCTATGACATGTCCAAGATCCAGCAATCTAATTCCGACAGAGTTTAATGATTGTGAGTTATAATAATCGTTCACTCGTTTGATGGTGCGAGTTGTGTATACAAAGAATGCAATATTAAATCTGAATGAATGGCACAAGAACAGGCAAACTAGTTTACTCAGTATTTTGGAACAATATAAAATGGTAAATGGACTGCATGTATATCATCAGCTTAATATACTGTGCATACACTATAAGTTTTGTTTACTCCAATTGACATAAAAAAATACATTGCCTCTCACCTGCCATTAAATGGAGGAAGGTATCCCGGTCCACATTTCTAAACATGAAGACTACAGGCTTCAGTAGACTGTCCCTGTGCTCTTCATCTAGACGTTTGGAGTTCTCAAGGGTATCCTTAGCCTCCCCTTTCCACACCGGAAGTGGAACTGGTGGCTGGATCACATCTATAGCCTCGTCACAGTGGTCCAGACACCACTGTCTGGGAACTCACATTTGGGTAACAAGTCTATTTTATAAAGCAGAACATGAATTCAATTATTAATAATGAATGAATGAATGAATGAATAGATGCAAATCTGATTTATCAAACACTGAACCTGCCACAAGCTGGTACTTTACATGACAGTGTCCATATCAATCTACATGTAGTTTGTTGCTCTCTGGAGTGCAGGAAATAAATGAAGCATAACAAATGGGGTCTGTAACTAGGCAGCATTGTTATAACCAACTAATTTGACTGGACCATCTGTAAAGCATCATAGACTTAACCAGACTGTGCCTCATTTGGTATAAAACAAGATAGCCAGAGACAGCTAGCATATATAACTATTAAGCACATTTTGGCAGCCATACAATTAACCTGAAAGTGACACACTTGTTAACGACACTTGAGTACATAATAAGCATGTCTGCCCTTCGTAATTATCTACGCAAATAAAAAGATATATATTATTTCAACTATTGTTAGCGAAGGTTGCCTGGCAAGCTTGTTGCATTGTTAGATAAAATGAAGCATACCAAATGGAATCTGTAACTAGGCAGCATCGTTATAACCAGCTATTTTGACTGAACAGTCTGTAAAGCACCATGGACTTAACCAGACTGTGACTCATTTGGTAGAACAAGCTAGCCGGAGACAGCTAGCATATATAGCTATTAAGCACATTTTGGCAGCTATACAATTAACCTGAAAGTGACACACTTGTTAACAACACTTAAGTACATAATAAGCATGTCTACCCTTCATAATTATCTATGCAAATAAAAAGATATCTATTATTTCAACTATTGTTAGCAAAGGTTGCCTGGCAAGCTAGTCTGCCAGCTAATGTTAGCTACAAATCTTGCTAGTTACATAAACAGGTAGCAGATAGCTACCAAAAAGAGCATGCAGTGTGTCAAATAGGTCAGACTTCAGTTATTTCTCACTCCAATTCTAATATTATTTGCCTATGAAAAATAATTACTTTGCAAGTGCTCTCCTGATTTTATTTTATTTTTCCAGTCCTGAGAGTGAAAATCTGTGGCTGTGGGTACTGTGAGTATATGTCTGAGGCTGAACCCTATTGAAGCTGAGGGTGGTAGGAGAACATCATTAGCTAGTGTTTAATTAAATTACTTGGTCCTTCATTCTTTCTTTAGGTGAATCATAAGCCATCTGTAGAACCTCTCTCTCTCTCTCTCTCTCTCTCTCTCTGACTTTAAACATAGTTTCTTTTTTCAGCATTTAACAGGTTTGGAGAACGGTGGTTGTCTGCGCCAATGGACTGAGAGGAGTCTTTTCCTCTTTCAGTCTTAATTACAGCCTATTCATCCTATGATTACATCCCTATTCATTCTCTTGGGTGATGAAGAACTGTTCCTATCTCCACAATACCAGGTGGATAATTACATTTTGTTCTAAGAGGAAAAATGTGGAAATGTGTGAGATGATAAAGGTAATAATTATCACAGTGCATGAACTGAGGAGTTGCTGTATGAGGCTGAGAGAGGGACAAAAAGAGAATGAAAGTGATGAGGACTAAAGGGTAAAAAGAATTTAAACAAAAGAAGAGGAACAAAATAAAAGTATAAAGAAAGAGTGAGCATCTACTCACAATTCCCTACTCTACAAGACATGGATACATGTCCTGTCCTCAGGGAGGGTGAGGGGTGCAGGGGGGCTCTACTTGGGATTAAGGCTGCTGTGTGATTCCTTGACGTCATTGATGTCAGCACTGTAAATGTATCATTTTTACGTTCGTGATCAACATGTCTTTTTTTATCAGAGGTGCTGATAATTATTATTATTTTTTTTTAAAATATGAAATTGTAAGAAAATGCTTGGGGAGGCTTTGCCTGCGCTGTGCAGATTCATGACCGGGCTATAGCCCGGGTATGCAGCTGTGTTTCAGCATTACTGGTCACAATCCCTTTACATTACGCCATTGTTCATGTGCATATTGGAAGCAACCACACTAATGTTAGCTTACATGTAACACAATTTCAACTATATTTTTTTAGGTATCAAAAAAATCATGATGAATATAATCAATCGGAAATGGGATGTGGTAGAGCATGCATAAGGACAACACTAAAACTAATGCAATAAACAAATTCTGACCAAAGCAACAGAACATGTTAACGTTGGCTTCGTTAATTTTCTTCTGTCCCAGAATTTTATGTTTTTTTTTTTTTTTTTTTTTCATTCAGAACTCCGGATTGTTTGTTCGGAGGGCACCCTCTCCTTGCCTCACTCCGGGCCACCTTCGCCGTCATTATTTTCAGCTGCGAGTGTAATCGGCCGAGGGCTAATCAACATTTAGCTCTTCGAAGCGCGTCATTACACAGCCTCTGAATGATGGCACAATTACACATAATGTCACTTGGCTAAATGGCTGCGTAATCCTAATGAGCTCTTATTTAAACACAAACAAGCCGCTGTGCGAAGAAAGACGGCAAAAAACACGCAGGCTATCACAACACAATGACAAGTTAACCCTGCAACAACTGACCTGGGATCAGTTTACAAACTCCCTGTCACAACCCCCAACATCTTGGACAAAAGGTGGAGATTGATTGAGGACAAGAGCTATTGGGATATCACTGTGTTCACACCTGGGTAAGGAAGCACCTTTGGTGTGAGACATTGAGGTTAATGGTGTTATTGATGAATACCTTGTTCCATTCCCCTCAGTCAATGCATTGCCGTGGACATCATAACTATTATATCCTGTCTTATCAACTGCCCTCTTTCAACTGGCATGATCCCCATGGGCTCTTAAGAGGACCCGCATCACTCCTCTCTTCAAAAAACTCTCAGTACCCAACAGACCAACAGGTTTACTGACCCATCTCTCGCTTCTCATTTTTTATCTAGAAATCTGTGTTCCATCGCCAACAGAATATCCTCCTTGACCCCAAACATTTGGGTTTCAAGTCTGGCCACTCCACTGAGACTGCTCTCCTCGCAGTCACAAAGGCTCTTCTCCAGAACATTCACCTCCATCCTTGTGCTGTTTGGCTTTTCTGTTGTGGCCAACTACCAGATCTTTCTCTCAGCCCTCATGGAGGTGGACATCTCAGGCTTCATCCTCGCATAGTTTTTACCATAGCTATGCTGATGACACTAAGTTTTTTTTTTTCATTTTCTCCCTCCAACACCCAAGCCCAGGCACACATCTCTGTTTGCCTGGATGTCAATTGCAGCCTGAAAGTCCACCCGCAACCTGAAGCTCATTCTGGGGAAGACAGAACAGTTCCTGTTGGCAAAGGGTTCCTTGCAGATTGATGTTTCAGTCACTGCCGATACCTAGGCTAAGAATATGGGACAAGTTGCAGCAGCCACCTTGGTTCTGCAACTTTCATCAAGAGAATCCACCCATTCCTCAGCTAATAAGCTACACAGCTAGTTGCACAAGCCCTTGTAATCTCTAATGTGGACTACTGTAATGCCTTGCTGGCAGCCTTACCTGCCGGTGGTATTAAGTTACTCCGACCGGTGCTGCTGCTCACCTGGTCTTCAACCTGCACAGATTCACATGTGCCACACAACTTTTGAACCAGTGTGAATGAATACCATAATAGCTACACTCCTTTTTGGTTTATGAAAGCCCAGGCTCCTATCACTAGTAAACAGATGGATGGATAAAATTGTGGATGGATTTTTGGTGAGAGATCAAATCCACTCTGCCTGAACGACAACAAGACAGTTGTAGGATTATGCTATTTTGCTGGTGTAGATGGAATGTAAGTTCAGCCTGTCAGGCTGCTATAGCTTTTACACACCCACTATTGTACCAATCTTAAATTATCTGTGGTATATTGTGGTAGAAGTGTGTGGTTGTTTTGCATTGAATGTCCTGTTCTGTAATATTAAATCAACCGATCATGACAGGCTTTTCTCAGTGCATTATTATGATTTGGACATTTGTTTCAATATGAAACTTTTTTGTATTTTGTTGCTGCTATCTTAGCCAGGTCTCTCTTGAAAAATGTTTTTTTTATTTTTTACTTTTTTTTATCTCGAGAGGCTTTCTGGTTAAATAAAGGCTAAATGAAAATAAAAGAAATGTGATGCACTGTGAAGCTGGCATTAATAAAGAATGATACAATTTCTAGGGCTCTATCCAATAATGAAAAATACACCTTTCCAATCCTGACACTCCTCACACTCTGCCTCCAACTCGATAAAACCAGGTCAGCATGGAGCATGGAGACAGACCGATCATAATTACAGTCAGCATGAAGACGAGCTCAGTGCTCACAAAAGACCCAGCTCTAATGGAAACTGGAGATTGGCAGCACCTCTACTACCATCGCAAGCCCACACCTGAAACAGGAATTCAGAGGTTTTAGCCTCCGTCTCAATTTTATCCCCATGATGACAAATGTCCCCCCCTTATATCTACTAGTAGAATCTTGAGGAATAGCTCGCCCAAGTGTTCATGCTCTCTTTCTATTGTTCCAATGACTTTTTCCTGTGTTCATCTGTGTGTCACTAGCTATGGAACTTTCCTTCTTGCCCCATCGCTTCTCAAATTTTTAAGAATTTGGATTTCCTGCCATGATGCTTATAGTCAGTTGCATGCAAGTTTTGGCACCCCAGGTCAAACTGTATGTTACAGTAAATCTCTGACATAATCAGGATCAGGTTGTTCTGATAATGAATTGTTATATAGCCTCAAACAATTATTAAAAAACTACTCACTAGCAAGAGCTGGACACTGCAATGTTCCTGAATGGAGGTGGGAAAGCTATTGGAAAAGACATCATATGTCAATCAATAATTGATTTAGATTTCACTGACCAGACAGACCATTGCAGCTATTGTAGCTACACGTTCAGGGCTGGTTTTAAAAATGTGATGTGAATGTGAGGTGAGAATATGTTATTCACAGTCAATCAAATGTTATTTCTACAGTGCATTTTACAAATGATTTAGCACAATATGGTTCACAGCAAAAGGCCCAAAGCAGCAAGGCAAAGGACTATATGAAAAGGAAAAACTGTTTGGAATAGCACTGTCACTTAATAATAAAAGAATAATTTTAAAATATAATAATAATAATAATAATAATAATAATTATTATTATTATTATTATTATTATTATTCCCTTCACAGTGAGGAAAGCATGGATTGTAGGCTTGGGGAAACAAGTTTCATTCCTCTGAGCATAACAGGAAAGGGTCAGCCAGGCCATTAACCCCCTTCAGTGCTGCAGACTGGTCTGACAGTGAATAAAAAGGACAGTCCTTCTGTGAACGCCCAAGAGAGAAAAGGCTGTCAGATTTCTTCTAGCCCTGAGGAAAAGATCCACAAAAGATTTTTCTGCACAGAACAATGACTTTTATCACTGTTCCAGGTCCTCAGAAAAGCTGCTTTGCTGCAAAAAAGGGTGACATTGAATGTGTACCCATAATTCATGGTGGTGAGCCATGGTCCAGGACAAAGTGGAAATGAGCGCTATACTTGTTGCCGATGTTTAGTGACCAATGTCAGGTATTATGACAAATAAAGGTAGAGATGTGTTTGTGTTGCTTGATTTAAGTTCAGTCAAAATATTCCCAATTCTTCTGTTTGTATCTCTTCCTTTTCTACTGATCTACTAATACTTATATTATAATCTCCCCAACCTACACTGTGTGTCCATTTGGGGGCAGTGCCCACTCTCCCGACTTCCCCTCACCACCCACAAACACACAGCAGCTCATGAGAAGCTGAGAGGAATCTCAACACTTGGCTACACCGATACTGCGCTGTCTTTGCCATGCAACATGGTTAGGGGGTGGGAATCTGAGGCGAGCCAGAGCAGCAGTCACAGACAGACCCCCCCACCCCCACCCCCCCCCCCCGCAGCATCCTGTGACTGCAACACACCCAGCAACAATCCCCTGATTGAAGAAATCGAAGCGAACTGCACCTTACTATTTGTGGTGTTATCTGAACACAAAAAGGGGCAGGGGACTGGGGGTGTGTGGGTAGTGATGGGTGTGTTTAAGTAGAACACTTCACTAAGAGTCTGTCTTTGGAGACTAGCTACTATCTGGCAGTTCACTCCCATCATTTGGAGTTCCTATGCTACAACACTACCAGAAGAAGGCTCAGGGTATAAATCCCAAGTTCTCATAAAAAAAAAAAAATTGAGCCAGAGAGACATAAAACTAAAGAACTGCTGATGTACTTTCAGTAACTCTAAAAAGACCCTCTCCCTCTCTCTCTCTTTCTCTTTCTCTGTCTTTCTCTTTCACTCTCCATCTCTTTGTCCTTGATTAATTCAGATTGAAGTGATGGGAAATGAACTTGAGAAAGTACTAATTGCACTTGTCAATTGAATCTGGGCTGGCCTCGACAATGAGGCCTCAGACTCAGTCTTCATTAATTCTGAAGGAGAGGGTGAAGTGGCCTTATTGGAGAGGACCTCCACTCTCTGTCAGAGTTCCCTCTCAGGCCATACGCCCTTCAGTCCAAAAGGGCAGAGTTTTAACTGAAGAGCCCGTTTCCAGACCATACTCTTGTGATAGGTACAGAGTAGTCACATTAAACAAGATAATCACGCATAGGTAATTTTCAGACTTTTATTACCCATTTATGGACCTGAGAAAGGGTGGTGGGTGGTACTAACAGGAAATAGACCTGGAATATGTCTGAACTTCTTTCAGAAGTTTTTTTTTTTTTTTTTTCCAACCAGTTTCAGTTTAAACTAATATAATATCTGTTGTAAAGTGTAACTGCTAATTAGCCTACTCAGACTGAGGTTATGGTTGAAGAGCCAGGCAATTAACTCTAAAACCTTTTTTCCCTTCAATTGCATTCACTGCCATTGTAGCCTTGAGCATGATACTTAACATGAATTGCTTAAGTCAATGGCTGTGAAAGGAAATTAGCATTATGTGCAAAATTAAGCTCTGTGAGTTTACCTGGACTAGGCAATCTGCCAAGCAGATAAATGCAATAATAATGTGCCCTGTACAAGATCCAACAACTGATTAGGAGCACCACCATCCAAAAAAATCACTGGGCCTGCCCATCAAATCAACAGCAGATAAGAAGCCCAGATATTTGATTTGTCGACTAATGTTTCACGTGTACCTTATTGCAATGTATGTAGATGTGCAACACAAGACTTTCATTTGTATTCTGTAGACAAGACACACTTAGTCTGAGAATGCACATAAAAGGTATGTAATTGTTTGATCATTCCATACCATGTGTTCAACTAGGATGTGAAGTTGATGCCTGTGATCAACTTGTGACCCTATACTCTAAAGACCCCGGGGATCCATGGAACTGGTCTTCTAAATGTTTCCACACCTGGCCATGTATGCACATAAATCTGTTGTAAACAATGGATCCATCTCTGCAGCGATCATTTCATTTTTCACAGGCCTTGCAGCCCAAAAACAGGACCAGTGTGCCTCTGCCTGAGCCTACCACCAGGCCTCCTGCACAGACAGCAGATGGCCCATCATCCACATCAACAGCATGGCACCAGACAGACAGGGTGCAGGGAAAGAGAGGAACCATGCCAATGCCAGATCTATGAAATATCCCTCAACCCCCACCCCTATAAACAATATGCAATCATTGAGCTAACCATGCCACAAATAATGTTTATGATAATGGTTATGAGTAGTGATAACTGGATAAATGCAAGTTGAGTACCCGCCCATACCCCCCCCCCCCCCCCCCCCCCCCCCCCCCCCCCCCCCAAACCAAAAAAAAAACCTTCTGGAAGTTCATGAAATTGTAGGGAAGTAAGGGAGGGGATGGCTTTCACAGTAACCTAATGCAGATCTGTGATGGGATGGCAATGTGTGCCTTTAATCCCAGCATGCATCAGGGCCATAGGCCCCCGCTCCACTGACTGATCTCTGAGGATTAGAAGGGCCCTTCAGATGAACAGCTTCCAACAGAACAGAATTTCAACCAAGCACAAAATCATCAAAGAGTTCTCCAAGTATTCTCTGAACTAGAAATGGGCAGAGCGAGCAACTTCCATCGCATCGTTAGCTCTTTCAGAGCATCTGACAGCCGCTTGTTCATTCAGCAGTTACTGGCACCATCATATGTGAATGCTTTCAACCTGCGTTATCAGGTCAAGCCACTCACCTTTACAACAAGTGGGAGGGGCTCAGTGTGAGTCCAAGCTTCCCTCTTGGAGGTACAGTTAAAGATTAGCCCCTGTGAATGCCCCACGAGGAGTCCCCAAATGTTCTGTATAGGAATGTGTTCCATGTGCATCCGTGTAAGCCTGTGTGTATGTGCATATGTATGTGTGCCTGTGGTGTGTAGTGTCTGGTGTGTGTAAGCACACACAAGCCTAAGTGCATTAGGTGCTCCTACCCTGAGAAAGGACAGGTCGCGGTTGCGGTCGATGCTGGTGATCTCCAGGTTACCCATCACCACCTCGCAGTTCTCGTAGTACTTGCGCAAGGTGCGGTACTGCTGCTCGAGGTCTGACAGCGTGCTCAGCTTGTTCTCGGTGCCAGGACATACTGTTAGGGAAACACAGACAGCAACAAAAACTCAAGACTGTGATAGAACATCGCCTCCCACAGAAAGGCAACCAGCCATGAGTTGAACAGGTACATGGCAATCTCCATAATAAAATCAAAAATGCCCCATACAGCTCAACTGTGATACAAAACATAATTCTGTTATCAGAAGTATAACAGAACATAAATTCTAAATGAACGATCCTTTATATTTGAGTATTATTCTTTAACAAACTCTATTTATTGCCTCAAACAACAATCAATATATGCATATTAAAATTTGAATCATTCATATTTTTGTAAGAAATTTTTCCACAGACATTATTTTGTGACAATCTTGCTACAAGACATTTTTTTTTTCGAAAAATTACTCACAAAATGATAAACCATTCTTACAAAGAGACAAATGCTTCTGCAGTTTATTTGATCAATTGGAAAAGAGATAAAAATAAATGTGGGTGCAAGGGAAAGAAAGAGTGATGCTTAAAAATCAAACAAGGAAGACACAGGAGAGGTTAAAGGTTAATCCCTGCCCTGAGTAGTCTAAAGCAGGGGTGCTAGTCTGCCCTGTGAGAGCAGGGCTCATAAATCAGCTGAGACACCTGCCCGGTCGTGAGCCAGCCATTCTGGCACTAGCTGTGCCCAGTTAACATGGGCTTATGTCTTAATGCTGCACAATGCTACCCACATCCCCCTCAGCGCTCAGAGACATTTCCTCTTTGCCTATTGGTTAAACTCTGAGGCCAAGGACAGAGCTGAAGGCAAGGGAAAGGACACTCTTCATCTACATCACAGACCCCACATGACCTGAAACGCTGCCACTTCCCTAATGGTGTAAACTTGACACATAACAAGAGACGTGCTTCATTGGCAAGCTTGACGACTTGTGAGAAATCAATCTTGAAGGGTGGGGTGGGAATCTGAAATCAGGTTAGTTATATTATATCCTTGGTGTTCCAATCCTTGATGTTCTTTATATCCGTAGTGTTCCAATTCCAATCCAAAGTTTCCAGATACTCTCCAAATCCATTTGGAGAAATATAATTATATAGTATATTTCAGCTGAATTCTGCCAGGATATTAGTGATCACTCTCTTATTGCACGTATTCACAAAATCAGAAAGGAATATAAATCCAATTGTTTGCCTATAGGATACATCTCAAAGGCTTCCATGACCCCAGGCCTTCCTACACAATCTTAGTCTTGTGAACTGGAACAGGATTTCTCTCATAAATGATGGTAATAATGCTTGGCTCTATTTCAAATCAATTTTCACTCACATACGCAGAGTGAAACAATTTAGCAGTCCTTGGTGTACCCCTGACCTATCTCACCTAATCTTTCAAAGAAACAGAGCCTGCAGGCAGGATATGGGAGTGACTGGATGAACTTGAGAAAAATAAAAAACAAATGCATCCAGGCAATAACATAAGTGATATATTTCCATCAGAAATTCCAGCTTTCTGCTACTAATGTATTTAATGAGCACTTGGTGCACTTTTTTGAAAGCCAGCAATATTTTTGACAATGCTTGTCTTGATGCCCCCAGACTCCCTCAGTTCAGTCTCAACTGAAGCTCAAGCACCATCCTCCCTGTTTTCGATTATGGTGACGTCTTCAATTGACATTCAAACACAACCCTATTATCCAAACTTGACATCATCTGTCACTCTGCTCTCCATTTTGTCACCAGAGCCTCATTTCTCAGGCATCATTGCAAACTATATGCCATGTCAGGTCTGTCTTTCCTTCACAACAGCCTAGCACACAGGTACACATTCATTTATAAAACCAACCTCGGTCTAGCCTATTTGACAGCTCTCCAACACCAGTCACCCCCCAGTATAATCTCAGGTCCCCTACCGCTCTCAGATTAGTACCCAAAGTTCACACAAAACACAGGCCACTCATCATTCAAATACACTGCAGTCACCGACTGGAACAAATTAACTCATTTCCATACTTATAAAGAGGACGGAGTGTAGCACAGTGGGTAAGGAACTGGGCTTGGAACAGAAAGGTCGCAGGTTCGATTCCCCGGTAGGACACTGCCGTTGTACCCTTGAGCAAGGTACTTAACCGAAATTGCTTCAGTATATATCCAACTGTATAAATGGATACAATGTAAAAGTGATGTGTAAAAGTTGTGTAAGTCGCTCTGGATAAGAGCGTCTGCTAAATGCCTGTAATGTAATGTAATGAGTACACTTTAACTGAAGCCTGTAAATATGTCATTTTTAATGTTTGCTATGTTGCCCGTCTACCCTGCACTTCATTCACTCAATAATCCTGTACTGAATGTTTCATTAGCATTGGCTCTGTCACTACACTGTACTCTATGTAACTAATATTGTCTTAACTAATTGTTGTTTATTTTTTCAATGTCAGGTTGTCACTGTGAATGAGAACCTGTTCTTAATTGACCGTCCCGATTAAATAAAGGATGGTTTTGTTTTTTTGACAAATAATCAATTGTAGCCGCCCCCCTATTTTTAAGTCTTCTCCCACGTAATGGTTTATGTGTGTTCATCATTATGTAAAATATGTCTTGTTTAAAAGAAAATAACTGCCTCTTCAAAGCACCACTGCAGACATGCTGAAAGGGCCTTATGCCCAGGAAAATAAGAAATAAATAGTGTTGCAATATACGCTGAGCAGAGAGAAAAGGGGAAAAGGTTGTCCTGTAACTCACAAATCAGTTAAAGCCTTGTGTGTCAGTCCGCGGTACACTGCTGTGCAAAGTCAGCCCCTGCTGTAAATTGTAGACTGTGCAACAATGCATTTAAAAGCCGTTCTGGTGCAGGCTGCCACATGCAGAGATGAGGATAAGGATAACAGATTAATTGTTACTGTGCGCTTATGTCAGGTTCCCCTTGATAAAGGAGATGTCAGTCTTGTTACGGTTTCCTGCTAAAACAAAGGATAAATTATTTAAAATAAAATTGATTTTTTTTTTCACTCATGCTGCTCCTGTGTCCTGTCAAACGTTTACAAACATTTACCATGTTGAGTGGAAGTTCAGAGTGACATGCCTGTGCCAGTTCATGTCTCAGAGGATAGAAGAAACTACAGTGAGCCTGTCTCAAATCTCTAAGCAATGATTTCGGAACAGGAACTGCGGTTTTAATATTTCTTCTTTTATATTACTAAAGACACCACAACCTTACACCTCCTTTTTCGTTAATCATTATCATTAACAAGGCCAGAACAAAGCCTTTATTTCCGACGCAATGGGTTACAATAAGGGAGGAGTTAAATGACGGAGACAGCAGTAATAAGATGGCATTGCATCCCTGGGGCAGTTTCGAAAGATTATAGAGGAGCTTTGTGAAAAAGACACTGTACATTATCACCTGTGACAAGCCTCACATTCCAATAAAGCTACATTGGAGGATGAGGAAAGAGAATTCAAACCGCAAATCCCCCACCCATTTACCAGAGAGGAGTATTAAAACACATTTGTGGTGTGCCCACCCCCCACCCTCCATGATGGATGTGTAATGTTTTTATTGCTAACATTTGTCTCATGCATTTTGCAGACTGCTACTGAATTAAATTCCTGCTTTTTTCTGTTTAATAAATGAAGGATTGGGGCAATACATCATAAGGATGAATTTAATATAATTTTTTTTCATTAATAGAAAGATTAAAAGCCTTGAGGAAGTAATTGTGGGCACGCATATTGAGAAAATGATCATGCATTTGATAATGTGTAGATTTTTTCTTTATTTTTCTTGAGCGATAAGTTTTCAATGAAATATCTCTGCGTGAAAACAGATGAGCAGTTATGTAGCTGCCAGCGTGCACTGCTGGTCATTAAATGATTAAAAATCTTTATTTTCACTTTGTATCATGTTGCACCATATCCATAGTCCAGCGTAATGCACACAATGGAACAATGACTTAATCCTTTAATTTCCATATGGTCAGTTGTAGAAAACAAAAATCCATCAGTGTATTCCTGCTGGGTCTGCCATCACTAAACAACTCCTCAAAAAAATGATCAATTCAACAAAGACAATTGCTGAACCTTGATCAGGAGCATCACTTTGTATAAGAAAATGAAGGAAGTGAATGAGTGATTTATGGTGGCATGAATCACTCATGCATGTCTCATGCTGGTAACACATTCCTGCACAGACCCATTCATCACAGGTCTGAGCCTTAGAACATGACCTCATCCTGCTCCCTCCCACACACCGAAACACACACACACGCATGCTCACACACATACACACATGCATGCTCACACATATACACACATGTAGAGACAGATAGAGCAAGAGAGAGAATCATTTCCCCATAATTTCAGTATCTTATTTGCAAATGTGTGAAGTTTTTTTTTCACAATACATACTTACATTGCACCTGTGTGAATTACCAATCTTTCTGTGGTTTTTTTTTTTTGCTATTATCACTACAAAACTTTGGCCTCGGACAAACAATTGGTATCTGAAATAATTTCAATTCTTCTCTCCCAACTCCCTCTGTGCAGACGTGCTTCTGCTCTTATCCTTACCCTTTTTCTCTACCTCCCCGCCTTTTCATCTCATTTTGCCACTCCCTGGCAGCAGGAAAAGCCAGCCAAGCGAGATGAACAAAAACATGACTGTTCACACACTGCTTGGGTTTAAAAAAAAAAAAATGTATATCTGGTTTTCCCTGTTGGTTTCTCAAGCATAAGCACAGTATCCAACAAATGTGTCACAGAGCGTACACACCACAGAACAGCAGATTGTGGGGACTTTTTCAGAAAACTTGTATTTAATTATTGTCCCTTGGATTTAATGATATCAATAGAACACACTGAAAGGGAATGCACAATGGTGGAGACAAAAAAGAAAAAGCATTCTTTGAAAAAGTTTCCCAAAAGAACTGCAGGTTGAATGGAATACTTAACAAAAAGTCACGTTTCCATTGTTTAAGTTAATTTAGGTACAGCTCAGAAAACCATTTCCCCCTGTTAGAAGTTTATCAAATACCAGCAGAGCCCAGCGTCTGCAATAATAAGCAATGCTCCCACAGAGCTCATGAAAACCCAAATGACTTCTCAAATCCTTTCAAGTAATGTATTTTCATAGAAGAAAATCCCTTTCCTAGACAGCTTCTGTGCCCTGAATCACTGGCAAAGGGGCACAGTACTTTTGAGGCTGGTGTGGCTGCACCACATGTCTTTTGCACAGGTTAGCTCATTAACTGCCCGCATCTAACAGACAGCTTCTACATTTGCAGGGACAGGTAAATCTATCTGTCTGTTTGTATGTCTAAGGTAAACAACCCTTTCTTATTCACTTCTTTCTTATTATTATTTCAGTCCTCCAAACCCTACTGCTACTATTTTTAAGCCAGCAAGCCAAATTTAAACAAAGTACCATAACCCAAAACCAAAAGTTACCTACCATAACCCCTACTCCTCACCACTACAAAAAATGTTTTTTAAAAAAGTCAACCCCAACAAGTATTTTAATTATATGTGAAATTTTATTTCCATTACTTTTTTTTTTTTTTTTTGCTAAATATAGACAGAAATATTGAGGTAAAACAGTTTGACTCATTTTCAAGATTTGCCAATGGGGTAAGAAAATTTAACTTGTCAGGCAAACAGTAACTTAAAACAAACCAATATTTTCTACTTTAGAAAATGTAAACAAAATAACCTTATTTTATGTCTCATTACATGTCTAAAGCACTTGTTATGACAGACATTTATTTTTTTTGCAGTGAAGGTTGCATCTTACAAGCAGACCCCATGGTCTCCCCTCTAGGACTAGAGCTAAGCAGCACTGCTATATATTGTGTGGAGTGTGTGAGAGCAGTCATTCCCCTAGGTTTTATGACATACTTCTGCCTTGCTCCAGCTTTTTAATTTCCACACGGCTGTGTACACTCCAGTCAGCGTTCACTACATTTCCACTCTCACCCTGCTGCACTGGCATTCACCGGCATGTTAGCGCCACAGCGCTTGGCTAGGCCTCGCTACACGCGTCTGTGAGGCAGCGCCTCCACCGGCACACATTCATCTGCCACCACTGTATTCATACTGCAGAACTTTGTGGTATAGAAAAACTATAGTTCTCACTACAAAATAATGCACACAATGAAAATTATTGCGTGATGTATATGTGTATACATTGCTATTATATGCAAGACATATGAATTTATTGTCATGATATAACCATATACATTGAAATCACAAATTACTACAGATTTTTTAAAGGGTAGAGAATATTAGGGGATATTGCCACAAAATATATATATTTTTAAAAACAATACAAAAAAACAACAACAAAAAAACCAAAACATTATGCTATAAATTATAGAGAGCAACCCATTAAAGCAAGTGCCTGGTCAATGGTAGCAATATATGAGTGTTCTGAAGTGCATACAAATTGCTGTCGCTTGTAACCATTAATAATGTCAAAAGCAGGTTAAGAGGGGAGACACCTTTTGGTACAAATTATAATGCGTCGATGACACTACATCCGTGCGAGCTGAATGACACTGAATTAATGCTGAGTCTAACTGCATGCAAATTGTTATTCTCTGGCTTCACTGGGTCCTTCCATTCAAAAGGTTGTTCATCTTCAACACACCACAGATACACCAAAAAAATAAATATCCTGCTACATTAAAGCCATAGAGAGGAATGTCGTCATTGACCTCTGACGTGTTGCTATTAAAAATTGTACAGGAAATACAAAAACCACCAGCAATTTTAAGTCTTCTAATATAAGCTCTTATTTAAGCTCGTATTTATTTAATATTGTATGTTTTTTACATTTGCATTTATTTTTTTATATAAGAAGGAAACTTTACTGAAGGAGGTACTGTTTATCTAAGATATTTGATTTTAATTGTAGTTGATTGTTGTTCTGCACTTTTGCACGTTTCAAATTTTTTAAACCAAAAGCAATTAAAGTGGTTAACTTGCTTATAGTAAATGCATTGTCTGCTGGTTTACTTTGTTACTTTTCAGTACACCACGTTCAGTATGCCACTTAGTACTGTATCACTTTGAATATTAAAGTGCACATTTACACCAGACCACTCTTGTGAGTTTGCTACCATTTACGATTAAAAACCATAGAAGGGTAAAAACATACCAGGCTGAAATTGGTATGATGTAAGCAACACAGCTGCAACTAATAAAATTGATAAAATTGTGTCAGATTTACAGTAGGTGTGCAAATGATCAATCATTGACAATAGTCAATAGTATTGGCGGCGCCGAGGCGGTGGGGGGCCCCCAAATCAAATTCTGTCTTGTCACGGGCACGCTCCATTCGCACGCTAACGCGGCGTCTCCTCCGGCCGTGCTCACGTGATGTCGGCCTGGTGATCGCGCCCTGTCCACGGTTACTGAACCTTGCTTTTAACCCACCTCCTTAATCCCGTCCACCCCCGCTGCTGGAGTCCTTGCTAAATTGCCGTTTTATTGCTGACGGGTAGACTGTGAACAGTGAGAATCTGGTATGGAAAAGCACTCACCGCGCAACATGCAGCCAATACAATCAGGCAGAATAAGCGAGCAGGACTCAGAGGCACGCGAGCAAGTGGCAGGCTTTCCAAGGAAATCGCAAGCCTCTCTGATGATGCAGCACCACCTCTAAAATACAAACTGTGTAGTCGCCTGGGCTGATCTGTGGTGCAGCAGCTGTGAGAATAACATTGCAAATAAGTATAATTGATAGTATTATTATTTCTGGATATGCCTGTGGTAGACAGTGGTATAGCAGCAATAGTAATGGCATGTTCTATCCCAGAAGCTAACACCGGCTCAAACTACAGCCTCTATAAAAACCCTGACTTTGAGGAACAAATAGGCTAGGTGGCATTATTATTGCACTTATTTTTACTTCTTGTTGATAATTTACTATGTCAGTAACCTAAATAATGTCAATGCATAATTATAATGAACAGAACTTGCTTTAATTTATGCACATGACATTTACTGTTCATTTCTTTCTCCACACAAGTGTTTTGTCCTCTCATTCATTACAGATTGCAGCTGAGTGTTGCATGAGAGTGGGGAAAATATAACTTCACTATTTTTGCCAAATACATATGAGAAACACATTTAAGTAAAAGAGCCATGCAGATATACTGAAACTTTCCTGGTAGCCTAAGTCCTATTCAACACTGTCTTTTCTTCAGTGGTTTCGACAAAACCTTTGAAAATCAGCATTTTTAAACCACACTCATCAGAAATTCAGCATGCATTAGCAACACAGTACAGAAAGACCAAAAAACTGTGTGGCATGGAATCTGTGGAAGTTACACAATGAGGAAAACGAGGTGCCATTTCCTAAGTGCCAAAGGGGGGTGAGCATGCACCTGCCTGAAGCAGTTCAAGTCGGCTGGTACGGAATAAGGAGCAGAGCAGTACAGACTGAACTCTATTATGCCCTCTAGTGGATGCCAGGATGAGCCGCCAGCTGCGTGTGTTCATACGTCTCTGGTTCATACTTTACATTGTGAGTGTCGGTAAATCATCTCTGGCATGACAACGTAAAGGCTAATGCAGCCAGGCAACAGGGTAAAACATAATCAGTAAACTCCACACCTACATTTTTTTAACCTAAAAAAGCACGCTTACGCACAGATGATTGGGTGGACAATCCCTACCCATCATGAATTCTGTAAACTCTGGACACGTCAAGCAGCCAAAAGACAGGCTGAAACAAGACATGATGAAATGACCCTTCTCTTTTAAATTCTCTTCAATCTTCATCGAATAAATAAAGCCTAGAGGTATCGGGGTCGGAAGCTTGGTGGGCTCGGCTACGTCTTGAGTATGAAATCTGTCTGAATTTAAGAAATAAAGGCACCATTTGGGCGCAGAATTGTGTGACCCCGTGCTTCGTTTTTTCTCAGCATGGTCTGCTGAGAGCTGGCATCCTGCCTGCTGTCGCGAGACATTTTTTAAAGAAATCTCTTTCTGCTTCTGAGAACAGTGCGTGTGCATCTCCTTGAAATAAGTAAGTAAATAAATAGGTTTACCCTTTTCCCATTTCTTTTCTGATAAGAAAAAAAACAGAACTCACAATATGTCGTAAGCCATTTAAGGCTTTGTTATGAACAATGAACTTAGGTAATTCAGGGTATATCGACTCAAAACCAGACCCTGTTTCGGCAACTTGTCTAATTAATTTGTTTGCACCACTTTCGCATTTGTTTTTCTTAACGAGCTGTAGATATGTGACAGTTGCAACGTAATTACATTAGCAAGTAGCCTTAATGTGAAGTATTACTGATGGCAAATCAAAATGAATGTATGGCTGATCTGTACCGTTTAGTGAATGAACACATTTTTTTGAAAGGATATCAGACTCAAGCGTAATTAATGGTGGGCATAGTAGTTTAATTAAAACGCTGAAGAGGAGGAAATGTAAATTTGAAAGCAAAGTTGAGGAAAGCATCATTTTTTGCACTGTAAAGGCAGAGCCCGGAGCGTAAACAGCACTGCCCGATGAACCCAAACAGGCACTTCACATCCATTTCAAAGCCTTTAAATTGTTGTAGTTTTGGAACATTCATTAATGACATGGCGCAGCCGATGTATTTGTGTTAAAGTCATGTCTGTGTTTCTTTTCAATTATTCAGTATAAGTGCACTGGGCCACTGTTGTGTCCGAGTTTACAACACGTTTCAGAGGGTAGACGACTATAGCATAGATCGCATAAACATTTGTCCTCAACAAATTCTGACATAAAAATAAATTCTAGTGATGATAAAAAATAAAATAAAAAACTAACATTTGCACGAGTAAGTCAACATGATAGACAAATGGTGATTAAATCAAAACCAATCTTTACCCACATACACCTAGCTCAGGATAATCGCACCGGAGTACTCTCAGAATGGACAAAACAAACGCAACTAGAAAATGCCTTCAATACAGACACAACGATGTGGCAAGTTGTGCGGTGCTGTTAAGTACGTAGAGTGCTGTAAAGGCAAGTGAAATGCAGTTGATCCCACAAGGTCGATTCTGAGGACCAAGCACATCTAGACATCACAAAGTTGCCGCTGACTTTGAATGATACTGTGCTGTGTGATAAGTTAGGAATCATGATGTGTCTGCTTAAAATGAATTGCTTATGTCAGACATATTTCTTAGACGATGGCCCCCTTGCTCATATAAGTGGAAACCCCACTGGTCATGAACTAAAAGGTGGGGCCATGTAATTTTCTGAAAATGTCGGGAGGGCAGCGTTGCCAGGTCAGATTCTGTCAATATTTCTAGCGCAAAGGTCTCCAAAAATGCACCCAGTAAGATCATAAACAAGCCCCCAGGTGGACTTGTTGCTGGGGGGTGATGCTGATGGTGCTGGTAGGGGAATTCTGGGGGAGAGGGGGGGAATGTCTAACTTAGCACTATTCCAATTTCATGGTTTGATATGCAATTTATTGCATCATCCACTAGCTGGTGATTCTAAAAGCAGATTTTAAGACCAGCCCAAACCCTGCTATCTGCAGCTTTGATTTTTTTTCCATCCTCAATTTCATGTTCAAATGAGCCCAGTTGGGTGGGAACACCAACAGTAGAGACACTGGTCACAAAGACACAGGAAAAATAAAAGAAATAGGAAAGATTGGGCTAGTATCTCCCTAAACCAGCAAGCGTGTACAAAAAATAATAATAAAAAAATCCCCATTTTGAGGAAGAAAAAAAAAAAACTCAAGCAGCAGAGAGGCATAACCTCGAAGGTGGATAAATGCCAGGAGGAGGGGAGAACCATCCTCCGCTGACCGCTCTGGAGAGAAACCTGCCTGTCCCACACATGACCACCAACACCACATGCACGCATGCATGCACTCACATAAACGCAAAAAAAAGAAACAAAAAAACCTGTAAATCTGGTAACTGCTACGTACTTGCTCACAGTGGTTATGCTTCCTGACATGAAATTATCCACTAATGAAAAACACGTCAGGATGAATAAAACTCAAATCCCCTCCTCCCCACCTCCATCTGCTGAAGAGACTAATGAGGGGCCTGGCAGTGCCAGGAGGCACAAGCAGGAGGAAGCGTTTGGGCTACTGAAGGTTTGGTCTCACTTTGTCCCTGCACATCACACAACTGAGGCGTGTGTGCTAGATTGTGTGTCCGTGTGTTCATGTTGTTATGGCTGTGTGTGTGTTTTGGGGGTTGAAGTCAGTAGTGTTATAGTATGCATTGTCCCCATGGGGCTGTTTGTATTGCTGTTGCACTATTGCAAGACACACTCATTTCTTATTCATACAACCACAAAGTACGCAAGTTTGGTTGCCTACTTGAATTCTTCACTTTTGTTGTCTTTTCTCTCTATACATATGCACTCAGACAAAGACACATTTTCTACTAAAACTGTGACCTCTGCCTCAAACAGGTGTGCCTTAATCCTGCAGTGTGGGGTACCAGTTTGTGTGCCAACCTGGCATTGGGATATCCAGATTGTGGAGGGGGGGGGGGCATCCTGACTGGGGCAGCTCTCTTCACTGTGGGCAGACTGTCACACCACAAGACATGCAAGCAGTCTGTCTCTCTACACCTATAGGTAGTCTGCCCTTCACAATCTCTCAGTCTTCCTCCCCATCCTCTTATCCCTCTCTACTGCTCTCTTCCTCACTGTACCCTTTTCCTACATCCATTTCCTTTCCTCCGTGTCCTATCCCCACTTCAACATACTCTCTTTGTCTTCATCATCTTTCTGCTCTTTCATGCTTTGATTTTTTTTTACCCACTCTCTCCTCCCTCTCCCTCCATATACTCATCAGAAGGCAGAGGAGAATCGGTGATGAATAATGCAGGTCTTCCTCCTTAATGAAAGCCCATTCAGAGTGGCACTGTGTAATGCTCTTTGTGTTTCTGCCCGTCTCCATAAAGTGCCTCATCATTACTAATTCACAGGTCCATAAGCGCACGGGCAGCGATAGCCCCCTCAGAGGGAGGGGTCATTTAGTCTTAGCAGGAACATCCTCACTGCGGAGATGATGACCCCCAGCCACTTGGTCCCGGCAGTGCTGAGATACCACCGTCAGGAGTCCCACCTTCAGGTACACACCGCTGCTGAAATTACATCACAGACCCAGATCCTTTAGTGTTTTTATAGGGTGGGTTTGCCCGGCAGGGAGAGTGTTCCCAGTATTACAGAATATCTACGAATGTGGAGCACAAAGGGGTTGATCAAACTCTTAATAACACATTCCCTCTCATGTCTCTGAGGCTGTGGATCTCTCCATGCTGTTCCTGTACCCCCAGCTGTGATGGACCGCTAGCTTCTGTGTGTGCTTGTGTGTGCTTGAAATATGCGTGTGAGTGTGTGTTTGTTCATGCGTGTGTGCTCGTGTTTGTGCATGCGTGTGTGTGTGCATGCATGAGTGCATGCGTGTGTGCGTGCGTGCGTGTATGCGTGTGTGCATGCAGGATTTCCTCCCAGTCCGACCCCATTAGACAGCTGGACCAAAATCATCAAGGACACAGGGGTGAGGCTGCACATCAAGCAAGAGTGCATTCAACACACTATAGCACAGCAAAACCTTCAAAGATAGAAACACTGCTGGAGTGCTTTCAAAACACACTATGGCTCAGCAAAGCCTTCAAAGATAGGGAAACACGGCTGAATTAAGCATCCTGTTGCAGATGACTGTCAGTATGACAAAGTACACCTGTCATTTAAATAAATAATGGAGTCCTTTAAAAAATATATCCACGAGTTACATAAAGGGCCAATTCATTTTTTAATTATTTCAGTTTTAATGTTGGAAAAAACATTGCCGACTAACTACATGAGTTTGTGGTTAAAAATAAATATTAGCTTTAGAGTTTGCTGCCAATTTGACAGTTTTTTGCTACATTAACTATCCTTCTGGGATCAATTTCTTTTCTGAAAGGACTATGTGCAAATAGCCTTTGTCTTAGCGGCTGTCAAGATTCCAGAGCTGACATTCCATAAAGATACCTCGATTGAACTAACATTAGTATATGTGGCTTGGTAGCTAAACAAAGTTAAGCCGTGTTCACACGTAACGTCTTTTCTGATGAAAACCGCTGGTCAAAGCCAAACCCAAGCCAAGTTGTAACCATAACACTAACCCTTGCTGTAACCCTAACCTTAACCCTAACCCAATCTGTGCCCCTGAACCTGACCTTAGCTATAGCCCTTACCACATCCACCTCAAATTCCTTAGCAACCACCTAGCAACCACCTAGATCACCCTAGCAACCATCTAGAACTGCATAGCATCCACCTAGAAACACCCTAGCAACCACCTAGAACTCCATGGCAACCACCTAGCAACACCCTAGATACCAGCGATAACACCATAGCAAACACGTAGCAACTCCCCAGCAACCACCTAGATCACCGTAGCAACCGCCTTTAGCTCCGTAGCAACCACCTAGCAACACCATATCAACTACCTAGAACTTCATAGCAACCACATAGAACACCTTAGCAACTGCCTATAACTCCATAACAACCACTTAGCAACACCGTAGCAACTACCTAGAACACCCTAGCAACCGCATACAGTGTGTAAAACACTGAGATATCAAGTTTTGATGAAGAGTTAATTTAGCTCCGTATATATGTGTCGCAAATCAACTCATTACCGTGATGTTATAACACATACATAATACTCTGTCATACTACAGACACTGTTCACTCTGTTCAGCACAAAGTTGACTTTGCATTGGCGGTAACCACACTTCACAATTTCTGCAGGAATTGTCTAGTTATAATTACAGTTGTTATTATTATAATTATTAGTTGTGACACTATATGAATCAACTATGTACCGCATCTGAAAATGTAACAGGTTTTCCAGAATTTATTTGCAGGGCTGTGACCACCCAGATCCAGTGCTTAATTAGCCTTCTGTCTGCAGGAGCAACCACTGAGATTCCCTAAGCACTGAGCCAAGTGCCTTTGCCATGTCGGCATGCCAATAAAACTACAGCCTTGCCGCTGAAGGGTGCTTCAGAAAGTTCCAGAACAGTTCAGAGTGACCTGCTCTAAATGTGCGCAGCATTCTGAAAAGTTTCTTTGTCTGACTTACTCTCACACATAGCCAGACACACACACTGGGTTTCAGTTTGTGAATTCCAATCCTGGTTGTGGACCTGCCTCATCTTTGCAATGTCCTTTGTAATTTTGGGTTAGAGCAGGCACGGTGCCAGAAACCACTAGTTTTCACTCTGCATGGACTCTGCCAGGTATGTTATGTGCTCCAACCCAATCTCTACGACATAGCGGTATGTTCTAATTCAGAACTGCAGTTCCAGACACCGCCACAGGAGGCTACAGGGATTGACGATCTACGGATAAGGATAAATGACCTTTATCCGGTGGACCAGCCTGTCTACCAACCAGGAAGGGGCTTTCAAGCAGCATGTGCACACGTGTATTAATGTGTCAGAGGGCTGGCCTCAAGGCTTCATTAATACTCTAGAATGAAGCCAAATTTCACTTGTTTTTTTCTCATTTCAAAGCACAGGTATGTGCGGAAGAAAAAAAACAGACCTTTTTCCCAGCTGCTACTCCAAATGATAATTACAGAATTAAGTCAATTAGACACAGACAGACTGTTAACTGAGTGGCTGTTATCGAGGGGCAGTGAAGAGCTCTCTCCAATGAACAACACTAGTGATAGGAGGTAGAGGCATTGTAAGGTCCATTGTGGGTGGAGCCCGAATTAACAACTGCAATGCCAATCATTTGAGACAGTCATGTGAACCAATTAAAAAGCCCATAGAAAAGTATAAGCACGGTTTTTCTATAAAAAAAAAAAAAAATAAATTAAAAAAAAAAAAATATATATATATGGTGCGGGGAACATGAAGAAAAACATTTGTACCCCATTGTTCCTTTCTCTGACTAAGAGCGTCTGCCAAATTACTGTAATGTAACGTACTGTAGATTCCTCATTAAACAGCAGCTAGGGTATTTAGCTTCAGCTCACAAAACTGGTCACTGAATGGCCGGAGAAACGGCACCGCGCCACGACAGGAGCCAGGCCGCTCGTGCCCTTGCAGCGCCGCTAATCGCCGAAGCGCCGCACGTTTAACAGCAGGATCAAAGGCTCGTGATTGTAAACGGGCTCACCGAGGGGTGTGACAATTACAATAATGATGCAATTAGAGTGACATTAAACAGCAGCGGCTGCTTCCTCTGTCTGCTCGGGGAAACACCGCCACTCCTTCCAAAGAGGAGCCGAAACGTGCGCGGCAGCCGGGCAGGAAGACAGCAGCGCTTTTCAGCGGCGCTAATTTACAGCTGCTTTAAATAGACATACTGTAGCATACTTAGCATTTCCAGTTTCTTTCATGCACCGAGATGTAAAAGAAGAGAAGTTAGCATAGCTCATTTTATTTAAGTTTGCTTAAATATAGGAAAAGTGATTATAGGATAGGAGAAGCAGTGAGCGATCCTCTGTACTTGAGAGAATGAGACAGAAACCACGGCGATGACGGAATGTAGATCCCTCGAGCAGACCTGGAAATAGAAACTCGCAAGACACGCAGAACGTCTGAGCAAAGTGGCTGATGTGCTGGTTTATCCTCTTCTTTAAGGGGCTCACTACAGAGGCCCTTAAAGAACCGGTCTTGTAACTCAATGGGATGCAGCCGTTGTACCCTTCAGCATGGTATTTAACCTGAATTGCTACAGTACAGTAGAACTTCCTGTGGTATGAATGGATTGTTTGTCGAAAAATGTAATCTGTGCAGGTCGCTCTGGATGGGGCATTTGGTAAATGTCAAAATGTAATAAAAATGTTTAGGGAATGTTTTCTTTTTCCTTGCAGAAATGGAAAACACTGTGGTAAGGTGAAAAAAAATATATTATCAAGATATAACAACACTTCAGAATATATGAGCAAACAGACATTTTTTCTGCTTTCAGACATTGTAAAAATACTTGCAAAAACCAATTTGTTTACAACATGAGCATCATATTTTCTGCAAATTTAAAATACACTGAAATACATTTCTGTAAGTGTTTGTCCCTGGCAGGTGTTGGGCATACAGAAGAGACAATGGTCTAAAGCAAGACAAAGCACTTCATTTAACCCCAATGCAGTCTGTACAGTGACATTGTGGGCCTCAGTTCTTATCCAATTATTATTCAGAGAATTACATTTCATTTTTTTAAAATTTGGAAACATAAAATATGCCTTAAAATGTGACATCTCAGCTGTGCCCCCTTCTCTTTTATCAACAAAATCAGGAGTGTGCCTTTCGAGATGCGCCCTAGAGCACATCACCTTTCCCATCATCCTCTAAAAATCAGGCAGAGATCTAAGCGGTATGTGGAGTATGACGTAATCGCAGCCCGCGTGATCAACCGCAGGTGGTGAACGCCTCGCTCAGGCTGTTTTATGTTTCCGCTTAGCCGCCGGTAAACCGCCGTTCAAAAGGCTCGCCGCTTCCTGGGTACGGAGCAGCTGTGAAGGCTGCACGTGATGCAGGGCGCGTGCGACCGTTGGCTTGCTCCTTTTTTCACCCTTAAAGAAACGCAGGGTTTGCTCCAATTTTTCCTTCTTCAGGCTTCGCTCTCGTGCCAACCCCACCCCCCGTTCCTCCAGTGATGTACGACGCATCGGCTACGGGGGCGGAGGGCACCGAGGGTTATCTGGCCAGGGGACTCAGGGCCAATGGGGGGCCATCGGAGAGGGACATCAGATAAGAAGTGGTGGGATGTGGTATGAAATGCCCTGGAACCTGCCTCACTCAGCTCAGCAGATAAGAGGGGATCAAACACACCATTCCCAGGGAGGAGGAGAAGTTCAGGAGAGCGGGGAGGCGGTAGGGAGAGAGGAGGAGGAACGGTGTAAAAAGAATAGCCTTTTTTTTTTAAACCTCGTCTTCATTAGATTACTTTTCTTTGTGAGATTCTCTTCAAAGTGCAGCTCCTCATATTTCCGTGGTTAATCTGAACACTTCAAAATGAGAGCACGCAGACCTGTCGTGATTTAAACCCTCTGAGAGTGATTTGCATGACTCTTCAGGCTCTGTGGTGATGTGATGTGCCTGCTGATAGGGGCACAGTAAAAGAAGCTTTGGGAAAGAGTGCGACACACCATGTCTGCTGGCTGTGACAGACACCATCCCTGCGACCTGGCTCGGACTGCAGAAAACCACCGTGTTAGCTGTCCTGCATTACCCAGTACTTCAAAGAAGATACCCGTCTGCGTATGTGTGTGTGTGTGCGTATCTCTGTGTGCCTGCATTTGTGTGTGTGTGTATATCTCTGTGTGCCTGCGTTTGTGTGTGTGTGTGCGTGTGTGTCAGTGGTAAACCACACAAGAGCACTGAGAGAAACAGTGGAGAGGTGAACCCACCATAATGAATGTTGAAAACAGCATTCACCCACTCCTGACCCCCTCCCGCCCATTCCCCTAGGCTTTTCTTCACTGTGACATCAGCATGCGTCTCACTGGCAAGCAGCTGTGCCAAAAGCCAAATTAACCGTCAGTGTCACCGGGCACCAACACAACTGGCCGATGTTGGATTTGAGGCACCGAATAACTGGCACGGCAAATCGATCATTTCCACAGACCCCAGAGAACAAAGCTGTAGTGCACTGTGTGGTGACCCTGAGTCTGCAAAAAAAACTGCATCTCCTCTGGCAGACAAACATTTTTTTAACAAGGTTTCATTGAAAGTTTAGGTTGTTTTCTAAAAAAAGTTTTTTAATGTGTTTCTGTGTTTGTCTGCAAGCGTGTGAGTTTTTGCACACATGGTTGTGTGTGGATATCCAAGAGAGTGTATAGGGGAGTGTGAGAGGAATCTGTTTGTGACTGCACTTATGAGTGTTATGCGAGTCAGTGCACATGAATATATGTGTGTGTGTGTGTGTGTGTGTCTGTGTGTGTGTGTGTGTGTGTGTGAGTGTACATGTGTTTGAACGTGCACAAATGTGCATTAATCTGCAGCTCGTACACAGAATCCTGAATCCTCATACTCAAAATCTTCCACACCACACGCCTCTCAGGCACGGTCAATGGCCTGCTCGTACTCCAGAGAATTCTGTCCCTCATTAGCACCGAGCAGGTGACAGGTGAATTAAAATTCATTACCATACTGTTACCACGGTAATCTCTCTGCAGGGCACAGTATAGCTCAGCCTAAACACTGGTGCTCGCTGTAACAACATGTGTCACAAGCACATATCCTGTTTTCGCACACAAACCAGCTTTACTTTATAAAACTGAGCAGCCCACCTCCTGTACACCAAGTGAAAGGTGCCTGCAAGAGCTGCCATTCGGGAGATGATCATATATCAAGCAGTTGGCCGTTTGTCTTTAATTTAGTGCAGGCATTGCATCGCATGAGGTTGTATTAAAAGGTAAAAAATTGGAGCAAACCCTGCGCACTGACTGTTCTTCTGAATAGTTGATGTTGCGTTGACCTCTCGGGCTCAAAGAAGGTTGTTTGGCAGCTTACAACGTGCCATCTGATGCTAAGAGGGGGCACAGGACAGAGCAGCCAGCTATGGGAACCTGTGGGGTGTGGTTCTTGCCATCAAGGCCTCTGGCCCCACTCCCCTGCTGTAATAGGGTAAGCGAGCTGGAAACTGACCAATCAGGACAAACCCTCCAGCCTCGATGCCACAATGGTAATGTGTCAGAACCAGAGAGCCATGCCCCTGGACCTCCAGCCCTGGCCCAAGCACCGTTTCAGTTACTGTGACCCTCAAGGTCTGGCTCACACCTGTCCTCTCCCCTCAGAGAGGCAGCCCTGCCCCCTTACTCCCTCTCTGCAGTAGAATTGAGCAAGTCACCTGTCATAGGCCCCGCCCCTATGCATCCTGAAAGAGAGACAGAGTTTAGGTCCTGTCTCCGTCCCTCTCCTTCTTCATTTTCCCCCTCCTCCATCTCGTCTCCCACCCTCTGCATTTCTACTCCAGATTCACTCTACCTCTCTCCTTTATCACATCTCTGTCCCTCTCAGTAAGTCTCCCACACATCATACACATGAACACAACACAAGGTTAAACACATGCAGACACACACACACACACACAGACACACACACAAACACTCACGCACACACACACATACACACGCACACACACACTCACACACATGCACTCATGCATGCACACACACACACACACATGCTGGGATACAGAGGAATGGAAAAGCAGCTCAGAATCTGAAAGATAGCAGAGAGAGGGAGGAGGTGAAAAAGTGAGTACACTGGAGACAGCCTCAGAGGAAAAGCGAATATACTTCTGAAGAAGAAAAAAAAACCTTCTGCACTTCATATAAAGAGAAACCCAGTGCCGTGCACAAGCATCTTCGCACTTCCATTATGCCAGCAATAAAAGCCATTAAACATCGCTTAACAGTCATCACTCCTCACATTCCACTTAACACACCTAAACCCTGAGATAATAATCACTAATAACCACATTGGCACTAACACTGAAATTTACTTTACAACCTTGCTTCGGGGGGGGGGGGGGGGGGGGGGGGAGCTGTCTTTGAAATCTATGTGAATAAACAGTACCTCCCAAACGAGGCCAAGGCTGAAGGCTGCAGTTACAGGGGTGGGTCAGTTGGGGTCCTGTCTCTGACAATGGGCTATAACCATAAAAGGCTCTCCAAGTTCCTGCCACTGCTGTCCCATACACAGCCTCATAAGCCACACTGCAATTAAATACCATAAAGTGCTGCAGGACTCATGGTGTAGATGGTACATGGTTAATTCTAGGGGTGCACAGCATGGAAATTCTACGGCTGATCAAAAACCTGTATTTGACTGGCAATATCAGCCCATATATCCCAATTTTATGTTATAGCACAAATGAAACTGCAACAAAGTTTCCACATTCATGGAAAAATTAGATGAGCACAGTCCACAAAAATGTAACTAACTTCATTTCTATAACAAAATATTTTAACCTGCTTACATTATTATCAAATTGAGAGTATAAGTTTATGATGTTACTGTAGTAGTATCTGTGTACCTTTGCTTGTGTGCTTGGGTGACAAAAATGATATAAAGATTGATTAATCTTTTTTTAATCTAACTGATTAAAAATAAATCATAGATAGGAGCTTCTGGTGACTGATCAGGCTACTTGAGCATGGCATTCTCATAACATTTACAGCATCAGCAGCACATCAAATCCCCTCTCTAGTGCATGTCTGTTGCTTCATCCTACTGGCCCATCATATAAACCATAAATTTGCTTAAAAACCGTCTCTTCTGAAATGTCGGTTTTAAGCTATTGTTGGCCAATACCAATACAGCTCTGATGTTATTGTGCAACCCTACTTCATTCTCACACTGAAAGATACCCCTTTGGGAAACTTGAGGCTGGGCTGTCCCTAAGATAGTTGGTGGTGGGCGGCGTTGGCGGGGGGGTGGGGTGAATCCTGGGGCATGGGGAATCCTACTGTATATCAGATGATAAACAGCAGGTCTAGAGGCAGATGTCCCTGGGCATTTACCCCAGAGCACTATGATCAACCACTTGAAACTTGAAAACCAGCAAGCCAGACTTTGATGTTTCTGAATTGATTTTTGTCAGGTAAAGTGGTATCACGTGCTAAGAGCATGAGCCACAGGATTTAGTCAGCTAGTGAATTTAGAGTGAGAATGGATTTTTTTTGCATGCAGTCAAGTTGTGGGGTATATAAAGAGGAATTGTACACTTTTGTAGCATGTTACTGATCCTGTCCTTTAATGATAGTTCAGTGCTGTAGTCATAATTGCATAGTTGTGCTGTAGTAGGGTACTGACACAGGACTCCCTTTACACAGTGTGGCTGGGCTGAGAACAGTAATGAAAGGGAGAGACATGAATCCTGGATCCCTTTTATTCAAAGCCACTTCTGACAGCTTGTTCCTGTGGACAGGCTCAGCACACAGAGCCCATGCAGAGCCTCGCTGACTGTAAGCTGCACAAACATGCCGATGAAGAGGAGATATTCCCGAGAGATACTGTTGAATACGCAGAAATCAGAGTGCGGGTGGGGTGGGGGGGACAGTTTCTCATTATTACATTCACTAGGATAGAGATTCCTTTGGGCACATCCTCATTTCTCATTCATCTCAAACCTCCATTGTGGGTTGTTTGCCCGGTGACACCTGCACCCCCCCACAGCGCCCGGCTGCAAAAGCTCGATAGGCTGACCTGGCTGGAAGCCACACTCTCGAGCACCAGCACTGGGTTTCTGACAGGAGCAGAGGTGTCCAATCTCAGTCTTTGAGGACGACAGGATATGCCCTGTGAAAGATAATGGTGTAGTGGTGTAGTGTGGGAGAGATCCTCCATCACTGCAGCGCTCACAGAAAAGTTGGCGCTCTCTGCACACATTTATAATGTTCTCTCCACATATTTGTTTGAAATTTTGGAAAATGGGTTAAGAGTTAAAGATGTCAACATTCAAGTATTCCAGTCCTTCTAAAGATGCACAAAATAAATAAATAAATAAGATTATGTCCATTGTTGTTACTCATTTAGAGAATGACTTTTTGTTTTTCCATTGTTACATGTTATAAATCTAATATCAATAAAGGAAAAAATTTGATCACAAAAAAAAACACATCCGATGATGTCACATAGGGTGGTCAGCAGAGGAAAGTTGTGAGGGAAGAGCAGAAATTTCATTCTCTCTATAGTTTCCTCTGCCCCACACTAAACATTAAATTACTTTCATTTAGCAGACACTCTTATCCAGAGTGACTCACAATGAAAGAAAGCATTTACACTGAAACCCTGATTAAATGCCTGGTGCTTTATCTTACTCAATATTCTACATAACCGCCCACACATGCTCATCTTTATATGCATTCTGATGAAGGCTACGAGCACCGTGGGAACATAGCTACATTTTGTATTTCCAAACCTTTTGCACCTACATTTTTTCAATGGAAGCATCAGCAAGAAATACTGAAGGAAGGGTGAAAATCCACCCATTTTCAATCAGTCATACCCTTATCACAGTAGTGCCTACTGTCTCATGGAACATAGTCTGCTTATAAAATTAAAAGGCAATGACAATGCAGAGAAACATAGAACAAACCCCCCCCAACCAACAACAATGCAGTAAAACTGCCCTTTGTGATAATTTCCCATAACCTTGTGTATGTGTATTTGTATTTGGAAACAGTCTCTCTGGACACAACCCCATAAACTTATATACTTTTGAACCTACCCTAATGGTGTTCTGTGAGCATACAGTAAAAACATTTAAAAATACAGGCATATTACATTATATTTGCCACTAACAAAACAAAGTGCATACATGCGTTCGAATATGTTAAATGAGAGCTGAGAAGAGCAAGAGTACCTCAGAAAAAGAGCAGCGGTACTACAGAAAAACAGCAGAAATAATTCCAAAAAAGAGCTGCAGTACTATTGAAAAAGAGCAGAAATAATTCATAAGAAGAACAGCGGCACTATAGAAAAAGAGCAGCTGTACTATAGAAAAAGAGCAGAAATAATTCAGAAAAAGAGCAGCGGTACTATAGAAAAAGAGCAGAAATAATTCATAAAGAGAACAGCGGCACTATAGAAAAAGAGCAGAAATAATTCAGAAAAAGAGCCGCGGTACTATAGAGAAAGAGCAGAAATAATTCAGAAAAAGAGCAGCGGTACTATAGAGAAAGAGCCGCGTTACTATAGAAAAGGATACAAGTAGCACGACTAATAGTAACAGCTTAACAAATAGTGCCTGAATAACTTGCGGCCATTTATTGTCATGGTTTTGGCTGATGCCACCATTTCTTTTCCTTCTGCGCCTTTTCTTCAGTTATTACGGCCATTGGTTTTTTTATGCACCTTTTCTTCAGTTATTACGGCCATGGAGTTGATTGAATTATACACGTGCAAATTTCCTTTTACAATTTGCACCTGTTGGTGTTCTATTTAAACCCTGAGCAAGCCGATAAGCTTTGCTTCAGTGTCACTTATGTTGCACGAGAGCCGGTATTCTGTCAAGCGAGGTAAAGGTAAAGGTAAAGGTAAAGGTAAAGGTAAAGGTAAAGGTAAAGGTAAAGGTAAAGGTAAAGGTAAAGGTAAAGGTAAAGGTAAAGGTAAAGGTAAAGGTAAAGGTAAAGGTAAAGGTAAAGGTAAAGGTAAAGGTTTGAGCTGCGATATCGGATTGTTGTGGCTATAAAATTAGCACAACAGTCTTTAGCTTTTTTAGATTGTTGGCAACAAGTTAGTGCCACAATCTAAGCTCAGTATTCTTTCTTTAGGGTTTTACTTTTTCAGCCTCGGTTCGAGGTCTGTTTTCTTTGAGTTGCCCCGTTTTCTGCTCCGGCAGTTTTGTTTTATTTTCATACTCCTTAAGCCTTAGTTCTTTTTTACCCAGTACGTGGGTTGTGTAGAGCTTTTCTTTGGGATACTCTCCCTAAGGAGTATTGTTTTCCTTTCCCTTGTCTCTTGAGACTTATTGTGGCTATTTTACCTTGGGTTAATAGCTTAAAGAACCCCCTGTTCAGTCGCGGTTGGTCTCCCAAAACTCCAACTCCCTCACATTTATAGGCTGTATGGTGAACAAAATGCTAACCTTACAAAAATACCTGAATGACCAAATTAAATAAATTAAGTTATATGATCTAATATGAAATAAAGTTTTAAGGGAAATGAAGATCTTGAAATTTTAAAATACCCCCACCGCCCCCATCATTGTAGGTTTTTCATCACCACCCCCTACACACACACACACACACACACACACACCCTAAAAAAGTAGCCCTCCAGCACATGGTTCTCATCACAACACTGATTCCTGTACAGTTAAATCCATGAAGTAGCAAAGCAGGGACAGATTTATAGGTCCAGCGCTGCAGGTTTTACCGCCTGCCCGGCAGCGAAGGTACCACCACTACCGTATCCCTCCTCCGCCAGCCGGCCCTCATTTATCTGATTTATCTGCCCGGGCGACTTACACGGCTTATGTTTTACAGCCAGATATTCGCTGAAGCAATTCAGGTTAAACACTAGCTTAAGGGTGCCGTGTTGCTTCTGCACTGGGGAACGGGAGCCCTGCAACATAAGCCACATACTGGAGCCACTGCTGCTGGAGAGTTTGTGTGTGTAAGTAACACCAGGAGTTCACAGAAGGACAGCGGACAGATTTGACCTACAACAGATTTTCCCCCTCATCAATTTGCTAAATAGCACAGTTTGCTATTCCCAGAAGAAAAGAGAACAGAGGTAGAATTCACAGTGGAGTGATAGAATAAAACTGAGCGTACAGATGAGAAGAAAGGAGATGCAGATGGAATGGTGACAGTAATATTAGGGATAATGGCACACTGACAATTCCATCAATGCCATCATTTAAGAATTCAGGCAATTTTTTTTAGCAGTGGTATTTTATTGCAACACAAATCAAGGTAGTTTTACACATCTCTAGCAAGGCTGGATTGACAACTACTTGACTGCATCCAGCCTAAAGATTATTACCTGTCAGAAAACTGGGGACAATGTGATTAATTTCATGTGATTCAAATCAAGAAAACTAAATCTTCAGTTATTTTGACTGTTAATGCTAACTTTAAGGCATCAGGCACTCAGAGATATCAGCAGGACACAGAGCCCATGAAGTATTTTCAATGAAGAGAGGCAAAGAAAGGAGTTTAAGAGTTTAGGCAGTCAGTGAAAGTATGCACTTTAGTACTTGAAACCTGTTGTGGAGAGCAGAACACTGAGAGTAGGGGTGTGACAAACACACTCCCACACAACCTCTCACACAATGATGACACACCAATACCCCATTACAGCTCAGGAAGATGACAAATAAAGTTCTTAAAATGGAGCAGACTGTCTCCTCTTAAACACCAGCAACATTGCATTACCATTTTGTACACACTTAAGCATGGTCTGTTCTATACGTACCCAAGTCACTGGGATTCAGCTGACGAGATGAAAGTGATATGCGTTTGTGAAGACAAAGTTCACTGTACCTCAGACTAGTCTGTCCTGACACTCTCCTTCACCCTGAGGAAGCAGCTCCACAGCCTACACTGCTCACTATACTCACACCACAAGGAGGACGTTTGATGGAGCTGTCTGAATTTGTCTCGTCTGGTCAGATGTTATCTCAAGAGTGACACTCTAAGTTAGTATATATAAAGGCCAACACAACTCTCTCCATCATGCAGGAAAACACACACACACCTCTGTCTCTCTAGACGTAACACACTCAAAAACCACATGAAAAGTACTCTAAGGATGGTGAGATTTTGTTTTTGCAGACGCCACACACACAGACTCCTCCCCACTCAGACTCCACCAACTGGCCTATTACCCCTTGCAAGCCCTCTTTCCAGTCTCTACTGCTGTCTACAAACCCAGAGTGGGCCACACTGATGTGAGGTATGGGCAGGGCAGACAGAGGGAGGGAAATAGAGTGACAGCTATGCAGGGAGGACACAGGGAGAAAAGGAGAGAGGACACCTTAGCATAATTAAGACAAGGCTGAGTGCTCGCCACAATGCCATTACATTAATTCCACATTGCTGGCAGCTGCGCCAAATTTATGGCCCATTTAGGGAGAGGGGCCCACCACAGTGACCTTGGAGAATCAGTTCCACCTATCACAACTGAGGAGGGGGAGCGAGGGGACAGACTTACAGACCCCCTCCCCAATAAACAGGCCCCATTTAAAAACTGCTTTCACACCAGTGATATGTAACTGAGTCGGTGTGAATGAATATCTCTCTCTCTGTCTCAGACACACACACACCATATTCTTTCACAGAATGTAGCGAAGAGGCAGGAGTCGAGAATTTCAATCCTGATAGTTGAATTCACAGGTTCCTCCTGCAAGGCTCATATGCACACCATTCTGTACTCCAAGCAAGCCCCCTGGCTTATAGTAATGAAAAAGTAAATGATTAATTTACACATGTAAAACATCTCAAAATGTATTACATGAGTAGAGAACACTGTGTCTCTCACTGTGTCATAAACAAACATGCTTAAAAATAACTGAACCAATTAAGTAACTGAGTGCAAAGCTTCAGTCATGAAGACAGCACACCTTACTGAAGCAGCCATGCCAGCCATATTTAAGGAAGAAAAGAGCAATAAGAACATCAGCTCCTCTCATGAAACACTTTGAGCACACTTTTGTAATCTCATTTCAAGCTTCTTTGGAGAGAATCTCTGCTTTTCTATGAACCTTAATGGGATTGGGCTAACCTGGAATGGGGTTAAGCCCTCTGTAATGGTTCAGAAGGAGGTTTTTGATCTATTTTGCTTTAATTAGGGTTTTATATTTAATAGACCAAAATCAATTTAGTTGTTATTACAGGTCATTTTGTTATATTTTTATTTTTGAACATGGCTATCTCAAATATAAATATAGGCTTTAGTCTATGAATTTGATTTATGAAGCAAACCATATCAATATCATATTGTTCCATTGAACAAACTGAATTGTCTGATGTTTAGCACCTCTTTGCAGTGCTGAAAAATAAACATTCTGTGCTGTGAACTTTTAGTTATCTTTAGCTTTATTATTACTACATTTAATATTGTATGGCTTAGCCTCACACCACCATGCAACTCTGATTGCCAAAAGAACATCGCTTTTGTATCAGCTTATTATGAATACCAGATCACTAAGTGTAACTAATTTAGTTTGTTTATACAATGAACAACTAGTATTAACCTATATCAAAGTGATGCAAAAAGGAAGATGAGGAGAAAGAAAGGAACTGCTCATGATCCAAAGCATTCCACCTCATCAGTGAAACATGGTGAAGGTAGTGTTACTGTATGGTTTGGGAGGTACTGTTATGACTTGTGCATGCATGGATGTCACTGAAACTGGCCCACTTGCCCTCATTGATTTCGCGACTACTGACACAGCAACAGGAGGAATTCTGAAGTGTACTATCTTCTGCTCAGATCCAACCAAATACCTCCAAACGCATTGGATGGCACTTGCAGCAGGACAATGACCACAAACATACCGCTAAAGCAACTAAAGCATTTTTATGAGCCAAACAGTGGAATGGGCTTGACTGGCCAAGTCAATCACCTGACCTTAATTCAATTGAACCTGTGTTTCTCTTGCTGAAGACAAGACAGAAGGCAAAATGCCCCCAAAACAAACAGGAACTGAAGATGGCTGCAGTAGAGGCCTGGCAGAAAATCAACAGTGAAGGCACACACACACACACACAAAAGGTAATTTTCATGCACGCACGCACTGATTTCAGCACCATGTACATGTCTGAGGATAGGGAAGTCACACTCTACATGAAAACGTCATTCCTAAACCTGTCGGACCCCAACGGGGATTAATGGCATTTAAATGAATGTCACTGTTCTCTTCCTGGATGAGGGTGCTTGAGGGGCACAGGTCTTGTAAAGGACAGTGAACACCAGCACATTAAAGGACCACACTTTATTAAAGGCATCCTATGCAGGATGAAAATATTATAAATTATCTGTGATGCACTGGAAATCTCTGTCTCTACGCACTTTTTCTGAACTTGCGCACCTTTACCTCTATTTGCTATTCTAAAATGTGTTTGGGATGTTTCTGGGTGTAACACTATTTTGTGTGTGGGGAGTGGTGGGTGTGGCTGCAGAGCTAGCTAGCGAATAAGCCCAGATACAGTGAAGCAAAAAGACAAGCCAACAGGGCTCATTCAAGAACTAGAGTTAACCTTGGTTTTTCCTCAGTGGTATCAACTGAAGTTTGCCAAGGGGATTAAAAGCAACACAGAGTTAGCCTGTTTCCTGTTGGACCAGTATGTAATGTTAATGGCAGTGTGACACTGGCAACGATAAGGACTTTCGTGAGGGTGTGAAATTTTCATGTTTAAAGTTCCAACAATAAAATGACTATTATGTTCAACATAATGGAATTAATTAAGCTATAGTCAAATCTGCCTTCTTACCGTCGCTCATGGTTGCTAATTTCACGGTACTAACCTTACCTCTAGCTATCCAGCTAGCTACGCTAAGTGAGGTAGATTAATTGGGACAAGCGGGCGGTCAAGAAGACGGAGGAGGAGACTTCATTGGTTGTAAACACGGGAAGAAAAGAAAGATGTTATTGCATCAGTCTGAAAGAAAGAAATGAGCGATGACACAATTACGGCAGTACCACTGCAGAGTGAGAAGTGTGGGGGGGAGGGGAGGGGGGGTATCAGGGGAAACCATGACAGACTGTGGAATTTCACAGGTGCTGTGAAATTCTCACAGGCTTCTTCAGTAGCATGGTGGCAACATGACTACCTGCTTTGACCAATAAAGTTTACGAACAGGGAGAACTTCCAGCCAAATCCCTTTCAATAGTGATCACCTCTGTTTGCTTAGCAAGCTAATGGGAATTTCTTGTCACAGGTGGGCTGAGACTCAGCGTAGCTTTCCCACAGAGCTTTCCCACAGGGCAGGGCTTTCCCACAGAGCTTTCCCACAGAGCAGAGCTCTCCCACTGTGATGGACAAACATGGAGACTAATGACTGCAGGGTAACTAAGCTGTCACTTGCAAGGAAGAATCAATCTGAAAGTCTTCAGCAATATTGTCAAGAACCACAATAAGGAGGTGTGTTAACTAAGTGAAACTTAATTGAACTGCACTCCTATCCTATCACATTGTACAGGGCCCACCCAGAGCAAACAAATGCAAACTCCCTTCCTTAATATTGCATTAAACATGCATTCAAATAGATATACTAATATCATAGTGCAAACAATAGAGACTAAATGCAAAGACACTGACACATATACACACAAATTGCGAAAAACCAGTACTATAGAACTGTGTATACTAGCCAACATTCTTCTATTCAACAGTCAAAATGTTTTTAAAAAATACGTGAGCCATGGAAATTACTCTGTGGGGATCTATCCTCTTGGATAGCAGTTCCTCATTACTGAGTACATTTATTATTATTTATAATGTAGCCAAGCATACGTTCAGTTATAGAATTGAAGTGAGCAATATGGAACAACTGCTGTAGTGAAGAATTTAAGCGACCGGTGTGAATTTTGATGTTCAGTGTACCATATGCGTTAATATTTCCTCATATTTACCTCACACAACTCCTCTCATGACCCGCAAATGTGAGCGCACAATATTGGGAACTGCTGCTCTACAGGCCTCAGAGTGTATTCATTATGTGAAAAGGAGAATCAGACATCAAATTGAATGGGAAAGTTAAAAGTTAATTTGGGAGTGTATGAGTCCAAGACAGTCATCAGAGATGCAGTGCAATGGAAACAGAGCACTGCAGGGAGGCTAATGTTGAAGTCTCTACTGCAATAAACCTGCTGCAACTCTGCCATTACTATCTCACACACTAACATGGAGGCAAACACTCAAACACAAACACACACTCACTCTCTCTCTCCCTCCCTCACTGTTTCTCTCGCTCTCTGTCTCTCTCAGCCTAAACATTGCTCGAGCATCCGTTATTCTTTTATGATATAGACTTTGCAAATAAGCTCTTAATGGGTTTTTAATCAACATTTATATGCAAGCAGCAACATAATGACATCAATCATTATTTTTACGAGATGCTAGAACTTTATTTTGATCACCATGAACTATTACAAATGGGTTGATATGATTGGTGTTGTCACCCTTTTCTGAATTCTAATAAATGTAAGGGTATACAGCACCTTTCAATGTACTTAATATTTTGTCTACACAAACAGCAAAATACTACAGTATGTTCAACACAGACAGAGACAAAATGCCAGCATGCACACAACTACCGTCAAAAGGCAGTTAAACTTCCAATAAATCTAAGGAAAGATACACATTTCAGAGGAAGCCGCAGCATGTGTTTCGCGTGGCATGTAGACGGGTTATGCATTTACGGAGATTAATAGTTGCTTCCAAATAGGGGATGATGATTGGTGCAGCTCTTCAGGGGCACTGCTCTCTCCATCGGCACAGGGCTCGGCTTCGTGGCTAACCGCTGCTCGCCGCACGGCGGGAACAAAATGTGTGAACACCACCTCATGTGAGGACCTGTTCCTCTACTGATTACACTGCACCAGTGAGAGACATGGGGGACTGTGTGTGTGTGTGGGCAAGCGGTCAGAGAGAGGGCAAAGCAACGGAAACAGTGACAAAAGAGAAAAAGACCGGGAGAGCTAGGGAGAGGATGGAATGAAGGAATGAGGGGAAAATATGAAGCAACAGAGAGATGTAATGGAGAGAGATGAGAGGTCTGATTGAGGGAGAGATATAAGGGAGAGGAAACATGGGACGATATGATGGACAGAACAGAAAGTAGGTGTGTAACAGAGAAAGAGCAATAAAAAAGAGTGACGGGGAGAGAAAGAGAGAAAACAGAGCAAAAGAGAAAAAAGGGGGAGAAGGAAGAAATAGGGGTTGAGATAAGGGAGGGAGAGAGACATGGAGAGAGGGAGAGGGAGAAGATGTGGAATGAGAAAGATGGATGGAGAGGTAAGAGTGGTATGATGGAGAGAAGCTGTGAGAACACTGACAGGGAGAATGAAAGGGAGAGTGGGAAAGATGGATGCAGAGGCAAATATCATGTGAAGGAGGGAAAAAGTGGTTGAACAGGGTAGGTGTGGATCAAACATGCCATATGTTTGTAGCGCCCCTGCTAAGATGATAATCAAGCAATCTATCACCCTGCCATGAGACATTGACCTATCTACAGATCTACTCAACCCTAGACATAAAAGAGCCAGTTTCCACTTACTAAATTTTTCCCTTGCATCCTTTACCAACACCATAGTTTTTCCCCTCACTCTCAATTCCGACAGCATAGAGCTGCCAGATATCTAGTGTTTAGATTACTACCTTAAAGACAAAAACAGTGAATTGGATACAATATTATATTCTTCCTAGGAATGCCGCCTGTCCTGCCCTCAACTCATGTTGATATCCTAATATAATCAGGTGATCTATGGGTCTCACCTCTTGCAGAATTTGTTTCAGGAGAGACAAATCCAAAGACAAAGATATCTATGTGGCCAGAGGCCCAGTGTGGCTACAGAACACATAAACATCAGGTCCCTTTGATCTTAAGTTTGAATGCAATCTGTGACAATTAATTGAAATCATTGAGTGAAAATCTGAAAGTCTATATATAATGGTTGTTGAGGCCTGATAGCTGAAATCTCCATTTTTAGAACCGTTCCAGTTTCAAGCGGAAACAAACATGGTAGAATTTGGTATTGTTACATGGAAATATTTTGACTGAACGGAAAGATTACAACTGGCTGGTTTCGGTAATTTTCTGTCTACAATTGTCACCTCTGTTGTTAAAAGCAGAAGTAAACTTCCAGGCTTAAAATAGGTATTCAATAGTTGAACTGAATTACTCCCTAACATTCATGTTTGGACTCATAGGAAAGTGAGCAAATTCATTAATCTTTTGATAGCATCATGGTGTTTAGCCCGGCTAACATAGGGTCACTTTAATTAATAAATACACTGTCAGCTTTCAGATGGGCCAGTCCTTGTCCCCCATGCCCACACCCCTTATCCCATTGTTTGCTCTAGCACATAGGCACATCTGTTTTAATTTAACAAGGACATTGACTGTTGGAACTGCTGGATTGAGAAAATAAACTAAATTTACTTAATCCGCACTTCAACAACAGAGTGCTTCCCCTCACCATTAACTCCAACACTATACAGCATTTCCCCTCACCCTTGACTCCAACACCACAGAGCATTTCCCTCACCCTTAACTCCAACACCATAGAGCATTTCCCCTCACCCTTAACTCCAACACCATAGAGCATTTCCCCTCACCCTTGACTCCAACACCACAGAGCATTTCCCTCACCCTTAACTCCAACACCATAGAGCATTTCCCCTCACCCTTAACTCCAACACCATAGAGCATTTCCCCTCACCCTTGACTCCAACACCATAGAGCATTTCCCCTCACCATTAACTCCAACACCATAGAGCATTTCCCCTCACCCTTAACTCCAACACCATAGAACATTTCCCCTCACCCTTGACTCCAACACCATAGAGCATTTCCCCTCACCCTTAACTCCAACACCATAGAGCATTTCCCCTCACCCTTGACTCCAACACCACAGAGCATTTCCCCTCACCCTTGACTCCAACACCACAGAGCATTTCCCCTCACCCTTAACTCCAACACCATAGAGCATTTCCCCTCACCCTTAACTCCAACACCATAGAGCATTTCCCCTCACCCTTAACTCCAACACCATAGAGCATTTCCCCTCACCCTTAACTCCAACACTATAGAGCATTTCCCTCACCCTTAACTCCAACACCATAGAGCATTTCCCCTCATCCTTAACTCCAAAACCATAGAGTGATTCCCCACACCCTTAATTCATCTCATCCAAATACATTAAAAAAAAAATTGAATTCATTTTATTGGTTGACGGAAGGCTTTTATACTACGTATATAAGTAAGTAAGTGGCTTTTACAACATTCATCTGAAAAAAAAAATGTTAGTATTTACAACCTTTCCTCAGGTTTTTTTTTTTTTTTCCAGAAATAAGCACTATGTTCCTTCCAGGGCCATTGGACATACACTTGAACAATCTGCAGGCCCATACAGAGTGACCGTTCATGAATATTGCATTGGCATCTGGAGTGCAGCATTGCAGGATTTTTTAAAATGTCCCCGTTATGAAAACAGTATCCTTGGATGGCCTGGAAGGTAAATGCTGGCACTTTGTTCCCCAGTTCCCGAAGGTTGCTCCGGCCTCAAAAGATCTATTTTCTAGCACAGCTTAAATGAAACTTCATCCTGAGTTCATACCCTCACCATCACAATAAATAACAAATCTGGTAAAAAAAAAATATATATATTGGAAATATAAATAATTAAACAATGTTCTATTAAGATTGACCTACAGCCTGTCACCGTCACTCCAAATGGAGCCCTCTCATACTGTAATGCTGGTTCTAATTTTCGAGTCAATTTCCTGCACCAAAGTGCTGAGTTTTCTCTGAATGTCCCCTAATTTGGAGGACTTTGTGGTGGGATGTGGTGCATGTTCAGAGCATGGCCATTGCAGCAGTGGCCCCTCCTCTGTATAAGTCAATCAAACTCATTAAGTAGCTGTGCAGGCCAGTTATACCATTGAACCGAATTGTGATGCCTAGACGCAGAGGTTTCATTCGTCAGGTAGAAGGAGGAAGCCACTCTGCCAGTCAGGATGCCAATGTGAACACGATGGCCAAAGGCATGTGGATGAAGTAAGTGGACAAAGAAAAACTTCAATGCTGCTTTTCCAATATTCAAGATTTCTGTCAGACTTAAACTCTTACTTGGAATGCATGCAAACTTCAGCTCCTTGGAAGAAAAAGAGCAACATTTTATATGTTCAAACATTTGTAAAATTTTCCATCTTGTTTCACTGTTTATATTTGCTTTGCAGAGAAAACCCTTTGATAGCCTCTCTGACACCATAGGGGGCCGCTGAGGTTTTTGGTTCAGAAGATACCACTGGGCTCTCCATGTACCACTGTGATCAGAAGTGAAGGGGTGGAGACAGCACTGTCACTCAGTAAGATTAGCATCACAAGCAGAGTCTCCATTGTGGTTGGGAGTAAGGGGCTGTTTTCGGGACTGATGGCCGCTCCTCTAAATCTGTAACACAATGCTTTTGATGAGCGCACTCATGTGACCACCCCAGAACAACACTGTGCTGCTGCTTTGTGTCCCTGCAAAGGCGGGGGGCGGGGGGGGGGAGAGAAAATAAGGCTGTGCACTAGAGAGGCGAAGCACAGACCTGGGTCATTGAATTTCCAGAGAAGTTTGTTCAACTTGACAAAGCTAACAACTGGTTCCACAACCCCTTCTGGCTGTGTTAGCATTTATCCACCATCTTCCCACTGTCCTGACTGACAGACCTCTCAAACAGGAGATACCAGTGGAGTCAGGACTGCAGTAAGCCAGGACACATCGTCTCTCAGTGTCTGATCACGGCAGGGATTCTCAAAGTGCTCATCATGGAGCTCCTTGTGAATGCTGCCTTTTGTTACAGTCAGTCTCTTGATTGAAGGTGCTGAGGAGTTTGTGTTTATAAGTTTTTTTTTCTAGAACTTAATTGCACCTGTCAGTCTATAAATTAATCAACGAAAAAAATTGTAACCTCTTTCTAAAAGAACCATTTTCCACTGCAGAAAATGAAAGCTTTTCTTGATCTGTCTGCTTCGAATTCCTGGAATGTGAATATGGGAATTGAATATCCCTTTTGCACATTGAGTCGAGTCATATTCAACCTGATCCGTGTTGGCTAGCATGGTTCAATTTTGCTTTTTCATTATACTCTGTTATGCACAACAAATACTGTCGTCAACATTGCAATGCATTTTGGGTACAACTGGTTTTTTGATGGATTTAAGCATGATGGGCTAGGAGGGGCTGATTTTATTTTTGATACTGGTGCTGTCTTATACTTCAAAAAAGAAAAGAAACGGTGTTTGGTGACACAGAGATGCAGCATTGATGAATGTAGGCAAAATAGGCACCTAATGAACACCAGAAAAAAAGAAAGCATGGATTTTCCTACTATACAATTATGTCATGCTCTCTGTTCAGCCATATTGTAAGTGTGAATATAGCTTAATCTTGCAGAATAAATGATCAGTCCAAGGTTAATTGGGAATAAACAATGTCATGTTTAAAAAAAGCCAGATTTAAATATTATTATTTTTTCAGGTCTTCTCTTTGTCGTGGTACCAATAGCTAAACTGTTCTGGTCATGTGTTTATTTGTTGACTGGATTGCCTGAATTCATCTGTTCTGTGGTTTACTGGCTTGTCCTCATGGCAAACAATTCTGAAGTGAAAACCTCTGCCACCAGCTAAGGACCACCTGGCTCAAACGTGCTAGACCCAAAAGGTTAAATTCTAGATGAGATGCATATCCTCTTCTGACACCGAGCGCCGTGAAGACGATAAATCATCCGTCATTAGAAAGTGTCCAGGAATGGTAAACAGCCTGTGCCAATCCAGAGGTTGCGATCAGAACAGGAATTAGAGCCAGCACAGACCACAGGCCCAAGCATGAGAACCCCTGGCTGCTGTCATAAACAGAGCTGTCACTTCTGTCTTAGAAGGGACAAAAACAATAATCACATCCATCCTGCTCACATGCTGTTGTGTACTTGTTCTGTTCTGGAAGCTCCTGACTGATCTCACCAGTGTCGCATTCGACCCCCCCACCCACCCACCCACCCCTCCAGTTCGCATCCAGGGGGGTGGACCGCCAGAGAGAGGTAACAGCTGTGCCATGCCTGTGCCAACATCGGGCATGCTGGTGCTCACACGTGCCCACCTGTCACTTCATGTCAGGGTCGGCAGGGCACCCTACCTGCCCTGCACCTGGCACTCCTTACCGCCTCCCTCGCTGGCACTACCCATCTCCTCCCGCACAGCCTCGTTCCCCATGCCTCTATGAGCTCAGGGTGACATTACCCAACCAGACCATGAAGAATAAAGCCATGCGCTAAGGAAGTGAGCCGAAACCCATTAGCGTGACTCTCATTTCTGACATTCACAATATTTTTGAGAATAATTAATTCACCGACTAGAACACATTCTCTATAATGAACTGGTCAAGAGCACAGAGCACTAACAGACAAGTGACAGGCAATGTGAAGTTTGCACTGATATTAGGTAAAACATTAAATATACACATTTAATTTGTGTGTCCCTTTAAACTTTAAAGAGCATTAACTGACAGGTCCAAGCTCAGTTCCATCGCCCTCTGTAGTCTTGGTCAACACTCCCATTCCAGTGGGACACAGTTTGACCTCAACACCCTGACCCAGTTAAACCCCTCTCCCCTTTCATCTGGCACCACTCCTGCCCATTTCTGCTGGCTGCACAGCCATCTGTGGGCACACTGGCAGCCTGACTGGTGCCCTCTCCCTGCCAGGCTCAGTGGCACTGTGCCGAACTGCCCCCTCCCTGCCCCAGAGCACCCAGCAGGGGGCAGCATTGCCAGGGAGATGAGGGCCAGTGGCAATGGCAATGACAACAAAGAATTGCAGGAGCAGATTTTATTTATTTATCCAGGTGAGTTCCACTGCGATAAAATCTCTCTTACAGTGGTGCCCTGGCTTCTCTCCCAGACATGTATAAACCCAAGCTTCAGCCACTCAACTTTCTCATCACAGTCTGGCCTGAGCTGAACCAGGAAAAAATGGGATATAAAGAGGTCCAGATCAAAAACACATCCGATGAAATCCGACACATCTGATGCAAAAGGGTTGTAAAAGTACACAAGAAATGTAATGCACTCTCTCACATATGAACACACACACGCACACACCACACTCCAGACTTTTTGAAAAGGCTCTTTAAAGCACTTGCATGCTGCAGCCAGCCCCACTTAGACCTTGCCACATTAGTGAGAAACAAATTGCTCTAATTGTGGCTCGAAGTTCATCAAACTCGCATTGCCATTCAAAAAGCATTACGGACCTTTCCTGCAAGCTTCAGGGAATGGAGAGTGTGGAAAGAATTAGAAGAGGAGAAGGGAGAAAAGCCATTTCATTTTCTTTCCAGCTCATCTAAACCCTGAAATCATTCCAGAACAAAGAAATTCAGTCCTATTCCCATATTAAGAGCGCTCAATCTAAACGTTTAAAAGAACTCATTTAGAAACAAATCAAGCACACAGTCTCCTTTTTTTTTACACTAAAGTGCAACTGCCTCAATCTATTTAAATCCCAACCATCACACACCAAGTAGCTGAATGGCATGTGTTTATGTATCTGAAATGTGGGTAGAAGTCAAGGTAATGCAATGCTGCTGGAGACTGCCTAAAAACACTCAATACAATCCATGAACAGATAACTTTTTTTTTGTATCAGTTAAAGTAGCCAGTTACACTATTACCTTAGCTCATGTGGTTTCTTGGATCTCAATTGGCTGCTGATTTTAGGGTGAAGACAAAACAGTTCACAGTACAGACTATGTAGCTCTCTGTGACCAGGGCTGAGGACCCACTGGACAAGTATCCTGCTCCTAGACACACAGTGAGGCATCTGGAGTGGGGGCAACGGGGCCATAAAAATTGAAGATTTCACCTGTGCCCATTCAGTACAACCCTGACCCCAATGCTAGCCACTCTTACTTCTCTTGGATCATTTGTGAGGTCTCCAGGAAAAGACAAATATGTATAAGACACTCGTTATGGACAGTGAGGTGGTGGAGCAGTGCACCAAATTCATTCTCAGGATCATGCCACGTCGGTGAGATGCATGTCTCTCTCCCATACCTTAAGCAGCCAATCAGAGCAAATGTTACTCTTTAAAAGGACAATTGCCTTCTCCCTCCGTTGTTTTAGCAATTAGTGCGCTCCCCACCCTCCTCCAGCTCCAGGACCAGACAGACATGCGTATCCCCAGTGCAAACCCCAGTGCATCTCTTTTCCCTGCAAGAGGGTCAGAAAACTTGACCCTCATCACCATGTTTTCTTTAAGCTAATTCAATAAAATCATTCATTTAACCATGTCCGGCTTACACTAATCCAATAACATCATTGGCTTGCTAATCATGTCCAATTAAATCTGCCTGCTCAAAAACCGATTTTCATTCCGCTATTCAAGACAACAAATCTACTTGTGCAAATGAGAGGTTTATGCATGATTTATGTAATTATATCCACGGCACTAAAATCGTTCCACAGATCCACTGAAACAGTTCTGTTTTAAATGCACTCTGGCGAGGTGTAAAATGTGGCCATTTGGGGTTATCGTGGTGAGCGCATTAAAATAAAATCTAAACAGGTCCGACCACAATACCCCTCTGCAGGACCGCCTAACAACCCTAGAACCATACAAGCGTGTTAGAAGTGTTTAGGTCACAGGAGGTAATTGTGAGCTAACCCCATTCTGAGGTCCTGGGTTCCAGACGCCTCTAATGTGACAGTGACAGAGACAGTGACAGCGCGCGTCTGGCCAGCTGTCTGTCAGGCTGCCACCTCACCTGGGGAACGCTGCCCCGTGCCTCTCTGCCATTTCATTAGGAGACCCCCTACAGGGCGACAGGAGGGGTACAGAAGCTCCATAATGTCAAAACTCTCCACTGAGACGCCGCTCTCAACACTGACATTTAAACACAGCAGGAGCAGAGCCAGCACTGCGGGACCCAACTCACACACACACACACACATGCATACACACACTCATACACATACACCCACGCACACACACACTCATACACATACACTCACGCACACACACACTCACACAAACACTCATACACATACACTCACGCACACACACACTCACACAAACACTCATACACATACACTCACGCACACACACACTCACACAAACACTCATACACATACACTCACGCACACACACACTCACACATACACACTCATGCACACACACTCACACATACACTCACACACACACACTCATACAAACACTCATACACATACACTCACGCACACACACACACTCACACACACACACTCATACACACACACTCACACAAACACTCATATACACACTCACGCACACACACACTCATACACATACACTCATGCACACACACACACATACACACATACACTCACACACACACTCTCATACACACACAAACACACACGCACACACACACACTCATACACACACGCACACACACACACACGCACACACACATACACACACGCAGACACACACATACACGCAAACACGCACACACACATATACATAAAAGCATGCACACATGCACACACACACACATACTCACACATACACACACACACATGCGCACACACAAGCATGCACAAACACATACACACACACGCACAGATACTGACACCCGCACACGCACACGCACACACCCACATGTACGTGCACGCATGCGCACGCACACACATTGATGCTCACACATTCTCTCTCTCTCTCATTTAGACACATACACACTTTACCAAGAGGGTGCTATTCACACTATAAGCGGGAAAAATAGTTTCTAAACATTTTTTTCCAAAACAAAACAGGCAGACAAAGAATTTAAGCTCATTGTTAATAATTACTGAGATAAAACATTTTTCTTTTCTTTTTCTTAATTAGATGCCTGCATACACACACACAGACACAACAGCAAACAAGTTTCTTCAAAACAATTCTGCAACCCTCGGACAAGGTGTAAGAAGACGGTAGCAGCTCTGACTGTTGAGCACTGGTTGTTGATTCTGGGCACGCTCTCTCTGGGGAGGCCTTCATTAGCAGAAAATGAGAGATTTCCTCACAATTACTGCTTTCTTTCTTCCTTCTTTCCCCTTCCTCTCTGCTCCCATTATCCTCAGGGACTTTCAGTTATTCTTTTCTCATTCCTGTTCTCTTTGTGCCCAACTTTTCTTTAAATTAACATCCTGTGTTTTACACACGGACAAACGGTGCATAGCACTGCAGGGACGTACATGCACACACACTCACACACAGACACATGCTTACAGATATTTTAATTCTTTATTTAGGTCCACACTTATAAAATACATCATAAGGGCCCAAATATATTTCAGTTGCTGTCTGATGTCCTTCACTTGAGTAGCAGAACGCATACCAGTAGGGATAAAGCAAACAAAATGCAGGTTAGACATTTGCATCTCAATTGCACTGACAGGAAACATTATGTATACATTTACAAACACAGATACACAGACACACCACACGCACGCACACACACACACACACACACACACACGTGTTCTCTCTCTCTGGCCTGCAGCTAAGCACAGATCGCACATTTTCTCCGTCTGGGCGGCAGGTAAACACAGACCCTATACCTTCTCCTGGTGGAGCCATTCCCCAGGGCTCAGTTCAAAGCCAGCACTCGGCCTTGGCTATAAACGATGCGAATCCCATTCAAATCATCCAGGACCAGTTCTCATTCCCAGCGCCTTTTCCCTGTGATAATGAGCACGCCATTCTGGGATTAATTAGTGTGGATGCTGGAGCAGGATGCCTCCACGGAAAAGCCTCTCTGATCCACAGGGACCCAATGGAGCAGTCTCTCAGGAAACAAACTGCGATCCCATATGGACTACGATATGGGTTTTATGAAGAAACAGTCAGTATGAATTCAAATAGAAAATGTGTGGAAGAAAATAGCATATTCAATGTGGAAAAATTGGTACATTACAAATCTATATCAGTGATAGCCACTTAAAGACATTCCACTCAATGAACACACTGTGGAGTACATTTTCACTATGAAACGATATTATAGGAGAAACATAGTTTATACAATTCCAGTCGTGGTGTGACTATAAATCAATAAAGTGGAATGAACTGTATTGCTTTCTCTCCTTTGAAAAGCCTCTGTCAGTTTTCTACAGTGGTTATATTCTGTTGAACAGAATTTAACCTCAGTAGAAACCAGAAGTGTGAACATTATAAAATGATCAAAAACAAAGGAAAATGCCTTTGAGGTCTACATTTATGCATCTCCTTGAGTGAAAGGGAATGGAATTCACAAGTAGATGACCTTTGAACTATTGCATTATTCAAACACCTTTTAACCATTATGTAAAAGCACGCCAACATTTGGCCATTCAAGAATTCTATGTTCACCCTTTAAAACTGCCACAGGCATGAATTTTTCAATGTGAAATATCTTGTTCTAGACATTGCAACCTCAAGAGGGGAGGGGGAAAATCAATAAAACAAATATGGCAAGATACAATTGTTGAATGAATCTCAAGTGCCTGTTTTTTTAAAAAGATTTTGGCAGTTACACATTTTTAAAAGAATATCTTCTTTGACCCACAATAAAACATTCTATGATGGTAGTGTGTGTGTGTGTGTGTGTGGTGTGTATTCATACCAGTCCTTTTGCACTTTTAGATCATATTTCTGAAAAAGCGGAAGTATCTGGTTTTTTCTGTTGGGACTTCAGAATTACTTTTAAATGTAATGAAGTTAATGAAGCTGAAGATTGCTGCTTGTCTCCATGTCTCGGATCCCTTTGGAAATTCAGGAGGTTTAGCACAAGGTCTTGCACCAACATTCCTCCCTGTCCCCTGTTTGTGTTTTAGTTGTTAAATCCCTTTGCTGTGATGTCTGTTTATGATAGCAGTACTCCAACCAATGTGGCTTGACTTGTGTTCATAAGTTGCTAAATGTACCTCTTTAAAATTTTGTCAGCTGCAAAGCCAGTCTTCTATTTTGGCATTGTACTACACTTCCCATCAAATCTACTACACTACTCCTTTGCATCTCAAAGACAAAGACCAAACCAATAAACTATGGGAGCCTGAGGCATGGGACATTTGTAAATGGCTTGACAACTCACTTTTAAGATAAAGTTCAAAGGAACATGATTTTTCCATTCAGAATTTCTGGCATGATAGTGGGCTAGTACCCACACTGTACACAACTGATTTTGAAAATCATGAAGATATTGATAATTAGCCAAAAACACGATTGCTTATTTACAAATGCCGAATGTACCAAATGGCAGTTATTCTCAGTAAATCTGAAGTAATTTATCTGACTGTTAAGAGTCTTCAGTGCTGGTACAGAAAGTCACAGTGGTTTGTAAACTTTTTTCATTTGTAAATGTACGTACGCACACATGCGTACACACACATATGCACATGCACATGCACGCACACACACACAAGAAATTAAAGATGTTAAGGTATTACTTGGGAATACACACACACAAACTGCCAGCATAGCCATTATTCATCATCTCAAAAATGCATCTGTTCTCACCTCTTAAATGGCCATAAAGACACAAATCTGGGCCAAATCAATCTCACACAGTTTAGGCAACTTTGGGGTTTTCGATAATGAGATTACACAGTAATTTGAGTATTCATTACATGCTACAAAAAGCAAAGCCTGAGATTTCAAAACTAAATGCCTGAAGCTCAACAGCAGACTTTCCTTCATGTTAAAGCCTGGAGGCAGTCTTATTTGTTTTCTTTGTTCAGCTCTCCCATGCAAACACCCACGGCCGTGTTCAAGTTCAAACAACTGCCGGGAGGGCACAAGGTACTTGTGACAAAAAGTGTTGCGGGATGGAAGTCCACAGGCTGATACAGACACGTTTAGATACGTTGTTTGACATTTACAGTGCATACATTTTTATAATTCAGGTACTTCAGCTTGATATCAAGTGAAGAATCTCAGGCTGAATGATTCACTAAGCAACACCAATGACAGGGTCTCAACTTTGAATATAACACCTTCTGCTTACAGGCCCCTGGCAGCTCAATAGCTAAGCTGCACCACCACTGCTGTTCCTGGTATAGTAATGAGGCCAGGGGGGATAATTGGGAGTGTCCTGAGTGATCCCAGGGACATGATCTGATTGGCTGCTGCATCTCTACACACAAGCAAGGCCTAGGCTGCCTTCCAGGACTTTGGATGCTCACTGTGGTTGTAGGGGTAAGGGGAAAGATAGGTCTTACCTGCCAGAAGTGGGCAGAGAGAGAGAGAGAAGAGAATGAGTGCGAGAATAAAGAAAATGATAGAGCCAGAAAAGAAGGAGAGTCTGTATAAGGAAGTGTTCTCCAAACAGAAACATTTGTGTTCACAATCCTTATTCATTTAGCTATTTAGTCATTTACCCAAACTCTTCCATGTGTCTGCAGCAAAGCTGCGGGCTGTTTATAGCTGTGAAGGAAGGGGGGGGGGGGGTGTGCAGTCAGGCAGGGGAGCATTACCACCCAGCCTCATCCTCCTCACCACACACACACAGGCTGCACACTCGGGCTGGCAGTGGTGGCACAATGCAATTTCACAATTCATGGCTGGGCCAACGAATGGGGCCAAAGCACTTAACCCTTCAGGAACAGGGGAGGGGTGCGACGATGCAGAATCAATGAGGTAAACTCCGCCCACAGCGCCTTCCCGACACCAAGAGGACAGCCTGATCGTCAAACTGAGGAACACCTCCCCCTCCACATCCCAACGCTAAAAGCAGAAGCATAATAACGAACAGGCGCTCCACACACCGTCCACAGGACCCAGTTCCCCTTCCACATTGCCTGTAGAAAATACGCACTCCAGAAGCGCCAACGCGCCATTGAGCTGGGCTCTCTCCTCGCCGCGGGTGTGAAATGCAGGTGACACAGTGCTGTGAGAGAGCAGGAGTCTCATTTACCCTCCATGCTCACTGGCTGTGATGGCTCAGCCATTTGCTCAGTTTGATATATGCCTGATGTGTGCATTATAGCAGAGGTCCTGCATGCTTCTCCCCTGTGCTCAGAATTAATATGCTGTGGCATGTTTTCAGACACAGTTGTCAGCGTGCAGGTAGGTGACTAATTAACCCATTAACCAGTTAAGCGAGGGTTCTGTCGGCTGCTGTGACCAAGCACAGTTGCATCATTTAGCAAACTGTACAAAAAATCCTTTAAATCCACAGCAAAGATCTCACATCATGCAGTACATTTCACATGACATTGTCAACACTGCACACAAAGCTCAGTCCCCTTAATTAACATGCTTAATTTTGCCACGCAGTGATAGGAGTCTATGCCATGTGAAATCAGTAGAGATCTTTCTGCCCGTGTTTTGCGAGAACAGAAGCAATGTGAGTCTATGCTTTGTGATATCAGTGGTTTGGGATGCTTATAATTTTGATAACACTAGTTGTATTTGATTCCACTTAAGCACAAGTTGTTTTGCATAAGGACACTCTTGTGGACACTGGTCTTTGTATCTTAAATCCATTTTAAATTCTGTCCATGGCTTATTAAAAAAAAAAACAAAGTATGTCAGAGATGTGTCAGAAAGGAAAACTTAAATTTTCCGTTGAGGGATTTATACCCAGCGACCACTCACAGCAAGGTGTTGTCTTGTGAATTGTGTTTGAGGGAGAGCGAGTGAACTGTTCCCAGTGTGTGTGCATCTGTAGTTTTAGGCTGGGCAGAACCTTGTCCCTCATCTGCTTGCTTCTCACAGATTCAGTCTGTCCATCTGTCAGATGCCCTCAAGGACGTCCACTGACTACCGCAGTGAGCTACAGGGCGAGGTGAGGAGGTTTCAGAGCACATCCTCAGTAAACTTTCCTTTCTCAACCCGGTCAGGTGAACTGTGTCGAATTCCCCAGTCTTTAGACTTTACCCACCATCCAATATACCCCCTTGCAGCCTTGAGACATACACTTCCTAAGACAACACACAACATATTCATTTCATATCTCATGGAGGAAGCAGTTGGAGATGTGCTGCTTCACAAGCATGCGTGCACACACACAGACACAGAGACACACACACACACACACACACTCAAACAGTTGGAAGTAAGGAGTACACAGAAGCATTTCTGGTACCACACAAGTATCATAACCCAGGAAGGGACTGGTGCTCTGCAAGATAAATGTGCATTTGCTGTTATATCACAATGACAGCAACCACCAGTGTTGGCTGTGCGAAAATGCCCACGTTACACCACAGCGACCTCTCACCTCTAATGCATCATTCATGTAAAAAAGTGAGTAACCCATATTAGTTGAAACAAATGCACCAGCTGTTTATTAGAAAGTGGCACTAGCCATGACAACAAGCTGCACGGATAACGCTAAACTGACGGACAATGAGCAAACAAAAATAAAATAGCTTTATCAACTTGAACTCAATGCATTTCAGCCACACATGGATCAGGACGATGCAATGCAGTTTTTTACAGGTAACCAAACGCGTTTCATCCTGATGCATATTTGACCCATCAGGTGGTACCAGAAAGCTATCAACTGGACAAGATTTTTTTGTGGCAAAGATGAGGGTGGTCATTGGTGCCTGATATTTCCATGGTGATAGCGGTAAAAAATACGGGGTGGAAATGCCACGGTGGCGGTTCCGTAGAGGTCAGCCTGCCCTTCAAACCGTTCCCCTGGAGGGGTAGGCCTGGGGGGTGGCAGTGAGCCATTCCTTTCCCCCTCCCAGAGGTGGAGGCAGGAGGCCACTCTGATTATAACTGAATTAATAATCAAAAGCCCTGCGAGCATAAATACCAGGGACCACTGCAGCCATTCCTCCCACAGAAATGATACCAGGAAAAGTACACAGGCGGATGTGCAGAGTACTGTGGTTTTACTCAATTATGACCAGAGGATCCATTGTATAGGGGCGTTTTTTTTGTTTGTTTTTTTTTTGGGGGGGGGGGGGGGGTGGGTTAAACAGTTGGAGGGAGAGAAAGAGAGAGAGCATGCAAAGCAGAGGATGAAGCAGGAGAATCCTGGTGGATGAGAGGAGACCAGCAAGATCTACCATCCTGTAGGTTTTCACTCCAGCCATACTAAAGTTCACCTCACTGAACAGCTAGATATCTTGTGCAACTAAATAGTAGAATTAGATATGCCAAATTATGGTTTCAACGAAAACCTACAAGGCGGTAGATCTCCAGTTGCAGAGTTGGGCATCCCTGGTTTAAAGGAACCACACATGCTAATGGCATTCCCATGACAACCTAAAGATTGTCCAGCAAATCTCCTCTGATTGACAGCACGTCAGAAATTGCACACAGACAGAGACCCTGCCATGCTGATCCTCCGTGGTGTGACTGACATTTGCTATGGCGACGTGCAGTGTCTGTGGGGGTGGGGAGGGGACACTGCTCTCTGTTTTCATTTACGAGAGGATTTCCCTCTCCCTTCATCATTTATGCTGCTCTGTCAAACTTTTTCTCTTTTTTAGTTTTGCAAAGCCCGTTCTGCTGAGTGTTTTACTGCAGATTACAGTCACCTCCATTTCCCTCCTCTTAACACGCCTTCTCTCTCCCTAACATCCTTCCCTCACTCTTTCTATCCATCTGATAGAGAAGGGATTACAACAAAATCCCCCCACACAACCAGCCAGTCTGAGAAATTAAATATGAATATAATATCACTGGTCTGATGATCCCATTCAACATTGCTCTAACCTGTTAGTTTCTGGTTTTTATTCTGAAATATTCTTGGAGGTTGAGTAAGACAAGAAAGTGGGATGCATTTTGCTTAAAACACCAACATATAGAGATATTGCATATTCTGTATTTCATAGCTCAGTCACAACAATACATGAACACACACACACACACACACACACACAGTTGGAAGTAAGAAGTACACTAAATCATTTTTGGTACAATGACACACACAAGTATCATAACCCCGGAAGAGACTGGTGGTCTACTGGATAAATATGCATGAGCCATTATATCACAATGATAGGAACCAGCAGTGTTGGCAAATGGCCATTTTACACCACAGTGACCTCTGGTTTTAATTATTTTTTAAACTAATATAGCTGTTAAACGTGAAGAACAGTGGCACCGCAGCTGAGACTTGAAACCACAATCAGAAACATCTGCTCATGCTACACCACAATGTCCACTGTGCTAAAAACAGACATTAAGCTCTATTCCTTTGCAAACTGTCAAACTTAAACTTTCCCATCCAGTCCACTTTCATCAAAACGGCCTCGATTTTAGGGATCTTACTCTGTATTTTTTTTAAATGCATTTGCAGTGTGATCGTTTTAAGAGAAATGACTGGGACAGACTATTCTGAGGCATCATCTATGGTGAACTAAAGACTGTTATCTACAGAAGATACATTTAAACATGTTCCCTTTATAATGTGCTGCCTGTGGTCTGTGTCTGTCATCTTCTATGGTTCTAACTTGGCAATGGTGTTACTGTAGAAGCTATAAAAACAAACCTATTATCAGAATAATAGGATTTCAGCACTTTCATGCACTGATCACCATCAGCACAAAGAAACACCATCCCGCATAATGACATACTGTAATTCATACGGGCTAGAGTGGGGGACATTAAAAGAGGCAGAGAAATTTGCTACTTCAAAAACCAGTTGCTATAAATTAACTGACTCTGCACCCAAGTAATGACTGAAACATTGATGCAATTCTCCTTGTGCAATAACAAGAGATTAAAAAACTCAATTTAAAAATTAATTAATCCCCTCCCATTTGCCTCCCTCCCCCCAAGAAGTTGACATTAAACATTTTCAATTTGCCTCCATAAATAAGTTAATGAATAAATGAATAAATCGGCTCATTCATTAGCCATTTAACCTAGTAATTACGCCAGGAGATGCACACTTTTCCTCTTCCTGGCTGGCAGTGGATGGGCAGCCCCAGCTGTGACACTGAACTCTCATCAATCTTAATGAGACAAGCCACCCGCGATGCTGGGAAATTAAAAGCAGGAGAATGGCCGCAATATGCCACTCCACTTCCCCTGGCTGACTGCAGCAACCACAGCGGAGCAATATTTGGCAACTGGTATATGGCAGCTCTCTTGGGTGCCAAATCATGTACCCCCCCTCCTACCCCCGTTTTGGAGGATTTACACATTGGGCAAAGGCCAAACGGTCTGTCTGACAGGAAGGGTGCCATCAGAAAGAGAGGAGGAGACACTGTACTGTGTACATAACAGTAAATGTCATTCCCCCGCAGTATTTACAGTATGTACAGAGGTAATGGAAGGAAACCCTTGGCCTGAAGTGCCAATTATGCTGCTACTTCTTGCTCCAGTCGAGCGCTTGTTTATCAAAGTCTGAGAGGCGAAACGCTGAGTACCTCCGGCACAGTGTCACCTGTGCTCATTAGGCCCAACAATTAATCCAATTACTGCAGTTTAGGGGTTCAAAGGTAGCACAAACCCCTTTAGCAGCCCTCAACCATGGCTGCCTACACCTGCCATACTCTATAAAAAGGACAGCAAATAGGGGCCAGGCAATTAAAAGGAGGGGACAAATCATCACCACCTCACTTGCTGGCATGTCCTTGATATTCAAAATTGCTGCCACTGAATCAATTAAGTATTTATTGGATTATAAGATATTATTCAAGTTAAATATTTGAGATTTATAGATAGTTTTTCAGAGGAGAGTCTTAGATTGCACAGATTCTCAGTGGCTAAAGTATGCTGGTGCCTGTTCTGCGGCCAGTGGGTCTGGACAACTGCGCTTCACCATCAAGACCTACACTGATCAGTGAGTGCTTCCATGAAACAACAAGCAACAACAATTCAACCAGCAGCTGAGCAACACCTGTAAAACCAGGAGAGTGCTGTTCCCAAGTTTCCATCGCTGAGGACCTACAGATCTCTTCTGAACTACTAAAGCTTTGCATTATATTGTGCTTTACAGAGAAGGGGAAGAAACCCCCTTCAACCATCTGGGTGATGCACAAAAGTGATTTCACACAAAAACTCACTGCACAAATTACCTCAGTGAGGGAGGAATTATTGACTCAATTACACTGGGGGAGGATTAGGTGGCCAGTTTGAGAGACCCAGTTTGGGATCAGCCAGTACTCTTATTGAGCATCCCCAATGTAGATACAGAAGTCCCTGCTTCTCCTTGCTACAGTGAGAAACAGTGACGTTTGCCTGCAAAGTCCTCTCCTCTTCTTCCTCTACTCTGTAGGCACTCTCTCCCTCTCACACAGTCAGGCTGGTTTCATCGCCAGAGTAACTGAAAGATTTAAAAGAAAAACAAGCTTCTGATACCTCCCGGGGCAGCTTTGATAAGAACCTCTTGCTGGAAGGCCTTTGAAGAAAGCTGCCCTCTCATCCTGCTATCGCTTTGCTCTCTCAGACAGCTGAAGCAAACAGGAAGTGCTTCTTTTTGCCTTTTATGTTATCTTGTTTTTTGAGAAGGGGGTGTATGCGGGGTGGTATAGATACAGGGGAACCGTATTTTGGTTCACAGATTTTGCTACTAGCTCTGTGCATATTCTGCCTCAGCCAGCGGATCCAGGGTCAGTCTACTAAGCATGTTAGCAGCAATGGTTGCATACATCAGCATCTGTTACTTTTGAAGTCCTCCCACCAATGAAAACATTATGAAATGTGGCATCGAAAAGTTTGGTCAATCAATGATGGCAAAACTATGACGGCAGTACCAGACCATAAGGGTGAAAGCATAGCTTTCAACATGAAATTACTTTTGTATAATTTAATGCTATTAGCCATTGAATCTTTTAAACAGTTAAAACTGATGATAGGTTTGTCAGCTGGTTATTTGTTGAAAATAAATTCATGCATATTTGTATTTAAGTTACTTGGGCTGGTGTTGAGTAAGTCAGGTGTGACAAGGGAAGGTGAAGTATTCATTCATCTACCCACACTGAGCATCCTGAAATCCTCCACAAAGTAACTGTTTTGCTTTCATTGGATGTCCGTTTTCCTGAGTGAAAATAGAGGGGCATGTACGCCCCTGAGCAGATAGAACAGCACATACAGATACACCACAGCAAGGCCCATCATTACTGCTGCTGCTGAGGAAGTCTTCACGCCGGGTCTCCTTGTTGGCAGACGATAAAAGCAGCTCAAGGTGAAAAGTACCACACAGTCCCATGTACGAATCCCAAGCACTCTGCAGGCATGCGTAACTGGGGGCCGTGGTAGTAAGAATGATTAGCATCCCTAATTAGCCCTGTAGCTCAGCGTGCTACATGCAGCCTGCTTATTGGGAAGACTGAGTCAGAGTCGCCAAGAGCCAGAATAGAGAGGCTGTTGGGAGACTGACGGTCTATGAGCAAGTCCCCAAATGTGCACACGCACATCTGTGTTCACGCGAGTATGTACGCTACACGCCTGTGGACCTTCCCACTGTCAGCGCCCAGGACACTTCATTACCATGACGCTCCAGCCGCGGTCAATAACACAGAAAGTTCATTAAGACCACTGGATTACTGGCTAATGCAGGACAGCAATAATCACCTCAATTTCCTCTTTAAGAACTAAAAACTGCCCGCAACGAGATGACTGACAGCAAAAACTTCATTGAAGCTGCTTTATGACTTAATATATTTCCAGTTACTTCATTTGGAAGGTTTTTGATTGTTTAAGGAAACTAAATGCACCATTTGGCTTTCTCCAAAATTAACATTACATTTAGGCATTTCTCAGACATTCTTAAGACTTCACTTTTTTCTTGACATAGATTCAATTTATACAGCTGAATATTTACTGAAGCAATTAAAGTGAAGTGCTGTGCTCAAGAGTATAACAGCAGTGCCCCAACTGGGAAGTGACCACGCAAACTGTAAGTCCAGTGCCCTAACACAGCACTACATCGCCGCCCCGTATCTAACAGCCAGTGTTCTCTGTGCCTGAGAGGGTTTCACGGCTTCAGACATCAGCCAGGCTGAAATGAATGTGGCGCGTAACCGAACCTGACTAACACACGAGCGGGACCACAAGACGGAGCCCCAACCCGCGGCCTCACGCGCAGCACTGGCAGCTCAAGGACAGGGGGGAGGAGCACGGAGCCTAATTTCCACTGGGATGCCTCCAGTGATGACGAGATGATGGTGATCCGTAGACTAGAAAAGCAATCACAGGCGCCTACAGACGCATACACGCACATACACTGGCCCGAGGTCATGCCAAAGAACAGACCCCTCGCTCGCACATAAAATGAAATGACAAAATTAAAAAGATAAGTTCAACCTTGTCTAGTGTTGCATCAAAAGGAGGCTGTGTGTGGGTGTGAATACCACCTATGAGCTGTGCTTTTTATTGCCGCTTTTTCTTTTTTTTTTTTTGGACACACAGTTCTCGGAGTGATTCATCGCAGAGTGATCCATTTTGGCTCTGTCTTGCTGGATGGTATAGCTGGTGTAGTGATGGCAACATTTCAGCTGTGATTTGAGGAAACGATGCATTACACACTCAAGAATATTAATCCAAACAAAATGACTGCTTTTTTATAATCTAGACCCTGTGTGTGTGTGTGTGTGTGTTGTTTGTAACGTAACCCAAGCTGATCCAGGCTAAAAAACTGAAATTATTAAAACAGTGTGCTCATTTTGGCTCCTCATATTTAATGAGAAACATAATTTACTTAACTCTTCTTCCACACTTAAAACACCACAAGTGTTTTTTTCCTCATTAAAGCTGTATTCACTAGTGAGTGCATAGGTCTGTTAGTATTCACTCAAGTGAGTGATAGGTGAACTGCAGTCTACAGCAGGTGGTTATACTTACACAGCCAGAAAAATATAAGACTTGAAATTAGAGATAATATCTACACTCTACTAGACCATTACACACACACACCAAATAACGTGTTCAGTTTTTACACTCTAAAGGCTTTAAATGATTGTATTTTATTTTATTAATGTAGTGCAGAGGATTGATAATTCATGGTTCTACTGGGTTGCATTAATAATATAATTAATCCAGTGAATGATCTTTGGTTTTATTATATCAACTTGAGGACAAGGGAGCTCTGATCTTTAGTTTCTCTACGTGCTGGTTATGCAGTACAGAACCCAGCATGACTGCAGGCACAGAGCACTCAGACAGAGCTAGTCAACACAGAGTGACAGATGCAGTCGACGATAGGACCTTGATACGTACAGGTGTAAGTCATAAATCAAGGCCCGTGTGAGCAAAACCGTTCCTTTTAATTTTAATTTCAATATGATGCTAGCCAGCAGCATGGCTGGGGGAAGCTGGGCTGGGTCTCAAGCCCGCTAACTGCCTACCTGAGTTAATGGCGTGTGTAATTGCATCAGCCACTGCTTTTCGAGGGAGAGGGGCGGGTGCATGTAATTTCACAGGAGTGTCACTATTTGAGCACTGCAGTGCAGTGCAGTGAGAGAGAAAGAGAAAAAGAGAGAGAGAGAGAGAGAGAGAGAGAGAGAGACTGGTAATGCTGAGGACTTGCAGTATACCAACTCCACTGATGCAAAAACCTGGTTTCATTAGTGTGACATTGTTACCCTTTGCCCAATATCATGCTGTTTCTGGTCAAGCATATGCTTCAGATCAGCCTTGACTGACACACAGCTGAGTGCAGTACAACCAGACCAACCCTAATCTTAATTTCCTAAAAAAGGGTAATTAAATAAATTACTTTCTTTAAAAAAAATGTTTAATATCTAAGAGCTCTCAGTTAAAAAATGAACACCACATCCCTATAATTACTGCAAATTTCATCATAAGAAGAAATGTTGAGGGCAGTCACAGAGCAATGCTAGCAATTAGATATAGAAAGATATTTCTACCTCTGTCCTCAGCCCACAGACTAATAAGAGCTCTCAATTCATCGGCAGGTCTGCCCATACCCCCCGCTGACAACAAACATTCATATCGCCATTACTGGGTTTAATGCAAGGCTCTGAAGAACACTGCCAGTCAGGCATGGCACCGTACATTTGAGCACATTTTCAGCCATAGTATGCCATATATGCTGCAGTATTAAAACTCGGTTCACATGCGGTTAAAAACCGAGGCATGGTCTGGTGTGACGTGTTAGTTACTGAGGAAAGTTCTATGGTATTAGTTTTGTTCCATCCTCCCATTATGGACAGAGGGACCAGGATCTGGCTTTGGATTGGCTGAGTCGAAATGGGCTGGCCTCCTTTCACCTTTTCCAGTTGGGTACCCGGTCACGGTGGCTCCATGGAGAGTTTAAATCTCACAGAGGGCCGCTGCAGCTGCTGAAGCTGCAAATAGCATTTGCTAAACGGCACCACACTGTGCTCCTACACATAAAGCCCAAGCAGACAGCAGAAAGGACAGAAGGGAGTCTGTCAGCTTGATTTATTTGGATTACAGGCTCCTAGATGGGGAGTCTACAGGCTCCAAAGGCTTGCGATTATTCCCAATGTCATTTTCCCTGATGCCACAAAACAGACAGTGACAGGTCAGGAGGGCTAAAGAAAGACGTTGAGCTTTCAAGCCCCATACAGGCTGATCCCTGCCGTCTGTTACCGAGACCTGAGCTAGCCTCACTGAGCCAGTGTGACACCAGGGTTTCTCAGACCCTCTCCTTGCATTGCACTCTTAGCCGGGGATTGCTGATCGGGAGAAGTTCCATTTGAAGAGCACAGACATGGTGTGCGGATTGCACAGCACATGCAAATGTTCATGACCACGCTGGAGCAGAATGGGGAATTCACATGAGCTCATCACAGTCAAAGGGCCTGCAAACCTAAACATAAACACAAAAAGTGACGGCACTTCAACTAGGTATCAAGTTTTAAATCCCCTAAATTAACCACAGCCTCCCTCTGTGCACGTGAATCAGACCCATTGCCAAAATCAGTCGAAGAAAAATACTTTCATCAATTTTCACTATTATCAAACACTGTGGTTACAGCCACAATTTCTCCCAGGAAGGATTATAATCAGTAACAGTGCATACTATTTGAAAGAAGGAGAGGAATGGAGAGCAAGAGTGAAAATGTATGTTTGAGAGAGCCTGAGAAAAAGTTATTGAATAAATTCATAAACTAGCACAGTCCACTAAGTACAAGTAGCCAGTAGGTATTCCATCTGTTTGGAATGCTTTCTACACATTCTGTGTCATGCCTAGTTCTGCATATCGCATTCTTGTTTCACCACGTACAGATTCCTGGCTGTCTTTCTGTATGGCTTGAGCCTTCATGCCTCAGGTTAAGCGGTCGATGCCGGCACCATTTTGAATGGTTACCGTGTTGTTTAATACCATCTGCTCCCCATGAAGAGAATGGCAGTGGAGAGAACAAACTGCCATTCTCAACTCTTCTGTCTGAGCAATCCCTTACTGACAGTTCTACCCCATCAGAGAAGACTTTATTACCCAGAATCCCTTAAATCCTTCACAACTTAAACAGCCACCGTCGTTCTTTATTCAAACCTGGAAAGGAGTGCGCGCATGCTGTACATGTGATTTAGCTCCTGCTTAATCTCCACCCTGGATGCTCTCTCAGTTTGCATGTTACAGTTTGCAATACTTTCCTGAGCACAAGATTAATCTCCACTCCCTCTCGAGAGAGAGAATCTAAAAAGTTTGCTAAAACATTTTCCTGAAATCTGATTGGTTTGGAGTTTTTGCCAGCGTTATATTATAGATCAATCTTTGATTTGCCTCAAATTGCAACCTCCATTTGGAGTCCCAGCTACTCCCTGACTGTTAGTGTACTAGCCAAGTAAATTATGTCACAACAGTGTTCACCTCAGGAGGCTCATACTTCTGTGAATTGAACAGCCGCAGAACTGAAGTTCGGGTCTATTTCACCTTGGTTGCAGCTAATCACAGAGGAGTGAGAGAGGTTGCGATAGTCAGAATATGTTCACATCCAGTGTATGCAAATGACAGAACTCATAGTGGACTTGACTGGTTCCTGTCAACTCATAAAGCTGGAAATTTCTGAGTTTACCACCAGGAAGTAGCATTCGAACAGCCAACAAAGTCATTAACAGCAGTGGTAAACTCGAGCAAGTCACATGACCAGTTGTGACGCATCACTGCCCTTACCCTGCTGTTAACAGTTGCAGGACAATAGCAGTAATGTACTGGGTTAATCAGAAATATATCTAAACAACTTCCATTTATCTATCATAATGTGTTCAAGCAGAGTTGCCAAGTTTGGTGAGGGCATCATATTTGTTTAGTTTTTGGGTGGTTTATGCACTTTCTGTATGCCTGCTAATGTCAAGACACAGCAGAGTTCATGTCTGGCTTTCATTATTTATGTCTTACAGTGGGAGCTCTCATTTGTCCAGCTTCTTGGCATCTCAGCAGACATGCATATTGTTCCCATGATGAATTTACCCATTGTCAATGACCACGTCGAAAGCAAACACCTTGTGCTCTTTCTAATCATTTAACTCCTTGCATCCTTTCCTCACTTCCTTAGCTCCACCCAACAGATGACTTAAGAAAAGAATGCAAGGACAGAGGAATCAAGAAACGTGTATTTGGCAAATAGAATGTCCTTGTTCAGTCAAGTGTCAGTTTGAAGTCACATAAATTACAGATATGAAAGTTGGGGAGAGGTAGGTCATTTATGCATAACACATTCTGAAGAAAAATACTTCCACAAAGGATGTACTCTTGTTTCCTTGTTCATATATCCTTTGGCAGCCTCCTAGCTCCTTGCTCCTAGCTTCTTCAAGGAGCATTTAACGGGTTAGAATGTTCTTAAAAATGGTTGACCTTGATCGATTTCCAGGTCAGCCAAGGACCGAGGAGACAAGGATGGATAAAATAAGCTACTGGAAAGAGCCCCGAGTAAATACAACTTTGTCACATGATACGACTTTACGAGTTGACAACACCAACCAAATGCAGCATTAGATTGGAGTTATCTGCACGGCATTCATTTACAGCCTCTCCTCTGGCTGGATGGGCAGCCTGTTATTGCTGCTGGAGTCTGACCTGCAGGTGAATAGGCCAGGTGTCTGCCAGCATGCAGATAAGGACGAGAAGCTGCCAGTTCGGCTCTGAGAAGTCCATTTTATAGGTTCTTTCTGCATTTAAAAAAAAAGGTCATAATTTTTTTTTGAGGTTTCACTTTAAAACTTTGGATTAAGGAGAAATATTATTAAAATAAACATGTTCAACTTTTCGCAAGCCAACCACTTGAACTTCTTCTATGAGCATAGCTTTTCAGAAACAGGAGGAAAATTAATTCACACTAAACTTAAGTGGAATTAGAGCCGTAAAGTGCTGCTGTTTTTGAATTCTAAGGCAGGGGCTTAGGGTTAGGTTTTTGATAAAATATCTGCACTTTCCATTTTTTATCTTAAATGAGGCTAACATCTCCATTGCCTAACTAGAAAAAGTTAGTTTTTTAAATTTTATTAATGTACTTCATTGATTCTTGGGATCTCTGCATACATAGATGCATTACATAGATAGCAAGATCACATACCATAGACCCCCAATTCATGCAAAGCTGGGACCAGTGGTGGGACAACACTGCGACATAAGAACTTAATTATTGAGGCATTTCTAATGTTCACAATGACTGACAAAATACGCCATGCCATGTGTGGCCTCATTCTCCATTTTAATCAGAGGGCACCATTAATCAATGGCCATAGCAGCATTTCACCATTTTACCGTTGGGCCATGAGGTCACTTACGGGAAGCAAAGTATTCTGTTTCAGAGTTCATACCCAGATATACGACCTATCCAGAGTCCCAGGGCATTCATAAATAGTGAGTCTTTTCAAACTACAGAGGAGGCGTTGGAAAAATTATGGTGTTACCATTCATACAAATCCACTTAAAAAGGTCTTTAAAGCATTTATGGTGGGTTGACCTATTTCAAAATCCCTACAAAGCCAGTAATGGTGTGTTAACCTGTCAAAACGATTCCCTGAGAAACAGAAATCATTGTAAACTTTTGATACAGAGCAGAAAAGAACAGAAAGCATTTCCCATTAGGTGAAATTGATCCCCACTGCTAGCAAACACACTGATATGTTTATAATCATTTCCACAATTACAACACAAAGAAATAGGTACATGTGCAAATAAAGAAATAATAATAATAAAATGGAGTATGAAGCATTACACACAGCTGGTGACAGATTTTTCTAACAGGGAATCCTCCATTATGATTCCTGTATAAACATGGTTGCTGGTTGCTTCAAGTGTACACTAATCAGGTATGAATGACTCAGTAAAACAAAAGCATATTTAATGTCCATAAAACAAATTAAAAGTAATTAGTTTGAAACTATCTTTATATCCCATTATGCATATGTTAAGAGCACATTACGCATCACCTTTGAGTCTACATTTCATGAAAACAGTAAAAACTACTAAAACGTGTTTTTGGTAAAGGCAAATGGAACCGACTGGAGATTAGTTGGCTTTTTCCGGAATTCTCTGGTGTAAATAGTGTACGAAAGGAAGCATCCAATATTGCACTTGAACTAAGCTTCTGTGAACACTTGGTGCAGATTCCTAGTCTGACGGAGCTCAGACCTGTTTTTCCACTCGGCTGAAGATGAAAGAGCGAGTTGGGGATGAAAGGGGGAGAGATCCGAGCCTCACATCCATGATCTCTTTTTTAATAAATGAAATACCCGTCAGAGGCGGTGAAAAAGACATGCCCCAAATGCCACACGTTGCACGATTTCTCTGAATCCTAACAGGTCGCCAAAGTGACTCAAAGAATTCAGCTGCCAATTTAGGGAATCGTTCAAAGCGTATATGCGGGTGTCTGTTTGCATTAGAGACATCTGACAACCTGCACGCTATAAAAATCTTTGCAGTACGCAAGGGAAAATCATTCGTCAATATCTCCGCATGCGGTCCCCCATCCCTGTGGTGCAGCCATTTCTCAACACGTCCTGGAGATAAATTACCCGGCTTGAGCGGGATTGGGGTTTTTGTGCAGGGGAAAGAGCGATTCAAAAAGGAAATTGAAAAGTCACTTGCGGACCAATGCGAAAATATAGACGCAAATAACTGATCCGTCACTGTTGTTAGCAGGCTGTGAACACACTTTGGGAGTAATAGTAAACGTACACATTATTTGGAATCAATGGAAATTCGCAATTGTTTATCTGCCTAATAAAATGCTGGCATGAAAGACAGATCTGGGCACTGGTAGCACACAGGTTCCATACCTGGGTTCCTTAAGGGGTCTGAAAAATAATTCCAGGGGGCCACCCAAGTAAATGGAATAAAAGAATAAGAATTTCCATTGTAAAAAAACATTTTTCACATATTTCCATATTTATACTGAAATAAGTAGTTGCATGTCTCAAATTAAGATATAATAAGGTACTGCATTACAACTTAATCTGGTAGTGAAAAAGGTGTAAAAAGATGAGATAGCATACAAACACTGAAGATTCAACAAAGACAACTCTTTCTATGAAGGAACTCTATGTAAAGCCCTGGTATCAGAGTTGGGCTCAATCTGATTTCAATCCATGAAATTCATTGAATCAATCAATTTGTTAATATAAAAATCTATGAAAAACATTATAAGCGTTTATCAAATCATTAACTCAATTTCAATTCATTTCCTGAATTGATAACCCTGCTTGATATAGAGCTGTTCTCTGCATAACTACCATATGACTACAGTCCAAGATTACCTGGTGATGAGGATCACAGAAAGAAGAGAAACAAGCATATCCTTTGATTAACAAAGCCTTCTGTACCCCAGTCTGGGGCTCCTTCTGAAAACAGCACAGCCCAGGTAAACGTTAGGATGCATTACAAATGCACTGACTGAGGAAACGCCCAATTTCGCTGGGCTCCCACTTGGGTTTGAAGCATTTTTAGTCATTCCCCCTCCCCCACTATGGTTTTTATCTCTCAGTCGCAGGTGCTGTGACTCTGCACCCGACCATACGGGTTGTTGAGATCTGAACCTGCCGCTCAGTTGCCATGAGCTGCTCACTTGACCTTGACATTTTATTATTTGCTTATGAACTGAGTGGCAAGGATAAATGCTGGGAACATCAATGAGGACATGCGTTATTGGCCAACAGCTGCCTCGTGTGTTTAATGATGTGAATGCCGGGTGCTAAACACCCTACTTTACCCAATGATATCAGAGGCAGTTGATAAAAAAGCCATTTGACTCAATAACAAACATGGGGCAGGAACATCAGGAACATGCTAAGAATGCCAGCTACTGTGTCATAGAGGTCATTTGTTCAATAAACTGAGCAATTTCAAACTCTACTGGGTTTTATTAATGCAATAAAAGTTAATACTGGAGCAATGATTAAGAGATTTATTCTATGGTGAATTCTTATTGAATTGTACCAAAGAGATATGGGGTGGGGGTGTGGGGGTGAGGCGTCTCCTGGGATGCAGTAGTTTGGGAGAAACCAGTGATGGACTGTGGGTATTAACCCAAGGTTTTTTAATCCATTTCACAATCACAATACTGAGAGAAAAGAAAAGACCTCTCACCAGTCTTTCATCAGACAGATGGGTATTCTCTCCTACAGATCTTACATGGATTTTACTCACAGGCAACAGTCCAATTTCCTCCATTTCAGTATGACTACAGCTGCACCCTGCTAAACCTGAAAGGAAGGTCTTGGTGCTGTAGTTGAATCTGTGAACGGTCTAAGGGTCTTGTTACACAAAGCATTTTCTAGGAAACGCCAGCTTGCAACCTGTTGCCTCTGATGTCACTTCAAGCAAAAACACCATTACACAAGGCAATTCGCAAGCAATTTAAATTGCAGTCAATCACCAATCAGAATAAAGTGTGTTTTGTAATCTCGTTCAATATTGCTGTGGTGTTACACAAAGCAATCTTAGAGCAATTTAGTTACAAGCAACAAAAGTTGCTTGGAGATTGCTTTGTGTAACAAGACCCTTAGGGCATACGAGCAGGGAAAGAGCAGGAAAATGTTTCCAAGGCCTCTGGCTCTGCATAGAGTGTATATTCCTTTGACTTCTTGACCCCTGTGACTTGTTCCAGATTGAGCTGGTCTATCGGTTGGTTAGCGCACATGCTGGACAGACACTGTGCGAACACCTCAGTGTGCCTTCATGTCTTCGCAGCAACCGTCCAACCATTTGGATACAGAGGAGCTGGCAGTTTTTCTCTCAGCCACAAGCAGTAAGGATCTTTCACTTAACACACCCTTAAACCACATGATCACTCACGACGGTCCACCGGTCGCCTCCCAAGCTCATCTCCTCTCTCGTCTCGTCTCCCCAGTCAGGGGTATAAATCTCAACCCTGGGGTCAATAACCCAGTCATGGGGTCTTCCACAGGCCAGTCTGCCTTACGAATCAGGGCCTGGCAGCTGGCCGGAATCAATCTTCTTAACAACCTGGGTCAGGGTTCATAAAGGAGTATAATATAGACTGGAGATGAGCAGGAGAAAATGGATGCTAGACTGCTTCGTTGGGGAAGGCAGGGTGGTGCAGGGGAGCGGGCTGGCAGCAGAGGGCTTGGGGCTGTGCAGTCGCACATGTTCAGAGCCATCGTCTCAACATCGGTGGCGTTCTGCACTGAGGTGCTGCTATGCCCATCGCACACGCGATACAGAAACACAATGCAGGTCAATAATCGCTAGTTAAATGTGTCGCAACACTCAAGCCCAACAGTGTCTAATGAAGAGCAGGGCTGGCCTGTGCAGGGTTTTCTGAAGAAAGGGTGATAATGACCATTATAAAGCTGTCACTCAGACCCCGCGGTCACCCTCTCACATTGAGAAGGTTGGCCGAGCGGCAGAAGGTAATTGCCGTCAGGATGACGCGCCGGTGTGAAAGTCATTTTTTACTCCTGCGGTTATGACGTATTCCAATGATCTTAGACTGCATGCAGGACGGGGTGGGGGTTATTGATATTTTGACAGCCCGGCAAGGGAAAAACACATGTTATTATAGCAGAAACGTGTAAGGAAGGGGCTGATAAGGAGGGAACTATTCAGAGTCCTGGGAGGAGCCCTCCACCAGATCGGAACACACTGGTTCATGATGGACCTCCACAGAGCACTGACACATATGCATCATGCTCTGAGGGCAGGGGGAGGGTCTGCAGTCATATTTCAGGTTCATGCCCTCTATCTGACAACAAAAGGATGCTGCCACCATTTTGTTTTGGAAGAGAGGCACTGGATGGGCTGATTCCTCTCCTGATTATGCTTGGGGAAAGGAGCATGGTGTCTGAGATGAAAACAAGGAATTCTAGCAGCCTGAATGTTTAAAAACGTGTCCCTCTCTCTCCCTTGATCTTGCATACACACACACACACACACACAAGGGCTGTGTGATAAACCATATTGCTGATTATCACATTTTTTTAAGGCGCAATAGCAACCATTGCTGCCATGTGGCACATCGGGTTCTTTCATCTTTTTTGTCTTTAATCATACATGATGGGGTAGAAAACATCCAAACTTCAGAGGCCCCATGACATGCTTCTGGCAAGGCAAGAGCACTCCTATCTACTGGGGTGCTACAGCTTCCATGTGGTTGACAAAAACACATTGCATGATCACAGCTTCACAACCTCGCTGCTGATTGGCTATCTTAACACCCAATAGATATAAGTGGAAATAAGATATAAGATATTCTGAAAACAGTGCACATGGCCTCTGAAATAGAGTTGTTTAATGTTTTTATTTTTGTAATTTTCAATATGGTCTATTGCCCAGCCCTAACACGCACAGCCACACGTGTGCATCACATTCTTAATGGTTGACAAAAGGTTTTGAAACGCTAATGTAGTTATTGGTTGTTTAGCTATCAAGCTGACTAATTTATTTAAAACTATAAACATAAACAAAATGGAACATTACATGCTCTCTATGCCATTTCCATCACATGACAGTTATGTACCCAAGTGTAAATGTGCTTACACTGCTGAGGTGTGCAATTTTCAACTTAAGTTGACTTACTGTAAGTTGTATGCGTGAATAGTTTCAGGTGTGAACAGCCCCATTTGTGCTGGGAAAGTCACAGCCTAAACAGACTCCACCTCACCAAAAAAGATCAGCATTTTCCTGATCATTTTCACATGGCTAGTTCCACTACATCATAAATGCATCTGCATTTATGCAGGTATATTACAAACAATGTGAGATAAGGATGCATTAAATCCTGTAAATTATGCTTTATCGAAATCTTAGCCTCTTAATTTGCCATCTACTTTAGTTCATCGTCTAAGCAATTTGGTCAATGAGCATAATTAAATTGAAAGCAAATTGAATTAAGCAAATGTTGCAGCATTAACGTACGCACTTAAACACTGACATTATTGTCACTTGTCCAACAGCATTGCGCAAAAAACATTTCACAGATATTGTTCAATCACCTTTCTCTTCCATTTAAAGTGCCCATTAAGAAACAAGATAAAGATCTATAATTACTTTTTCCATTTATGTTAGGGTTATGTATTTTATAATTGTGCAATGCGAAGAATCCCTTGACATAAAGCAGAGGTTAATTACCTTAAGAAATAAATTGATCAATAATTTGACACAATATATTGATTTAAAGTGATTTTATTAGTTCAAATAAATGTAATTTAATATGAAACAAATTTTCCATTGTGTTCTCATGGATAATAAGCTTTAAATGGCTAACAGGAGTATTGGAGTGAGATACAGTACGAGGCAAGTTAACCTTAGGCTACACAGAAAATTTCTAGGATTCAAAAAATCTGAAAAAAAAGTGTTATAGTGTTCGATTTATGTACTCCAGCTTGTGTTTGGGGTTTATCCTGCAGTGTATTATTTTGGTGTTCATTTATTAGACATAGCCTATATGAGCCTGATAAAACTCCACACCAGTGTTGCTTACACACCTTGTGCTGTACAGCATCCAGTGAACTTCAGGAGGTCTTCCTTTTGTGGGCAAGAAATAATGAAAATTTGTCTTTGACCAAATAGCTATCTAGTTTGGAACATTAGGCACACATGCCCAACATAACATTTACTAGCGAACAGCTAGCTTAAACTTTGGTCCCGCAATTTCTCCTCCACAATCTACATATACATATATATACACACATACACACAGAGTTAGATTTTTAGCTTTATCATTAAGCTTTCTCAGCCTACCTTTTTTTCATTAGGATTCAATGTAGCCTAATCTACAGGATGGAGTATAGGGTTAATCACGTCAGACCAATGAGAAGTCGAAGGAATGACAGGGTAAGATTGAATTGTCCGTAATGTTAATGATAGCTGTCGGTTGAAATCCCAGCCAGGGCGGAGGTTGTGTGTTCTCTGCATGGGTTTCTTCAAGGCCACTTCGGCTTCCGCCCATTGACCAAAGACATCCAATAATAATTTAACTCCCACAAGAGTTCAGTTCAACTCTGGGTTAGAGTTTATTCAATAGTCACATGTACGCATGTATGCTCAAATTGAGTTGATTCTAACACCAAGGGAGTTTATTCCAAAGACCAACATTTGTTGTGGAGTAACAGACTGCCGATGTTGATGGCATAACACTAGCTGGAACAGTTGTACACAAAACCAATGTATGGATAGCCAAAAGACATATATATATATATATATATATTTTTTTTTTTTTTTTTTTTTTGCTCTCCCTTTTGTGTTTCTGGCTCACTGACTCTTCTCACACAGTCAGTGTTTATGTGACTTGGTTGTAGCTAGCATTAGCTAGCTGAACGGTATAGCTAGCATAACTCATTGATTTTCAGAGATTAATTAATTTTAAAGTGACAATGGCCAGGCATTGACAGGTGCAACATTTCTTTCTGCACTGACATGAAAAGAGTTTTAAGTTAAAGTGGTATGTTACGCTTAGCAGCAGTCATTATTCAGAAACATATTTGTTCATAGAAATAAATGACCAATCATAAACGACCAATCAGAATCAAGCATTCAACAAAGGTGTGTAATAATTGAATAGAAAGTCCTTGTAGTCAAGCTGTGCCTTTATGTAATAAATCAGCCTTTTTCAGCCATGACTTAGTTTTGTTTTTAATTTTAAATTTATTTTTAAAGCCTAATTTATCTTTACACATCTGGGAGAGAGAAGACAGGCGCTCTCTCTCTCCCTGAGTGTGTGTCATCAGCTCCTGTTTCAGGTTCTCTCTGCACACACCGGCAGTCACCGCGTTGGAAGAGTACGCTTCATGTGGAGCTGAAAGACCCGTGCAGACACATCAATGTTCTCTAGCATTTCAATGTGTTCTTGATAAACATGGCCTGCTAAATGTGCATAATGAAAAATAATTAAGGCAGACTAAAGGTTCCTGACTTCAGAATCTACAAGGACAACCTTGCTGACTGAAACCTTCCCATTTGTACAGAAGGTGGATTCATGTGTTTAGCTGAGACTGAAAGAAATTTCTGACCACTCTACATGCCCACTCTCAGACCTGTAAACCTACACACTGAGACCTTGGGTTCAGAGAGAGAGAGAGAGAGAGAGAGAGAGAGAGAGAGAGAGAGAGAGAGAGAGAGAGAGAGAGAGAGAGAGAGAGAGAGAGAGAGAGAGAGAGAGAGAGAGAGTGAGAGAGAGAGAGAGAGAGAGAGAGAGAGAGAGAGAGAGAGAGAGAGAGAGAGAGAGAGAGAGAGAGAGAGAGAGAGAGAGAGAGAGAGAGAGAGAGAGAGAGAGAGAGAGAGAGAGAGAGAGAGAGAGAGAGAGAGAGAGAGAGAGAGAGAGAGAGAGAGAGAGAGAGAGAGAGAGAGAGAGAGAGAGAGAGAGAGAGAGAGAGAGAGAGAGAGAGAGAGAGAGAGAGAGAGAGAGAGAGAGAGAGAGAGAGAGAGAGAGAGAGAGAGAGAGAGAGAGAGAGAGAGAGAGAGAGAGAGAGAGAGAGAGAGAGAGAGAGAGAGAGAGAGAGAGAGACTCTTTGAGTCCCACATGAACAGATTTGAGTTAAAATACAAACCGACCTGACCTGCAGGACACAGTGTGGTGCGCTGCATGAGAAATGGAAGACAAAGCATCATGGGGTGGCTCTCAGAGTACGACGGGGTGGGGGGTGGGTTTGGGGAACGGTCAATCATGCAGCCTCCACTGCTGTAGTGTTCCATTTAGTTAGGATGCAGGGTGAATTGAGGAGAGGAAGGAGGAGAGGGTCTGAGGTTAAAAATGGGGAGACATGGACTGACAGTCTGCACTGGGCAGAAAGGAGAGCAACTTTTCCTGCAGCTCCTCATGTCTGGGTTTCAATTAGCTTTATAGCGCTGAGTGTGAACTCTGTCTAAGGGCAGCGCAACGCCACTCCTTTGAAATGAACACAATCGCACTCCACTTTATACTTTAGCGACTAATGATGAGCAACAAACAATCATTTATGCCCGGCACTTTTTAATGGGTTCCCCAAACAGCTCTGAACAAACAAGGATCAGAGGCGTCATTATTAAAATCTGGGAGAAGATCCACCACACTGCGCCATTCTCTCCAAGGGGATTACAATGGTAATTAGGGCCATTAGTCCCATTTCTCTGCCCTTCTGCAGTCTGCAGAGCAGGCAGTAGAGAATTTGTCTGTCACAGAAACACCATGAAAGACTCTATGAATGTCATATGAAGGCTGACTCTATGCAAGACTCACCTTTTTTATTTATTAGCCTCACTAAACTGATAAGAAAAAATGCATACTACTTCAAATGTCCCTAAAGTTTGAGGACAAGGCGCAGTGGTGGTTCGATTAAATGCCTCAACAGCACCCTCGCTTGGAGATTTATGAAAATTGTGCATCCTGGATAAATGTCATTAGTCCCCTAGCATGTTGTGAAATAGCCCACAGGGATCGTTAAAGTCTCCCTATGTAAATGGGGTGTGTCACTTAATTGACAAAGAGTAGAGCCAGTACACTGACAGCTCAGACCACCTCCCACAGCACAGGCCAAAGGGAACAGATTTGGCCAGACTCACCTGACAGCCTGAATTTATCACACTTTCCAACACCAGCAGACCCATGGCAAGGAGCAGAGTGCAACCTACCCACAGGAACTTAGACCATCCAAACTGAAGGCCTCCACATCACTTCCAACATGTTAATCTTACACTACTACATCATGTTACTACAGCCATACTGTGTGCACCATTCATAGGCAAGTTTGGTACCACATGGTGTTTAGTCACAAACCTATTTGTGTCTAGTTATTATAAATATGATTAGGTCTGTACTACTACTACTACTACTACTACTTCTAGCTCTGTCTTGCACATGTATGGAAATAAAGGGCGAGGCTATGCAAATCAGAGGGGAACAGAAAAGCAGCTGCTTGCACTGGACTCCCCTTCATGGCCCCATTTGTCACATTTTAGAATATGACGAGTGTCTGCTCTGACGACCATGCGGAAAACCCAAACATCCATTTCAATAAGCTGCTGCTGCTTGACACAATGAGGCTAGCTCTTCTGTCCCCGTGATGCTCGGCCAATGTCCCAGACGCAGAGAAAATTTGATGCCAGGGGGGCCATTTTATTAGGCTCCTCATCTGCTCCCTCAGTGTGACACCCTTGTCCAAATTGCAATGCTTACCGTTATGCATCAAATTACTGCTGCCAACTTGTTGCCAGACACATTGTGGCTGTGACAAATCTGGCCAAATCTTGGTAATTAAGAAAACATTAGGGATATTAGTATAAGGTAATTATTTTTTTTAATTCACAGAAAAACGAGTTTTTCACAAAATGGCACTCGACCCTCTTTCTTAGAAACCCCCCCCCCCCCCAAATTTCTCTCACACATCTGCTTTTAACCCATGTTTGTTTTAATTGTCAGTATGTGTGCAATTGGCTTTAATAGGTCACGGCCTTAGGTCACCTAAAAATTATTAGCTTAAGGTAGATCTAAATTATAACATTCAAAATGGGTTGAAAAAAGACTCGTTGAAGACTTGTTCACTCAAGAGATGGAAACATTTCAATCATTATAGTATAACCATTATATCAAACCATATAATCATTATATCAAAACAGTTTTTTTGTATATGAGAGTCAGAGTTAAGGGCTAATTTTGACTGAATCAAGGCCATGAATGCATTTCGGTATCCACACACAGCAATGGAACACCAGGTAAAGGACTAAGAAAAGGGCACACACCCCAGAGACATAACAGAGACTGCTCCCTTCAAAGAACCATGCTATTTATGTGAATGCAGAGGGTCTAATCGCAAGCCTGCTGTGCATAGCTAATTAATCAAGTCTCCTTTAACACAAGAGGGAGTGTTGTTCTCCAGTCCCAACTTCAGCATCAAAGGCAAAAAGAGAAGAAAACACACATCCTCCAGTTATTAATTTCTGTGCACTGCATTCACTTACCAGAGAGCTAGCTGGGAAAAAAAAGAAAAAAAGAAAAAAGAAAACTAGACTCAGCTGAATTCACACAATACTGTGCCTTAGCTACAAACTTAGTTCCAGAGTGACTGCCATTCTGTCAGATTCTGTAATCTCAGCATGACAAAGACATGCTTCTGTTATTTCACCCTGACAATGAATATCTCTTGTTTATATGAAGACCTTCGGCACTAGGGGGAATACGTGTTCTCAGTAATCCTAAAAATGCACATACTGCTAAGGACAGTGAAATTGTCTTTGCGGGAAGACAATACACGAATATCAGAGGATTATCATGCATTTTATTGAATAACTTTCCTTTTCTCAAAAGAAGAAACAAAAGAGAGAGAAAAAACAAAATCAGGAAAAGGTATCTATATCACTACTCAACATATATAATTTCCCCAGCTGCAACCTGTAAGTCAAACATATTGATACTGTATTGAAAGAACCCATATAATCATGAAATAGTAGTAAGGAAACTGTTACCCGGAGTGAAATGTTACATTTAACCCCATCGATGGGGGTGAAAACAAACCTAATAGTCTTAATAGCTTCAACAATTGATACAAAGTAGGGTAATTCAATACAATTTAATGTTATATGAGAAAAACAGTCTTTAATCTATGACAGAAGATGCCCAATGCGCTTCAAGCCAGCTAAATAAAACATGAGTCTTTACCCCTGTTTACTTTATCAATGAATATGGCATATGTTACTATAATTATTGTAAGTATGCGGTAAACCTCTGGGGAAAAAAATAAAATAAATTCACTTACATATAGCTAAAACAGACTTTTGGCAATATCTCCCAAGATATTTATCAAAATCTTGTTCGTTGGAGACAAACGGGACAATTCTGCATTTCTAACCTGACATACATCATTCAAGCTTGTTGCAACCACCTAAAAAGTCTGTGTTACATTTTGGCCCATGTTACATTTGGCCCCACTCTCCCATACACCAAGCTGACTATGTGTTAGGCCTATGTGTTAGGCCTGACTATGTGTTAGGAGATGAACACACAGAAGATATGTGAATGGATATGTAGACTGCACACACACTGAGATGGTTAAGGCAGAGAGGCCTCTCTGCCACTACTATTGACTGTACAAATGAGAGACCTGAGAGCATCAGTGCCCACAGTTTTAAGGGTAACAGGAAAGGGTCCCTCTTCTCTGTTAAGACCAGTGTCAAAGGAATAAAAGGCAGCAGTGAGCCTCTCCTAATTATGTAAACTAGGTGCATGACCATTCCCCCAGTGCCTGGGAGAGTAAATTAAAAGCCAATACCCTGCCTAATTAGCAGAAACTTGGAATTCTCCTCTTGCTCTTTCTTATTCCATCACTTTCTCCTCTCAGCTTATAAGATGAAGCATCTGTTTTTCCCGCTTTCTTTCTTCTTGTTTTACATTTTCGCAATCTCTGCTGATTTTCCTTATCCCTTTTGTTCGTTTGGCCTTTCCAAATTCTCCCTGAAAATCTGAGCATCTGCTCCAGCTGGCGGTAAATATTCCACAAATCTGCAAGTCCAGCCATTTAGGAGAGACTAATTACTTTTGGAGAAGGCAAAGAAAAAATAGTTTGAAAGAGGTGGACATAAGAGAGAAAAAGTGTGTGTGTGTGTGTGTGTGTGTGTTTTTTCCTTTTTCCAAATGGAAATGATGAGAAAGAGAGAGAAAAAGAAAGACTGGGACGTAGAAAAATTTGTGTTTATTTGTGCTTGAGTCAGAGGGGGAGAGAGGAAAGAAAAAGGGGGAGACTGCACTGGCACAAGCTGCAAAGGACTGGGATGCTATGAGCTTGGCATGAATGGAGCTATTCACAGAATGATGGGGAGGGGAGAGCAAAAAAAAACAGTAAAAGAGAAAGAGGTGGAGGGAGAGAGCTAGCAAGAAAGATGGAGAAATGGTGATAGGATGGCCAAGCCCACAAAATGGACAAAAAGAATAAGACGAATCATCTTGCCCCATGAGCTTGTTTCGACGTGTGCAGTCATCTCTCTAGGACTCCACCAAAGTCTGATAGGACAGAATGGGAACCTTTAGCTGTAGGGAGATTCAAGGTGGACGTGAACAGGGCAGTGGATCTGAGTGGGAATAAGAGAAAGGGAGTGGTGATAAAACGGACCAACGTTAACGCAGCGGCATATAAACAGATGATGTGTGGGGGTCATGTCACCACCCTACGTGGCCACTTGGTAGACATCTGATCGGATGAACAGGAGAAATGTGCTCTCTTTGGGGCTTCTGAATTCAGACAAGCAAGATGAAGTTTCTGCCACAGCACATAACAACACAGCACATAACTCTTTAGCTAATTTTAAGCTGGGGAATGGGGGTGGGGGGGCAGTTTGTGGTCCATGAGCAAACGGTGCAATTCTTTCAGAACCCTTCCACAAGTCTAGGGCAGTACCAGAACAATGAAAAGGGCTGTTAGCATTTTTTAATGCGATGACAGTCAGTGATATGGACTGTAACCCTTGGAATAAACCCGAGGCTGCAGCTTGGCGTGGGCATGCCTATAAAAGTGATTGGTTTCACCAAACAGCGGAACTGATGGAACTGTGTCCCATCCGGCTACCTCACACAACCTGCACAGCACAACAGACAGCTGAGACGCATTCAGGCAGGTTAAAAAAAAGAAATTTGTCGCTTCATTTTTCACACTTGCACACTGTCAATTAAGCCACATTATTCTCCTCTTCTGCAAAGTAGAGATTCAGCATTTCAAGAGGACAATTTTAATGGGAAATGAACAAGAGGTTAAAAGAAGGGCCAGGAATGGATAATTGACAGCATACTTCACCCAAATTCTATTAGGGAGGGCATATATAAGGCATAGAGGAGAGGGAAAAATAAGGGAGGATGAGCGTGGCTATGTCATTGTTGTGGCTATTTACCTCATGGTTGTTTAAAATAAAGTGGCTGCAGTTCAGTTTTCACCTTAGAGTAAGGTACAGCATGTAGCAGTTTCATACACACAAAATTTACACTAAGCATGTCAGCTAGCTCAGCTGCACATACTGTATTTCTTAACAGTATTGCACTTATATCTAATATCTCATAACTGCCTATCAAAAAAGTTTCTGGAACCACATAAAAGTAGTTTAAGCCTCAGTTGCAGGAACAGACTTGGAATATTAACTTGCTAGGTCATTACTGCGGATACAATAGACTGAATTCAGCCACATGCCCAGTTGGATTGCCAATATCCAATCCTGTCTCATTGAGTGATTCTCACCCACAGTAAGCATACATCTTTCAAGCTTGCTATCTGCATAGTAGATTTCAGTCTTGTATAATAGGCTTTCATTCTCTTTGCCTGTGTACATGTGAATGAGATGGGATTGTGATGTGTGTGGTCTGTGCACAAGCCTTTAGACTGAGGTGAGTGCGTGTATGCATGCGTGCGTGTGTGTGTGCGCGCGTGTGTTTGTGTGTGTGTGCATGTGTGTGTGGCTTCCTCTAATTAACAGAGTCAGGAAAAGTGAAGCGTAGCTTGTTTATTCTTAATGAAATGAACAACTCTCCCCATGAGACACCACTACGTAAGGAACCCAATTAGCTTGTGCAGCCTAATTAGAGGGACCTTCTCCACCCCGTAGCCCAGGAAAGACCCCCCAAGTCACAAGAACATTCCTTTACATGCGCGTATGTGTGAGTTTGCATGTGATTCACACTAACAGATGCGCAAAAACACACAATAGAGGAGACTGCTCATTTTGATTTATTTTTACTGAGGTTTGGTTCAGTGATGCAAATCCAAATCGCTACACAATAAACTGACACTGCAGCCAGAATTACTAATGTATGCAAATGTATAGCTTCAGAATAATCTATTGTTCTGACCAACAAATGTACTTGCATGCAAAACCAGTTCTATGCTGAAATGAGTCAGAATGGTTAGATTTTGCTTTTGTTTGACGCCTCCTTTGATGCCTCCATCCCACACAGTCCCTGTCACTCCTTTTCAGATACTCATCAACTTTCTTCAGAAGACTTGACATTAATTACACCGACATTACAGTTCTGCCAACATACACAAGATGCACAATAATTATAAGGTTTTAAAAAGGTATAAGATCTTTCCGCAGAGAAGAGCCATTGACATCAATTAAATACTGTATGTGGCTGTCTATACCTTCATTGTTATTGAATAAAACAGAAGACAGTGATTGGTGGGCTGCTTGTCGGCTCATTCTGCTCAGTTACTGGTTGACAGTGTGCCAGTTACCGGTATTCTATGATGTGGTACAGAACACTGACTGTGCCCAGCAGCCCCTCAGGGAAGTCCATGATCAGCCGTAATGTCACACAGAGGTAGGACTGTCCCGTCTCATCTACTCTAATTTAAACTGGAATTTTAAAGAGATTCATGAATCACTTCGTCTTTCTACAGTAGAAAATTAAAAAAAAGGAGGGGGATGAGAGACAGAGCCGAGAGGGAACATATAAGCTACATAAAAGAAACAAAACAAAAAGTGAGGTAAATACAAACCCAAGGGAAAATGAAAGGGAGCAGGCTTGAGAAAATGGAAGTGCACTGTGTAAAGTGCAGTTAGGATTGTAGTTGTTGTTGGCATCAAGCTGCACTGATAGCTGGTAGGACCATCAGTACTCAAAGGGCTCATTCCAATCGCTTATTTTATCCATCCTCGTCCCCTTGGTCCTCGCCAGACCCTGAAATTGATTGAGGTTCCCATTTTAACATACATTCCAATCATTTAAATGCTACTTGGTGGAGCGAGGAGTGAGGAGGCTACTGAAGGATGCTTCAGCGAGGATGCTCAAGTGACACATAAATTATCGACATGTGGATCCACCTCTCCACATCTGCCACATCTGCAATTGTCGTGGATTAAAACTGATGCATGACTAAACAATGACGTTCTATTTTCCTAATACAAGTTTCCTCAATTCACCAGTTCTCTAATCTCTTCCTCGCATCCTTTCCTTGCGTCCTCAATTGCGTGGAGCTAAGGAGTGAGGAAAGGACTTGAGGAAGTGATGCAAGGAGTGAAAATAAGCAATTGGAATGAGCCCAAAGTCATCCCTTGAGTGAGCCTAGAGTGACATTACGGTAAACGCTGTTATAAAAGTGTGTGGGGTCAGAAAGCACAAAGCAGGCCAATCCGTTTACTTGCATGGGTACAGCCTGGTAGCAAAGCTGTGCCGGTACATGTGGGCATATGTTCCCTTCTTAATTAAGATGAAATGTACAGCAGAATGTGCCATGTGGGCTTTTTACCCCTCACCACAAGGGCCTAGGGAAGGACTGCACTTGCTATGTTCCGACCAATCAGGCTACAGCCTCTTCAGCATGCTCGCCGCTATGCCAGCTACCCAGCGGTCTGCCATTGGTCTGCCAGCGGTATGCCCATCAGGCTGCTCTCACCCGTCTCCTCATGTTCAGAGCTAATTCCACTAATTAGGGGACGACTTGTTAACCTTCCCACCACCTTGGAAATGGTGACTGGGTTTGAGGCAGAATATCAAATCAAGTCCAGAACATTTTGCATTCAAGTCTATCTGCAATTATGCTGCCATGCCAGCAGCACACAGATGCACACGGTCGTGAACAATCACATCCCATCAGCAGCACACGGATAAGCACAGATGCGTCCACACAAAAGCATATACACACGAGCCCCGCACCCCGCCTCATCCTATCCCATTATCAGACACACACCAGCACAGGTGGGTGCACACTGTTCACAATACATGCACACATAATCACATATACTAATACACAAACAATGCATGCACACAGACACATACTAATACACAAACAATGCAGGTAAATATACTCACATATATACACGCACGCACGCACGCACGCACACCTCTGGCTCCATTACTCCCCTATGTTGCTGCTCGTCCCCAGGGTTACCTCAGCTCTCTGCTTGTGCTCTGAAGCAGGGCCCTCTTGATGGCTTCTGTATTCTGCTCTAGATTTCATTACCAAATGGCCCTGGTAAAGCCGCTCGCCATCTCATTCCTGCCCCATCTCATTTAGCCTCTCCTGCAAAGCCTCACTTAGTTACCTGTCGCCTCAGCCCACCACTCACGGCAGCACAAGTAATGGCTAATACATTAGCATCATAGCCGCGACACGGGTGTCCCACTTTGCCCCGATCCCTTTGTGGGAAATCACATTTCTTGCTGCAGCATGTTCAGCATTAGAGCCAGAATGCCCTGTTATTGCTGCACCACAGCCACCAGGCCATAAACAGGCTCTTATTGATTCAATAGGACAAATGCTGGCTGGAGGCTATAGCGTAATCCAGAGGAATAAATGAGCCGTTCGATTAGCGAACAGTAGACCAGTCACACTCCCTCCCCCAAAGCACCATGGAAATACCTCCAAGCCTTTCAGGGCAAAACAGTGACTCATTGACAATTGGTAAAACAAAAAGCAGCAAACAAAACCCGCACAGGGTTAGGGAGGCCCAAAGTCCAGTGAGTTTGGCATTGCAATGCCAACTGTCACTCTGGCAGAATAAAGAGCAGCGCCCCTCACCAACTCCACTGAGAAACTCAGGACCAAACTGCTGACATGGAGCCTGTAATCCCCCAGAGGATCGGGACCAGTCAGCTGTGCATTCAGGCCGAACAAACCTTGGGCAGCATATGAAGGGGAAAAAACGTTTGAGTGGGAGCCATCAAGTTTGTCTTGTAAGGGCTACTGATGTGTGTGTATACACATGTGCATAAGTATATACATTTGCATGTGTGCGGTTGCTTCAGGTTTGCAATTCAGGCTTCGAATTTAAATGATAACAGCAAGAGAATCTGTTGCAAGAGAATGTATAATAATAACAGCACTGCATGCCCTTTGAGGAGAACTCGGTCTTCCGGATAAACTGACCGAGGCAGCTCCTGGTTCTGCCTGTTCGCAGGACATAGGTCAGTCAGCCAAGAAAATGCAATTATACTGCTTTATGTTCACCTAAAATCTACACCAGGTGCGTTAATGATGTCTTCTCCTGACAGCTGGTTGGATGGGCAAAATAGGGGGAACTGTGGAAAGCGCACATAGTTCTGCTCTTGTTTCATTGGCTGTAAAAAACAAAATGGAAAACCCAAGGGTTGACCAGGCCTGATTTATCGCTGTACACGTCTTCCACTGAGCTTAGAGCAGGGAAGCTGGGTACTGAAAGCAAGCAGCGAATTAAATGCGAAAATAACACTTCCCCTGAAAGCTTGAGTACTACATGTCAAAGCATGACAAATTTACACTACATATGTTTTTAAAATGAATGAATAAAAAAAAACCAGCAAGCATCTGTTGTATCTTTAAATCACATCAATCATTCGAAATCCAGTAGAAAGTCATTTTGCAAGTGTACAATACTGTCAGTGTGAATTCTGAAAAATTACATACATTGCGTGTTTAGTGTGAGCATCTGTGTGTGTGGGTGCATATGTGTGTGTGCGTGAGAGAGAGAAAGTAAATAGTGTTACACAATAACAGAAACAATCACACTAACAGTATACTACTAAGAGCAGCATAGGTGTCAGCACTGAAAGTGGCCTTGCATTTAGACACAAGCACAACCAATAAGGGAGCAGTTCAGAGAGAATTAGCCAATAAGATCACCTACTCTGATAACCCAAATTAAACCCTTTGTCATACTATTGTAAGACTCACACTGGCCAGCAGAGCAGTCTGGAAAACCCCATATCAATCCATACCCAACAGCCCCCTGGGCCTGGTTAGAATACCACCAGCATCTCCTCAGATCGATGCAAAACACTACAATAAAATTCATTATGATTAACTAAGGCATTTAGAGTCTATATAAAGTGCCCGCATCTGCCCCTCAAATTTACTGCCCCCCTTCCTCTGTGATGATATTATTAGTTTAAACACAATTTCATAAAAAATAATCATCAATGAGGAAACATAATATACCAAACGTATTAAAAAATAATGAAAGAAGCTTAAGAAACCATGAATTCTAAAATAGCCATCAGACAATTGGTCCCCAGTAAAAATAAATAAATAAATAAATGCAAAGAGAAAATGTGTGGATTAATTATTTTTTAACTTTTCAAAAAAAAAAAAAAAAAGACTGTGTGGGTTATCACATTTTTTCAGCACCCCTGGAACACAGAAGGCTTTCAAGCTATCCTCAATCCACACACATACAATAAAAAGAAAAAAAAACATAAAATTGTTTCAGCTGAAAAAAAGCAGAAATACAAATCCTTCAAAAGCAGGGATTATAAGAAGCCTGAAAAAAAAAAATGTATCAAGTGACTATGATTTATGAAAAGTTGGGAAAAGTTCCCAAGCCAATCAGAGCATGGCCTTTCAGCTGCGGATGCTGCGAGGTAGGCCGTGTCGATGGCTCATTCCAACCAGCGATGTATCACTGGACTGCTGGAGGAAACACAAATACCGCAGAGAATTAGGGTGCTTCCAGTATTGCAACCCGCAAGTTTGGATCACTCTTTGTGTGTAGCACGGCCCTGCTAGCTTTACCACCCTGCTAATCCCTGGAACCTCCCAGCTGGGCAGCTGCTTTGTCAGGGCGATGATGCCCTGACATGCCGCTGAATGAAATGGGGGATTTGTAGTCCGGTCAGTTTTCATCATGGAAGAATACGTGAGGAGGGGTGGGCATGCCCCCACGTCCCCAGGCCCCGTCTTTGATCCGCGTGTTATGTACCATGCTTTTTTATGTTGAGCTTACACGCTCGCTGAATTGGCTCACTCACAATAAGTGCTTGCATTCCCAAACCCTACAGCACTCTACATATCCATGGCAACAGGTTGCCTAATATCAATGCTGATAGGATAATGCATTCTTTGCTCCTCCCACATTCCTCACTCATTGCATGCAGAATGATGCCTTCTTAAAAATGCAGAAAATCCACTTTTACTTTCTCACAACCATCCCCACCCAGAGCCACCCCATGTCCTAAGTGGAATTTTCAGATTTGACACCTTTGCATACCAGAGCTCTGGACAGATAAAGGCAACAAGGGTACGGAACTGATGGACATGGCCCAGGTTTTTTTGAGCTGTGCACTAGCACACGCAGTGCACGAAGCACACCCTTCAGAGGTGAGCCAAGCTTCACACAGTCAAAAGAAAGAGGCCATTTCAGTCACACACTGGGGAGCAACACGCAGAGAACACCAGAGCGTGGCTCGAGAGCTTCGGCAAGTAACCCGCGTCGTTTTGGATTCCGGTGCAGTCTCCACCGGGACTTAAAAAGCCCTGCTACCCCGGCTGCACTTCTCCCAAAAGTTTCTTCACTTCTCTGGGAGTGCAGAAAGTTGTGGGAGCCCCAGACAGAGTCACGCGGTGAACACAGACCGTCCCGAGAGCGCAGGCGGCCCCGGTGATCGGTAAGGGTGCCAGATGGCTGTCAGAGTCAGGGGCCCGGGGGGCGTGGAGCTCACACTGATGACATCAGAGGCCTCATTAGATCTCAGAGGCCCGAGGTGGGGTGGGGGTCTGGCCGAAACATCTCGACTCTCTAATGGCAATCTGGAGCGAGGGACTAATGAGACTGCAGCTGGGTTTGTTGTTCTAATTAAGGCAATTATGGAAATGCAGAGGCAGATGGTGGTAGAGAGAGGGGTAAGATCAGGCTGTACAAACATGCCCCCTCCCTCTGATACTAATGTGCTCGCCACAGAACGATCCAGAACAGACCCCTCCCTCAGTGAAGAGGTGATGTTCATTGCAGTCAAACCATTTTAGGCAGAGCTATTTGAGTGTCAGCTGACCTGACTACTAATCCAGGATTGGCTTGCCTGTCCCATGACCCCCATCACTATAAAAACAAATTGTTGAATTCACTGTCACCTCCGTTAACCTTCTGTGCTCTTTGAAGACATCCCCGTAAAAGGTAAAGCTCACAAATTCACCAGGGGCCTCATTTATCAAAATATTTACCGTACTCTAACTAAAAGTTACATTATGTTCAAATCCATAATCCTGCATGTGTACATAAAATGTTATCAAAGTTGCATATGCCACACATATGCACAGCTTTATTGATAAATCACAAATATCCTCCAAATGTGCTTAATTTGCCTTTATTCGTGGGCCCGTTCACAAGCTACACGTCTCCACAGCCAAGTCCGCTAGGTCACATAACCCGAGCACCAAAAGGATATACGTGGAGCTCACTAATGCAATTCTGTATACAGAACAATGCAGATGTAAACCAGAGTGGAACAATTACTTTACTGCGTACAACGACATAATATTGAATAATATGTTGATCAGGCAGCAAAGTGATGAGCTGATAATGCCATCATATCTTATTCATTTGATGTGTTCATCAGGTTATTTATTTGATGTGACAGCCTACCATATTAACACATTATGGGTATTCAGTTGTGCTGATGCACTTATTTTATAGGAGGAATTATGTTCTTTCACCATACTCTCTCACTGTAAAGTTCAATTTGGAAATCCTTCCATTAGCAATACAAAACTATTTAGATTGATGACTGTGACATAGATCCTTGTGGCTGTATTTCTCCTGCTGCTTGCTGAAATGGACTAGTACAACAATTCCCAGCGAATAAAAGTAAACACGCATTGTCTTTTATTTGATTCAGAGTAAAATGCATCAGCAGCCTGCAATGTGCTTTCTCAGCCACTAAAATCTATAAGAAAAAAGGGTTCTAGTTTTTTTTTTTTTTTTTTTAAATGGCTGTTTGCACCTGTAGGGAAACTCTACTTTATGCCATGTCGAGTCCCTCATATAAGGCTAAAAGGAGAACTAAGCAGTACAGAATTCTGTGTACAGGCTTCCGTAAAAGGTTCTGTGTGTAATCTTTCCAAGTGGGTATCCTATGGAGATCTCCATTGAATTGCAGAAAGAGAGCCTTAAAAATAACCTTTTCTAATAGCAGAGGTTTTTCACATGGACGAGGCTCAATATAGTACCCGGTCATCCATACAAAAGAGCCCTTTTGGGGCAACATAGCTCAGGAGGTAAGAGCGGTTGTCTGGCAGTCGGAGGGTTGCTGGTTCGATCCCCACCCTGTGCGCGTCAAAGTGTCCCTGAGCAAGACACCTAACCCCTAACTGCTCTGGTGAATGAGAGGCATCAATTGTAAAGTGCTTTGGATAAAAGCGCTATATAAATGCAGTCCATTTAGCCCTTTAATAACCCCTCTATATTGCACTTATTCATATCCATGCCATGAAGTCTGCATAGATGTATTGTACATACATTTCTAATTCAAGATGGATAAATCACAATGGTAGCTGTGGAATCGGGAATTAATGTGGTTTATTCATGAATTTGTGTGGATGTATAGTTACATTCAATATTTAACTTTTTCATGTAGATATTACAGTAACAGTGGTGCAACATGCAATGTGCTGCAAGCACCAGATGTACTGTGTTAAGTGTTTTGTAGCGAGTTGCTAGTTCAAAACACCTGTCCCCTGGAGGCTTTTCAAAAAATTCAGAGTCTGTAAAAAATCTAAGGAATAGGAAGAAAAAAAAATCTAAATTACATCTAGATATCAGGGGCAGAATGAGAGGGAGAAAAGAATAATTATAAAAAAGAAAAATTATAAAAAAGAAAAAATAAACTCTGGGCACAGGAATGTTTCAGTTACGTTAACCACTTTAATGCTTTTTGATCCATGATTTAACAGTCTTATTAAAAACATTACAATGTTCATACATTTTCAGCTCAGTGTGTACTGATTTGTTGCTTTCACAAAGAAAATAGAGCAAAAGAGGCCATAAGGCTCCCAAAATTTCACCACAGCCGGCACTACTACTTACCTAAACTTAGCAATTGACTTTGGTTGATAAGGATTAGGAAACAGTGTTCTTTTTGTATATTCCTGTAAATGAATGTGAATGAATGAATGAATGAATACATAAATAAATAAATAAATAAATAAATTTGAACCTGTGTCTGTTCGTACACGTGTCTGTGTTTATGTGAATATATTCATGCATGTGTATGTATGTGACTGTTTTGCGTGTGTGTGTGCCTATGGATTGACCTTCGGAATGTACTGGGAACATTGACTTCAGGAAGGAGTTCATCTGCTGCACTCTGATTGGCTTCCATCCCCAGAGGGGAGGTACAAGGCAGTACTCAGACTAGCTCTTTCTAAAAACGACACAGGCCAAAGCTCGGCAATTAACTCACAGGGAAGGAGTCTGCTAAAGAAAATGGGGGGAAATTGTGCAATTTCAAGACAAACTTTGAAAATTGAGAATAAATGGCCCATCACTGCTCATCAAAAATTTATGCTTTAAATGTATATTTCAGAGTTCACATTACAAACTAAGAAGCAAATGGAGAGGTTTGTGATGGAGTGAAAAAATAGTGAGAGAGTTAGAGACCAAGAGAGAGTGACAGAGTGAGAGACAGAGAGAGAGAGACAGAGAGAGTGAGAGACAAAGAGTGAGAAACAGAGCGAGAAACAGAGAGAGAGACAGGGTTGAGTCTGAGTTGTAACAATATATACAGCCATTTGGCAATTTGGCAAACAGCAAAAACAAAGAAACCACCAAATCGAAATTAACAAGAATGGCAAGACACACAAAAAACAGAAAAAAATGAAAAAGAGAATGAGAGGCAGAGAGTGAGGCTACAGCAGCTGGAAAGCTCCAGTGTGATGCTCACCACTAGATAAGCATGCCGTCACTGTGGCTGAGCCCACAGTGCTCAGACTGTGTGGCGGGTGGGGCCAAAGCAGAGACAAGAGACAGCAGAGCCTTCAGTGATCTCACTACAGGCCCTGTGTTATATATGCGCACACACACACGCCTCCATGCATGCATGCATGCACACACGTCTGCCTAAGATGGCAAATTACCTCTCGCATGTGCACATACATACAAGCAGACACACACACACACAGGCCTGGGATATCATGACCACTTTAGATAGGAGCTGGCCCAGTCTCATGACTGCAATAGCCAATCCTGAGAGTCAGGCTACTGCAGATCCAGTGAGGGCAGAAGGATGAGGAGGGGAGGGGCCAAGTCACGCGAGGCAGGCTGGCTCCGGGTCTTCCCTTTTTGACAAGTGGAAATATGCCGAACAATCTGCTCCGATTAACAAACAGCGGAAACCATTAAAATCAGATGAAACCTTAATCACACTTCAGTCTAATTAGGCTGCTTGCTTGCTTAATATTTTAAAAACTAACAATTTAATTTTGCAATGAAGTATAATTTTCACCTAAAAATAAGTCAATAAGCACTTGAAAATTAACCTCTGGGATGTGTTTAATTGTATGTGCCAAATGCACTCTGAGCCAGTTTCCCTCACCACACAAGAGAATAGGGAAATATTTCCCTGATCACTTAATGGTGCTTAATTACCAAAAAAAATGGAGATCTCTTCACAAAAACAAATGAGCCAAATGCTTAAACGGCTGACGGTTGAAAGGGCCCTTTATGCCCATGCTTTTCACTTTTTTTTTTTTTTTTTAATTATTAGAAAGCTTTCATTAAGCAAGGAGAAAAGGTGTGTGTGTTAACTATTAAGTGAAAGCCTAGCTTACACCTGAACTGTGAAATGGTAAATAAAGCCATTCACAGCAAAACCAGCGGTGGCATTGTCCATTCCACCAGTTCAGAAACCATTCGTCGCTCCAACAGAAACACAGCGCCGTGCGTCTTTCTCCTCTTCTGTGTCTCTCTCTCTCCGTCCCTCCAGCGCTCTGAATTCCCACAATCCCCCGTGCCTCCTCTCGGCTGTCACTTCGGCCTGTGCGCTCATTTATAACAGGTCACTGACACACAAGGGGCATTTAAAAGGACAAAGTGCCCTGGCTCTGTTTCAGCAGCGGTCACCCAGACCCAGACCCAACCCCGGCACAGTGTCCCCTACGGCAGGAGAGAAACGGAGTCAGCCGCCATGCCTTCAACACCTTTATGTCCACTCGTAACTCGTAACACCCTTACTGAACGGTCCTACTCTGGTGATATTACAACCGTTAACATCAAACGGCCAGCTAAAAACCTTTCAAATTACAGCAATGCGAGACAAAATGGCAGCACGTACATTCTCAGCGTTAGCTTGAGTGCAGTCCATCAGAAGCCTTTCACTAGTGAAAGCCCAGAATGAACACACTGCTCAATTCTTATTGAAAACAGCAGAGAGAGAGAGAGAGAAAGAGAGAGCACTACAATTTGGATGCGCAGTGACGGTTTAAGACCATTAAAACCTTCTCGGTTTTAAACAGCCGCGCCTGACGCAGCGACGCGTTTTGCTTCCTCCCATGGGCTCAGATGGACAGATGAAGATTAAACGTGAGGTAGGGCTGTTCAGTCTGAGTGCAGCCGAAATCGCTCACGGCCTCAGCTGTAATTACACTGTAGATGAAGATCAGCCATGAATATTTGAAAAGGGGATTACAAAGGGGGGAAAAAAAACAACCATGAAATTACCCCTCAAGCGCATTCCACAAGAGTGCGAAACAACTTACGCACTGTCCCACCCTCCATCCCCCACTTGTTCGCCTGCTATTATTGGTCGATGTTCCCGAGCCGAAAGACAAAGTGAGACTGAATCGCTCGTAGCCGTCGAGTACCTGCGCAGCAATGGCGGGCTGCCGCGCGATCGCGCCCGCTTTGGCTTCTCGCCAGGGCGGTAATGGCGGGACCATTCTGGAGATTACATATGCTTTATTGTCATTGTAATACCTTCCTCTGTTTCGTGAGTCCTCACAATGAATAAGAAACAGGCAGAGTAAATGAAAGACTGTGTGTTCGTTCAGGAGCGTGGTGCGGGCCGGCTGGCCTCCTAACGCTGCAACGCTGTCAACACAGGGATGAATCCAGTCCTGTCATTCTAGCTGAAGCTAGGCTTTGGTAAATCCTCTGAAGCACAAGCCTTTAACTGTACAACCGAGAGACCGGTGAGTGGTGGGGAAATATGGTGGCACGGTCACCAAAGGGACTCTTTCATGCTTTCATGTCCCAGACGTTCGCTTTGACGTTAAAGCTTTAGTTTCAAACGGAGATTGAGTTTTTTTTTTTCCCCGCCATCCCTCACTGACAGATGGGAGGAACTGGAGACAACTACATTCTGACAAAAAAAATAGATCATTGTTTTCACATAAAACAAAATTAGATTGTAGCCTCATCTTTACATGTTTATTTCGAGAGTAACCTGTAAGGCGAACACTAACGAGAAAAAGACTTATCAATAAGTGATTTGACAAACCGTAGCTTCACTTTTCTGGCTCATGACCAAATGGTGACCAGGTTGGCAATAAAGAAGGATAAGTCCACCCATGCTCAGGGGATTCACTTTACTAATAATCAACGATCACTTACTACTATTGATCAATCATCACTTTGTGTATTTGGGGCTCTAACTGGCATTCAATCTTTGACCTATAACATAATTCCTAAACCTTGATAGAAGCAGTCAGATTGCAGGTTGATTCTCTTTCCAGATGCAGAGACAGAGCGTGAGAGTCTGAGATAGAGACTGCAAATTCCCTACTATATGGTGCCTTAAAACGAAATGAAAGAGCATGTTGTGATTGTGCTGTGTTTGGCCATGCTAGCCAGTGTCCCAATGCATGCATGCATGCATATTGCTGTACAGTCCCTACTAACCATGTTTTTAGGTCAATGTTCTTACTGTTAATGCAGAATTTGTCCTCATCCGATCTTCTTGGTGTAAGAACAAGCCATGAAAAATAAGATGGAATCTAAATGCAAGCCAGCCCAGTTCACTGAATGCAGTAAAAAAATCTAATGTACAAGTATCTGCAGGTAGTTAGATTGAGAATGCTAGTTCTGTATAATTTCCTCCAGGACATTAGGACCCCGCCTCTTGAAACGACCCCATTTCCACAGCAGTGCTAATAGCTAGTGCAATCCAGAGCTCATTAATTTCACACAGCTACTTCTGAGCTTCAATGGTGCTTCAGTAGTGCTTTCTCAGTTCATCAAACCTGGGATTTTGGCCTTTTTAATCCCCTTGGTCCTCATCAGGCCAGATGGGGCATGGTCAGAGTCAAGGGCACGATTATAACAGGCAGACAAAATAGATGTTAGCAGCTAATAGGAGTGTCACTTAACACAAAGGATGCAGGGTATGGGTAGGATTTAGAGTGACGTTGGGACCTGTGAGACCCAATGATAGAGACGCATATAAGGCTGCAGTCAATCTTCGGCTTTTGGCTTGATCTGGCTGTCAAAATGACCAGTGAAAGCCATGGGATCATTTAATGAAGCAGCAAGTCAGGATTTGACACTGACGCCTTGTGAAAAATAACATCTCCTACAGCACAGTGTCTGTTCCCTTCCCTGCACTGAAAGATTTGATTTCTGTTTGGGTCTGAGAGAAGACAATGAAATGGTCATCTCAGGAAGTCTTATGTTCAAACCAACTGCCTAACTTAGGGTATCAAGCAGGATGGCTGAAACTAAACATGAAGCTAAGCACCTAACCCCTTAACCTTCCGGTTCAGTAACTGTGTCTCTCTCCACCTAAACCAATGTGTGGTGAGAGTTCTGATGCCAAACTGCTGCCGTGCATCAACCATGGGTTGTAAACATTGGTGCGGGTTGAGGTGAGTTTCGCCACTTCACAGTGAAGTACTTATTAGGAAAAAGCTGCTGGGCGGTAAAGCTGCTGCCATTTCAAGCCTTGCGGGGCCTTACTGGACTCTGGGATTGATTTTGGACGTGTCTGTGCGGTGACCTATTATAACTGGCGTTTAAAAAGGCCGGCACCTCACCCCTGCAGGCTGGGGGACTGAGCGTCTGAGAGGAATTACAACTACAAGTTGAAACAAACCTTTCAGTCGCTACGGGGGATTCCTTCAGACTTCGAATGCCAGCCCGCCTCCCCTTTGAAAAGGGAGCTCAATTGAAATGAGGGTGGTAGTGTCCTTCCTGTTTTCTGAGCGATGACCGTGAGGGACAGAGATGGGCTAAATGCTCATAACCCCACTGTGAAAGGTCACAAGAGCCAATCCCCAGAACCAAAGTCAGCAATTAACAAAAAAGATCCCAATGGGATCATATCATGACCAAGACTTTAAAAATAACTCGCAATTCTGGGCATCACTGTGCTGCGTGGGCAGACCAAAATAGCAACTAAGGAGCAACTTCTTGATAACTCCTTCTGGGCACCATGCTCTGAAATTACATATAATCTCACAAAAGTATACAAAGAAGGGCAACAAGAAGGATGCTGGGGATCAAACAATTACATTCTAAACGCGGCTTAAGGTATAATCTCTTCAGTCTCAACAAATTGAGTATAAGGGAGATTAATCCTTTACATTGTAATAGAGGTTATCCAAGTGGATTACAGAGCACAAGTGGAAGTTAGTTTAGGGTCATTTTTACACTGACACTATAAAGTTTTTTTTTTTTTTTTTCTCTGCACCCTCTAATAGAGTTGTTAATACAAGGCATAGCTTTCAGAGCTTTGTTGTAGAAACATATATCTCTAGGAGAGTAACTAGTATTAACTGTCACAAAGTGCTTGAATTGATCTATGAAATAAAAACAAAAAACCAGATTATGTCCAGGCCTGAGGACTAAATGCAAAAGGATGACCCTAGTTAAATAAACCGTTGAAGTTATATAAACAGATTCTTTGCTTGCATGTGTTCCTTATCAAAAGACTGCACTCGATGCACTGCACTCAACCAAGGAATAAAGTCACTTTCACATTGAAGTAACACACACACACACACATGCACACGCACACGCCCCCACACAATTGGCTGTATAGCTTAAATACCTGTGCTAAATATAACAAGTTAACTGTATTTTGAATTTTAAGTATTTATTAGTACATCCAGCAACAACACTACAAGAATTTCAATAAGAAATTGAATTATACTGCAATAGCCGAAATAAAAAAAATTTTTTAAAAAGAATGCCCAAAACTAAATCATCCCTGATGAACTGAAGAAAAAATATAAAACAATTACCTTGACATTAACAAATTGTGAGAGGGATGCCTAGAACCTTTAGTGACCTTGTAATCCAGGGCCAAACAGAACACATCAGTAAGTACTGTATTTGTACTCCTTATTGTTGTTACAAAAATATGTCACAATGGAAAATTTCAAAGCAAAAATAATTTTAAAATAAAATCAATTAAAAATATAATTAAAATAAAATAATTTCTTAGGTTCTGAGATCACTTGTGAGGTTTAAATTGAGGTTCAGCACTAAACAGTGTTAAATTTCATCGTGATCAAAAACGTAGAGCCATCTGTTGCAAGGCAGTCTGCAGAAAATCACAACTATCTCACTAGTGTATCTGTGTTATAAGGTAGAACCTATTCTTAGCACATAAATGTATACCTCGGCTAATTGCGGGCGATTGGAAATTACTATCAGAGATAGTACGATTGGGTATACCAAAGCATGCTGGTATTATTCAAATAAAAGGATTAAACTGGCCAGTCAGCAATCAACGTTCTCATTTTAATAGAGCAGGCCGCCATCTGTTCCACATTTGTTAATAAACAATCAAATTAAATAATTCATGACATTTAATCAAATTCCTGTTGCTAATTGTGTTTACTGTGATAGTAATATATTATATTGTTCTTTTTTTGTTTTCATACGCTTTAAATAGAATTGTTGCATGTTTGTTTATTTGTTTTTGTTTCAAAGATTTACGGGGACTTGAGGTGATGGCTGTGCACATGGTCTGTCAAAATAAAGTTTAAAAACCAGGAACGTCAAATGACACACCGACTGGATTTGGCTGACACATCCGCCGGGGTATATAGGCTACCATTTTGCATACGCAGTCGTTACCCTACTGACAATCTGAATATTTAATTCAGAATTTAAATTACTGTGTTATGGTTTCACACACGTCCTGTAATCACTTGTGTCAGATATGTTGTGTATGCTTCTTCCATTTGATTTTTTTTTTCTTTTTTGTATTCAAGAAATCTTATATTCTCCAAGTCTCGATGTTCTAGAACTGTATTGTTATTATTATTATTATTATTGAAAATCGGGGATTGGTTACATCATTGTTAAAGTTTTTATTTTTTAAAATGTATTTATGAGAACGACATTACGTAGTGAAGCGCTATGTGAAATAATCTCACGTAAAACAAACAAAAACCCTGCTTTACCTGAGAAACCAGAAAAAAATGCCACGTTTAACAAAGTTTCTGCAGTCGCGCGATAACGATATCGAATGACATAAAATTCTTAAAGAAAACAGACACCACTCTGTTTACGACGCGTTCTGGAAGCCGTGCGCAATTGCTCCTAACATTTTGAACGAGAGCAGGTGTGAGAAAGCGCAACCCGTTCAGATCCAAAAGTCATACATTATCAGAAAGGTTTTCTTTATTTCTGATCATGCATTATGACAGAATTTGTAGTTTGCTTATATATATATATATATATATATATATATACACACGGCGACATTAAATAAATGTCATTTGGGCGCTCCAAATGCATCTTCATCTCCAGACAAAGTCGCATATCGGATGTGCGTCTGGCTGTGTCTCTCCGGTTGATATCACCACCTTGTGGCGTTGCACACTGCTCCATTCAATGAGTGATGTCGCTTAATTTGTCCTACAAAGGTGACGCATAGGCTACACTGTAATCATTATAGCTACGCCAAGTGTGTGTTCATACCGACAGCCACATTACTAGTGCATGTATGCCTAATTTACTTATTCGATTAGTGGGCCTGTCTAACTGTCAGAGAAAAGGCATGCAGAATAGGTGCATCAAACGCCAGAACAATATGCAGTCATTGCAATGTGTGCATTTTACAACTATCTGACGATCGGACTATCGGGTAAGAAAACATTTCACGAAAAACAACCCGCAACGCAGGACTAAATAACCTGGCGAGTTATTGAATCGTGCCCCTTTCAAAACGCGGGCGACCGAGCAGGAGCACACATCCACTTTTTTAGATACATAAAAATGAACCAGTCAATAAAATAATAATAATAAAGATGATTTTATAATTGAAACGACAAAATGTTTAACCTATAAAGTTATTCCACGCACGCCATTTACTGGTGGTGTAATCACTGCCAATCAGGGTAAACAAGGGGAGTAAACATGTGTATTTTCTCATTTATATGACAGAATAGACACCAATATGTGACGATTAAACTCTAAGCATCCTAATACACGTAGCATTATATAGTTATAAATGCGTAAATAAATATTGATGGGTAATGCATAAAACATCAGACCAGTTTCTATCACCAACGGCTTACAAAACACTTTAAGAAGAGGACTTTTGAACAATAGTTCATTCAGCAGTGCAACAATCAGGAAAAACAAGAGACATTGTTTAAATCCTTCACTCACAAGTGACTGAATTAGAAGGGAAAAAACGTAGACTAGACTAGTTGGCTTACTGTGTGTCCCCGGGACACGTGGAGGGAACACTCAATGCTCTATTATCTGCGAATTCAACAGTGCCATTCTGTGCGCGGAACTGAAAGCACAACGTTCCCTAATTAGAGATTCGTTCGAACCCATTTCAGCAAGCTGATGAAACCAACGTGCAGACCTCCATAAAACCTTAAACACGTGTACAATGAAAAATAAGGATTGAAAGATGCATTTGTTATTCCTAGAGATATTCCTTCTTAAAGTACAATTATATGCAACCGAACAACCATTCATTTTTGGCATTTCATTGTTATGGTTCTATAGCTGATAGGATTATGAAAACTCCAGGAGACATTCAGGCACAATACGGTTTGTGCGTAACCGAATAACACGCGCGCTGTGATGCGCACGGCCAGGTAAACAACCGTGGCGCCCGAGACATTAGAACTGTCACTCACCTGACTGAGAAAAGCTCACTCCTACCACCACATAAGTCAAAAGAAAAGCGAAGTAACGCAGAAAAGAGGTAAGCTTCATTTTGGGGGGTTGTCGTAACTCCTTTGAATTCACATGTCAAGAAACGTATCCCTTTTGCTCCCAGTTGGAAATACAACAAATGCCCGTAAACGTTTCGATCCTCAAATTTTGAATAATGTTTCCTACATGTGTCTTCTTCTGGTTTATGCCTGACTTAGAAGTTCAGTTAAGAGCAGCTAATCTCCTTGACTCACTATGACTTGCCCAGAGTGCAATGTTATTCTGGTGCCATTACTCTCGTCCGAGTTCGGTACCCAGCGACGGCTCGCGAGCGAGTATTCCCTCCCTCTGCCCGACTGATTGGTCCAGATATCGCTGGTGCACCATGAGCACCGCCTTTTTGTTATACCAAGTCTGCTCTTATTGGCTCTGGAGTTGCCAAAAATAATTAAAATATCAGTTGCACTGAAAGTACCTGTCCTGGAGACTGAAGAGACAGGTAAATTATGAATTGTCAAATTACAGCTGTACCTACTATGAAAATATAATAATCATACAGTGTCAACGAATACGATCGTCAAAGTTCTGCAAGATCGTCAAGTGCATTGATAGTCAATTCTATAAATACATTTTAAAAATTAGGACGGCAAGATATAAGCGTAGTTTCGTAATGTGTGTTTCCAACGAAGTCACAGGAGAACGCACTGCACTTAAAAAAAGTTTCACACCTGTCCGATGGCACGAATGCCTCTTAGACATGCGCAGTGTACACAAACATCCAGCCCAAAAAGGTTCTGCAACGCAGAGAATACGTCCAGTAATAGCTCAAACACAACACGGGGCGTGCAGAAAACATATAGCCTTGCTTCATGTGGAAGTTTACACAACAATGTGAACTCATTCCTTAGACCCATTGTTTTCTGAAGCAGATATAGAGAACATATAGCAAAACTATAATGAACTACATGATAGACGGACGGTCTTCAGATTCAACTGGCATTTTGGAAATACGGACACTATTATATACCTTTATTATTCCGTAGGCTACGATATATATGGAACCCATCACTTCAAAATATTAAATACAGTATATTCCTCATTAATACATTCGTAATAATTTTAAACCAAAACAATTGGTTGTTCCTCTACTCTGTCTTAATCAATTTTCAAGACACTTAACGATGAAAACTCATTCAAAGTAAAGCACTGAAGTTTCGCGAAAAACTTCATAGGCATACATTTCAACACCAAAAATAAATGTTTAGTTTGTATTTTAAACGCCATTTGCATTAGGATTTAGTTACCAGCGTCATAATGCTAACATTTTGTCAACGCTTGTGTATTGACTGCAAAAAAAAAAAAAAAAAAAAAAAACATTAAGAACATTTCATTCTGACGGATTGAAGAAATATTGTGCCATTGCCATTTCATCACAAGGGGTAATCTAGGAACTAGCAGCAACACAAGAGCTGTTTGCGAATATTCTGACATGCAGGTGATTTATAAAATAAATTTTAAAAATCAGGCAATATTCAGATTGATCATAAAATAGTAATTTAAAAAAGCAATTTTGTTGAAGTAAATAATAACACTTAAAACAAAGCTCTCACCATGATTCTCCAAAAAGAAGTCACATCACAATATCTCAAATACTCATAACAAGTTATGAAGCTCTTATTCTATGCATTGCATATTTCCAACTGCATGCATCAAGCACTTTAAAATATCCCTGAGTGCTGATCTCATGTCTGTGAATAGAGGAACTTATGAGTTGCAATATTAGAAAAACAGCCATAGCCAAACAGGACAGGTCAGAGGCAGTGCCAGGAATTTTGTGTAAAAATTCCAAAACAAATGGAAATTAAGACATTAGAGTTTTAAGGGTCTTATACAGAGTAATTGGTTGCATAAAAGTGTTCTTCAAGTAAGTAGCCTTTTCCAAGTTATTGTTGTTGTGAGATGGTATTCAGGAAAAAGATAGTGGGAATTGAAACCTGAGATTCAAAGCACTGTACCATGTAGCTAAATTAAAATTTCATTTGAACTTACTTCCCTTCATTGGCTCCCAATTAATAATTGAATACTGTGATGACTATAAAATTGTCTTACAAATAAAGTGTTACATGGGTTGCGACCAGCATACTTGATTGATCTAATTTCCCCACATCCTCCAAATATCAAAGGATGTGTTGCTTCTCATGCCCAAAACTGCAAAGACTTACCAGCAGGGCCTTTAGCTTCAGGGCTCACAAGTGCTTCCAGATGGTGCGAGAAGCAAAAACTGTTCGGATATTTTAAAATGATCCTTGCAGCCTGTTCATCAGTTCCCAAGAATCAAATAAGTACCCTACCGGAGTTGTGCTCTTCTTAAACTATGACCTGAACAATATCTTCTCGATGGGCCAAATGTGAAGCATATTGTGAGAACTTGTTTGTACATGCCACTATTTGAAAACAAAGCAATATACACCAAAGTGTACACTAAAATTTAACTAGATAGTTTGTTTTTAATATGTAGGGATCAAGATAGTTCTTCATAACATGCATGGCGTTTCATCGGTTTGCTTCACTTCTGAACATGTGCAAAATTCTCTCTTGCAGAATGTTCATGAAATTCACAGGACCACAGCACCATCTAGTGGAAAAAGAAGACAATACCTTCCCACCTAGTAGGATTCTGCTACAAAATGTAGTGAAGAAGGTTGAAGTGAGTAGTGTCTGTAACCAAAGAGCATTCAGGGTTACCATGGGGACTGAAGAGCACCCTTAGGGAAGGTTGACCCTGTAGTCCCTCTAGCTGCCTTCTGTTGTAATCATTCAGTCCCTTTGTAAAACAGCAGTACCAGGAAGTAGTGTCAAACAAGCCAATGATATCCATAGCTAGCTTACACCATACTCTTCTGGCAATCAAACAGGTAGCACGGGAGATGCATGATATTCTGGTGGCACAGTTTGTAGGACATGGTTACTGAAAGGAAAAGTCTCTCACGACCACAAATACAAGCCCTTCACCTGTGTCATCAACAAGGGACACATGTACATACAGCATGTACCACTTAAGACTGGGCCACATTTCACAGGAAGTTAATATTGAAGACTGCAGTTGGGAGCCAGTCTGGAGCTGGTGGTATTGAATGAAGGGCACGAATCACTGTTAATTTAGGAATGAAGTGCATCCATATGAGAACAAGTGATATGAGCAGTGTCAAACCCACAAAGCAACAGTGCAGCAAATTACTGTAATGAAAGCTCCCTCTGACCTATGATTGGCTTTAATACAGTTTAATACTGTGGCTGGTTGGGGCTGCTACATGCTGATTTCATAATCGGAGTAATGTTAAATAACTGTAATATAAATAGGATGCAAGGAGCACAAAATTGCAATTTTGCAACTTTTTCTAATTAAACTGATATAATGTATAAAGGCAGAACATCAGCTGGCTTTCCCATCTCCAAGAGGCTGAAAACCACAAAAATGGGTAAAAGTGATGCAAGAATGTTTCCATCTCGAGAGTACAATCTTGCTGTATGTTTTTATGATGATCAGTACACTGACATGCTTTTAGGGGGGAAAGGCCTAAATGCCTATGCCTGATGCAAGTTTTCTAGAAAGAAAAAAAAGCTTTCATTGTACAGTTCTGAGTCAGAAAAGGTTCAAACTAGTTTTATGTACAGTATTTCATTGATTAAATTATTATTTAATCAATGAAATACATAAGACCAGTGTGAGCCTTTTCTGTGCTTTTTTGTGCTTGTAGCATCAGTTCTTTCAAATAAGAGATATGCGAAATGAACAATATTTTATAAAAATGCTGAAAGTTGACTGCAGTTGACTTTGTGCATATGCTCACACCATCTAGTGGAAGCACCGTAGAAGAGCATCATAAAAATATAAATAATTTTTAAAATTAGAATTTCTCTGTATTTAAAAATGTAAATAAGATAAATATGCATACATATTATTTATTTCACACTTACTGAAGAATACACAAGCACTGCTAGCTACCTCATGATTCTACATGCAATTGTGCAACTTATTAGTGTTGCTTCATCCTGTCATTCATGTAAGATCAATAAGCAAAATTCTAGACAAAAACATTGTGCAATAAATGTTGAATGGATTGCTTAAGTAGAGTAGTACAAATAATTATTTTTAAATTAGCACCCTCTCTCTTTGGTATAGACTCATTTTTCCTTTTAAATAATTGCAGCAGATGTACTTGTTCTCAAAACTGACAGCAGTTTGCATTTCCAATGTTACCCTGCTACCCTATACCAAAGCCAAATTCCACAGTAGTCAATCACTGAACAATAGGCCTATATTTATCATTTATCATATGATTTAGCTACATAGTTTCCCTCTATAAATATAGGTTTGAGGAAGGCAGTGCATATAATGATGCAGAAAACGTAATCCATGTTGAAATCACATACATTCCAAATTGCAAGTAAAATGGGGTAAAGAATTTCCAAAACAGACAATTCTGACAACTCACTGATTTGTGTGGCTATCCATTTTGGTAGCTCCACCCACACAGCAATTCCTGGATTTCTACTGGCCAGGGGAATTAAATCAAGAGTATGGTATGTGACATTTTGCCATTTCAAGCCCTGGTTCATTGGACAAACAGTAATTCTGGCCATCGATCAAACCCCTATCCAAAATAATCAACACCAGAAGTTCTGTCAGCCAGCCTTCAAAGTTTAATAAACATAAGAGATGAAATAGCTTCTAGACATGCACGCCTATGCATGCAACCTGTTGGTCTCTGTAAAATGTGCTCAATCCAGCTCTAAGTCTCTCACACTGATAAGTGTGTTGAACATCTCTGCACCTCCTTTCATGACAGACAAAATTGCACTGTGGGAGAGATGGGGGCTTGACTTTGTGGTTTTTCACAAACCGAGGCGCATGCTTTCCATCACAAGGTCTCCTTCTGTTTCTGTCTTTCTCACACTCACAGGCCTACACAAGTGCATGCATACAAATAATAGTTATAGCAAGGACAGTGCACAGGAAGCACAAGCAGAAAGAAGCAGCACAGAGAGTAATGGCATCATCCACTCCAAACTGCCATGTCTCCTAGTGAAATTATTAGATTGTTCATCAAGTAGCCTACACCTCATAAAAGAACATTTCTTTCTTTTATGGGTTTGCACTCATTTAACCTCCAGTATTTCACACAATAGAATAATATTCTATCAATGTCTTTTTCATTTTGTCTCCATGTGCTGAATAGCATTATGCAACCAATCTGGTGGTCATTCATGCACAACAAAATCCCGAGCTACATCAACCCTGGCAGTGCTTGTATGCATCCAATAGGGGCACTATGCACTCTGAGTTAGTAGTGTAACAGCCAGTGGCTTGCTTATGGCGCCCTGGAGTCTGGGCCCGAATATCTGTAAAGTGCTTTGATACACTGAAAACACTATACAAATAAAACTGAATTTAATCACTTTAATAGAGTTTATATTGCAGCATATATTACAAATCACGTACAAGAATGGGATTATATTTACGTGAGTAAAAGGAACACAGTGTTCATGTTTAGTTCGCCTACTAAATGTGGCACATCCTTTTTTCTGTGGTCGTGTTCAAGTACAAATGTGTATTGCAAACAAAAAGTACCGGTCTGCTTACTACCTAATGTCGTATTAATAACTGAAATCCATTTAAATGGCAAACGTTGATACGTTTTACTTACGGAGTGAAGTCGACGCGTCCCTTTAGGAAGTGCGAGTTGCACGTTCACTATAATGATAAAGTGAATGTTTTGAGACGCTAAAATTCAGTAATTTTCTGAGTACATTTCGTAAAATTAAATGTATGTATGTTACACGGATGATTATTTTTTTCATTGATTTTGTCCGTGCGTAGAATTGTGCGGAGTTTTACTTATATTTTTGATATGTTTGTAGCTGAGGTGAGCAGTGGCGTGCTCTGGTGTTACTGACCAAGTCACATGACTACATTTGAATTTCCAACTCAAATGTTTCTACCACAGGGGCGTACAACACCGGTGCTGGAAGCACTGGCTGCGTACTGGTTTCTGTTACAAACAATTGTCTTAGTTTTTGTTTTCTTGACAGCTCAATAAACTACTCAGTCCTGTATTTGAGCACAATTAAATCTTAGGATACACCTGCAGTCAGTATACGATTGAGATTAAAAGTAGAATAAGAAGGAGAGAGAGAGAGAGAGAGAGAGAGAGAGAGAGAGAGAGAGAGAGGAGAGAGAGAGAGGAGAGAGAGAGAGAGAGAGAGGAGAGAGAGAGAGAGAGAGAGAGAGAGAGAGAGAGAGAGAGAGAGAGAGAGAGAGAGAGAGAGAGAGAGAGAGAGAGAGAGAGAGAGAGAGAGAGAGAGAGAGAGAGAGAGAGAGAGAGAGAGAGAGAGATCAGTGGTGTGACTGCGCCCTTCCGTAATTAGCGCGGACACGGGACAGTGGGGAACCGCTAGCGCCTCTCGCCTCCGTTTTCAGCCTGCGGTTTTGCAGTTGCAGCCAATTCCCTTTTGTGCAGCTTCCATCGCCACTGATGCTACTTCGCAGAGGCCTCCAGAGAAGGTGTAGCTAGTTTTCTGAAACATGCAGCTGCGCTTCAAAGCCCATTCAACAGCTAAATAAGTATCGGTTCAGAATCGACTTGAGGCACAATGCATTAATCTTTCTCACCCCCATCTCTGTTTTTGGTTTTTCCTTTGACACTGGACATTGCACACACAGGTCCAGTCACAGCCTACGCTTTCCCCCAAATTGGATGGGGAAGCTTCTCTCATTTCCCAAGTCTACAACTGTCCCTATAATCTCCCAGCTATATTTCCATCTAGTCTACCCTTTCACCCATTAATTCTGCATCTCTGTCTCTCTCTCTCTCAGACATGATCTCTGAAATGTACAAACTAAGGGGCACCTGGGTCCTTCATTCACACTCAAGACTATACGCATAACTGTGGTAGTCATTGTAGCACTTGCTCTAGCAAATTACCCAGAAACCCGGAAAGAGCCCCCGATTCCTGGCTTCTCTTAAATTTTTTGTTATATAATTAGCATATTTTCTTCCTTCAATGACAACAGTAATCCTGTTAGTAACTGGCACCTGCTTAGGATATGCATATGTTTTCAGAAAAAAAAAATAAAAATACAATACCCTACAACACCTGGCATCCCACAATTTATTTAAACATTTAAAGCCATTTGACAGTTAAAGCCATTTGAAAGTTAATTTATACATATGAGCCAAAATAAGAAATATAAAAAAACATAAATATAAGAAACATAAATGTACTTATCCCATTATATATATTTCTGCAATGCTTTACAAGGTCACTGATCGCCAGTTATCACAAATAATCCAAAAATAATTTATAATTTATTGTATTTTCATTTCATTTTCATTATCATAACTGCAACATAGTAATATGTTCAGTTTTTTGTGTAATTCAAGTATTCACAAAAATGCTTCATTTCTTTTTCAGAATCCCAAACTTTATGGATCCTGTCTGTGGACTATATTTATACAAAGTCTACTGGGAAATAAATGAAATAAAATAACTGCCTTGTCACATATTTTTTGTTCACATTTTCTAGAAAAATAAGAGAGAAAACAGCACATTGAAGTAATTATATAGGATTGATATTGGTCTTCCTTCATCAGTTAATTTCACTCATTTTTGGAACAGCCCAAAAACAAAATCCTTATATGAGTGGCTAGGGGACTTTGCAGTGCGTGTGTGTGTGTGTGTGTGTGTGTGTGTTGCTTATGTACCATTTTTTCATATTTACAAGGCACAGTGTATGAGACCATGCCTCTAGTCCTCAGCAAAAGTCTCATCGTACCCTTTTTTGGTACAGAGATTTATAAAGAGGATGCAGAAGGTCCATTTCAAGACCAACTAAAGATGTGTTTCCAGATCAGGTCACCCCAAGTCTGTCACAGGAAAGAAGACTGTGTTCATAGCTTTGGTAAAGGAGGTGGTGAGCAAGCTTGTACTTGGCAGGGCGTCTGCCCTCCGGATGTTCAGCTGAGTGTGGCAAAATTGCCAGTCTTTGGAATGACTCAACTACAGATTTCCGTCATCTACTGCTTGATGTCACACTCCATCCAGCCCCATCTGGTGAGACAGTCACTAGCTTGCCCTCCCGTTCCCATAAGACCAGTCTTATGTAAAAAAAAAAAAGTGTTTTTCATAGACCAGTCTGCCTTATGATAACGCTCATTCCCACTTCCCCAAGAGTCCTCAGCTCTTTACTGAGAGGGCTGTACCAGGTCCTAATAGGCTGTTTTACAATCTGTGATTTTGTCCGTTGGACATCTGGTCAAGTGAAACAGATGGCCTGATATTTCTTTGGGGACATTAGCCCAACAATGTTTAAATTTGAACCCTAGAATAAAATCTATGGCGTGCCCACAAAAGGGCTAAACTGTAGCAGCCCAAGTGGGCTAAGCACATTAGTGAGCGGTATAAAAAAACTGATACAGCAGACCATTGTTAGCACATTTGCTAAATGGATATCAGCATGCAATGAGCAGAGTCCCTTTACATGTATGAGATTGTTGGAGTAGCAAAGAAGGCAAGATTTTTGCGAGAGGAAGGGCAGGGGTACCAGAGAAATTTGGACTTCAGACCGCCATACGCAGGCCCAGTGTACGTGTCGGTGGATGTTTGCACAGGCCTAGCTTCAGTGAGACTCGCACGAAGGGTGGCCCTTCCTCTGAGCGCAGTCTGTCAGCTGCTGCCCTCTACTGGAAGGTGTGCTCTCCGCGGACAATGTGTGAGGAGAATTCGTAGCGGTCCTCGCTGCGGTGGCCGCAGATGTTGCACTCCAGGGGGTCCCTGTAACCATGGCAGCCCATGTGGATAGTGAACATGACGTGGTCCAGGTAGAGCACGCGGCAGTGCCTGCAGCGGAATGCCCGCAGCTCCCGCCCCTCCCGGCTGAAAACGCGGATGCCCTCTGCGCGGTCGCTGGCTGCTTCCTGCTCACCGGGCTCCGCCGCCTCCTTCCTGTGGTGGGCGAGGCTGGATCCGGCCCAGGGGGTGTGGTTTAGACGCTGGCCCGCCCTCTCGGGAGGACTGCCGCGCTCAGAGCCCGTGGAACCCGGGCGGCTGTTGCTAGGCGACTCACCGTGGCGTGCCAGGGGGTGTTTGGGACGGACCAGGGAGGGGGGCCATTGGAGGACGGGGGTAGCTCTGGGGGCGGGGGCGGTGGGAGCGGGGCATCACGGGGCCCTAGGCTGTAATTCTGGGGAAGAGGGGGTTGATCATAGTTAAGGCTGGGTGGTGGAGGAGGGGCCGCATGGGGTCAGCACCTAGATAAGCGACGCCACTGCTGATAGTCGGGTCCATTATCTGGGCTTGCATAAGTTCCGCCTCCTTATCATACTTCAGGGCCATGTCATATGGCTGCTCGGGATAGCCATAGTGCATAAGCTTCTCACCTGCAGAGAGTACACATGAAAATATGAAAGTCAGTCTGCACATTGTAGACTAAACCCCACCCCAATACTGCAGCCAAGGGTATAATTATGGACAAAACAATAATCATCACATAATGGCATAATTGCATGTTAACAGCAAAGAGTTCAAAAGTTAACAAAAAATTAAGCACACAAATATTACATTTACAATAATCCACCTAGCACTCAACATCTCAATTAACTATCACAAGTGATAGGTATGAGGAGGAAATATGAAGACAAACTCCTCTGAGGTGCCTGATTTCTTTCTCTCCCACTTCCTTTATTTTGGCTCATAACTGGATCAGCTTGAAATGATGGCACAGTAGCTATATTGCACCATCACTAGTTATCAGTAAGATAGGGAATTTCTCCATGATTATACTGAATTCATGCTTTTTTCCCCCAGAATTTGACTTTAACAAATTGTGGGGTTTCTGATTGTTTATGCTTATTTTCTGTCTCTTTTATTTCTATTTTTTATTTTTCAAAAAGTTTTTGCATTTTTTGCATATATATTATATATTATTAATAATTACATCCACACTATTGTTTATTGCACTGTTTGGGCAAGCACAGAATCATCTAGAATATGATTATGCTGTAGCATTAAGATTTGCCTTCACTGGCCTAGCAAAACCATGAAAAACAGGCCCAGACCAGGGTTTCCAGATACTTTTGCTCATATAGTATATGATCCTTTTGGGAGGAGAAACACAAAATATTTATGGAAACTATGCAAAACCATAAAGTTGACATTTTCATTTATTTCATGTTGTCATGAGCATGATAAGCCTTACTTAGCGGTTACTAAACCTTACATTTTCCCCTTGAAATTTTCAGTAAACGCTAAAAGAAGCCGTCGGTGCTGCCGTTAAGCAGGTGATTATGTTTGGGTTAAATAGTGTGAAATAGAGTAAATAGTGTTTGGAGGACGGCTGTGAGAGCGGAAAGCCCCATTCGAGCACAGCAGCCACAGGAGTATGAAGTTTAACCCCTGAGAAACGTGGATGCGGTGAGCTGTTTTTCTCTCTTCTCAATAAGACAGAAGACAAATGTGACAGGTGTGCTAAACCACAAAATGAAAAACAGGTCTTCTCCTCTAGTCTCCTTTCTTCTTATCTCTCTCTCTCTCTCTCTCTCTCGATTTGAAACATTATCTAATGAATCATAAATGTTAATTTGAGCAAGAAAAATCTTTCAAGCAGAAATATTTTTTTCTCAGAAACTGTTCATGTTCTTTCAATTTGAATGTAATATTTTTCTGCCAAGACCTTCCACAGTTTACAATGGCTTGTTGTTCTGTGACATTCTAGCAAGCTTCTTTTTTCAACTATGAACATTTTTTGTTCTTCCTTAAATAACTCCCTGATTTTTGAGACTCAAGCCAGCACATTCTAATAATGATAGGACTTCCAGCAGAGCAAAGGTGATCATGATTTCTAAAAAAATTAATCTGAAATTCAACACTTCCACAAGGCAAAGAATGACATCATGAGAACTTACGTAAATTCCACTTTTGTTTGAATGAATACAGCTCATATGAATAGTTAGCACAATTGAATGGAAAATGTCTCGTGCACACTGCATAGCCCTGGCTCACACATAGATTGTGGAAAATGTGTTTGGTAGATTTATGTAATTGCCTGTCTCATTCAGGTGTTCATATCTTATATGGATCTGCAATTCTATGCCATTGCAAAATTTAGATATTGCCTTAGCCTCTTAGCTACATATTAGTATCACACTTGCCCTCAAACCCAGTAACTGTGCCTCTCATGGTTACCTTCAAATCTGTAAATTTGCCTTTTAATCATGTCCCTTAGCCACTATTTGAATAGATTCTGCTTTAAAACTTTTTACAGTTTTACCATCAAGTCCTATAACTCATATATAATTCAAATGCTCAAATTGAGCCACAAACAGTCATGCCAACCCTTATAGATGTGTCTATCAAAACCCCTTTAAAATGCTTTTCAAATTCACCCACAAAAATTAAAACTGGCCCCCAAATTCACCCCCAGACCCTAAAACTGTGCCCATCAGACCCACCAACAAATTTCTGAGGCGTGGTGCTCTTCCTCTTTCCCACATTGCCCTGCAGCCTCTCGATCACGGGCGGGCGGTCAAAGGACGCGATGGACACGGCGTCCATCAAGGGCTGCTGTTCCTTAAGAGACTCCTCTGCTGTTTTGTGGGTGAGAGAGGGTGTAAATTAACATGTTCATATTAGAAAGGGTAATGAGCACGTGTGGACCCAAAAGATTTTTACAATGAAGCCATTTTTTGTAGATGCTGGGTAAATACAATACTCTGATACACAGTAACTATTTTGAAAGTCATGTTTATTTGTAGTTAAGGTACAAGTACCATAATCTTAATATGACAACAGCAAGTGGCTACTGTTACTGTAAAGTTTTGAAAGTCAAACAATAGAATTAGTCTTGAGGATTTCATCTGTTCATTTTCTATCAGACCCAATGATTATCTACTGCATACCAACCTTGGTATGGTCCAGAATTTGGGGCAGAGTTTGCATTGACCCTCTGCATGTAGCTATGGCAGCGCTCCTTGTGCTCCTCCAACGACGCCCGCTGTTTGTAGCTCCGCCCACATAAGTTGCATTTGTGCGGTTTCCCCACTGTGGAAAAGAAACATTAGAATGAAACCTCCTCACATTATAAACCTCCAAATAACCTGTAAGTGAAAAATCGATTCAAAACCACACCCTATGTGGTTTCATTCATTACAAACATATTTGAGCCTTTCAAAGAAGCAGCCTACTCTGGTGATTCATAACAATCAGGAGATATAGACAACATCATGAAGACAGGACATGAGGGGAAACAACAGTGGGGCTAGAGCCCTCTGCACCAGCCTCAAACAGCCCAGTAACGCTACGCGCTGGATCTCGGCTAGACTGAGAAACAGTGGGCGTCATACATGCACTCTGACTTCATCTGAGCTGCACACGCTCCGGAAAACCTGATACAGTCAAGAGTGGGATGCTATTTACTACAACCACAGTAAAGACTCCTACAGGTGATCCCTGCCTCAGGAGCCCACACAAATGCCCAGCAATACAGCAGCACAGTAACTGAAGGAAAGTGTAGTGGATAAAATGAAGGAGTGAGCATGTACATTTTCGGCCAATGCCATTAGCAGTGGTCTCAGTCTCCAGTCAAACATTATCTATCCATGCCACTCATGGCATCTCTAGAAACAAAAAGTATGAAGTTGGTCTTTTGCATCAGACCAACAAGGCTTATGGTTTAAATATTCTTCTTTCCTGCAGATGATTTTCTTTTCCTTTCTTTTTTTTCTTCATCTATCACTATTCCCCTACCTGGAATATGTCTGACAAGGTTCACTAAGCCAGTAACCACTCATGTAGTTTCTTAGTAACAGGGAATGGTGTTCTTTTTCAATTTGTAAAGAAATGTATCTGAAAATCAGGTGCAGTCATTCTCATCGGTGATATCTCCAAAACATGATTTGTTGAAAGGATAGTGGTTTGAAAAGTAACAGGAAACTGAAAGAACAGGCAACTTCCTTTTCCTTTCCTTTCATATGTATATAGAATTACATAGTAACTTAATTAAAAACATTCATCAGCTGAAAATATACCTCAGGTTATGAAAAACATACCACAACACCATTTCACCTCTAGTTAATAAATAACACAATGCTCTGCTTTAGGAAAATAAGCCCAAAATGCTTCCATTTTTTGCTTAATGGTGGCCATTCCATAAAATATGAATGCAAAAAGTGCACATTATTTTAGAAAGTGAGTACAGTAGTTTGACATTAGTGAAATAGTTGTCCTCCCTTCCAAATTGTGCTTCACAGAATGATACAGTGGAACGATATTGTGCAGTGTGTATGTTGTATCATGTTTGTATCATTACTGTTGTCGTTATAATTTATAGTTATAGTGCTCAGTGTGAAGGTACCTTAAGATTATCCCCCAATACTGGAGTTTTGAAATTCATGAAAAGGCAACATTGAGTCATATACGCATACAATTCTCGCACTTCAGCCAACCTACAAGGTGTCATTATTGCAATTTAGTGAAATGTCTTTCCAAACAGCAGTCAGACAACTGAGCAACTGTCTTTCAGTGCGTGAAACCTGGATTTCTGCCATAAACCTGTTTACTGGGCACAACACCATACGAGAATGAGTGAGAGAAGGATGCACAGAGAAAGAAAGAGAGGAAATACATTCTTCTGCAACATTTTATAACTTCTGTCATTGCAGGTAAGCCTGTTTAGAGCCTTCCACTATTTTGAGAAAAAGGGTGAGAGGGGGACAGAGAATGGGAAAAGGGAAAAGGGGAAAGGGGGGGTGGAACGAAGGTAGATGGGAGGGAAGGAGGATGAGGGTGAGAGATCAGGAGATCAGGAGAAATGCAGGATGACAAACAAGAAAAACAGGGGCGAAGAGATGGGAGAAGAGGTGTAATGAGAGGAAGAGAAGGGTCGAGCAGAGATGGAGAGAATAAAAGCAGTCACAGAGCAGCGTTGTGTAGCAGAGCCAGAAGGCAGGTCACTTTCCAAGCATTCCCAGCTCTGAAGCGAGTTCCTGACATTCCCATCTGATGCAAATCCTGTCCAATGAAGGTGTCAGGCATGGGAGTGGGGAGGGAGATAAGAGAGGCAAAGAATCCATTGGTAGGTAGAAGAAACCGCATCTTTCCCTTTTGCTGAGGGCAAAGCAGAAAAGACAGCTAATCCAAGGACAGCAGTAGGGAGGTGGTGTCTTGAGGGAATGGTGGGAGGGGCTTGGGCAGAACAGTCACAAGATGGATGGCCTACCCGAGTGAGTGCGCAGGTGTCCGGTCAGGGCATCGCGTCGGCGGCAGGCGTAGCTGCAGAAGGGGCACTTGAAGGGTTTCTCGCCAGAGTGGAGCTTCACGTGTCTCAGCAGATTGCCCTTCTGGGTGAAGGAGACACCACACTGGCTGCAGTGGAATGGCCTCTCGTCTCCAGCTTAGACAGAAAAAGCAGTGTTCAGGTCTCCCCCAAATCTCTCACCACTGCATGAAAAAGTGCATTTACGAGGCGGTAGCAAATTCGAAAACGGACACATTTCCTGCCATGTGCTACGTGTCAATGTCGGAAACCACAGTTTTGTGTCCAGACATAATGTTGTGCACGGAGATGTTCTCGTCCACACACACTATAAATCGCCGAACAGGGCCGTCCACGTCTCAGAACACATTTCAGTGAAAATTCAGCACAGGACATGAATTAATTGGGGACATCTGAGTCCGAAAATCCCTGATCACAGACATGGCCCGGGAGTGTGCAGAAGTTTATGGAAACATGTGTTGACACAGGGAAACTACCGCTCATGACGGAAACAACCCAAATTTCACTGAAATTTAACAGGTCTTTCTTTTGTTTTTCATGCAGTGCACTATACACACACACGGGCTCCACTGATGCCCCAAAAGTGTGTCATCAGATGGGTATTCATC